>NC_052066.1:71353141-72103141 GCF_015852505.1 Tachyglossus aculeatus
CACATAATAATAGTAATAATAATAATAATAATAATCATCATCATCATCATCATCATAGTAATAATGATGGCATTTGTTAAGCGCTTACTATGTGCCAAGCACTGGCTTCCTCGTTGTCAGGAACGAAAGGCAAATAACCCCTCTGTGATACCCCATCTGTTATACAACAGGGCTCGGCACATAATAGTAATCATCATCATCATCATCATCATCATCATAGTAATAATGATGGCATTTGTTAAGCGCTTACTATGTGCCAAGCACTGGCTTCCACATTGTTGGGAATGAAAGGCAAGTAACGCCTCTGTGATACCCCATCTGTTATACAACAGGCCTTGGCACATGATAATAGTAATAACGATGGCATTTGTTAAGCACTTACTATGTGCCAAGCACTGTTCTAAGCGCTGGGGGGGATACAAGGTGATGAGGTTGTCCCACGTGGGGCTCACAGTCTTCATCCCCATTTTCATCATAATAATGCCAGTTTTGACCCCTGTCTACATGTTTGGTTTTGTTGAGAAGCAGTGTGGCTCCGTGGAAGGAGCCCGGGCTCTGGAGTCAGAGGTCATGGGTTCCAATCCCGGCTCCGCCAATTGTCAGCTGTGTGACTTTGGGGAAGTCACTTCACTGCTCTGGGCCTCAGTTACCTCATCTGTAAAATGGGAATCTGTGAGCACCCCGTGGGACAACCTGATCACCTTGTTACCTCCCCAGCGCTTAGAACAGTGCTTTGCACATAGTAAGCACTTAACAAATGCCATTATTATTATTGTCTGTCTCCCCCTTCTAGACTGTGAGCCCGTTATTGGGTAGGGACCGTCTCTCTATGTTGCCGACTTGTACTTCCCAAGCGCTTGGTACAGTGCTATGCACACAGTGCTCAATAAATACGATTGAATGAATGAATGATGGTATTTGTTAAGCATTTACTCTGTGCCAAGCACTGTTCTAAACGCTGGGGGGGGGGGATACAAGGTAATCAGGTTGTCCCACGTGGGGCTCACAATCTTAATCCCCATTTTATAGATGAGGGAACTGAGGCCCAGTGAAGTGACTTGCCCAGAGTCACACAGCTGACAAGTAGTAATTCCCAGACTGAGCCCCCTTTTTCCTCTCCTCTTCCCCATCCCCCCCACCCTACCTCCTTTCCCTCCCCACAGCACCTGTGTATATGTTTGTACAGATTTATTACTCTATTTTACTTGTACATATTTACTATTCTATTTATTTTATTTTGTTAATATGTGTTGTTTTGTTGTCTGTCTCCCCCTTCTAGACTGTGAGCCCGCTGTTGGGTAGGGACTGTCTCTATATGTGGCCAACTTGTACTTCCCAAGCGCTTAGTACAGTGCTCTGCGCACAGTAAGCGCTCAATAAATAATACGATTGAAAGAATGAATGAATATAGCTATAATTTTATTTATTCTGGCGGTTTTGACACCTGTCTACATGTTTTGTTTTGTTGTCTGTCTCCCCCGTCTAAACTGTGAGCCCGTTGTTGGGTAGGGACTGTCTCTATATGTTGCCAATTTGTACTTCCCAAGCGCTTAGTACAGTGCTCTGCACACAGTAAGTGCTCAATAAATACAATTGAATGAATGAATCTATAATTCTGTTTATCTACTTTGATGCTGAAGATGCCTGTCTACTTGTTTTGTGGTCTGTCTCCCCCTTCTAGACTGTGAGCCCGTTGTGGGGTAGGGTAGGTGTCTATCTGTTGCCGATTTCTACTTTCCAAGCGCTTAGTCCAGTGCTTTGCACACAGCAAGTGCTCAGTAATCAATCAATCAATCAATCATATTTATTAAGCGCTTACTGTGTGCAGAGCACTGTGCTAAGCGCTTGGGAAGTACAAGTTGGCAACATATAGAGACAGTCCCTACCTAACAGTGGGCTCACAGTCTAGAAAGGGGAGACAGAGAACAAAACTAAACATACTAACAAAATAAAATAAACAGAATAGATATGTACAAGTAAAATAAATAAATAAATAGAATAAAAAATTTATCAATAAATAGAGAAGCAGCATGGCTCAGGGAAAGAGCCTGGGCTTTGGAGTCAGAGGTCATGGGTTCAAATCCCGGCTCCACCAATTGTCAGCTGTGTGACTTTGGGCAAGTCACTTCACTTCTCTGTGCCTCAGTTCCCTCATCTGGAAAATGGGGATCAAGACTGTGAGCCCCATGTGGGACAACCTGATCACCTTGTATCCCCCAGCGCTTAGAACAGTCCTTTGCACATAGTAAGCGCTTAACAAATACCATTAAAAAAATAAAATAAATATGATTGAATGAATGAATTGTACTTTCCAAGCGCTTAGTAGAGTGTTCTGCACACAGTGAGTGCTCAATAAATGCGATCGATTGAATGAGTGAGCGTTTTTTTCTTTCTTCTGGGCGGCCCAGTAATTTTATATGGGGACAATGTAACTCTTTTATCGTAGAAATGAGTTAAAAGTCTTAAGTAATGAGTTTCAACACATTTTCTATTAGCACTCAGGTTTTCCAGGGTTTGTTTTTTTCCTCTCCAGGCAATGGTGCTTGCGTGATGAATCATAGGTAAGCTTGGGGTGGAAGCAGTAAGAATATTAATAGATGTGGTAAAATCACATATTGTGTGCGCAAATCTACATCAAGCATAACCCAACCCCGATATTTATATTTGAGGAAACAACACAACAATCGCTGAAAATGGATATTATACGCAATCCCCTAACGGAGATCTCTCCTCCCTTGCCGGTCCTCTCTAAGTGTGTCTTTAGTAGGAATGAGCTACCTTGCACAGTGACTGTGGTAAATCACATAAATGCAGTGAGGATCTTAAGGTTTAAATAAAGACGACCGACTGATTTAGGAGCCCGCTGTTACAGTTAAGGATATTGGGATTCCAAAGAGAGAACCGATTGATTTCAGCAACATCTTTCCTTCACAAAATTCATTCATTCATTCATTCAATCGTATTTATTGAGCGCTTACTGTGTGCAGAGTACTGTACTAAGCACTTGGGAAGTACAAGTTGGCAACATATTGAGACAGTCCCTACCCAACAGTGTGCTCACAGTCTAGAAGGGGGAGGCAGAGAACAAAACAAAACATATTAACAAAATAAAATAAATAAATATGTACGAATAAAATAAATAAAATAGAACGTACTTGCCCAGTGGTGCAGAGAGTATTAGCAGAACTTAGGGTCTGGGGACAGAATTCATTCATTCAGTCAATTGTATTTATTGAGCGCTTACTGTGTGCAGAGCACTGTACTAAGCGCTTGGGAAGTACAAGTTGGCAACAGATAGAGACGGTCCCTACCCAACAGTGGGCTCACAGTCTAGAAGGGGGAGACAGAGAAGAAAGCAAAATATATTAACAAAATAAAATAAATAGAATAAATATGTGCAAATAAAAGAAATAAAATAGAACGTACCTGCCCGGTGGTGCAGAGAGTATTAGCAGAACTGAGGGTCTGGGGACAGAATTCATTCATTCATTCATTCAATTGTATTTATTGAGTGCTTACTGTGTGCAGAGCACTGTACTAAGCGCTTGTGAAATACAAATCGGCAATGTATAGAGATGGTCCCTACCCAACAACGGGCTCACAGTCTAGAAGGGAGAGGCAGATAACCGAACAAGGAGACAGGTGTCAGTACCATCAAAATAAATAGAATTAGCAATGGTGATACTTATTAAGCATATTCTATGCATAAAGCACTGGGAAAGCATACACAGTGGGACTTAGAGAAATAGCTCTCAAGGGGCTCATTATCTAAGAAAAATACAACTGTGGTATTTACAAGAGCTTAATATACGCTTCTTACTGTGGTAGATAGATACCAAGTTATCATCTAGACTTTAAGTTTATTATGGGCAGGGAATGTGTCCACTGTCTGCTGTAGTCATTTATTCATTCTATCGTATTTATTGAGTGCTTATTTAGTGCAGAGCACTGTACTAAGCGCTTGGAAAGTACAATTCGCAACAGACAGAGACAATCCCTACCCAACAACAGGCTCACAATCAATCAATCAATCGTATTTATTGAGCGCTTACTATGTGCTGAGCACTGTACTAAGTGCTTGGGAAGTACAAATTGGCAACACATAGAAACAGTCCCTACCCAACAGTGGGCTCACAGTCTAAAAGGGGGAGACAGAGAACAGAACCAAACATACCAACAAAATAAAATAAATAGGATAGAAATGTACAAGTAAAATAAATAAATAAATAGAGTAATAAATATGTACAACCATATATACATATATACAGGTGCTGTGGGGAAGGGAAGTAGGTAAGATGGGGGGATGGAGAGGGGGACGAGGGGGAGAGGAAGGAAGGGGCTCAGTCTGGGAAGGCCTCCTGGAGGAGATGAGTTCTCAGTAGGGCCTTGAAGGGAGGAAGAGAGCTAGCTTGGCGGGTGGGCAGAGGGAGGGCATTCCAGGCCCGGGGGATGACGTGGGCCGGGGGTCGATGGCGGGACAGGCGAGAGCGAGGCATGGTGAGGAGATTAGCGGCGGCAGAGGAGCGGAGGGTGCGGGCTGGGCTGGAGAAGGAGAGAAGGGAGGGGAGGTAGGAGGGGGCGAGGGGATGGACAGCCTTGAAGCCCAGGGTGAGGAGTTTTTGTTTGATGCATAGGTTGATTGGTAGCCACTGGAGATTTTGAGGAGGGGAGTAACAGGCCCAGAGCATTTCTGGACAAAGACAATCCGGGCAGCAGCATGAAGTATGGATTGAAGTGGGGAGAGACATGAGGATGGGAGATCAGAGAGAAGGCTGGTGCAGTAGTCCAGGCGGGATAGGATGAGAGCTTGAACGAGCAGGGTAGCGGTATGGATGGAGAGGAAAGGGCAGATCTTGGCAATGTTGCGGAGCTGAGACCGGCAGGTTTTGGTGACGGCTTGGATGTGAGGGGTGAATGAGAGAGCGGAGTCGAGGATGACACCAAGGTTGCGGGCTTGTGAGACGGGAAGGATGGTAGTGCCGTCAACAGAGATGGGAAAGTCAGGGAGAGGACAAGGTTTGGGAGGGAAGACAAGGAGCTCAGTCTTCGACATGTTGAGCTTTAGGTGGCGGGCGGACATCCGGATGGAGATGTCCTGAAGGCAGGAGGAGATGCGAGCCCGGTGGGAGGGGGAGAGAGCAGGGGCAGAGATGGAGATCTGGGTGTCATCAGCGTAGAGATGACAGTTGAAGCCGTGGGAGCGAATGAGGTCACCAAGGGAGTGAGTGTAGATTGAGAACAGAAGGGGACCAAGCACTGAACCTTGGGGAACCCCCACAGTAAGAGGATGGGAGGGGGAGGAGGAGCCTGCAAAAGAGACTGAGAAAGAACGACACAGTCTAGACGGGGGACAACAAAACAAAACAATTAGGCAGGCATCAATACCATTAGAATAGATAAATCAAATGATAGATTCTCTTGTATTATACATTCGCTTGTACTCTACAAGGTGCTTAATACAGTGCTCTGCACATAGTAAATGCTCAATAAATGCCACTGTCTAACATTGTCCCTGTCCCCCAGGAGGATCACAATCTATTTATTTATTCATTCAGTCAGTCATATGTTTTGAGCACCTACTGTGTACAGAGCACTGTAGTAAGCGCTTAGGAAAGTACAACACAGCAGTAGAGTCAATCCCTGCCCACAGTCTATCCATTTTACCGATGAGTAAATTGAGATCCAGAGAGGTTGTGATGTTGCCAACTTGTACTTCCCAAGCGCTTAGTACAGTGCTCTGCACACAGTAAGTGCTCAGTAAATATGATTGAATGAATTTGGCTGAGCTGGGACTAGAACTCAGGGCTCCTGAGTTCAAGCGCTTACTACGCGCCAAGCACTGGGCCACTTGCTTCCTATTCTGTTCTTTTCCACTAGATCCATGAGGAAAAACAACTTAGATTTGCCTATGTTCCCGACCCGATAGGCTTAATTCTTTTGTTCATCCTGAAACATTAAAAAAAAAATACCCGAGGGAGATCCATCCCATTAAATCAATCAATCAATCAATCGTATTTATTGAGCTCTTACTGTGTGCAGAGCACTGTACTAAGCGCTTGGGAAGTCCAAGTTGGCAACATATAGAGACAGTCCCTACCCAACAGTGGGCTCACAGTCTAAAACTGTCTTAAACTAAGTCCTCAGTTCCCAACTCTGGAGGCTTTTTCTTGTTTCCCTTTAAGTTCAGCAGTTGGGGATGCAAGGGGACAAAGCAGTACATTATTTGAGTAAACTAATATAGATATGTGATAGGTGAGTGTCCTTACATGGTGTACTGTAGATTGTTATTTCTCTATGGGTGGGGTTTGAGAAGGGAAGGACTCCATTTAACCAGGATGGCATTAATTCATTCAATCGTATTTATTGAGCACTTACTGTGGTAGTGTTCATTTATTCAGTCAATCGTATTTATTGAGCACTTACTGTGGTAGTGTTCATTTATTCAGTCAATCGTACTTATTGAGCATTTACTGTGTGCAGAGCATTATGCTAAGTGGTTGGGAGAGTACACTACCTGATCACCTTGTAACCTCCCCAGTGCTTAGAACAGTGCTTTGCACATAATAAGCGCTTAACAAATGCCATCATCATTATTATTATTATTATTATTACATTTCCTGCCCACAGCTAGCTCACAGTCTAGAGACTTAGTGGCCAAGACATTGTTCTTCAAAGACAGCTCCAATTCACCCACAACCCCTCCCAATCTATACCAGTGAAAAAGTACTGTCACCTACTGTCACCTGAAAGTGAAAAATGCAGAAGCCTGGAAGCCAAAGGCCCTGGGGTGCATTCATTCATTCAATCTCGTATTTATTGAGCGCTTACTGTGTGCAGAGCACTGGACTAAGCACTTGGGAAGTACAAATCGGCAACAGACAGAGCCGGTCCCTACCCAACAACGGGCTCACAGTCTAGAAGGGGGAGACAGGCCACAAAACAAGAAGACAGGTGTCAATACCATCAGAATAAATAGAATTATAGCTGTATGCACCTCATTAATAAAATAAATAGGGTAATAAACATGTACAAATATACAGAAGAGCTGTGGGGAGGGGAAGAGGGTAGGATAGAGTTGGGGGGTGATGGAGGGGAGGAGGAGGAGAGGAAAATGGGGGACTCAGTCTGGGAAAGCCTCCTGGAGGAGGTGAGCTCTCAGTAGGGCTTTGAAGGAAGGAAAAGAGCTAGTTTAGTTCTAATCCTGGCTCTTTTGTGAGACCTTGGGCAAGTGACTTAACTTCTCTGCTGTACTTCGGTTTCCTCAGCTGTAAAATGGGGATTTAGTACATCTTCTCCCTGCCCCTTAGGCTGTGAGCCTAATGTGGGACAGGGATTGTGTCCAACCTGCTTGTCTTGTACCCCATCACGTAATACTGTGTTTGGCACACAGGAAGCTCTTATCAAACAATACAGTTATTCCTTCAATCGTATTTGTTGAGTGCTTACTGTGTGCAGGGCATTGTACTAAGCGCTTGGAAAGTACAAATTGGCAACGTATAGAGACGGTCCCTACCCAACAACGGGCTCACAGTCTAGAAGTTATTAATACCTTAGAACTATCTATTCATTCTAGTACTGGTACTGAAACAGAAAGAATGACTCTTTAGCATTTGTGAGAAACTCCTAAAAATCCCAACCACAAGAAAGGATGCTAAAGGGATGAATTTTTGATTGGAGTAATGCAGAGTTAATTGTTCTTCGTGTAACACCTACCCAACAACGGTCCCTACCCAACAACGGGCTCACAGTCTAGAAGTTATTAATACCTTAGAGCTATCTATTCATTCTAGTACTAGTACAGAAACAGAAAGAATGACTCTTTAGCATTTGTGAGAAACTCCTAAAAATCCCAACGACAAGAAAGGACGCTAAAGGGATGAATTTTTGATTGGGGTAATGGAGAGTTAATTGCTCTTTGTTTAACACCTACCCAACAACGGGCTCACAGTCTAGAAGTTATTAATACCTTAAAGCTATCTATTCATTCTAGTACTAGTACAGAAACAGAAAGAATGACTCTTTAGCATTTGTGAGAAACTCCTAAAAATCCCAACCACAAGAAAGGATGCTAAAGGGATGAATTTTTGATTGGGGTAATGGAGAGTTAATTGCTCTTTGTTTAACACCTACCCAACAGTGGGCTCACAGTCTACAAGTTATTAATACCTTAAAGCTGTCTATTCATTCTAGTACCGGTACAGAAACAGAAAGAATGACTCTTTAGCATTTGTGAGAAACTCCTAAAAATCCCAACCACAAGAAAGGACGCTAAAGGGATGAATTTTTGATTGGGGTAATGGAGAGTTAATTGCTCTTTGTTTAACACCTACCCAACAACGGGCTCACAGTCTAGAAGTTATTAATACCTTAAAGCTATCTATTCATTCTAGTACTAGTACAGAAACAGAAAGAATGACTCTTTAGCATTTGTGAGAAACTCCTAAAAATCTCAACCACAAGAAAGGATGCTAAAGGGATGAATTTTTGATTGGGGTAATGGAGAGTTAATTGTTCTTTGTTTAACACCTACCCAACAACGGGCTCACAGTCTAGAAGTTATTAATACCTTAGAGCTATCTATTCATTCTAGTACTAGTACAGAAACAGAAAGAATGACTCTTTAGCATTTGTGAGAAACTCCTAAAAATCTCAACCACAAGAAAGGATGCTAAAGGGATGAATTTTTGATTGGAGTAATGGAGAGTTAATTGTTCTTCGTTTAACACCTACCCAACAACGGTCCCTACCCAACAACGGGCTCACAGTCTAGAAGTTATTAATACCTTAAAGCTATCTATTCATTCTAGTACTGGTGCAGAAATAGAAAGAATGACTCTTTAGCATTTGTGAGAAACTCCTAAAATTCTCAACCACAAGAAAGGATGCTAAAGGGTTGAATTTTTGATTGGGGTAATGCAGAGTTAATTGTTCTTCGTGTAACACCTACCCAACAACGGTCCCTACCCAACAACGGGCTCACAGTCTAGAAGTTATTAATACCTTAGAGCTATCTATTCATTCTAGTACTAGTACAGAAACAGAAAGAATGACTCTTTAGCATTTGTGAGAAACTCCTAAAAATCTCAACCACAAGAAAGGATGCTAAAGGGATGAATTTTTGATTGGAGTAATGCAGCGTTAATTGCTCTTTGTTTAACACCTACCCAACAACGGGCTCACAGTCTAGAAGTTATTAATACCTTAGAACTATCTATTCATTCTAGTACTGGTGCAGAAACAGAAAGAATGACTCTTTAGCATTTGTGAGAAACTCCTAAAAATCCCAACCACAAGAAAGGATGCTAAAGGGATGAATTATTGATTGGAGTAATGCAGAGTTAATTGTTCTTCGTTTAACACCTACCCAAGAACGGGCTCACAGTCTAGAAGTTATTAATACCTTAAAGCTATCTATTCATTCTAGTACTAGTACAGAAACAGAAAGAATGACTCTTTAGCATTTGTGAGAAACTCCTAAAAATCTCAACCACAAGAAAGGATGCTAAAGGGATGAATTTTTGATTGGGGTAATGGAGAGTTAATTGTTCTTCGTTTAACACCTACCCAACAAGGGGCTCACAGTCTAGAAGTTATTAATAATTTAGAGCTATCTATTCATTCTAGTACTGGTACAGAAACAGAAAGAAGGACTCTTTAGCATTTGTGAGAAACTCCTAAAAATCTCAACCACAAGAAAGGATGCTAAAGGGATGAATTTTTGATTGGAGTAATGGAGAGTTAATTGTTCCTCGTTTAACACCCAGAGAAACATTTTCTCTGCCTCCAGTCTCTACCCTCTCCAGGACATACTTCGGCTCTATTGACCAGAACATTTTTCTAAAACATCATCCGTGCACATCTCCCCACTCCTCCAAACCCTCCAGTGGTTACCCATCATTTCCATATCAAACAGAAAAGCTCTACCATTGTCTTGGGGTAAGGTGCTCATTCAATAGAGTAAATAGTATATAGAATATAGTAATAGAGCAGCAATGATAGCAGGAGAGAGAGAGTGCTGAATAATAATAACAATAATACTTTATTACTTTACTAAATTAACAATAATTAAATTAATACTTCAATTATAAAATAAATTATAAATTATAATTATATTATTATATTATAATTAAAATTATAAATAATAAATTATGAAATATAAAATAAATTAATAATTTGATAATTAAATTATTAGGTATTTATTTAAATATAATTATTTTATATTATTATTATTATTATTCAGCACTCTCTCCTGCTATCCTTGCTGCTCTATTACTTGAGAAGCAGCGTGGCTCAGTGGAAAGAGCCCGGGCTTTGGAGTCAGTGGTCATGGGTTCGAATCCCCACTCCACCACATGTCTGCTGTGTGATCTTGGGCAAGTCGCTTCACTTCTCTGGGCCTCAGTTACCTCATCCGTAAAATGGGGATTAAGACTGTGAGCCCCACGTGGGACAACCTGATCACCCTGTATCCTCCCCAGCGCTTAGAACAGTGCTTTGCACATAGTAAGCGCTTAATAAATACCAATTATTATTATTATTATTGTTATTATTATTATTACTAAAATCCAGCCCACACCTCACTCCTTTAACAACAATCTATTTACTGTGCCTTGATCTCACCAATGACCGCTTGCTCATGTCCTCCACCCTGCCCTCTAGACTGTAAGCTCGTTGTGGGCAGGGAATGTGTCCTTTATATTGTTCTCTCCCAAGCGCTTAGTATAGTGCTCTTCCCACAGTATGTGCTCCATAAGCATGATTGACTGGCTGAATCCCCGTCCCCCTTGATATTCATTCAATCGTATTTATTGAGCACTTACTGTGTGCAGTGCACTGTACTCCCTTCAAGGCCCTACTGAGAGCTCACCTCCTCCAGAAGGCCTTCCCAGACTGAGCCCCCTCCTTCCTCTCCTCCTCCTCCCCCCCACCTTACCTCCTTCCTCTCCCCACAGCACCTGTATATATGTATATATGTTTGTACCTATTTATTACTCTATTTTATTTGTACATGTTTATTCTATTTATTTTATTTTGTTAATATGTTTTGTTTTGTTCTCTGTCTCCCCCTTCTAGACTGTGAGCCCACTGTTGGGTAGGGACCGTCTCTATATGGTGCCAACTTGTACCTCCCAAGCGCTTAGTCCAGTGCTCTGCACACAGTAAGCGCTCAATAAATACGATTGAATGAATGAATGAATGAATACTAAGCGCTTGGGAGTCCAAGTTGGCACCATATAGAGACGGTCCCTACCCAACAGCGGGCTCACAGTCTAGAAGCAGGGGTGGGGGGGCAGACAACAAAACAAAACATAACAAAATAAAATAAATAGAATAGTAAATATGTACAAGTAAAATAGAGTAATAAATCTGTACAAACATATATACAGGTGCTGTGGGGAGGGGAAGGAGGTAAGATGGGGGGGGCTGGGGAAGAGGGGGAGAGGAAGGAGGGGGCTCAATATCTGACAGACCTCCAGTCTCCCCATCTTCAAAGCCCTACTAAAATCTTATCTCTGCCAGGAAGCCTTCCCAGACGAATCTCTTTTCTCTGCCTATTCTCTCTCCCTTCTGTGTCACCCATACACTTGGATCTCTGCCAAGCAGTTTGGTACTCCCCCCAGCCCTCAGCACTCTGTACCTATCCTTATACTTCGCTGCTTCCCCTATTCCCTGTCCCCCCCAACCTCCTCCATCCCTTGTCCCCAGTGACCTGGCCATCTACTTCATTAAGAAAATTAACACCATCAGGTATGAGCTCCTTAAAATCGCTCCTGGCCCTCCTGGCCCCCTCTTCAACTTTCCCATGCTTCTCAGCAATATTTCCAGAGCAGATCTCCTGCCTCCTGTCAAATGCCACCTCTTCCACATGCACAATGGACCCCATTCCTTCACACCTTATAAAAACTCTCACCCCCTTCCCTCTTACCCTAATAGCCATCTTCAACCATTGACTCTCCGATGGCTTCTTCCCCACAGCTTTCAAACATGCTCATGTCTCCACATCCTAAAAAAAGTTCTCTTGACCCCACAGCTCCCTCCAGTTATTGCCTCGTCTCCCTCCTATCATTCCTCTCCAAACTCCTTGGGCGAGTCATCTACACCTGATGCCTCAAATTCCTCTCCTCCAATTCTCTCCTGGACCTCCTCCAGTCTGGCTTCCTTCCCCTTCCCTCCACCGAAACCATCCTCTCAAAGGTCACCAGTGACCTCCTTCTTGCCAAATCCAACGGCTTCTACTCCATCCTAGCCCTCCTCGACCTCTGAGCTGCCTTTGACACCGTGGATCACCCCCTTCTCCTGGAAACGGTATCTAACCTTGGCTTCACTGACTCCGTCCTCTCCTGGTTCTCCTCTTATCTCTCTGGCCGGTCATTCTCGGTCTCCTTCGCGGGCTCCTCCTCTGCCTCCCACCCCCTAACTGTGGGGTCCCTCAAGTTTCAGTTCTTGGTCCCCTTCTATTCTCCAACTAAACTCAGTCCCCTGGAGACCTTATTTGCTCCCACGCTTCAACTACCATCTCTATGCAGATGCTACTCAAATCTACATCTCCTCCCCTGCTCTCTCTCCTGGCTCGCAGCTCCTCCTGTCTTTAAGACTTCTCTACTTGGATGTCCTCCCGTCACCTTATACTTAACATGTCCCACCGAAACCCTGTTCTCCCCAGACTTTCCCGTCACTATAGACGGCACCACCGTCCTTCCCATAATAATAAGAATGGCATTTATTAAGTGCTTACTATGTGCAAAGCACTGTTCTAAGCGCTGGGGAGGTTACAAGGTGATCAGGGTGCCCCACATGGGGCTCACAGTCTTAATCCCCATTTTACAGATGAGGTAACTGAGGCCCAGAGAAGTGAAGTGACTTGCCCAAAGTCTCACAGCTGACAAGCGGCGGAGCCGGGATTTGACCCCATGACCTCTGACTCTAAAGCCCGGGCTGTTTTCCACTGAGCCACACTGCTTCTCTAACCTTGGCTTCACTGACTCCATCCTCTCCCCATCCACCCATCTCACAAGCCCGTGACCTTGGCGGAACCCTTGACTCCTCTCTCTCATTCAACCTACATATTCAATCCTTCAGATCCCACTTTCACAACATCACTATAATCTGCCCTTTCCTCTCCATCCAAAGTGCCACCACATTAATACAATCACTTATTCTGTCCCGCCTAGATTATTACATCGGCCACTTTGCTGATCTCCCAACCTCCTGCCTCTCCCCTCTCCAGTCCATACGTCACGCTGCTGCCCGGATCATCTTTGTACAGAAACGTTCAGGACATCACCCCCCTCCTCAAATCTCTAGTGGTTGCCTATCCACCTCTGTATCAAGTAAAAACTCCTCACCATTGGCTTTAAAGCTCTCTATCAATCACCTTGCTCCCTCCTACCTCACTTTGCTCCTCTCCTTCTGCACATTTCGCTCCTCTGGTGCTAATTTTCTCTTTGTGCCTCCATCTCGCCTGTCTCGCCACCAACCTGGAACACGTCCTGCCTCCGGCCTGACATACCCTCCCTCCTTAAATCCGCCGGGCAATCGCCCTCCCCGCCTTTTAAAGTCTTACGGAAGGCACATCTCCTCCTAGAGACCTTCCCAGACTGAGCCCCACTTTCCTCCTCCTCATCATCAATCGTATTTATTGAGCGCTTACTTTGTGCAGAGCACTGTACTAAGCACTTGGGAAGTACAAATTGGCAACATATAGAGACAGTCCCTACCCAACAGTGGGCTCACAGTCTAAAAGGGGGAGACAGAGAACAAACCCAAACATACTAACAAAATAAAATAAATAGAATAGATAGGTACAAGTAAAATAAATAAAGCGCTCCGCTTGCTCCCTTGGTTCTTCCTTTCCTTTCCCTGTCCCGCAGCATTTATGTATATATCTGTAATGTTATTTATTTATATTGATACTCGTTCACTTGTTTTGGTGCCTGTTTATTTGTATCAATGTCTGTCTCCCCCGCCCCAGACTGTGAGCTCGTTGTAGGCAAGGATTGTCACTCTTTATTACTGTAATGTACTTTCCCAAGCGCTTAGTACAGTGCTCTGCACACAATAAATGCTTAATAAATACGATTGAATGAATGAATGGAGAGTTGACAGAGACCTTCCCTGCCCACAAGCTTGCTACGATCCAGAGAGGGAAAAAGACGTTAATATAAATAAATGAATTACGGATGTGTACATTAAGTGCTATGGGGCTAAAGGAGGGGTGAATAAATTCATTCATTCAGTCGTATTTATTGAGCGCTTACTGTCTGCACACAGTAAGCGGTCAATAAATACGATTGATGATGATGATGATGCAGAGCACTATACTAAGCACTTGGGAAGCACAAGTTGGCAACATATAGAGACGGTCCCTACCCAACAGCGGGCTCACAGTCTAGAAGGGGGAGACAGCCAACAAAACAAAACATATTAACAAAAGAAAATAGAATAGTAAATATGTACAAGAAAAATAGAGTAATAAATATGTACGAACATGTATACATATATACAGGTGCTGTGGGGAGAGGACTTACAGTGTGCAAAGCACTGTACTGTTTGGGAGAGTACACTATAACAACAAACAGACACGCTGCCCACACTTTGGTGCTCAGTACAGTGCCTGGCACATAGTAATAGTAATAATAATAATAATTGGCATTTGTTAAGTGCTTACTATGTGCAAAGCACTGTTCTAAGCACTGGGGAGGATACAGGGTGATCAGGTTGTCCCACGTGGGGCTCATAGCCTTAATCCCCATTTTCAATCAATCAATCAATCAATCATATTTATTGAGCACTTACTATATGCAGAGCACTGTACTAAGCACTTGGGAAGTACAAATTGGCAACATATAGAGACAGTCCCTACCCAACATTGGGCTCACAGTTCCAGATGAGGGAACTGAGGCCCAGAGAAGTGAAGTGACTTGCCCAAGATCACACAGCAGACATGTGGTGGAGTCGGGATTCGAACCCATGCCCTCTGACTCCAAAGCCCGGGGTCTTTCCACTGAGCCACGCTGCTTCTCTGAGCCCCTCTGCTTCTCTTAGTAATTCTTAACAAGTGCCATTAAAATTGCAATTCCTCTTCCCATTCCTGAGGACCCAAAACATGACTAAATAGACTTTGTACTTTATTTTTATATCTGTCTTCCCCACTAGATCATGAAATTCTTGACGGCGGGGACTGTGTCTGCCGCCTAGATTGCATTATATCAATCAATTAATTGCACTTATTGAGTGCTTACTGCTCGCAGCGTTTGAGAGAGTATAATACATAGAGACCTTCCCTGCCCGCAAGCTTGCTACGATCCAGAGAGGGAAAGACGTTAATATAAATAAATGAATTATGGATGTGTACATTAAGTGCTATGGGGCTAAAGGAGGGGTGAATAAAGGGTGCAAATACACAGTTAGGGCTCAATAAATAGCATTGATGATGACCGATTAGTAAAGAAGCAGCGTGGCTTAGTGGAAAGAGCACAGACTTGGGAGTCAGAAGACATGGGTTCTAATCCCGCCTCCGCCACTTGTCTGTGAGCCCCATGTGGGACAACCTGATGACGTTGTATAATGATAATAATGATGATGGCATTTATTAAGTGCTTACTGTGTACAAAGCACCGTTCTAAGCGCTGGGGAGGTTACAAGGTGATCAGGTTGTCCCACAGGGGGCCCACAGTCTTCATCCCCATTTTACAGATGAGGTAACTGAGGCACAGAGAAGTGAAGTGACTTGCCCAAAGTCACACAGCTGACAAGTGGCGGAGCCGGGATTTGAACCCATGACCACTGACTCCAAAGCCCGGGCTCTTTCCACTGAGCCACGCTGCTTCTCTGTCTACCCCCGTGTGTTTAGAATATTCATTCATTCAATCGTATTTATTGAGCGCTTACTGTGTGAAGAGCACTGTACTAAGCGCTTGGGAAGTACAAGTTGGCAACATATAATAGTTAACATAGAATAGTGCTTGGCACATAGTAAGTGCTTAACAAATACCACAATTATTATTATTATTATCGTCTACTGTATGACCTTGGGCAAGTCACTTCACTTCTCTGGGCCTCAGTTACCTCATCCTTCAAATGGGGATGAAAACTGTGAGCCCGACGTGGGACAACCTGATGCCCTTGTATCCACCCCAGTACTTAGAACAGTGCTTGGCACATAGTAAACACTTAATACCACAATTATTATTATTACTGTCTGCTGTGTGACCTTGGGCAAGCCACTTCACTTCTCCGTGCCTCAGTTCCCTCATCTGTCAAATGGGGATGAAGCCTGTGAGCCCCACGTAGGACAACCTGATGCCCTTGTAGCTACTCCAGTGCTTAGAACAGTGCTTGGCACATAAGTGCTTAACAAGTACCATAATTGTTATTATTAGTAATAGTAGTAGAGAAGCAGCGTGGCTCAGTGGAAAGAGCCCGGGCTTTGGAGTCAGAGGTCATGGATTCAAATCCCGGCTCCGCCAATTGTCAGCTGTGTGACTTTGGGCCAGTCACTTAACTTCTCTGGGCCTCATCTGTAAAATAGGAATGAAGACTGTGAGCCCCCCGTGGGACAACCTGATCCCCTTGTAACCTCTCCAGTGCTTAGAACCGTGCTTTGCACATAGCAAGCGCTTAATAAATGCCATCATTATTATTATTAGTAGTAGTAATAGTAGCACTTAGAACAGTGCTTTGCACGTAGTAAGCGCTTAATACATTCCATCATTATTATTAGTAATAGTAGCATTTAGAACAGTGCTTTGCACATAGTAAGCGCTTAATAAATGCCATCATTACTATTAGTAATAGTAGTAATAGTAGTGCTTAGAACAGTGTTTTGCACATAGTAAGCACTTAATAAATATCATCATTATTAGTAGTAGTAGTAGCTTTGCACATAGTAAGTGCTTAATAAATGCCATCATTATTATTACTACTAGGAGTAATAGTGCTTAGAATAGTGCTTTGCACATAGTAAGCGCTTAATGAATGCCATCATTATTAGTAGTAGTAGTAGTAACAGTAGCTCTTAGAACAGTGCTTTGCACATAGTAAGCATTTAATAAATGCCCTTATTATTATTAGTAGTAGTAACTTTGCACCTAGTAAGTGCTTAATAAATGCCATCATTATTATTACTACTAGTAGTAATAGTAGGACTTAGAACAGTGTTTTGCACAGAGTAAGCAATTAATAAATGCCATCATTATTAGTAGTAGTAGTAATAGTAGTGCTTAGAACAGTGTTTTGCACATAGTAAGCGCTTAATAAATGCCATCATTATTATTATTAGTAGTGGTAATAGTAGTGCTTAGAACAGTGCTTTGCATGTAGTAAGCACTTAATAAATGCCATCATTATTATTACTACTAGTAGTAATAGTAGTGCTTAGTTTTCACATAGTAAGCGCTTAATAAATGCCATCATTACTTAGTAGTAGTAGTAATAGTAGTGCTTAGAGCAGTGCTTTGCACATAGTAAGCACTTAATACATGCCATCATTATTATTGCTACTAGTAGTAATAGTAGCGCTTAGAGCAGTGCTTTGCACATAGTAAGCCCTTAATAAATGCCATCATTACTATTAGTAGTAGTAGTAATAGTGCTTAGAGCAGTGCTTTGCACATAGTAAGCGCTTAATACATGTCATCACTACTATTAGTAGTTGTAGTAATAGTAGTGCTTAGAGCAGTGCTTTGCACATAGTAAGCGCTTAATACATGCCATCAGTACTATTAGTAGTTGTAGTAATAGTAGTGCTTAGAACAGTGCTTTGCACATAGTAAGCGCTTCCTAAATCCTAAATGCCATCATTAGTATTAGTAGCAGTAGCAGTGGAGGGCAGTCTAGGCGAGGCACATCCCAAAGCCTCTGGCGCTCGCCCTGGAGGATTCTGGGGATTGTAGTTGGGCGGGGCGGCCCGGCTCGGCCGCGGAGCATGCTGGGAGGGGTAGTTCGATGCAATGCATGCTGGGAGGGGTAGTTCGCGGCCATGCATGCTGGGAAGAGTAGTTCGCGGCAATTCATTCAATCGTATTTATTGAGCGCTTAATTCATTCATTCATTAATCGTATTTATTGAGCGCTTACTGTGTGCAGAGCACTGGACTAAGCGCTTGGGAAGTACAAGTTGGCAACGTATAGAGACGGTCCCTACCCGACAGCGGGCTCACAGTCTCGAAGGGGGAGACGGACAACAAAACACCACATATTAATAAAATAGAATAAATATGTACAAGTAAAATTAATAGAGTAGTAAATACGTACAAACATATATACTTCATTCATTCATAAATCGTATTTATTGAGCAGTTACCGTGTGCAGAGCACTGTACTAAGCGCTTGGAAAGTACAAGTTGGCAACATCTAGAGACGGTCCCTTTCATTCATTCATTCATTCAACCGTATTTATTGAGCACTTACTCTGTGCAGAGCACTATACTAAGCGCTTGGGAAGTACAAGTTGGCAACATATAGAGACGGTCCCTTTCATTTATTCAATCGTATTTATTGAGCGCTTACTGTGTGCTTACTGTGTGCAGAGCACTGTACTAAGCGCTTGGGAAGTCTAAGTTGGCAACATAGAGAGACAGTCCCTACCCAACAGTGGGCTCACAGTCTAGAAGGGGGAGACAGACAACAAAACAAAACATATTAACAAAATAACATAAATAGAACAGTAAATATGTAAATATGTATAAATAGAGTAATAAATCTGTACAAATATATACAGGTGCTGTGGGGAGGGGAAGGAGGTAAGGCGGGGGGGGAGAGGAAGGAGGGGGCTCAGTCTGGGAGGAGGGGGAGTTCGCGGCAATGCATGCTGGGAGGGGGAGTTAATTCATTCAATCGCATTTATTGAGCGCTTACTGTGTGCAGTGCACTGGACTAAGCGCTTGGGAAGGACAAGTCGGCAACATCTAGAGACGGTCCCTACCCAACAGCGGGCTCACAGTCTAGAAGGGGGAGACAGACAACAAAACATTATTAATAAAATAAATATGTAGAAGTAAAATATAGTAAAACGTACATATATACTTATTCATTCATTCAATCGTATGTATTGAGCGCTTACTGTGTGCAGAGCACTGTCTTAAGCGCTTGGGAAGTCCAAGTTGGCAACACATAGAGACGGTCCCTACGCAGCAGCGGGCTCACAGTCTAGAAGGGGGAGACAGACAACAAAGCAACACATATCAATAAAATAAATAGAATAGATATGTACAAGTAAAATAAATAGAGTAATAAATCTGTACAGACATATATACAGGTGCTGTGGGGAGGGGCAGGAGGTAAGGCGAGGGGGAGAGGAAGGAGGGGGCTCAGTCTGGGAGGAGGGGGAGTTTGCGGCAATGCATTCTGGGAGGAGTAGTTCGCGGCAATGCATGCTGGGAGGGGTAGTTCGCGGCAATGCATGCTGGGAGGAGTAGTTCGCGGCAATGCATGCCGGGAGGAGTAGTTCGCGGCAATGCATGCTGGGAGGGGTAGTTCGGGACCCGACGGAGGCTCGTAGCGCAGGGCCGACCGTTGGGGCGGGGCGGGCGGGGGGGGGGCGCGGTGCATGCCGGGACTTGTAGTTCTCTCGGGGGGGCTCTCTGGGGGTTGTAGTCCGCCGCCGAGCCGGAAGTGGGGGCGCCTCGGCCGCCTTGGCCTCAGTGCGGCCCGGGGGCCCGGACATGGACGGCGCCTGTCGGCGGGAGAAGCAGGACCACAGCAGGTGGGGACAGCCGTCACCTTCATCATCACCACCATCACCAACACCACCACCACCACCGGGAGGGGGGGGGAGGAGGAGGAGGAGGAGGAGAATTCATTCATTCATTCATTCAATCGTATTTATTGAGCGCTTACTGTGTGCAGAGCACTGGACTAACCGCCTGGGAAGGACAAGTGGGCCACATATTCATTCATTCATTCAATCGTATTTATTGAGCGCTTACTGTGTGCAGAGCACTGGGCTAAGTGCTTGGGAAGGACAAGTGGGCAACATATTCATTCATTCAATCGTATTTATTGAGCGCTTACTGTGTGCAGAGCACTGGGCTAAGCGCTTGGGAAGGACAAAAGGGCAACATTCATTCATTCATTCAGTCGTATTTATTGAGCGCTTGACAGCGCTTGGGAAGTACAAGTGGGCAACATATTCATTCATTCATTCATTCAGTCGTCTTTATTGAGCGCTTACTGTGTGCAGAGCACTGGACTAAGCGCTTGGGAAGTCCAAGTGGGCAACATATTCATTCAGTCAGTCAGTCAATCGTATTTATTGAGCGCCTACTGTGTGCAGAGCACTGGGCTAAGCGCTTGGGAAGGACAAAAGGGCAACATATTCATTCATTCATCCATTCATTCAGTCGTATTTATTGAGCGCTTGACAGCGCTTGGGAAGTACAAGTGGGCAACATATTCATTCATTCATTCAATCGTATTTATTGAGCGCTTACTGTGTGCAGAGCACTGGACTAAGCGCTTGGGAAGTCCAAGTGGGCAACATATTCAGTCAGTCAGTCAGTCAATCGTATTTATTGAGCGCCTACTGTGTGCAGAGCACTGGGCTAAGCGCTTGGGAAGGACAAAAGGGCAACATATTCATTCATTCATCCATTCATTCAGTCGTATTTATTGAGCGCTTGACAGCGCTTGGGAAGTACAAGTGGGCAACATATTCATTAATTAATTCATTCAATCGTATTTATTGAGCGCTTACTGTGGGCGGAGCACTGGACTAAGCGCTTGGGAAGTACAAGTGGGCAACATATTCAGTCAGTCAATCGTATTTATTGAGCGCCTACTGTGTGCAGTGCACTGGGCTAAGCGCTTGGGAAGGACAGAAGGGCAACATATTCATTCATCCATTCATTCAGTCGTATTTATTGAGTGCTTGACAGTGCTTGGGAAGTCCAAGTGGGCAACATATTCATTCATTCATTCAGTCAGTCAGTCGTATTTATTGAGCACTTACTGTGTGCAGAGCACTGGACTAAGCGCTTGGGAAGGACAAGTGGGCAACATATTCATCCATTCATTCAGTCAATTGTATTTATTGAGCGCCTCCTGTGCGCAGAGCACTGGGCTAAGCGCTTGGGAAGGACAAAAGGGCAACATATTCATTCATTCATCCATTCATTCAGTCGTATTTATTGAGCACTTGACAGCGCTTGGGAAGTACAAGTGGGCAACATATTCATTCATTCATTCATTCAATCGTATTTATTGAGCGCTTACTGTGTGCAGAGCACTGGACTAAGCGCTTGGGAAGTCCAAGTGGGCAACATATTCATTCATTCAATCAGTCAATCGTATTTATTGAGCGCTTACTGTGTGCAGAGCGCTGGACTAAGCGCTTGGGAAGTGCAAGTTGGCAACATATTCATTCAATCGTATTGAGCGCTAACTGTGTGCAGAGCACTGGACTAAGCGCTTGGGAAGTACAAATGGGCAACATATTCATTCATTCAGTCATATATATTGAGCTCTTGCTGTGTGTGGAGCACTGGACTAAGCGCTTGGGAAGTACAAGTGGGCAACATATTCATTCATTCAGTCAATGGTATTTATTGAGCGCTTACTGTGTGCAGAGCGCTGGACTAAGCGCTTGGGAAGTACAAGTTGGCAACATATTCATTCAATCGTATTTATTGAGCGCTAACTGTGTACAGAGCACTGGGCTAAGCGCCTGGGAAGTACAAGTGGGCAACATATTCATTCAATCGTATTTATTGAGCGCTTACAGTGTGCAGAGCACTGGACTAAGCACTTGGGAAGTCCAAGTGGGCAACATATTTACTCATTCATTCATTCAGTCGTATTTATTGAGTGCCTACTGTGTGCAGAGCACTGGACTAAGTGCTTGGGAAGGACAAATGGGCAACATATTCATTCATTCAATCGTATTTATTGAGCGCTTGACTTAGTGCTTGGGAAGTACAAGTGGGCAAAACATTCATTCAGTCAATTGTATTTATTGAGCGCTTACTCTGCAGAGCACTGGGCTAAGCGCTTCAATCGTATTTATTGAGCGCTTCCTGTGTGCAGAGCACTGGGCTAAGCGCTTGGGAAGGACAAGCGGGCAACATATTCATTCATTCATTGTCAATCGTATTTACTGAGCGCTTACTGTGTGCAGAGCACTGGCCTAAGCGCTTGGGAAATACAAGTGGGCAACATATTCACTCATTCATTCATTCAATCGTATTTATTGAGTGCTTACTGTGTGCAGAGCACTGGACTATGCTTGGGAAGTACAAGTGGACAACATATTCATTCATTCATTCAATCATATTTATTGAGCAATTACTGTGTGTGGAGCACTGGACTAAGCGCTTGGGAAATACAAGTGGGCAACATATTCACTCATTCACTCAATCGTATTTATTGAGCGCTTACTGTGTGCAGAGCACTGGACTAAGTGCTTGGGAAGTACAAGTTGGCAACATATAGAGATGGTCATTCATTAATTAATTCATTCAGTCGTATTTAATTCATTCAATCGTATTTATTGAGCGCTTACTGTGTGCAGAGCGCTGTACTAAGCGCTTGGGAAGTCCAAGTTGGCAACATATAGAGACGGTCATTCATTAATTAATTCATTCAATCGTATTTATTGAGCGCTTACTGTGTGCAGAGCACTGGACTAAGCGCTTGGGAAGTCCAAGTGGGCAACATATAGAGATGGTCATTCATTAATTCATTCATTCAGTGGGATTTATTGAGCGCTTACTGTGGTCAGAGCACTGGACTAAGCACTTGGGAAGTTGTCAAGTTGGCAACATATAGTGACGGTCATTCATTAATTAATTCATTCAATCCTATTAAGCGCTTACTGTGTGCAGAGCACTGGACTAAGTGCTTGGGAAGGACAAGTTGGCAACATATAGAGACGGTCATTAATTAATTAATTCAGTCATACTTATTGAGCGCTTACTGTGTGCAGAGCACTGGACTAAGCGCTTGGGAAGTACAAGCTGGCAACATAGAGAGACGGTCCCTACCCAACAGCGGGCTCACAGTCGAGAAGGAGGAGGAAGAGGGAGGAGGAGGAGGCGGCCTTCCCAGACTGATCCCCCTCCTTCCTCTCCCCCTCGTCCCCGCCTTAACCTCCTTCCCCTCCCCACGGCACCTGTATATATGTATATATGTTTGTACATATTTATTACTCTATTTATTGGTTTATTTATTTGTACATATTTATTCTATTTATTTTATCTTGTTAATATGATTTGTTTTGTTGTCTGTCTCCCCCTTCTAGACTGTGAGCCCACTGTTGGGTAGGGACCGTCTCTATAGGGTGCCAAATTGGACTTCCCAAGCGCTTAGTACAGTGCTCTGTACACAGTAAGTGCTCAATAAATACGATTGAATGAATGAATGAACCTGTCTCCATGTTCTGTTTCATTGTCTGTCTCCCCCTTCTAGACTGTGAGCCCACTGTTGGGTAGGGACCGTCTCTATAGGGTGCCAAATTGGACTTCCCAAGCGCTTAGTACAGTGCTCTGTACACAGTAAGTGCTCAATAAATACGATTGAATGAATGAATGAACCTGTCTCCATGTTCTGTTTCATTGTCTGTCTCCCCCTTCTAGACTGTGAGCCCACTGTTGGGTAGGGACTGTCTCTATGTGTTGCCAATTTGTACTTCCCAAGCGCTTAGTACAGTGCTCTGCACATAGTAAGCGCTCAATAAATACAATTGATTGATTGATTGATTCCCAGACTGAGCCCCCTCCTTCCTCTCCCCCTCCTCCCCATCCCCCCTGCCTGACGTCCTTCCCCTCCCCTCCATGCCCCACCTGTATATATATGTATATATGTTTGTACAGGTTTATTACTCTAATTATTGATTTTGCTTGTACATATTTATTCTATTTATTTTATTTGGTTTATATGTTTAGTTTTGTTGTCCATCTCCCCCTTCTAGACCGTGAGCCCGCTGTTGGGTAGGGACCGTCTCTTTATGCTGCCGACTTGTACTTCCCAAGCGCTTAGTACAGTGCTCTGCACACAGTAAGCGCTCAATAAATACGATTGAATGAATGAATGAATGAGGGAGTGGGGCGGGAGGGTGAGCATCGGGCCCAGGCCGGAGGGACGGAGCTGGGGCGTTGTGCTGGAACGATGAAGGCAGGGTCAGTCATTCAGTCAGTCATTCAGTCGTATTTATTGAGCGCCTACTGTGTGCAGGGCACTGGACTAAGCGCTTGGGAAGTACAAGTTGGCACCATCTAGAGACGGTCCCTACCCAACAGCGGTCTCACAGTCTAGATGGGGGAGACAGACGACAAAACAAAACATGGAGACAGGTTCAGTCATTCATTCAATCGTATTTATTGAGCGCCTACTTGCTCTGCACACAGTAAGCGCTCAATAAATACGATTGAAAGGAGGAATGAATGCAGAGTACTGGACTAAGCGCTCGGGATGTGCAAGTCGGCAGCAGATAGAGACGGTCCCGACCCAATGACGGGCTCACAGTCTAGAAGGGGGAGACAGACAACGAAACAGAACATGGAGACAGGTTCATTCATTCAGTAGTATTTATTGAGCGCCTACTATGTGCAGGGCACTGGACTAAGCGCTTGCAGCATATAGAGACGGTCCCTACCCAACAACAGGCTCACAGTCTAGAAGGGGGAGACAGACAACAAAACAAAACATGGAGACAAGTTCATTCATTCATTCAATCGTATTTATTGAGCACCTACTGTGATCTGCACACAGTAAGCGCTCAGTAAATACGATTGAATGAATGAATGCAGAGTACCGGACTAAGCGCTTGGGAAGTGCAAGTCGGCAGCAGAGACGGTCCCTACCCAACAACGGGCTCACAGTCTAGACGGGGGAGACAGACAACAACACAAAACATGGAGACAAGATCATTCATTCATTCAATAGTATTTATTGAGCGCCTACAGAGTGCAGAGCACTGGACTAAGCGCTTGGGAAGTACAAGTTGGCAACATAGACGGTCCCTACCCAACAACGGGCTCACAGTCTAGATGGGGGAGACAGACAACAACACAAAACGTGGAGACAGGTTCATTCATTCAATCAATCGTATTTATTGAGCGCCTGCTGTGTGCAGAGCACTGGACTAAGCGCTTGGGAAGGACAAGTCGGCAGCAGAGACAGTCCCGAACCAACGACGGGCGCACGGTCTAGAAGGGGGAGACAGAGAACGAAACAAAACAAGTAGACAGGTTTATTCATTCGTTCATTCAATAGTATTTATTGAGCGCCAACTGTGTGCAGAGCACTGTACTAAGCGCTTGGGAAGTCCAAGTCGGCAACATATAGAGACGGTCCCTACCCAACAGCGGGCTCACGGTCTAGAAGGGGGAGACGGACAATGAAACAGAACATGGAGACAGGTTCATTCATTCATTCAATCGTATTTATTGAGCGCCTACTGTGTGCAGAGCACTGGACTAAGCGCTTGGGAAGTACAAGTCGGCAATATATAGAGGCAGTCCCGACCCAACAGTGGGCTCACAGTCTAGAAGTGGGGGACGGACAACATAACAAAACATGTAGACAGGCATCGGGTGGAAGTAATAATGATAGAGAAGCACTTGGGACAACCTGGTAAACTTGTATCTCCCCCAGCGCTTAGAACAGTGCTTGACACATAGTAAGTGCTTAACAAGTACCATTATGATGATGATGGTATTTGTTAAGCCCTTACTATGTGCTAACTTGTACTTCCCAAACGCTTAGTACAGTGCTCTGCACACAGTAAGCGCTCAGTAAATACGCCTGAATGAATGAATGCCAAGCACTGTTCTAAGCGCTGGGGTAGGTGCAAGGTAATCAGGTTGTCGCACCCGGGGCTCACGGTCTTCATCCCCATTTTACAGAGGAGGGAACTGAGGCACAGAGTAAAGGGATTTTCTCCTTAGCTTCGTGAGGGCTGGGAACACTTCTGCCAATGCTGTTAATTGGGGTGTTTATTAAGCGCTTACTACGTGCCGGGCTGTGTACTAAGCGCTGGGGTGGAGCCAAATCAAGTGCTATTCTGAGCCCTGGGGTAGGTACAAGGTGATCAGGTTGGACCCAATCCCTGTCCCACATGAGGCTCACAGTCTCACTACCCATTTGACAGATGAGGGAACTGAGGCACAGAGAGGTGGAGGGACTTTCCCGAAGTCACACAGCAGACAGGTGGCTGCTACACTCGTTCTCTGTCGTATTGCACTCTCCCAAGCGCTCAGTACAGTGATCGGCATACAGTAAGTGCCCGGTAAGCACCACTGGTCGGTTGAAGGGATTGGGCCGGACGAGGGAAGGAAGATGTTGGGAAAAGTAGAATAATAATAATAATGGCATTTCTTAAGCGCTTACTATGTGCAAAGCACTGTTCTAAGCGCTGGGGAGGTTACAAGGTGATCAGGTTGTCCCACGGGGGGCCCAGTCTTCATCCCCATTTTACAGATGAGGTGACTGAGGCCCAGAGAAGTGACTTGCCCAAAGTCACCCAGCTGGTGTGGCGGAGCCTGGATTAGAACCCACGACCTCTGACTCCCACCGAGCGGGAATGGGCAAGAAGGGACACCATGAGGACGAAGGCCAGGGAATCGATCACTGGTACTTATTGGGCGTTTACTACGTGCAGAGCACTGTACTAAGCCCTTGAGAGAGGAGTTTAATGCAACCGAATTAGTAGACACGTTCCCTGCCCGCTTCGAGCTCGCAGAAGAGGAGCCAGACCTTCTGTACTAAGCGCTTAGTACAGTGCTCTGCACACAGAAAGCGCTCAATAAATACGATTGATGTTGATGATGATGATGATGTACTGTAAAATCGTTGTGGGCAGGGATTGTGTCTGTTAGATTGTTGGGTTGTTTTCTCCCAAGCGCTTAATACAGTGCTCTGCGCACAATAAGCGCTCAATAAAAGCAGTTGATTGATTGATTAGACCCTGGGTGGGAGTCGTTGGGGATGAGCCCTGGGGTGGAGAAGCAGCGTGGCTCAGTGGAAAGAGCCCAGGCTTTGGAGTCAGAGGTCATGGGTTCGAATCCCGGCTCCGCCACTTGTCAGCTGTGGGGCCTTGGGCAAGCCGCTTCTCTGTGCCTCAGTTCCCTCATCTGGAAAATGGGATTAAGACTGTGAGCCCCATGTGAGACAACCTGATCACCTTGTATCCCCCCCCCCAGCACTTAGAACGGTGCTTTGCACATAGTAAGTGCTTAATAAATGCCATTATTATTATTATTATTATTATGGGACAGCTGGTTGGTGAGGAAATAGAGATGGCAAGATTGGCTTTAGTGCAGGAATATAATAATCAATCATATTTATTGAGCGCTTACTGTGTGCAGAGCACTGTACTAAGCGCTTGGGAAGTACAAGTTGGCAACATATAGAGACAGTCCCTACCCAACAGTGGGCTCACAGTCTTAAAGGGGCTCACAGTCTAAGAGTTATATATTATAATAATAATAATAATGATAACATTTATTAAGTGCTTACTATGAGCAAAGCACTGTTCTAAGCGGTGGGGAGGTTACAGGGTAATCAGATTGTCCCTCGTGGGGCTCCCAGTCTTAAGCCCCATTTTCCAAATGAGGTCACTGAGGCCCAGAGAAGTGAAGTGACTTGCCCAAAGTCACCCAGCTGACAGTTGGCGGGGCCGGGATTTGAACCCACGACCTCTGACTCCAAAGCCCGGCCTCTTTCCACTGAGCCACCCTGCCTCTCCATGGGCTGGGCGAGCAGATGCTGAGGGCATTTTACGCGGCAAAGGGCAAGGAGGGGTGGGACTGAGTGGAGGACATGTCTGAAGGTGGAAGCAGCGTGGCTCAGTGGAAAGAGCCCGGGCTTTGGAGTCAGAGGTCATGGGTTCGAATCCCGACCGCCACATGTCTGCTGTGTGATCTTGGGCAAGTCACTTAACTTCTCTGCGCCTCAGTTACCTCATCTGTAAAATGTGGATGAAGACTGTGAGCCCCCCGTGGGACAAGCTGATCACCCGGTATCCTCCCCAGCGCTTCGAACAGTGCTTTGCACATAGTAAGCGCTTAACAAATGCCAATGATGATTATTATTATTAAGGTGGGAGAGGAAGAGCGTCAGCGAGCCGCAGCAAGGACTGGGTGGAGCAGAGAACATTTGGAAAGCATATCGCGTGGCCCGCGTTCAATTATAGGTTTCCCCGGGCGTTGCCTCCCTTCTTGGTTCAGCGGCAAACAAATTAGCCCCGCACCTGCCCCACACTTCCGCAAATGCAGAATAACACCGATCGCGTTCGTGCCTGCAACTACTTTGGCGTTGGCGCCATACCGGGTCCTCAAATGGGGACGTGTGGGATTTCGGAAATTGCATTGAACCGGATTTAAGACGCGTGTCCCCCTCCTTTTGGGCTCTCCATTATGGATGTGAAGGCCCTACTGAGAGCTCACCTCCTCCAGGAGGCCTTCCCAGACTGAGCCCCTTCCTTCCTCTCCCCCTCGTCCCCCTCTCCATCCCCCCCATCTTACCTCCTTCCCTTCCCCACAGCACCTGTATATATGTCTGTACATGTTTATTACTCTATTTACTTTACTTGTACATATCTATTCTATTTATTTTATTTTGTTAGTGTGTTTGGTTTTGTTCTCTGTCTCCCCCTTTTAGACTGTGAGCCCACTGTTGGGTGTCTCTATATGTTGCCAATTTGTACTTCCCAAGCGCTTAGTACAGTGCTCTGCACACAGTAAGTGCTCAATAAATACGATTGATGATGATGATGATGAAATGGGGACGTGTGGGATTTCGGAAATTGCATTGAACTGGATTTGAGACGCGTGTCCCCCTCCTTTTGGGCTCTCCATTATGGATGTGAAGGCCCTACTGAGCGCTCACCTCCTCCAGGAGGCCTTCCCAGACTGAGCCCCTTCCTTCCTCTCCCCCTCATCCCCCTCTTCATCCCCCCATCTTACCTCCTTCCCTTCCCCACAGCACCCGTATGTATGTATATATGTTTGTACATATTTATTATTCTATTTATTTATTTATTTTACTTGTACATATCTATTCTATTTATTTTATTTTGTTAGCATCTTTGCTTTTGTTCTCTGTCTCCCCCTTCTAGATTGTGAGCCCACTGTTGGGTAGGGACCATCTCTATATGTTGCCAACTTGGACTTCCCAAGCACTTAGTACAGTGCTCTGCACACAGTAAGCGCTCAATAAATACGATTGATTGATTGATGTGAAGGGGTAGAAGGACCCTGGTACCACGGTCACACGGGTGTGTTTTGTCTTTTAGAAGACAGTTTCAGGAAGAGTGGTGATCTGTGGTGCAGCTGGACTCCACAGGATCTGAAATCGGAGTATTTCTCTATTTTGGTGGGGGCTGGGGGAGGAGGTAGTTTGAATGAAGCGGGTGGAGGGGAGATAATGCTGCATTCCCATCGGTCCCTAATCCATCCATCAATCAATCGTACTTATTGAGCGCTTACTGTGTGCAGAAGCGGGTGGAGGGGAGATAATGCTGCATTCCCATCGGTCCCTAATCAGTCAGTCCATCAGTTGTACTTATTGAGCGCTTACTGTGTGCAGAAGCGGGTGGAGGGGAGATAATGCTGCCTTCCCGTCGTTCCCTAATCCATCAATCAATCAATCAATCGTATTTATTGAGCGCTTACTGTGTGCAGAGCACTGTACTAAGCACTTGGGAAGTCCAAGTTGGCAACACATAGAGACAGTCCCTACCCAACAGTGGGCTCACAGTCTAGAAGGGGGAGATAGAGAACAAAACCAAACATATTAACAAAATAAAATAAATAGAATAGATATGTACAAGTAAAATAATAAATAGAGTAATAAATATATACAAACATATATACAAACATATATACATATAATACCACCAGTTTGACTCCAAGGTTGTGCGTATAGCTTTAATTCTATTTATTCTGACGACTTTGACACCTGTCTCCGTCTTTTGCTTTGTTGTCTGTCTCCCCCTTCTAGACCGTGAGCCTGTTGTGGGGGAGGGATCGGCTCTCTATGTTGCCAACTTGTACTTCCCAAGCGCTTAGTCCAGTACTCCGCACACAGTAAGCGCTCAGTAAATACGATTGATTGAATGAGTGAATGAATTCAGTGTTAGCGGTCCGAGTTCTCAGGTCCTACCCCTAGCTCTCCTGCAATCAATCAATCAATCAATCGTATTTATTGAGCGCTTACCGTGTGCAGAGCACTGTACTAAGCGCTTGGGAAGTACAAGTTGGCAACATATAGAGACAGTCCCTACCCAACAGTGGGTCCTGCAGATCCGCTACATGATTCTGAGCAAGGTACTTTCATTTTGAATGCTTCATTTGACTGAAGCCCCTTCCTTCCTCTCTCCCTCGTCCCCCTCTCCCTCCCACCTTCTTACCTCCTTCCCTTCCCCACAGCACCTGTATATATGTATATATGTTGGTACATATTTATTACTCTATTTATTTTACTTGTACATATCTATTCTATTTATTTTATTTTGTTAGTATGTTTGGTTTTGTTCTCTGTCTCCCCCTTTTAGACTGTGAGCCCACTGTTGGGTAGGGACTGTCTCTATATGTTGCCAATTTGTACTACCCAAGCGCTCAGTACAGTGCTCTGCACATAGTAAGCGCTCAATAAATACGATTGATGATGATGATGATGATGATTATTCTCAGAGTCAGCACCACGGTGGGGTTGCTAATTCCGCCTTTAGATAATCCTGCGAGGCGCTTTGGCTCCTCGGGTACAGAGCTCGGCATTCCTTTGGCCCTTTTGTTTCCCTCTCCCATATTCCCAAGCACTCGCAAGTTCAGCACGGGGCAAAGGTATTGTAAACACACAAAGCAGCATCTGGTTTATCACAACTCGGTCACGTACAACCCTCCATACCTGAATTTACACCACCCTTCAAGATAGGAGAGAAGCAGCGTGACCTAGTAGATAGAGCCCGGCTGGGATTCACATGACCTGGGTTCTAATCCTGACTCCATCACCTGTCTGCTGTGTGACCTTGGGCAAATCACCTACCTTCTGTGCCTCAGTTCCCTCATCTGTCAAATGGGGGTAAAGACCGTGGGCCCCGCGAGGGGCCTGGACCGCGTACGACCCGATTAGCTTGTACCTGCTCCAATCAATCAATCAGTCAATCAATCGTATTGAGCGTTTGCTGTGTGCAGAGCACTGTACTAAGCGCTTGGGAAGTAGAAGTCGGCAACACATAGAGACAGTCCCTACCCAACATCATCATCATCATCATCATCAATCGTGTTTATTGAGCGCTTACTGTGGGCAGAGCACTGTACTAAGCGCTTGGGAAGTACAGGTTGGCAACACATAGAGACAGTCCCTACCCAACAGCGGGTTCCCAGTCTAGAAGGGGGAGACAGAGAACAAAACCAAACATACTGACAAAATAAAATAAATAGAATAGATATATACAAGTAAGATAAATAAATAAATAAATAGAGTAATAAATATGTACAAACATATATACATATATCCAGCATTTAGTACAGTGCCTGGCACATAGTAAGCGCTTAAAATGTACTATAAAAAAGAAAAACTGAACTCTCTCGCGATAGCTCTTACTTGGCCAGGCACGTTAAATCATTCTCCCCCTTCTAGACTGTGAGCCCGTTGTTGGGTAGGGACCGCCTCTATATGTTGCCGACTTGTACTTCTCAAGCGCTTAGTACAGTGCTCTGCACACAGTAAGCACTCAGTAAATGATTCCAGTTGTCCAAAAGCTCCTGCTGAGTTTTGTAGATGTATTTAGAAGACTTTATCCCTAAATGGCCCTGATCCCAGTCACAGTCTTCTAGATGGCAAGCCCGCTGTTGGGTAGGGACCGTCCCTATATGTTGCCAACTTGGACTTCCCAAGCGCTTAGTACAGTGCTCTGCACACAGTAAGCGCTCAATAAATACGATTGAATGAATGAGGGAATGAATAAATACGATTGAATGAATGAATTTGGGTTGGGATTGGCAAGTCCCGGGTTTCCTCCCCAGATTAATGTCTTCTCTTTTCTCCTGTGTCCGCATGGCAGTTGGGAGAATCAATCAATCAATCGCATTTATTGAGCGCTTACTGTGTGCAGAGCACTGGACTAAGCGCTTGGGAAGTACAAGTTGGCAACATATAGAGACAGTCCCTACCCAGAGAACTGAATGTGATAGTCAGTAGTGCGGGCCGCCGTTACGGCCGTTGGCACCATAGAAATCTATAGATATACTAGAGTTTTGTTTCTCCCGCTCACCTTCACCTTCTGGACAAGCGTGTGACTCTTTGCCAGGATTTATGCATGAACTCCTCCCTTGTTGCCTTGGGCAGGCAGTGGGGCTATGCAGAAGCCATTCATTCATTCATTCATTCAATTGTATTTATTGAGCGCTTACTGTGTGCAGAGCACTGTACTAAGCACTTGGGAAGTACAGGTTGGCAACATATAGAGAGGGTCCCTGCCCAACAGCGGGCTCACAGTCTAGAAGGGGGAGACAGACAACAAAACATATTAAAATAAAATAAATAGAATAAATATGTACAAATAAAATAAATAGAGTAATAAATAGGTACAAACATATATACATATATACAGGTACTGTGGGGAGGGGAAGGAGGTAGGGGGAGGGGGAGGAGGAGGAGAAGAGGAGGCCTTCCCAGACTGAGCCCCTTCCTTCCTCTCCCCCTTGTCCCCCTCTCCATCCCCCCTAATCTTACCTCCTTCCCTTCCCCACAGCACCTGTATATATGTATAGATGTTTGTACATATTTATTACTCTATTTTATTTGTACATATCTATTCTATTTATTTTATTTTGTTAGTATGTTTGGTTTTGTTCTCTGTCTCCCCCTTTTAGACTGTGAGCCCACTGTTGGGAAGGGACTGTCTCTATATGTTGCCAATTTGTCCTTCCCAAGCACTTAGTACAGTGCTCTGCACATAGTAAGCGCTCAATAAATACGATTGATGATGATGAGGAGGAGGAAGGAGGGGGCTCAGTCTGGAAAGACTGACAAGTGGCGGAGCCGGGATCCGAACCCATGACCTCCGACTCCAAAGCCCGGGCTCCTTCCACTGAGCCACGCTGCTTCTCTGAGATTGGGATTAAGACCGTGAGCCCCACACGGGACACGGACTATGTTCAACCTGATTAGCTTGTAGCTACCTCAGCGCTTAGTACGGTGCCTAGCACGTAATACACGCTTAACAGATCAATCAATCATATGTATTGAGCGCTTTCTGTGTGCAGGGCACTGGACTAAGCGCTTGGGAAGTGCAAGTTGGCAGCATATAGAGACGGTCCCTACCCAACAGCGGGCTCACAGTCTAGAAGGGGGAGACAGAGAACAGAACCAAACATACTAACAAAATAAAATCAATAGAATAGATATGTACAAGTAAAATAAATAAATAGAGTAATAAATATGTACAGTAGTAAATATGAAGCCATGGCTTCCGTGCAGTTTTGCCCGTGGGATGGGGCCAACCAGGGAGAGAGCCATCCCCCACGTTGTCACTCTATAGACCCTCTGTCTGTTTAGGCAGCAGGCTCCCTGACAATGAAGTACTGTAAGGCAGAGCTCTTCTTTGGGGTGGTTGTGTGACTCATCCTCCCTTAGAACAGTGCTTTGCACATAGTAAGCGTTTAATAAATGCCATCATTATTATTATCCTCCCAGAAGCTCCTCAGTTATAACGGTGGTATTTGTTAAGCGCTCACTAAGTGCCAGGAACCGTTCTAAGCACTGGGGTGGATACAGGAGATTCGGGTTGGACACGGTCCCTGTCCCTCATAGGGGTCACAGTCTTAATCCCCATTTTCCAGATTCATTCATTCAACCGTATTTATTGAGCGCTTACTGTGTGCAGAGCACTGGACTAAGCGCTTGGGAAGTCCAAGTTGGCAACATGTAGAGACGGTCCCTACCCAACAGCGGGCTCACAGTGTAAAAGGGGGAGGCAGACAACCAAACAAAACATATTAATAAAATAAATAGAATAGTAAATATGTGCAAGTAAAATAGAGTAATAAATCTGTACAAACCATGCCTCAGTTCCCTCATCTGCAAAATGGGGATTCAATACCTGATCTCCCGCCTACTGAGACTGTGAGCGCTACATGGGACCCGATTATCTTGCATCTACCCCAGCGCTTAGTAAAGTCCTTGGCACCTAGTAAACGCTTAACAAAAACCATACTTTGAGGAGCAATGAATCAATCAATCAATCGTATTTATTGAGCGCTTACCGTGTGCAGAGCACTGTACTAAGCGCTTGGGAAGTCCAAGTTGGCAGCATATAGAGACGGTCCCTACCCAACAGCGGGCTCACAGTGTAAAAGGGGGAGGCAGACAACCAAACAAAGCATATTAATAAAATAAATAGAATAGTAAATATGTACAAGTAAAATAGAGTAATAAATCTGTACAAACCATGCCTCAGTTTCCTCATCTGCAGAATGGGGATTCAATACCTGATCTCCCGCCTGCTGAGACTGTGAGCGCTGCATGGGACCCGATTATCTTGCATCTACCCCAGTGCTTAGTACGGTGCCGAGCACATAATACACGCTTAACAAATCAATCAATTGTATTTATTGAGCGCTTACTGTGTGCAGAGCACTGTACTAAGCGCTTGGGAAGTCCAAGTTGGCAACATATAGAGACGGTCCCTACCCAACAGTGGGCTCACAGTCCAGATGAGGGAACTGAGGGGCAGAGAAGTGAAGCGGTCACTGGGCAGACAAGTGACAGAGCCGGGATTAGAACCCGCGCCCTAAAGACTCCCAGGCCTGTGCTCTAGATACTAGACCACACTGCTCTTCAATCAATCAGTCGTACTTATTGAGCGCTTACTGTGTGCAGAGCACTGGACTAAGCGCTTGGGAAGGACAAGCTGGCAACATATAGAGACGGTCCCTACCCAACAGCGGGCTCACAGTCTAGAAGGGGGAGACAGAGAATAAAACCAAACATACTAACAAAATAAAATATATAGAATAGATATGTACAAGTAAAATAAAGAGTAATAAGTATGTACAAACATATATGCAGGTGCTGTGGGGAAGGGAAGGAGGTAAGACGGGGGGGATGGAGATGCTCTTCGTGTCCGCTCGCCAAGTGCTTGCAGAATCCCCGGGACTCTGCCGTCAGGACCTGGTCACTGGGAATATGGAAGAGCAGCGGGATGACTGAGAACCAGAAAGATGGATTTGGTTTTCTCTTTAGTTTCTCAGTTCATTCATTCCCTCGTATTTATTGAGCGCTTACTGTGTGCAGAGCAGTGGGCTAAGCGCTTGGAAAGTACAATTCAGCAACAGATAGAGACAGTCTCTGCCCAACAACAGGCTCACAGTCTAGGAGTTCATCAAACAGAAACGCCTCACGTTGGCTTTAAAGCACCCCATCATCATCATCATCATCATCAATCATATTTATTGAGTGCTTACTGTGTGGAAAGCACTGTACTAAGCGCTTGGAAAGTACAATTTGGCAATGTAATTGGTCCTACCTCACCACTGTCTGTCTACAATCCATTTCACATACTTTACTCCTCTAATGCAACCTTCTCACCGTACCTTGATTTCATTTCTCTCACCACCGGCCTCTTGCCCGTGTCCTGCCTCTGGCCTGGAATGCCCTTCCTCCTCATATCCGACAGACAATCGCTGTCCTCCTCTTCAAAGCCTCGTTGAAGGCACATTTCCTCCAAGACACCTTCCCTGACTAAGCCCTCCTTTCCTCTTCTTAATCCATATTTTACAGATGAGGGAACTGGGGCACAGAGAAGTTAAGTAACTTGCCCTAGGTCACACAGCAGACAACTGGAGGATCTGGGTTTAGAACCCATGACCTTATGACTCCCAGGCTGGTGCTCTGTCAATTACGCGATGCTGGAAGCTGTGAGGTTTCGCATCATTGCCTCTCCCAAGCTCTTTCTTCCTCACTCCCCCACCCCCTTTCACCTTCACACTCCAAATGAGAAGTTTGCACCCGTGGCAGTTCATTCATTCATTCAATCATATTTATTGAGCGCTTACTGTGTGCAGAGCACTGTACTAAGCGCTTGGGAAGTCCAAGTTGGCAACATATAGAGACGGGCCCTACCCAACAGCGGCCTGACAGTCTAGAAGGGGGAGACAGACAACAAAACAAAACATATTAACAAAATAAATAAAATAAATATGTTCAAGTAAAATAGAGTAATAAATCCGTACAAGCATATATACATCAATCAATCAATCGTATTTATTGAGCGCTTACTGTGGCAGAGCACTGTACTAAGCGCTTGGGAAGTCCAAGTTGGCAACATATAGACGGTCCCTACCCAACAGCAGGCTCACAGTCTAGAAGGGGGAGACAGACAACAAAACAAAACATATTAACAAAATAAATAATATAAATATGTACAAGTAAAATAGAGTAATAAATCCGTACAAACATATGTACATCAATCAATCAATCGTATTTATTGAGCGCTTACTGTGTGCAGAGCACTGTACTAAGCGCTTGGGAAGTCCAAGTTGGCAACATATAGAGACGGTCCCTACCCAGCAGCGGGCTCACAGTCTAGAAGGGGGAAACAGACGGCAAAACAAAACATATTAGCAAAATAAATAATATAAATATGTACAAGTAAAATAGAGTAATAAATCCGTACAAACATATATACATCAATCAATCAATCGTATTTATTGAGCGCTTACTGTGGCAGAGCACTGTACTAAGCACTTGGGAAGTACAAGTTGGCAACATATAGAGACGGTCCCTACCCAACAGTGGGCTCACAGTCTAAAAGGGGGAGGCAGAGAACAAAACCAAACATACTAACAAAATAAAATAAATAGAATAGATATGTACAAGTAAAATAGAGTAATAAATATGTACAAACATATATACATATATACAGGTGCTGTGGGGAAGGAAAGGAGGTAAGGCGGGGGGAGGGGGAGGAGGGGGAGAGGAAGGAGGAGGCTCAGTCTGGGAAGGCCTCCTGGAGGAGGTGAGCTCTCAGTAGGGCTTTGAAGGGAATTGGAGGCAATTCCCATAATAAAACTAACTGAGCCAAATGAAGACTCCACTCCGAGAAGCAACAGGGCGGAGCGGATAGAGCTTGGGCCTTAGAGCCAGAACGTCACGGGTTTAAATCCCGGCTCCTCCCCTTGTCTGCTGTGTGACTTTGGGCAAGCCACTTAACTTCTCTGTGCCTCAGTTCCCTCATCTGAAAAATGGGGATTGGGACTGTGAGCCCCACATGGAACAGGGACTGTGTCCCACCCAATTTGCTTGCACCCACCCCAGTGCTTAGTACAGCACCTGGCACGTAGTAAGCGCTTAACTAATACCAGAATTACTGTTCTTACCTAAATGCTAACTGCATGGCACCAGTTATGTGGTTGTCAGGACTTGCTCCACTCTTTCTAGACTGTGAGCCCACTGCTGGGTAGGGACCGTCTCTATGTGTTGCCAACTTGTGCTTCCCGAGTGCTTAGTCCAGTGCTCTGCACACAGTAAGCGCTCAATAAATACGACTGAATGAATGAATAAGTATATGTGTTTGTACGTTTTACTCTATTTTGCTTGTACATATTTATTCTATTTATTTTATGAATATGTTTGGTTTTGTGGTCTGTCTCCCCCTTCTAGACTGTGAGCCCGCCGTTGGGTAGGGACTGTCTCTATGTGTTGCCAACTTGTGCTTCCCAAGTGCTTTAGTACAGTGCTCTGCACACAGTAAGCGCTCAATAAATACGATTGATTGATTTCCTTCTTCTCCCCCCCGCCTCCCCAGTTTAGCTCATTAGCTCCAAGCGCTTAGTACAGTGCTCTGCACACAGTAAGCGCCCAATAAATATGATTGAATGAATGAGAAAACTCCCCCATACCCCGGTAATAGAGAAGCAGCGTGGCTCAGTGGAAAAGAGCCCGGGCTTTGGAGTCAGAGGTCATGGGTTTGAATCCCGGCTCCGCCACATGTCTGCTGTGTGACCTTAGGAAAGTCACTTCGCTTCTCTGAGCCTCCGTTACCTCATCTGGAAAATGGGGATACGGCTGTGAGCCCTACGTGGGACGACTTAATCACCTTGTATCCCCCCCGGTGCTTAGAACAGTGCTCTGCACATAGTAAGCGCTTAACAAATGCCATCATTATTATTATTATTATTAATAGGGAAAATTACCCTTCTCCACATTATCTTTGAGCAGCGTGGCTCAGTGGAAAGAGCACGGGCTTTGGAGTCAGAGGTCATGGGTTCGAATCCTGACTCCGCCACATGTCTGCTGTGTGACCTTGGGCAAGTCACTTAACTTCTCTGAGCCTCAGTTACCCCATCTGTAAAATGGGGATTAAGACTGTGAGCCCCACGTGGGACAACCTGATCACCTTGTATCCCCCCCAGCGCTTAGAACAGTGCCTTGCACATAGTAAGCGCTTAACAAATGCCATCATTATTATTATTATTTGAGATGAAGCCAGGCCTAGTTTTTCACCGTCTTCCTTGCTGTGGAACCTCACATGAGCTCTCTCCTTTCTCCCCCCGTCCCCACTATATAAGAGAAGTGCTTGTCTCCCCAGAAGGATCCTGTGAAGCCTAACGATAAAGATCTCTGAAGAACAAAAGGTACTTTGAGAATGCTGCCTTCTCGTCGTCTTCCAATATCTCATCTACTGGGAGATATTATGGGACATTGCTTTCGATCTCTCTTAGTAGTTCTCCCTGTGGCATAATCAGCCGTTCCAAAGTCTAAAATGTCTGGAGAGAAAATAGCCCTTCTGCACACCACCTGTTAGGCGCCCTTCTACTCCGCCCTATCGCAACTTCTCTCTCTACTTTGTCCCCGACTACTTGGGGATCGGATATTTGAGGGTTGTTTTTTAGGTGTCAGTCTACTTGGCAGCTTTCGTCCGACTTTCTCCGTCTTGCAGATCGTCATCATCATCATCAGTCGTATTTATTGAGCGCTTACTATGTGCAGAGCACTGTACTAAGCGCTTGGGAAGTACAAATTGGCAACATAGAGACAGTCCCTACCCAACAGTGGACTCACAGTCTATAGCGTTCACCTGGTCCTCTCCATCTGGCCCTCTTTGTTCCTCCCAAGTTAACTTTCTAGCTGTCTTGTCTCTTCCCCCCCGCTGTCCCCATGTTCGTGTAGTTCCACCAGGCTGGCAGTCCCCCCCATCAATCAGTCAGTCAATCAGTGGTGCTCTGAGTGCAGAACAGCGCTTAGTACAGTGCTCTGCACACAGTAAGCGCTCAGTAAATACGATTGATTAACACTGGAGAAGCAGCGTGACTCAGTGGAAAGAGCCCGGGCTTGGGAGTCAGAGGTCATGGGTTCAAACCCCGGCTCTGCCACTTGTCAGCTGTGTGACTCTGGGCAAGTCACTTCACTTCCCTGGGCCTCAGTTCCCTCATCTGTAAAATGGGGATGAAGACTGTGAGCCCCCCCTTGGGACAACCTGATCACCTTGTAACTTCCCCAGCGCTTAGAACAGTGCTTTGCACATAGGAAGCGCTTAATAAATGCCATCATTATTGGAAGCAGCGTGGCTCAGTGGGAAAAGCCTGGGCTTTGGAGTCAGAGGTCATGGGTTCAAATCCCAGCTCCGCCAATTGTCAGCTGTGTGACTTTGGGCAAGTCACTTAACTTCCCTGTGCCTCAGTTACCTCATCTGTAAAATGGGGATTAAGACTGTGAGCCCCCCCGTGGGACAACCTAATCACCTTGTAACCTCCCCAGCGCTTAGAACAGTGCTTTGCACATAGTAAGCGCTTAATAAATGCCATCATTATTATTATTATTGTGCTGAGCACTTGGGAGAGTAGAATGCAGCAGTGTCGGGAGACATGTTCCCTGTCCACAAGGAGCTTGCAGTCTAGAGGGGGAGGCAGACATTAAAATCAATTAGGGGGCTGTAGGTAAGTGCTCTGGGGCTGAGGGTGGGGTGAATATCCAGTGTTTTAAGGGTACACATCCAAGTGTATAGATGACACAAGAGAGAGGAAGAGCAGGACTTAGGAAGGGCCTCTTGGAAGACATGTAATTTTAATAAGACTTTGAAGGTGGGGAGAGTGGTGGTCTGTCGTTTATGGAGTGAAAGGGAGTGCCAGACTAGAGGGAGGACTTAGCCAAGGGGTCGGTGGCGAGGTAGGAAAGATTGAGGTACAGGGAGTGGGCTGGTGTTAGGGGAGCGAAGTGCGTAAAATGGGTGGTAGAGGGAAATCACTGAGGTACAGTAGGAGGGAGCAAGGTGATTGAGGGCTTTAAAGCTGATGGGAAAGAGCGGCTGTTGGATGTGGAGTTGGATGGGCAACCACTGGAGGTTCTTGAGGAGTCTGGAGTTGTGGACTGAACGCTTTCGTAGAAAAATGAGTCGGGCAGCAGAGTGGAGTAAGGATGATTGGGGAGAGACAGGAGGCAGGGAGGTCAGCGACGAAGAGGCCGATGCAGTAGTCAAGGTGGGATAAAATAAGTGTTTAGATCCCCATCTCCGTTCAAACCCACCACAGTTCTCCCCATCTTCAAGGCCCTCAGAATTCCCCTTCCCCAATTACTTCCCAACACCTCAAGACACATCACCCACTTAGCACTTATGTATTTATTTATCACCTCCGTTAATACTTGTATATATATATATATATGTCTAATAGAAGGAAAAGTCCATTTTGATTCCCCTATTTTTGAATATTTCTGTGTCTGTCTCCTTTTTAAAGTGCCAGTTCATTGTGGCCGGGGACAATGTCTCTTGCTTCAGGGAAAATTACACACTTCGTAGAGTGCATTGCACCCAGTGCATGCTCAATGTCTTTATTACTAAGCTTTTTTTTAAAATGGTATTCGTTAAGCATTTATGTGTCAGGTGCTGTACTAAGAGCTGGGGCAGATACAAGCTAATGAGATTGGACACAGTCTCTGTCCCACATGGGGGGCTGACAGTCCTTATCCCCATTTTACAGGTTACCTGGGAATGATGTTAGGAACAGAACATTGAGACATAATCATGCACACCTTCTGTCAGAATCTCATGATGGACCCTCCCCCTACTCCTTTAGCTTTGAGGAGGTTGGCAATGGTTTATTGCCTGACAGTAAGTCCTTAAATTCGTTCATTCGATCATATTTATTGAGCGCTTACTGTGTGCAGAGCACTGTACTAAGCGCTTGGAAAGTACAATTTGGCAACAGACAGAGACACTCCCTACCCAACAACAGGCTCACAGTCTAGAAGGGGAAGACAGACAACAAAACAAAACAAGTAGATAGACATCAATAGCACCAAAATGGATAAATAGAATTGTAGATATATACACATCATTAATAAAATAAATAGAATAATAAATATGTTCAAATATACACTGGTGTTGTGGGACGGGAAAGGGGGTAGAGCAGAGGGAGGGAATAGGGGCAATGGGGAGGAGAGGAGGAGCAGAGGAAAAGGGAGACTCGGTCTGGGAAGGCCTCCTGGAGGAGGTGAGGTCTCAGTGGGACTTTGAAAGGAGGGAAAGAGAGCTAGTTTGGTGGATCAATCAATCAATCAATCGTATTTATTGAGCGCTTACTGTGTGCAGAGCACTGTACTAAGCGCTTGGGAAGTACAAGTTTGAAACATATAGAGACAGTCCCTACCCAACAGTGGGCTCACAGTCTAGAAGGGGGAGACAGAGAACAAAACCAAACATATTAACAAAATAAAATAAATAGGATAGATATGTACAAGTAAAGGTAGGATGTGGGCTGGGGGTTGATGGCGGGGCAGGCGAGAACGAGGCCCATTGAGGAGGTTAGCGGTGGCAGAGGAGCGGAGGGTGCGGCTGGGCTGGAGAAGGAGAGAAAGGAGGTGGGGTAGGAGGGGCAAGGTGATGGAGAGCTTTGAAGCCAATGGTGAGGAGTTTTTGCTTCATACGAAGGTTGATAGGCAAGCACTGGAGATTTTTGAGGAAGGGGGGTAACATGCCAAAGGGTTTCTGTAGAAAGATAATCCAGGCAGCAGAGTGAAGTATAGACTGAAGCGGGGAGAGACAGGAGGTTGGGAGATCAGAAAGGAGGCTGATGTAGTAATCCAGTCGGGATATGATGAGAGACTGTACCAACAAGGTAGATGTCATCGTTATTATTTATTAGTTATTGAATCTTGGTCCAGAGATGTCTGACTGACAAAAGTGATAACCCTGATATCTTTTGTCCAGACCACTGGGCTACTGTTGAGGTCTCTTTTAGACTGTGAGCCCACTGTTGGGTAAGGATTGTCTCTATATGTTGCCAACTTGTACTTCCCAAGCGCTTAGTACAGTGCTCTGCACACAGTAAGTGCTCAATAAATACGATTGATTGATTGATTTTAGTGTGATCGATATCAGACCTACACAACTAGTCTGGGTGGCCACCCCCTGTCTATAATCATTTGAGTGATATAACCCTATTGTAGTCTCCCAAGCACAGTACAGTACTCTGCACATAGAAAGTGCTCCTTTCTAAAGCCCACCCGCAAATCATATCACCTCTCCTTCCTTTCCCTACCAAACGCTCCCTCCCCTGCCCTCAGATCCTCAGATGCTAAGTAAAATTAACTAGGAAACTTGTTTTGTGTTTTTTTCCATAGCCCCATCTGGCAAATTTAGGCCTTCCCAGACTGAGCCCCCTTCTTCCTCTCCCCCCCTGCCGCCCTACTTCCTTTCCCTCCCCACAGCACCTGTATATATGTTTGTACGGATCTATTACTTTATTACTCCATTTTACTTGTACACATTACTATTCTATTTATTTTATTTTGTTAATATGTGTTTTGTTGTCTGTCTCCCCCTTCTAGACTGTGAGCCAGCTATTGGGTAGGGACCGTCTCTATATGTTACCAACTTGTACTTCCCAAGCGCTTAGTACAGTGCTCTGCACACAGTAAGCGCTCAGTAAATATGATTGAATGAATGAATGCTCCCACCCCTCCACCCCTGCTTTTCTTTAGGGGTTTAAAGGGCAGTGAGGAGTTTTTAATCCAAGACAGTCTCTCTCAGCTCACTGGAAATGCCAGCTCAGGTGCGTTTGCCATGGCCCTGAGAAGGAGAATGTCAAGGAGATTCCAGCTGCCTTCTGGGGAATACCTAACCTCCCATTTCACCCAATTAATTAACCTGGCCAGCAGTTCCTGTATATATGTTTGTACATATTTATTACTCTATTTATTTATCTTGTGCATATCTATTCTATTGATTTTATTTTGTTAGTATGTTTGGTTTTGTTCTCTGTCTCCCCCTTCTAGACTGTGAGCCCGCTGTTGGGTAGGGACTGTCTCTATGTGTTGCCGACTTGTACTTCCCAAGCGCTTAGTACAGTGCTCTGCACACAGTAAGCGCTCAATAAATACGATTGATTGATTGATTCAAAAAAACAACTCAGCCAACCACACTGGTCTCGGCCAACCACACTGGTCTGCCTTTGTTCTCATATCACAAATAACCATCTCCGTTGTAGTATACTCTCCCAAGCATTTAGTACGGCGCTCATGGAAGTCAGAGGACCTGGGTTCTAATTCCGGTTCTGCCAAATGTCTGCTGTGTGACCTTGGGCAAGTCACTTCACTTCTCTGGGCCTCGGTTACCTCATCTGTAAAATGAGGATTAAGACTGTGAGCCCCATGTCGGTCAGGGACTGTGTCCAACCAGATGAACTTGTATCTACCCCAGTCTTTAGAACAGTGCCTGGCAAGTGGTAAGCGCTTAACAAATATAATGATTATAGTATTATTACTATGATCACCACTACTTGAATGATGCATAGAGGGTCTTCCAAAGTCAGGCCCCTCTTTTGGGTGTGGCATCATCTGGGAGTCGCACTATGAGTCCCCATGAAATCCCCCTCCTACCAAGGCACCCTGGGGGAGATCGCTTGCGGGGAGAGAGGATCCGAGGCTGGGCATAAAAAGAGACAAACTGGCTCCTGCCAGTCCAGTATAAGATAATAAAACAGCTAGTGAACTCAGGCAGCGAAAGCAAGACCAGAGAGCTTCCTCTGAGTTGGGAGCTTGTAGATCTGCATTCCTGGGGGTGTATTTAATATCCCCACCCCCGCCCCTATCCTTTTTATGGCATTCTGATTTTCCCTTGAGTCTGTGACCTTTGAGCATCTGATATTTGCCCCACCTTCAACCCTACAGCACTTATGTACTTCTCTTTAAATTATATATTATATTTATTCATATTACCGCCCATCTCCTCCTCTAGCTCACTATGGACAGGGCACATGTTGGCTAACTCTGTTGTTTTGTACTCTCCCAAGCGCTTAGTACAATGCTCTACACAAAGTCCGCGCTCAGTAAATGCCATTGGTTGATTAAGGCCCTTCAACAATTTCATGTCACCAAATGGCTGTCATTCATGTCATGACATAATTGTTTTAGGGAACATTCAAGGATCATCCTTTCTTTCAAGACCTTATCCTATGGCCCTAGGGGGTGTTTAAGTGGTGTCCATATGTTTTCTTTTCTTTCTGCGGAATAGTCCTGCATCTCCCCCCCCCCCCCCCACTTGCCCCCCAATTTACCAAATAATCCATAAGAAATGTCACTTGAAAGTTCATTTCGCTTTTTGGCCTTTGGCTCTGGCTTTTACACTTCTCCATATAATTCCATCATAAAATAACCCTTCCAAAGACCAATTTCCAATTCAGCAGGATGCATATAATAACCAACCATCCCTGTAAGAGTAGTAATGATTATCCCTCTGGACTGTAATCTCATTGTGGGCAGGAATGTTTCTCCCAACTCTGTGGTATTACACTCTCCGAAACAATACAGTACTCTACACATAGAAAGCACTCAACTATCACTGGCGATGTTGATCGTCATAGTTCATACACATCAGCCTCACTTCCCAACTGGTAACTCTCTGTGTCTCTGTCCCTTTCTCTCTCTCTCACTGAATTGTCAAGGGTCAGTATTATCACCCATTTCCTGAGCGGCTGGGAGGATCATCATCATCAATCGTATTTATTGAGCGCTTACTGTGTGCAGAGCACAATACTAAGCGCTTGGGAAGTACAAGTTGGCAACCTATAGAGACAGTCCCTACCCAACAGTGGGCTTACAGTCTAAAAGGATGGAAACCAGGTTATGTTCTAACAGGTCTAGCATCAGGTTAGATCTGCCACTCAGGCTATCAGTGTCGGTGTCACCGCTGAGTGACAGGATCCAGCTTTGATCGTTACAGGATAAAACACCTCCCAATTCCTCCACCTTACCTGTGGGTTAGGATTGAGTTCTCCTCCTCTTGAGTTTTAAGACTGCTGCCCTTAAATGGGAATGGTAGAGGAGGGGGGGGTCTAACCTCATTCTTGCTTTTGCTGCCTGAAATTCAAAACCTTTTGCTTCCTGTAGCCTTCACTAAGCTCCACCATCTTTAGGTGTGGACGCTGACCTCAAAGACAGAATCAAATGGAAGTAATTATTTTAGTCCCAAGCGCTTAGTACAGTGCTCTGCACACAGTAAGCGCTCAATAAATACGATTGATTGATTGATAGTCCCAGGAGGTTGCCAAACAACGGTGATGATGCCATGCAGCTGTCGAGTCTCGAGTGTAAAACACGGTGTGACCCTGAAACATGTTCTTCTCCGTGTGTTGGGAGATTCTGCCCTGCTGCCCAGGCTCCATGAGAATAGCTGGCTTGTGAGGACCACGGCGGCCTTCCTCTAAAGAGCTGAGTGGAACGTGCCAGGGAAGGAAATGCAGCTGTCTGAGAGGGTGAGACCTTCCCATTCTGTGGGGGGTATGTAGTGCCAGGTACTGTAAGTGCTGAGGTAGATCCGGTTGGAGAGAGTCCATGTTCCCCTTGAGGCTCAAGGTCTTAATCCTCATTTTACAAATGAGGGAACTGAGCCAAGGAGAAGTGAAGCGACTTTCCCAAGTGGCTGAGCTGGGATTAGAACCCAGGTCGTTCTGAGTCCTGGGTCCGTGCTCTATCCACTAGGCCGCCCTACTGTCTTGAAGGTCGAGTTTGGGTTTCTGCCTTTTCCCAGAGATAGGGGACTCTGGCCGGCCCTGAAAAGCTTAGAGGGGACTTTCCCCTGGTACCAAAAGCCTGAGCCAAGGAGAAGTAAAGCGACTTTCCCAAGTGGCTGAGCTGGGATTAGAACCCAGGTCGTTCTGAGTCCTGGGTCCGTGCTCTATCCACTAGGCCGCCCTACTGTCTTGAAGGTCGAGTTTGGGTTTCTGCCTTTTCCCAGAGATAGGGGACTCTGGCCGGCCCTGAAAAGCTTAGAGGGGACTTTCCCCTGGTACCAAAAGCCTGAGCCAAGGAGAAGTAAAGCGACTTTCCCAAGTGGCTGAGCTGGGATTAGAACCCAGGTCGTTCTGAGTCCTGGGTCCGTGCTCTATCCACTAGGCCGCCCTACTGTCTTGAAGGTCGAGTTTGGGTTTCTGCCTTTTCCCAGAGATAGGGGACTCTGGCCGGCCCTGAAAAGCTCAGAGGGGACTTTCCCCTGGTACCAAAAGCCTGAGCCAAGGAGAAGTAAAGTGACTTTCCCAAGTGGCTGATCTGGGATTAGAACCCAGGTCGTTCTGAGTCCTGGGTCCGTGCTCTATCCACTAGGCCGCCCTACTGTCTTGAAGGGCGAGTATGGGTTTCTGCCTTTTCCCAGAGATAGGGGACTCTGGCCGGCCCTGAAAAGCTTAGAGGGGACTTTCCCCTGGTACCAAAAGGATGAGAGATCTTATCTCCCTGGACCACTTCCCGTTTGGTTCCTGACTGGGGAGCATCCTCCCATTTCCTCAAACTGAGTTCTGTGGAAATGTTGGCAATACCCCCGAGAGGAGGGTGTGGAGATAGTCCCGCTGCTTCTATTGTGGCTAGAGTGTTTTGACACTCTGTGGAGTGGAGCTTGTGAGCCACAGGGAAGTGGGCTCCTTGCTTTCTCTCCCTGCTGCGGAGCAGGCCCAGCCACTTCCTGAAAATGGCCCTCAGCACAGCTGTCCTCTCAGCTGGCAAAGTCGAGCTGCCTTGTGGCTCAGAGCCAGTCAACTTGACTGATTTGGCTCTCAACTCTGGACCACAGGGACCTGGGGTGATTAAACGTAGATTGTGTCACCTGAGGCAGGCAGGCAGGCACCCCCAGTTGAAAGAAGGAGGGCTGCGACTTTTCCTTCCCTATGTAGAGAACTGCAAACTGTAGCCACCGGAGAAGCTGGCCAGGACAAAGTGTTATGACAAATTTAGGAGCAAAGTCATCATCATCATCAATCGTATTTATTGAGCGCTTACTATGTGCAGAGCACTGTACTAAGCGCTTGGGAAGTACAAATTGGCAACACATAGAGACAGTCCCTACCCAACAGTGGGCTCACAGTCTAAAAGGGGGAGACAGAGAACAAAACCAAACATACTAGCAAAATAAAATAAATGGAATAGATATGTACAAGTAAAATAAATAAATAAATAGAGTAATAAGTATGTACAAACATATGTACATATATACAGGTGCTGTGGGGAAGGGAAGGAGGTAAGATGGGGGGATGGAGAGGGGGACGAGGGGGAGAGGAAGGAAGGGGCTCAGTCTGGGAAGGCCTCCTGGAGGAGGTGAGCTCTCAGCAAGGCCTTGAAGGGAGGAAGAGAGCCAGCTTGGCGGATGGGCAGAGGGAGGGCATTCCGGGCCCGGGGGATGACGTGGGCCGGGGGTCGATGGCGGGACAGGCGAGAACAAGGTACGGTGAGGAGATTAGCGGCGGAGGAGCGGAGGGTGCGGGCTGGGCTGGAGAAGGAGAGAAGGGAGGTGAGGTAGGAGGGGGCGAGGGGATGGACAGCCTGGAAGCCCAGGGTGAGGAGTTTCTGCCTGATGCGCAGATTGATTGGTAGCCACTGGAGATTTTTGAGGAGGGGAGTAATATGCCCAGAGCGTTTCTGGACAAAGATAATCCGGGCAGCAGCATGAAGTATGGGGAGCGGTTGTGCATCGTCATTCCACAGCCACCCCAATGGACGTTTCCTCTTCTGCTCTTCCCTTCTGCACTTGGATCTGTTTCGTTGTTTTCCCACCCACCTCGCGCCCCACAGCAGCATGGCCTAGTGATCAGAGCACAGGCTTGGCAGTCAGAAGGTCAGTGGTTCTAAGAGTGGCTCTGCCACATTTCTGTTGGGTGGCCTTGGGCAAGTCACTTCACTCTTCTCACTTCTCTGTGCCTCAGTTACTTCATCTCTAAAACGCGGATTGAGACTAGTAGCCCCGCGAGGGACAGGGACTGTGCCCAACCCGTTTTGCTTGTATGCACCGTAGCACTTAGTACGGTGCTTGGCACACAGTAAGTGCTTAACTGATAGCTTTATTATTGTTATCATAGGCCAAGAGGGCTGGAATCTCCTGTCAGCCGTAGAAATGACCAAAAAAAAAATTCGCACAGTCCAACTTGCCCTATTTTCCTGAACCCACTCCCCGGTGCCGCTCGTGCAAAGCGCTACTGAGAGCCCACCTCCTCCAGGTGGCCTTCCCAGACTGAGCCTCCTCCTTACTTTCCCCCTCCCCATCCCCCCTGCCCTACCTCCTTCCCCCCCACAGCACCTGTATATATGTTTGTATAGATTTATTACTCTTTATTTTACTTGTGCATATTTACTATTCTGTTGATTTTATTTTGTTAATATATTTTGTTGTCTGTCTCCCCCTTCTAGACCGTGAGCCTGTTGTTGGGTAGGGACCGTCTCTGTATGGTGCCAACTTGTACTTCCCAAGTGCTTAGTACAGTGCTCTGCACACAGTTAGCGCTCAATAAATGCGATTGAATGAATGAATGAATGAATCTACCTACACACATCTCTAGACTCTGCCCCTTCCTCCGTTCAAACTGCCACCATGCTGGGCCGGACACTTACCTCAGCATCGTCCTCCTTCCTCCCTCGCTGCCTCCAGTCCAGATTTCTCTCTGCTTTCTCTTTCTGATCACTTTTCCGAAAAATCAGTCCACAGCTCTCCTCTCCTCCAAAACCCGTAGCTGGGGAATGTGTCTATCAGCTCTTGTACTCTCCCAAGTGCTTAATACAGTGCTCTGCACACAGTAGGCACTAGATAAATTCCACTGGTGATGATCCACCTCTGCATCTGACAGAAACTTCTCACCATCGGCTTTAAGGTGCTTAATTGATTCTCCCTTTCCATCCCACCCAACCTCCTTTATCTTCCACTACAGCCCAGCCCTTCACTCTTCTAATGCCACCCAACTCACTGAACCTCCACCTTGGCTCCTGTCTTTCCCCCATTCTGAAACTTCCTCCCCTTTACATGATAGTGACGGCATTTGTTAAGCGCTTACTACGTGCCAAGCTCTGTTCTAAGCGCAGACCGGCCCTCTTCACATCTTCAGAGCCCTACTAAAGAAGCAGTGTGGCCTAGCGCAGGGGTCAGAAGGACCCGGGTTCTAATCCCGGTTCTGCCACTTGTCTGCTGTGTGACCTTGGGCAAGTCACTTGAGTTCTCTGTGTCTGGTACCTCATCTGTAAAATGAGGATTAGGAATCTGAGCCCCATGTGGGGCAGGGACTGCTTCCAACCTGATTTCTTTGTGTCTACCCCAGCACATAAAACAATGCCTGGCAAAGAGTAAGCACTCAGCAAATACCATAAAAAACTCACATCTCCTCTGAGAAGTCATCTTGATCAACCTCTCGTTTCTGTATCGTATTAGCCCTCCCTTCTTTGTCCCCAATGCACGTCTGTCTTTACCCTTGAGCACTGTGATACTTATCCTGCCCGCAGCACTTAGGTAAATGTCCTTATACTCTGCCCGTCCTCAAATCTGACAATTACTCTCCCCCCCACCCCACAAAAAAAAGCCTTATTGAGGGCACACCTCCTCCAAGAGGCCTTCCCAGACTAAGCCACTCCTTTCCTCTTCTTCCACTCCCTTCTGCATCACCCTTACTTGCTCCTTTTGTTCTTCCCCCTTCCCAGCCCCACAGCACTGAAGTACACATCTGTAATTGATGTATTTGTATTGATGTGTGTCTCCCCTCTAGACTGTAAGCTCACTGTGGGCAGGGAGTGTGTCTGTTTATTGTTGTATTGTACTCTCCCAAGTGTTTAGTACAATGCCCAGCGCACAGTAAGCACTTAGTAAATACAACTGAGTGCTTACTGTGTGCAGAGCACTGCACTAAGTGCTTGGGAGAGTACAGTATATCAGTAAACAGACACATTCCCTGCCCTATCTATAGTTTATTTTAGTGTCTGTCTCTCCCACTAGACTGTAAACTCCTTGAGGACAGGGATCATGTCTGCTCCTGACTTGATCAACCTCAATTATTATTATTATGTCTGCCCACTCTCTTACAGTGTACTCTCCCAAGGACTTAGTAATAATAATAATAATAATAATAATGATGGCATTTATTAAGCACTTACTATGTGCAAAGCACTGTTCTAAGCGTCGGGGAGGTTACAAGGTGATCAGGTTGTCCCATGGGGGGCTCACAGTCTTCATCCCCATTTTACAGATGAGGGAACGGGGGCAAAGAGAAGTTAAGTGACTTGCCCAAAGTCACACAGCTGACAATTGGTGGAGCCGGGATTTGAACCCATGACCTCTGACTCCAAAGCCCGGGCTCTTTCTACTGAGCCACGCTGCTTCTCTAGGGACAACCTGATCACCTTGTATACCCCCAGCACTTAGAACAGTGGTTTGCACATAGCGCTTAACAAATACCATTCAGCACTTAGAACAGTGCTTTGCACATAGTAAGCGGTTCACAAATGCCATTATTATTATTATTATCATTATTGTTATTATTATTATTATTACAATGCACTGCACTAAGAGCTTGGGCAATAGAAAACAGTTAAGCGACACCATTCCCTTGCCCACAAGGATCTTACACTATAATGGAGGAGAATGACATGAACATATTTACAGGTAGAGTAATCAAAGGGAGTAATTGAATAACATGCAAATAAGTGCATAAAGGCAAGGCTGGAGATAGAAGGTTAGTATGGCTGGGACGCTCTGTTAGGTGCTTAATTTTTTGGTGATTTACATCGTCATTCTGTTAGCATTTTTAAGCACCCACAAATCCTCGGCACTGTTCAAAATGTATGAGACAAAATTTCTATGTAAGGGATTGAAATACTAAAATAACCAAGCAAAAATTCAAAGCACAAGATCTTATGGAGTAGAAATAAATTGAACTGCCCTTTCTTTTTTCATTTCAACCACCCCTTTGCTTTAAGTGTCTCAGAAAAGACTATCTAAAAGAAATTACTCTTGAGCAGTTGTGAAACTAGAAGAGGCCACTGTTCTTTACCTGTCAGCCTCGCTGGATTCATTCATTCATTCAGTCGTACTTATTGAGCGCTTACTGTGTGCAGAGCACTGTACTAAGCGCTTGGGAAGTACAAGTCGGCAACACATAGAGACGGTCCCAACCCAACAACGGGCTCACGGTCTAGAAGGGGGAGGCAGACAACAAAACAAAACATGTAGACAGGTGTCAAAACCGTCAGAATAAAACAGAATTATAGCTCTATGCACATCATTAGTCAAAATAAATAGAGTAATAAATCTGTACAAATATATACAAGTGCTGTGGGGAGTGATTTAATAATGTTATTGCTGTTACTGCTGCCAAGTTTCCCAAAGGAAGCCCTACTTGTAACCAACTTTGAGAGAAAAGAAATACCGAAGCTTGTGAGAGTTGAGAAGGTCATTTAATAATGATAATAATGATTATGGTATGCATTAATCAATTAATCAGTCATATTTATTGAGCACTTACTGTGTGCAGAGCACTGTACTCAGCGCTTGGGAAGTACAATTCGGCAACATCTAGAGACGGTACCAACCCAACAACGGGCTCACGGTCTAGAAGGGGGAGGCAGACAACAAAACTAAACATGTAGACAGGTGTCAAAACCGTCAGAATGAAACAGAATTATAGCTATATGCACATCATTAATCAAAATAAATAGAGTAATAAATCTGTACAAATATATACAAGTGCTGCGGGGAGTGATTTAATAATGTTATTGCTGTTACTCCTGCCAAGTTTCCCAAAGGAAGCCCTACTTGTAACCAACCTTGAGGAGGGAAAAGAAATACCGAAGCTTGTGAGAGTTGAGAAGAAGGTCATTTAATAATGATAATAATGATTATGGTATGCATTAATCAGTCAATCAATCAATCAATCGTATTTATTGAGCGCTTACTGTGTGCCGAGCACTGTACTAAGCGCTTGGGAAGTACAATTCGGCAACATCTAGAGACGGTACCAACCCAACAACGGGCTCACGGTCTAGAAGGGGGAGGCAGACAACAAAACAAAACATGTAGACAGGTGTCAAAACCTTCAGAATAAAACAGAGTTATAGCTATATGCACATCATTAATCAAAATAAATAGAGTAATAAATCTGTACAAATATATACAAGTGCTGTGGGGAGTGATTTAATAATGTTATTGCTGTTACTGCTGCCAAGTTTCCCAAAGGAAGCCCTACTTGTAACCAACCTTGAGGAGAATTGAGAAGAAGGTCATTTAATAATGATAATAATGATTATGGTATGCATTAATCAATCAATCAATCATATTTATTGAGCGCTTACTGTGTGCAGAGCACTGTACTAAGCGCTTGGGAAGTACTAAGTGCTCACTAGGTGCCAAGTACTACAAGCTCACTAGGTGACAAGTATCTCCACCTAAGCGTAGGTGGAGATAGAAGAAAATCAGGTCCCACTGGGGCCCACATTTGAAGTAGGAGGGAGAACAGGTATTGAATCCCCATTTTAAAATGAGGAAACCAAGGCACAGAGGAGTTGGGACCTCCCCAAGGACGCCCAGGAGACGTGGCAGAACCGGGATTAGAGCAGGATAGAGAAGCAGTGTGGTCTAATGGTTAGAGCACAGGCCTGGAAGTTAGAAGGACCGGGGTTCTAGTCCTGGCTCCATCCCTTGTCTGTCGTGTGACCTTGGGGAAGTTGCTTCACCTCTCTGTGCCTCGGTTACCTCGTCAGTAAAATGGGGATTGAGACTGTGAGCCCCACGTGGGACAGGGACTGTGTCCAACTGGGTGTATATATCCAAGTGCTTAGTACAATACCATGGTAAGAGCTTAACAAATACCGCAAAAGAAAGAAAGAAAAAAAATCCCGCTCCCCTGACTCTTAAGTCTGTGCTCTTTCCACTAGACCATGCAGCAACTAGGGGTTCCAGAGGGGTCCTATAGGTTGCCCCTGTTTAAATAACACTCAATCAACACTCCTTTCCTCTCCTGCCCAGGCCTGAGTAAGACTGTTGGACAGAGGCCAGTCATACGAAGTTGTATGTTTTGTTGTTTTTTGTTGCTGAATTATACTCTCCAAGCATGTAGTACAATGTTCTGCACACAGTAAGCACTCAGTAAATACGATTGAATGAATGAATGTTTTTGCTTCTCCGTGATTTGCCTGGAGCTTAGAAAATGGATGAATACCTACATCATCATCAATCGTATTTATTAAGCGCTTACTGTGTGCAGAGCACCGTACTAAGCTCTTGGGAAGTACAAGTTGGCAACATATAGAGACAGTCCCTACCCAGCAGTGGGCTCACAGTCTAAAAGGGGGAGACAGAGAACAAAACCAAACATACTAACAAAATAAATAGAATAGATATGTACAAGTAAAATAAATAAATAGAGTAATAAATATGTACAAACATATATACAGGTGCTGTGGGGAAGGGAAGGAGGTAAGATGGGGGGATGGAGGGGCGACAAGGGGGAGAGGAAGGAAGGGGCTCAGTCTGGGAAGGCCTCCTGTGTGACTTGCCCAAAGTCACACAGCTGACAATTGGCGGAGCTAGGATTTGAACCCATGACCTCTGACTCCAAAGCCCAGGCTCTTTTCCTGAGCCATGCTGCTTCTCTATTTATTGAGAAATTTTTCATTCTATTTATTTATTTATTTTACTTGTACATATCTATTCTATTTATTTTATTTTGTTAATATGTTTGGTTTTGTTCTCCGTCTCCCCCTTCTAGACTGTGAGCCCACTGCTGGGTAGGGACCGTCTCTATATGTTGCCAACTCTACATACATATATGCCTCGGACATACAGAAAACTGTATGTCGGATTTTCAAAAGAGGTACTGCTACACGTCGACGTCTCAGCATCCTCTCGGTTTGAACCCCCTCCCCATCTCCAGTGATCTTGTCAGGTTGCTTCCCTTCCCGTGAGGGTCTCTTTGTGAGTCAGATGCTTTGTTTTGCTCCGGGGATCGCAGGGTTAATCCATCAGTGGTGTTTATTGAGCGATTACTGTGTGCAGAGCGCTGTACTAAGTGCTTGGGAAAGCAGCGTGGCTTCATAATAATAATAATAATAATGGCATTTGTTAAGTGCTTACCATGTGTGAAGCACTGGTCTAAGCACTGGGGGAGATACAGGGTGATCAGATTGTCCCACGTGGGGCTCACGGTTTTAATCCCCATTTTACAGATGGAGCAACTGAGGCCCAGGGAAGTTAAGTGACTTGCCCAAAGTCACCCAGCTGACAAGTAAATACGATGATTCCAATCCTGACTCTGCCACTTGTCTGCTGTGTGACCTTGGGCAAGCCAATTAACTTCTCTGTGCCTCAGTTACCTCATCAGTAAAGTGGGGATTAAAAGTGTGAGCCCAGTGTGGGACAACCTGACAAGTAAATACGATGAGTTCTAATCCTGACTCTGCCACTTGTCTGCTGTGTGGCCTTGGGCAAGCCACTTAACTTCTCTGTGCCTCAGTTACCTCATCAGTAAAGTGGGGATTAAAAGTGTGAGCCCCATGTGGGACAACCTGATTATCCTGTACCTCCCCCAGCGCTTAGAACAGTGCCTGGCCCATAGTAAGCGCTTAACAAATACCATCATTATTGTTATTATTTTTACAGTGCAACAGAGTTGGTAGGTGCAATCCCTACCACTCCATTATCTTGTATCTACCTCAGTGCTTAGTACAGTATCTAGAGAAGCAGCATGGCTCAGTGACTCCCAGGCTTGGGAGTCAGAGGTCATGGGTTCAAATCCTAGCTCCTCTGCTTGTCAGCTGTGTGACTTTGGGCAAGTCGCTTAACTTCTCTGGGCCTCAGCTACTTCATCTGTAAAATGGGGATTAAGACTGTGAGCCCCACGGGGGACAACCTGATCACCTTGTATCCTCCCCAGCACTTAGAACAGTGCTTTGTGCATAGTAAGCACTTAAAAAATGCCATTATTATTATTATTATTATTACAGCACATCATTATTATTATTATCAGTATTATTATTAAGAACTTACAGTCTACAGGGTCCCAACAGATGAGATTCCTTGTGTCCTCTTCATGTCCTAAATTCTCCCCTGGATTGACATAGGAAACCAAGTCACAGAGTGGCTAAAAAAGCAAGTCTATGGCTGAGAAAGCAATAGGATTAAGGAGCGTTTGTCTGTCCCCTTCTAGACGTGAAGCTCCTTGTGGGCAAGAGACACGTCCACCAACTCTGTTACATCGTTAAAAAAATAACGGCATTTGTTAAGCGCTTCCTGTGTGCCAGGCACTATGCTTCTCTCCCAAGCGCTTAGTACAGCGCTCTGCACACAGTAGGCGCTCAATCAATACCAGTGACTGATTGATTGCTAGCTAGGGCTTTCAGCGAGGCCAAAGGACTTGTAAAATATACTTGATGTTTTTGCAGGAAAGAACACTGGAAGCTGCTGGGCAATTTGAAGACCACCGTGGAAGGTTTAGTTTCCTCCAACACCCCTAATGTCTGGTCTAAATATGGTGGCTTGGAGCGGCTCTGCAGGGACATGCAAGACATCCTCTATCATGGGCTCATCCATGACCAGGTATGTTGCCGTGTTGCGACAATCACGTAGGAGAAAAGTAGAGGAAAGAAGCAGCCACATTAAAGAGGGGAGTCAGGCAGTCAATCATATTTATTGAGCACTTACTGTATGCAGAGCACTGTACTAAGGGCTTGAAAAGTGCAATTCACCAACAGAGATAATCCCTCCCCTCAATCAATCAATCAATCAGTCGTATTTATTGAGCGCTTACTGTGTGCAGAGCACTGTACTAAGTGCTTGGGAAGTCCAAGTTGGCAACATATAGAAACGGTCCCTACCCAACAGTGGGCTCACAGTCTAGAAGGGGGAGACAGAAAACAAAACAACACATATTAACAAAATAAAATAAATAGAATAGATATGTACAAGTAAAATAAATAGAGTAATAAATATTTACAAACATATATACATATATACAGGTGCTGTGGGGAAGGGAAAGAGGTAAGGCGGGGGGGTGGAGAGGGGGAGAAAGGTGATCACATTATCTCATGGGGGGCTCACAGTCTTTTCTCCATTTTACAGATGAGGGAACTGAGGCACAGAGAAGTTAAGTGACTTGCCCAAAGTCACACAGCTGGCAATTGGCAGAGTCCGGATTTGAACCCATGACCTCTGACTCCAAAGCCCGGGCCCTTTCCACTGGGCCACGACAGTGTAGAAGGGGGGAGACAGACATAAAAATAAGCAAACAGGCATCAGTAGCATCAGTATAGATAAATAGGATTAGAGGTATATATACACATCAGAACAAGACAAACAGGCATTAATATAAATAAATAGAATTGTAGATATGTACATGTATGCACAGGTGCTGTGGGGTGTAGAGCAAAAGGAGCAAGGTGGGGCCAGTTGCGGGGAGGGGAGACAATGAATGTAAATAAATAAAGTATAGCTATGTGTATAAGTGCTGTGGGGATGGCGTGGCGGGGGGCTTGAATAAAGGGAACGAGTCAAGGTGACACAGAAGGGAGTGGGAGAAGAGGAAAGGGGGTCTTAGTCAGGGAAGGCCTCTTGGAGATGTGCTTTGAAGGTGAGGGAGAGTAATTGTCTGTTGGATTTGAGGAGAAGGAGCGTTCCGGGACAGAGGCAGGACATGGGCGAGAGGTCGGCGGTGAGATTGGTGACATTGAGGTACAATGAGAAGGCATTAGAGGAGCCAAGTGTGCGGGCTGGGTTGTAGTAGAAGAGTAGCGAGGTGAGATTGGAGGGGACAAGGTGACAGACTGCTTTAAAGTCGATGGTGAGGAGTTTTTGTTTGATAGGGTGGTGGGTGGGAAACTACTGGAGTTTCTTGAGGAGTGGGGAAACAGGATTAGGGAAGCAGAGTGAAGTATGGTTTGGAGTGGGGAGAGATAGGAGACAGGGAGGTCAGCAAGGGGGTGGTCGGAGAGGAGACAGCGGGAGGGATGGCGAGGGTTTGGATCGGAGCAAGTTGACGGGACCTGTGCAGGGGGAGGGGGATGATGGTGCCGGGACAGGGGGACAGGGATGAAGGGAGGGGGAGTTGGCATGAGGGGAGGGGGTGAATGCCGGAGGGCAAGACTGGGATGGGCTGACTGGGGGCGGGGGATTGAAGGGCCACGGTGGGTCCGGTGAAGCATTATGGTTGAGGTAAAAGACAGCAGTAACTCCGTAATCCAGTAATACCCTGAGGAGATGGTTTAATTGTCCTTGGGTCCTTGAAGGTGAAGAGGCCAGTGTTTAGAAGGATCCTGAGAATTGTCCTTGAGAGTGAAGAGACCAGTGTTTAGGAGAACCCTGAGGAGGTGGTTGAATTGTCCTTGGGGCCTTGAAGGTGAAGAGGCCAGTGTTTAGAAGGATCCTGAGAATTGTCCTTGAGAGTGAAGAGACCAGTGTTTAGGAGAACCCTGAGGAGGTGGTTGAATTGTCCTTGGGTCCTTGAAGGTGAAGAGGCCAGTGTTTAGAAGGATCCTGAGAATTGTCCTTGAGAGTGAAGAGACCAGTGTTTAGGAGAACCCTGAGGAGGTGGTTGAATTGTCCTTGGGGCCTTGAGAGTGAAGAGACCGGCGATTAGGAGTGAACAGACTGGGTTGATGTGAATTTAGGTGAAATCAGGGGCTGAGGAGTTGTGAAGGCAGGCCGCCATCAAAATATGAAACGTAAAAATGTATGAACCTGGGCTCTTTCCACTAGGCCGTGCTGCGTCCGTCACTTTCTCCTGTGACTCTCGGGAGAGTCAGAGGATAAATGCCCTGTGGCACCTCATTCTCCCCATTTCCAGGACCGCATTTGAGGAAGCGGCTTGTCCTGCTTTCTTCCTTTCATGGATTTCTGGTATATTAAGGTCCCTTTCCCCGTACCGCACTTCATTCCTGACTGGAATTCCTAGGTGAAAGCAAGGAGCTCTGGGAAAGAAAGGGGCAAGAAACTGACCGGAGTGAACAGACCGGGTTGAGGTGAACTTAGGCGAAATCAGGGGCTGAGTAGCTGTAAAGGCAGGCAGCCATCGAAATATAAAATGTAAAAATGTATGAACCTGGGCCTCTGTCACCTGGGAGTTAGGCAGCCACACCTGTGGGACAACCTGATCACCTTGCAACCTCCCCAGCGCTTAGAACAGTGCTTTGCACATAGTAAGCGCTTAATAAATGCTATTATTATTATTATTATTGTTATCTGACTGCAGGGAAAGAGGGAAGATGAAGAAAATGGCTGCTTATCTGCCGCAGTAGATCGGGAACGAAATATCCCGTAGTTCTGGCAGGCGAGCAAACGATGAGGCGGCAGTTCCGATGGCTGATGACCTGATTAGGTACAAGCTAATCAGGTTGGACACAGTCCATGCCCCACATGGGCTCACATTCTGAATCCCCATTTTACAGATGAGGTAATTGAGGCACAGAGGAGTGGAGTGACCCGCCTAAGGTCACACAGCAGACAAACGGTGGAGCCGGGATTAGCACACAGGTCTTTCTGACTCTTGGGCCCATGCTCTAGCCACTAGACCCTGCTGCTTCTCTGCTTCTTCTGCTCACGTGGTTGCGGCAGCTCTGAATGATCCAAAGACACACAAGAAATCCTGGCAGGAAGGTAGAAAGGGTGTCAGAAAATGGAAAGCAAGAGCGATTATTAACAACAATAATAATAATTATGGTATTTGTTTAGCAATTACTGTGTGCCAAGTACTGTTCTAAGTGCTGGGGTAGATTCAAGGTGATCAAGTTGTCCCACTTGGGGTTCACAGCCTTTACCCCCATTTTGCAGATGAGGGAAGTGAGGCCCAGAGAAGTGAAGTGGCTTGCCCAAAGTCACACAGCAGACAAGTGGCAGAGCCGGGAATAAAACCCTCCGCCTCTGACTGCCAAGCCCGGGCTGTTGCCACTAAGCCACGCTGCTTCTAACATTCCCTTGGGTCTGACAACTTACTATTTTGGAAAGCAGCATGGAAGTACTAGTATTAGTTGCAGTAATAGTTGCTGTACTATTTTTGGGGTCCCCAGTTGCTGTGGGGTACTGTATTTAGGCACTTGGGAAGTGCCTAAATATATATATATATATATATATATATGTATATATACATATATATACAGTCTATAACTAGACTGTATATATATATATATATATATACACATATATATATACATATATGTATATATATATATGTGTATATATATATATATATATATACAGTCTATAACTAGACTGTAAACTCATTCTGTGCAGGGAACTTGTCTGCTAATTCCATTATATTGTACTCTCCCAAGCACTTAGTACAGCGCTCTGCACATAGTAAGTGTTCAGTAAATACCACTGATTATAACTCTGAAATAAGTGAGTTGAGCAGACATGTATATGTGAGTGTCAAGGACTGTGTCCAACCTGGTTATCTGGTACGTAACCCAGTGCTTAATACGGTGCTTGGCACAGAGTAAGTGCTTACCAAGTACCGTTTTTAAAAATTTAGTTCATAGTGCTTGAGGTAGCTGACGGATTAGTATTAATTCATGATTCTGGGAAATTAATCAAAGAAATCTTGTTCAGAGTGGGTTTTTAGGAGGGGTTTGAATGTTATTATAATAACTGTGGTATTTGGTAAGCCCTTACTATGTGTCAAGCATCGTACTAAGCGCTGGGATAGGTACAAGTTGTTAAGGCCCTGCTGAGAGCTCACCTCCTCCAGGAGGCCTTCCCAGACTGAGCCCCTTCCTTCCTCTCCCCCTCGTCCCCCTCTCCATCCCCCTCATCTTACCTCCCTCCCTTCCCCACAGCACCTGTATATATGTATATATGTTTGTACATATTTATTACTCTATTTATTTATTCTACTTGTACATATCTATTCCATTTATTTTATTTTGTTAGTATGTTTGGATTTGTTCTCTGTCTCCCCCTTTTAGACTGTGAGCCCACTGTTGGGTAGGGACTGTCTCTATATGTTGCCAATTTGTACTTCCCAAGTGCTTAGTACAGTGCTCTGCACATAGTAAGCGCTCAATAAATACGATTGATGTTGATGATACAAGTTAATAAGGTCAGACACAGTCCTTATCCCCTAAGGGGCTCACAGCCTAAATAGGAGGGAGAACAGGGTGGCAGGCAGCTTGGCTTAGTGGATAGAGCACAGCCTGGAAGTTATGGGATCCGGGTTCTGATTCTGGCTCCCCCGCTCATCTGGTGTTTGACCTTGGGTAAGTTACTTCAATCAATCAATTGTATTTACTGAGCGCTTACTGTGTGCAGAGCACTGTACTAAGCGCTTGGGAAGTACAAATTGGCGACAAATAGAGACGGTCCCTGCCCAACAGTGGGCTCACAGTCTAGAAGATTTTCAAGCACTTACTATGTGCCAAGCACTGTTCTGAGGGCTGGGATGGATACAAGGTGATGAGGTTGTCCCATGTGGGGCTCACAGTCTTTATCCCCATTTGACAGATGAGGGAAGTGAGGCCCAGAGAAGTGAAGTGACGTGCCCAAGGTCACACAGCTGATAAGTGGCGGAGCCGGGATTAGAACCCACGACCCCTGACTCCCAAGCCCGGGCTCTTTCCACTGAGCCACGCTGCTATTTCTACTTCGCTGCTACTTCACTTCTCTGTACCTCAGGTACTTCATCTGTAAAATGAGGATTAAGCCTGTGAGCCCCATGTGGGACGTAAACTGTGTCCCACCTTGTATCTTGCTCCGCATTTAGTATGGTGCCCTAAATCAATCAATCAATCAAATTTATTGAGCGCTTACTGTGTGCAGAGCACTGTACTAAGCGCTTGGGAAGTCCAAGTTGGCAACATATAGAGACGGTCCCTACCCAACAGCGGGCTCACAGTCTAGAAGGGGGAGACAGAGAACAAAACCAAACATATTAACAAAATCAAATAAATAGAATAGATATGTACAAGTAAAATAAATAAATAGAGTAATAAATATGTACAAACATATGTACATATATACAGGTGCTGTGGGGAAGGGAAGGAGGTAAGAATGCTTACTTAAGCATTTAAGTAAGTGCTTAAATACCTTTTTTCTTTAAAAAAAAGGCACTTTACAGAAACTGAGGCACAGAGAAGGTAAATGACTTGCCTGTGGTCGCACAGCAGTTAAGTGGCTGAACCAGAATTAAACCCTGCATCTCCGACTCCCTGGGAAAGCTGTGGTCTGTCTGATGGGATGTAGGGAGTTCCAGGCCAGAGGAAAAGTGTGAGCGAGGAGATGATTCTAGATTTGAGAGCCAGGTACAGCTAGAAGATTGGCTTGGAAAGAGTAAAGAAGGCAGTACAGTGCTCTGCACACAGTAAGCGCTCAATAAATACGATTGATGATGATGAAAAGAAAAGAAACCTAAGGTGGGGCCCGGTGGAAGAGAGCCTTGAAGCCAATTGTGAGGAGTTTTTTTTTTTTTGGTTTGCTTTTGTAGTTTTTGATAATAATTGTGGAATTTAAGCAGTTGCTGTGTGCCAAGCACTGGGTGTAGGACTGGGGTAGTTACCATCCAGTCAGATCAGAGACAATCCCTGCCCCTCATGGGGCTCACAGTTGGATGTAAGAGAAGCAGCGTGGCTTAGTGGAAAGATCCCGGGCTCGAGAGTCAGAGGACATGGGTTCTAATCCCGGCTCCGCCGCTTGTCAGCTGTGTGACTTTCACTTCTCTGGGCCTCAGTTCCCTCATCTGTCAAATGGGGATTAAGACTGTGAACCCCCCGTGGGACAACCTGATCACCTTGTAACCTCCCCAGCGCTTAGAACAGTGCTTTGCACATAGTAAGCGCTTAATAAATGCCAATATTATTATTATTACCCCAGTTCTTAGAACAGTGCTTGGCACATAGTAAGTGCTGAACAAATACCGTAATTATTATTATTATTTTGTAAAGACTCAGGGAGCAAATGGAGGGTTTGGAGTTGAGGAGAGATGCAAACTGAGTGATGCTTCTGGAAGTTGATCTGGGTAGCAACTTGTAGTATAGGTTGGTGGAGGGGAGAGGCTTGAGGGGGCGGGCAGGCTGGAGTCTGGTAGACCAGCAAAAAGGCTGATGTAATAGTCTAATAATAATAATAATAATAATAATAATAATAATAATATTTGTTAAGTGCTTACTGTGTGCCAGGCACTGTACTAAGCGCAGTGATGGATACAGGCAAATCAGGTTGGACACAGTCCCTGTCCCATGTGGGGCTCACAGTCTCAATTCCCATTTTACAGATGAGGAAACTGAGGCCTAGAGAAGGGAAGTGACTTGCCCAAGATGACACAGCAAACAAGTGCAGCGTGGTTCGGTGGAAAGAGCCCGGGCTTTGGAGTCAGAGGTCATGGGTTCAAATCGTGACTCCGCCTCGTGTCAGCTGTGTGACTTTGGGCAAGTCACTTAATCAGTCAATCGTATTTATTGAGTGCATACTGTGTGCAGAGCACTGTACTAAGCGCTTGGGAAGTACAAGTTGGCAACATATAGAGACAGTCCCTACCCAACAGTGGGCTCACTTAACTTCTCTGGGACCCAGTTACCTCATCTGTAAAATGGGGATTAAGGCTGTAAGCCCCATATGGGACAACCTGATCACCTTGTAACCTCCCCAGCACTTAGAACAGTGCTGTGCACATAGTAAGTGCTTAATAAAGGTCATCATTATTATTGTTATTAAGTGGTGGAGCCGGAATTAGAACCCAGGTCCTTCCGACTTCTAGGCCCGTGCCGTAGCCACTAGGCCACACTGCTTCTCCCTTTGTGTCTAGGGATAGTGTCCACCGACTCTGTTGTATTGTACCTTCCCAAGCGCTTAGTCTAATGTTCTAATGTTGTTTGTTTTTTAGTGGTATTAAGCACTTACAGTGTGTCAAACAGTGTTCTAAGCACTGGGGTAGATAATACACTAATTAGGTTGGATGCAGTCCAAGTTGGAGGGAGAACAGGAGAACTGAAGCACAGAGGAGTTAAGTGACTTGCCCAAGGTCCCGCAGCAAGCAGTTGGCAGAGCCAGGATTAGAACCCCTGTCTTCTGACCCCCAGGTCTGTGCTCTTTTTATCCTAAGCCTTGCTGTTTGCAGACAAAGTGGAAGGAGCAGTAGGAGAGTTGAGAGGGTGAAGATGGTAGGGAGGGATGGAGAACAGAAACGAGTGATTTTAGGAGGGGAGAGGGGAGAGGGTTAGAGGCCCAAGTAGAAGGGGTGGATTTAAGGAGCCGGGGGGGGAATCATCTTCCTCTTGGGAGGCAGCTGGAAAGCAAGAGAAAGATGAGGCAGGAGTAGAGCATCGGGGAGTTGATGGGGAAATTTGAGGAAGTTCGTACCTGGTTCTCCTCTTATCTCTCCGGCCGTTCATTCTCAGTCTCTTTTGCGGGCTCCTCCTCCCCCTCCCATCCCCTTACTGTAGGGGTTCCTCAAGGGTCAGTTCTTGGTCCCCTTCTGTTCTCCATCTGTACTCATTCCCTTGGTGAACTCATTCGCTCCCATGGCTTCAGCTATCATCTCTACGCCGATGACACCCAAATCTACATCTCTGTCCCTGCTCTCTCTCCCTCCCTTCAGGCTCGTGTCTCCTCCTGCCTTCAGGACATCTCCATCTGGATGTCTGCCCACCATCTAAAGCTCAATATGTCCAAGACTGAACTCCTTATCTTCCCTCCCAAACCCTGCCCTCTCCCTGACTTTCCCATCACTGTAGATGGCACTACCATCCTTCCCGTCTCACAAGCCCGCAGCCTTGGTGTCATCCTCGACTCTGCTCTCTCGTTCACCCCTCACATCCAATCCATCACCAAAAACTGCCGGTCTCACCTCTGCAACATAGCCAAGATCCGCCCTTTCGTCTCCATGCAAACCAATACCCTGCTGGTTCAATCTCTCATCCTATCCCAACTGGATTACTGCATCAGCCTCCTCTCTGATCTCCCATCCTCCTGTCTCTCCCCACTTCAGTCTGTACTTCACACTGCTGCCCGGATCGTCTTTGTGCAGAAACTCTCTGGGCATGTTACTCCCCTCTTCAAAAATCTCCAGTGGCTACCAATCAATCTGCACATCAGGCAGAAACTCCTCACCCTGGGCTTCAAGGCTGTCCATCCCCTGGCCCCCTCCTACCTCACCTCCCTTCTCTCCTTCTCCAGCCCAGCCCGCACCCTCTGCTCCTCTGCCACCGCTCACCTCCTCACTGGGCCTCGTTCTTGCCTGTCCCGCCATCGACCCCCATCCCACGTCCTCCCCCTGGCCTGGAATGCCCTCCCTCCCTCCCCACATCCACCAAGCTTCCTCCTTTCAAAGCCCTACTGAGAGCTCACCTCCTCCAGGAGGCCTTCCCACACTGAGCCCCCTCCTTCCTCTCTCCCTCCCCATCTCCCCCCCACCTCCTTCCCCTCCCCACAGCACCAGTATATATGTTTGTACAGATTCATTACTCTATTTTAATTGTACATATTTACTATTCTATTTATTTTATTTTGTTAATATGTTTTGTATTGTTGTCTGTCTCCCCCTTCTAGACTGTGAGCCCGTTGGTGGGTAGGGACCGTCTCTCTATGTTGCCAACTGGTACTCCCCAAGCGCTTAGTACAGTGCTCTGCACACAGTAAGCGCTCAATAAATATGATTGAATGAATGAATGATGGACTTGAACTTACCAGTAATTGGCAAGGTCATCAGGGTTTGGAGAGGGAGGGAGTTGGGGAATTTGAGAGGGAATGATTGAGGGAAGGAGGTGAAGGTTTGGAAGAGCTGAAGATGCTTACTATGTATCAGGCACTTTACTAAGCGCTGGGGTAGTAAGCGATTAGTGGTTACTAATCTACTAAGAGAAGCAGCATGGCTCAGTGGAAAGAGCACGGGCTTTGGAGTCAGAGGTCATGGGTTCAAATCCCAGCTCTGCCAATTGTCAGCTCTGTGACTTTGGGCAAGTCACCTAACTTCTCTGTGCCTCAGTTACCTCATCTGTAAAATGGGGATGAAGACTGTGAGCCCCATGTGGGACAACCTGATAACCTTGTAACCTCCCCAGCGTTTAGAATGGTGCTTTGCACATAGTAAGTGCTTAATAAATGCCATTATTATTATATAATTGCTTTGGTCACAGTCCCTGTCCCACATGGGGCTCACAAGTCTCAATCCCCATTTTACGGATGAGGTAACTGAGGCCCTGAGAAGTGAAGCAGCTTGCCCAAGGCCACACAGCAGACAAGCGGCGGAGCTAGGATTAGAACCCAAGACCTTCCAATTTCAAGGCCCGGGCTCTATCCGCTACACCATGCTGCTTCCCAACTGTATTGTTCTTTCCCAATCGCTTAGTAGAGCGCACCGCCAGTACACCATGCTGCTTCCCAACTGTATTGCTCTTTCCCAAGCACTTAGTAGAGCGCACCACGCATCGTAGGCGCTTGGTAAATATCGACTTAGAGGGATAGTAGAGGTGTCAAGCAGAAATCAGGGTTGAATGAAAGCATGGAAGTGTGACTCTGTAGTAGTCATCCCTGGATAGCCTGGATTTCTGCCAGTTACGCTCAGCTGTCCAGTTGCAGAGGCAGAGGAAATGGAGACCGTGGCGGTGATCAGGCAGAAACTCCTCACCCTGGGCTTCAAGGCTGTCCATCCCCCCATCTTACCTCCTTCCCTTCCCCGCAGCACCTGTATATATGTATATATGTTTGTACATATTTATTACTCTATTTATTTATTTATTTTACTTGTACATATCTATTCTATTTATTTTATTTTGTTAGTATGTTTGGTTTTGTTCTCTGGCTCCCCCTTTTAGACTGTGAGCCCACTGTTGGGTAGGGACCGTCTCTATTTGTCACCAATTTGTACTTCCCAAGCGCTTAGTACAGTGCTCTGCACATAGTAAGCGCTCAATAAATACGATTGATGATGATGATGATCCAGGGCTTAGGGTGGGAGGTGCCAGAGTGACGAAGGGACGGCGGGGGCAGGGAGCTGAGGTCACGAAGAGGGTGTGTGCACTTGGGCATCAAGGGATGGCCGACAGTATTATAATAATAAGAATAGTGGTTTTTATTAAGCACTTAACTGTGTTCCAGACACCGTACTAAACGCTGATGTGGAGACAAGCAAATCGGGTTGGACATAGTCCCTGCCCCCCGTGGGGCTCACAGTCTCAATCCTCACTTTCTGGATGAGGTAACCGAGGCCCAGAGAATAATAATAATAATGATGGCGTTTATTAAACGCTTACTATGTGCAGTGCACCGTTCTAAGCACTGGGGAGGTTACAAGGTGATCAGGTTGTCCCACGTGGGGCTCACAGTCTCAATCCCCACTTTCCGGATGAGGTAACTGAGGCCCAGAGAATAATAATAATAACAATAATAATGGCACTTATTAAGTGCTTACTATGTTGAAAGCACCGTTCTAAGCGCTGGGGAGGTTACAAGGTGGTCAGGTTGTCCCATGTGGGGCTCACAGTCTCAATCCCCACTTTTCAGTTGAGGTAACTGAGGCCCAAAGAAGAATAATAATGATGGCATTTATTAAGCGCTTACTATGTGCAAAGCACCGTTCTAAGTGCTGAGGAGGTTACAAGTTGATCAGGTTGTCCCATGTGGGGCTCACAGTCTCATTCCCCACTTGCCGGATGAGGTAACTGAGGCCCAGAGAATAATAATAATAATAATGATGATGGCACCTATTAAGTGCTTACTATGTTGAAAGCACCATTCTAAGCGCTGGGGAGGTTACAAGGTGGTCAGGTTGTCCCATATGGGGCTCACAGTCTCAATCCCCACTTTCCAGATGAGGTAACTGAGGCCCAGAGAATTATAATAATAATGATGGCATTTATTAAGTGCTTACTATGTGCAAAGCACCGTTCTAAGCACTGAGGAGGTTACAAAGTGATCAGGTTGTCCCATGGGGGGCTCACAGTCAATCCCCATTTTTCGGATGAGGTCACTGAGGCACAGAGAGTAATAATAATAATGGCATTTATTAAGCGCTTACTATGAGAAAAACACCGTTCTAAGCACTGGGGAGGTTACAAGGTGATCAGGTTGTCCCACGGGGGGCTCACAGTCAATCCCTATTTTCCAGATGAGGTAACTGAGGCCAAGAGAATAATAATAATAATGATGGCATTTATTAAGCGCTTACTATGTGCAAAGCACCGTTCTAAGCGCTGGGGAGGTTACAAGGTGATCAGATTGTCCCACATGGGGCTCACACTCTTAATCCCCATTTTACAGATGAGGCTCACACTCTTAATCCCCATTTTCCAGATGAGGGAACTGAGGCCCAGAGAAGTGAAGTGACTTGCCCAAAGTCTCACAGCTGACAATTGGCAGAGCTGGGATTTGAACCCCTGACCACCAACTCCAAAGACCGTGCTCTTTCCACTGAGCCCCGCTGCTTCCCTTGCCGAAGGTCACAGAGGGGACAAGCGGCGAAGCCGGGATTCGAACCCATGACTTTCTAACTCCCGGGCCTGTGCTGTAGCCATTACCCCAGGCTGCTTGTCATTCTAGGTGAGGCCATGTGGCCTGGGATGGGCAGAATGGGTCTAGAGTACGGAGGTCACCGTCGGGGGCGAAGACTGAATGTGAGGGGTAGGGGGTGCGGGGGACATGGCAGCTTATCGTATATTAATCAATCAATCAATCAATCGTATTTATTGAGCGCTTACTATGTGCAGAGCACTGTACTAAGCGCTTGGGAAGTACAAATTGGCATCACATAGAGACAGTCCCTACCCAACAGTGGGCTCACAGTCTAAAAGGGGGAGACAGAGAACAGAACCAAACATACCAACAAAATAAAATAAGTAGGATAGAAATGTACAAGTAAAATAAATAAATAAATAAATAGAGTAATAAATATGTACAACCATATATACATATATACAGGTGCTGTGGGGAAGGGAAGGAGGTAAGACGGGGGGATGGAGAGGGGGACGAGGGGGAGAGGAAAGAAGGGGCTCAGTCTGGGAAGGCCTCCTGGAGGAGGTGAGCTCTCAGCAGGGCCTTGAAGGGAGGAAGAGAGCTAGCTTGGCGGATGGGCAGAGGGAGGCCATTCCAGGCCCGGGGGAGGACGTGGGCCGGGGGTCGATGGCGGGACAGGAGAGAACGAGGCCTAACGGTGAGGAGGTGAGCGGCGGAGGAGCGGAGGGTGCAGACTGGGCTGGAGAAGGAGAGAAGGGAGGGGAGGTAGGAGGGGGCCAGGGGATGGACAGCCTTGAAGCCCAGGGTGAGGAGTTTCTGCCTGATGCGCAGATTGATCGGTAGCCACTGGAGGTTTTTGAGGAGGGGAGTAATATGTCCAGAGCGTTTCTGGACAAAGATAATCCGGGCAGCAGCATGAAGTATGGATTGAAGTGGAGAGAGACACGAGGATGGGAGATCAGAGAGAAGGCTGGTGCAGTAGTCCAGGCGGGATAGGATGAGAGCTTGAATGAGCAGGGTAGCGGTTGGGATGGAGAGGAAAGGGCGGATCTTGGCAATGTTGCGGAGCTGAGACCGGCAGGTTTTGGTGACGGCTTGGATGTGAGGGGTGAATGAGAGAGCGGAGTCGAGGATGACACCAAGGTTGCGGGCTTGTGAGACGGGAAGGATGGTAGTGCCGTCAACAGAGATGGGAAAGTCAGGGAGAGGACAAGGTTTGGGAGGGAAGACAAGGAGCTCAGTCTTCGACATGTTGAGCTTTAGGTGGCGGGCGGACATCCAGATGGAGATGTCCTGAAGGCAGGAGGAGATGCGAGCCTGGAGGGAGGGGGAGAGAGCAGGGGCAGAGATGGAGATCTGGGTGTCATCAGCGTAGAGATGATAGTTGAAGCCGTGGGAGCGAATGAGGTCACCAAGGGAGTGAGTGTAGATTGAGAACAGAAGGGGACCAAGCACTGAACCTTGGGGAACCCCCACAGTAAGAGGATGGGAGGGGGAGGAGGAGCCTGCAAAAGAGACTGAGAAAGAATGACCGGAGAGGTAAGAGGAGAACCAGGAGAGGACGGAGTCTGTGAAGCCATGGTCAGATAGCATGTTGAGAAGAAGGGGGTGGCCCACAGTGTCAAAGGCAGCTGAGAGGTCGAGGAGGATTAGGACCGAGTAGGAGCCATTGGATTTGGCAAGCAGGAGGTCATTGGTGACCTTTGAGAGGGCAGTTTCCGTGGAATGTAGGGGACGGAAGCCAGACCGGAGGGGGTCGAGGAGAGAGTTGTTGTTGAGTAATTCTAGGCAGCGAGTGTAGACAACTCGTTCAAGGAGTTTGGAAAGGAATGGTAGGAGAGATATGGGGCGATAACTAGAAGGTGAGGTGGGGTACAAGATAAATAAAGTAATAAATATGTACAAACATCTACATATACATCATCCATGATGATGATGGTATTTGGTAAGCGCTTACTATGTGCCAACCACTGTTCTAAGCGCCGGGGGAGATACAAGGCCATCAGGTTGTCCCTCTGAGCCACGCTGCCTAATAAATACCATTATTATTATTATTTGGGACTACTACTTCTTCGGCACATTGGCCGGCTTCCATAACTCACTGCACCCTCGCTGCTCTTAATCAGCGCCAACTTGGCTGCTACAGAGGCTATGTAGGGAACGGAGTATATAATTTCAGTTACGTTCAAGGTTCCCGAACCAGTAAGACCCGCCTGAAGATCACTTTAGGGTTGGGCGTTCGCTTGAGTTTGGTTTTTTTGAATATCCTTCCTCCTTTCTTCCCCTTTCCTTCTATAAGTTGGAAAGTGCTCCTACCTTACTTGGGCAGGAGGTCACATCTGATAGACTGTCCCCTTAAATAGTATCCAGAAATTGGGATAATCAAGCTTATAATCAAACTTGACTTTTACATGTGCAGTGAGAAAAAACATCATCATCAATCGTGTTTATTGAGCGCTTATTGTGTGCAGAGCACTGTACTAAGCGCTTGGGAAGTCCAAGTTGGCAACATATAGAGACAGTCCCTACGCAACAGTGCCTTTCAGTCAATCATTGTCATAGTTACTGAGCACTTGGGAGAGTACAAAATAGCAATAAACAGACATTTTCTGCCCAAAGCAAGCATACAGTCTGGCCAAGGGTCATTCTATACTTGTACATATCTATTCTATTTATTTTATTTTGTTAGTATGTTTGGTTTGGTTCTCTGTCTCCCCCTTTTAGACTGTGAGCCCACTGTTGGGTAGGGACCGTCTCTATATGTTTCCAACTTGGACTTCCCAAGTGCTTAGTACAGTGCTCTGCACACAGTAAGTGCTCAATAAATACGATTGATTGATTGATTGGAGGATGTTGATGATAATAGTATCTGTTATGCGCTCTGTGCCAGGCACTGTACTAAGCGTCGGGTAGACGCAAGACCATCAGGTTGGACTTTGCAAAGGTGTGGAGCCCAGAAAATGATTTGATTTCATCAACAGGTATTCCTGCTGTTGATTTCTTCGGTTCCTGAACTGTTTTCTCTTTCCCAGTCCACTTTTGTGCTACAAGTAACATTGTAACTTCAGTGTTGAAACCAAGTGCTTGGAAGAGAGTGACCCTTTACCCACTTTCCAAATACTTAAAATACGTGAAGTTGGACTGCGAACTTGACCGTGTACCCTTTAAGCACTTTGAAATTCATCCCTGCCCAAAGTACTTACGTAAATCTTCCTCTACTCTATTTCCCCTATCCGTAATCTATTTTAATGTCTGTTTCCTCCATAGATTGTAAGCTCCTTTGTTTCTAAATGGCACTTAATAATAACAATGATGGCATTTATTAAGCGCTTACTATGTGCGAAGCACTGTTCTAAGCGCTGGGGAGGCCAAGGGTCATTCTATACTTGTACATATCTATTCTATTTATTTTATTTTGTTAGTATGTTTGGTTTTGTTCTCTGTCTCCCCCTTTTAGACTGTGAGCCCGCTGTTGGGTAGGGCCTGTCTCCATGTGTTGCCAACTTGTACTTCCCAAGCGCTTAGTACAGTGCTCTGCACACAGTAAGCGCTCAATAAATACGATTGATGATGATCAGGTTGTCCCACGGGGGGCTCACAGTCTTCATCCCCATTTTACAGATGAGGTCACTGAGGCACAGAGAAGAGAAGCAGCGTGGCTTAGTGGCAAGAGCCCGGGCTTGGGAGTCAGAGGTCATGGGTTCTAATCCCGACTCCCCCACTTGTCAGCTGTGTAACTTTGGGCAGATCACTTTACTTCTCTGTGCCCCAGTTACCTCATCTGTCCAATGGGGATTAAGACTGTGAGTCCCAAGTGGGGCAACCTGATCACCTTGTAACCTCCCCAGCGCTTAGAACAGTGCTTGGCACATAGTAAGCACTTAACAAATACCGTCATTATTAGTATTGTTAAGTGACTCGCCCAAAGTCACACAGCTGACAATTGGCGGAGCCGGGATTTGAACCCATGACCTCTGACTCCAAAGCCCGTGCTCTTTCCATTGAGCACGCTGCTTCTCATATTAGCACATATGTGCCAGGCACTGTACTAAACGCTGGGGTAGCTACAAGGTTCTCAGGTTGGACACAGTCCCTGTCCCACAGTGATGAGATTTGAGGTTTATTTTATCTTTCTTTTATTTTATCTAAAAAATGATTCTCAAGCTCATTGTGGGCAGTGAATGTATCTGTCTATTGCTGTACTGTACTCTCCCAACTTCATAGTACAGTGCTCTGCACACAGTAAGCGCTCAAGAAATATGATGGAATGAATGAATGAATACTATGGATTACAGACTCAAAAGAGGGAGTTCAGCTTGGCCTAGTTGATAGAGCACCGGCTTGGGAATCGAAAGGACCCGAGTTCTAATCCTGGCTCCGCCACTTGTCCGCCATGTGACCTTGGGCAAGTCACTTCTCAGTTTCCTCGTTTGTAAAATGGGGGTTAAGACTGTGAGCCCCAGGTGATGATGATGATGATGGCATTTGTTAAGCGCTTACTATGTGCAAAGCACTGTTCTAAGTGCTGGGGGGGATACAACGTGATCACGTTGTCCCACGTGGGGCTCACAGTCTTAATCCCCATTTTTACAGATGAGGGAACTGAGGCCCAGAGAAGCGAAGTGACTTGCCCAAGGTCACACAGCAGACTTGTGGTGGAGCGGGGATTCGAACCCATGACCTCTGACTCCAAAGCCCGGGCTCCTTCCGCTGAGCCACGCTGCTTCTCAGCAGCTTCTCAGGTGGGACGTAGACTGTTTCCGACTATGTACCTACCCAGGGTGGCTCAATGGAAAGAGCCCGGGCTTTGGAGTCAGAGGTCATGGGTTCAAATGCCGGCTCTGCCAATTGTCAGCTGTGTGACTTTGGGCAAGTCACTTCACTTCCCTGGGCCTCAGTTACCTCGTCTGTAAAATGGGATTAAGACTGGGAGCCCCCCGTGGGACAACCTGATCACCTTGTAACCTCCCCAGCGCTTAGAACAGTGCTTTGCACATAGTAGCGCTTAACAAATGCCTTCATTATTATTATTATTATTATTGTTATTACCAGTGCCCGGCACATAGCACTTAGCAAATAGCATCTAAAAAAAGACTGCAGAAGCTCCGACTTAACTAGTAGTGGCACTTACTGAGTGCTCATCCTGGAGGTTCACTGAATGAGGCGTTTGGGAAATGCAGAAAAATGAAGCGACCCGCTGCCTGTCCACAGGGCGCTTACGTGAGAAGCAGCGTGGCTCAGTGGAAAGAGCACGGGCTTTGAGTCAGAGGTCATGGGTTCGAATCCCGGCTCCTCCGTGTGTCTGCTGTGTGACCTTGGGCAAGCCACTTAACTTCTCGGAACCTCAGTTACCTCATCTGTAAAATGGGGATGATGACTGTGAGCCCCACGCGGGACAACCTGATCACCTTGTATCCCCCCCAGCATTTAGAACAGTACACATAGTAAGCGCTTAACAAATGCCATCATTATTATTATTATTACGTTGTAATGGATTATGGTCTGGACTTCAGCTTTTCTAGGATTGAAACATAATAGTAGCAGCGTGGCTCAGTGGAAAGAACGCGGACTTGGGAGTCAGAGGTCATGGGTTCTAATCCCGTAACTTGTCAGCTGTGTGACTTTGGGCAAGTCACTTCACTTCTCTGGGCCTCAGTTCCCTCATCTGTAAAATGGGGATTAAGACTGTGAGCCCCACGTGGGACAGCCTGATTACCTTGTATTCCCCCAGTGCTTAGAACAGTGCTTGGCACGTAATAATAATAATAATAATGGCATTTATTAAGCACTTACTATGTGCAAAGCACTGTTCTAAGCGCTGGGGAGGTTACGAAGTGATCAGGTTGTCCCACGGGGGGCTCACAGTCTTAATCCCCATTTTGCAGATGAGGTAACTGAGGCCCAGAGAAGTTAAGTGACTTGGCCAAAGTCACACAGCTGACAATTGGCAGAGCTGGGACTCGAACCCATGACCTCTAACTCCAAAGCCCGGGCTCTTTCCACTGAGCTACGCTGCTTCTCACTTCTTACGTAGTAAGCGCTTAACAAATACCATCATTATTATTGTAAGGGCTTCCTTGAGACGCAGTTGGAGTGCTGCCAAGTCAACAGGACTGCCAGCTGATGGGCAGAGAATCAATCAATCAGTGGTATTAATTGAGTCTCACTGTGTGCAGAGCACTGTGCTAAGTGTTTGGGAGAGTACAATCAGACAGACACAGTCCTTGCCCACAACGAGCTTATAGCGTAGAGAGCTAGGGTGAATGTTGAAGGCTGAGTTTTCGATTGCTGTCTGCTCTGTCGGACAAGTGCAGGCAACCCTTAGGGCTCAATTTTCATAATAGGAGTAATGATGCTAATAATAATAATAATAATAATAATAATAATAATAATAATGGTATTCGTTAAGCCCTTTCTATGTGCCAAGCACTGTTCTAAGCGCTGAAGTAGATACAAGGTAATCAGGTCGTCTCACGTGGGGCTCACAGTCTTCATCCCCATTTTACAGATGGGGTAACTGAGGCATAGAGAAGTGAAGTGACTTGCCCGAAGTCACACAGCTGACAAGTGGCAGAGCCGGGATTTGAACCCACGACGCCTGGCTCCCAAACCCGGGCTCTTTCCACTAAGCCACGCTGCTTCTAATGACATCTATTAAGCACTCTGTAATATTCATTCAGTCGTATTTATTGAGCGCTTAGTGCAGATCACTGTACTAAACAGTTGGGAAGTACAATTCAGCAACCAGTAGAGAGCATCCCTGCCCAAAATGGGCTCATAGTCTAATTGTGGTTCATTCATTCATATTTATTGAGCGCTTACTGTGTGCAGAACACTGTACTAAGCACTTGGAAAGTACAATTTGGCAACAGGTAGAGACAGTCCCTACCCAAAAACGGGCTCATTTATTAAGCACTTACTATGTGCCAGGCACCATACTAAACACTGGCATAGGTGTAAACAAGTTGGACTCATAGTGGACGGGATAACAGGTATTTTGAAATGCCCATTTTATAGATGAGGAAACTGAGGCCCAGGGAAGGGAAGCAAAGCAGCATGGCCCAGTAGAAAGAGCATGGGCCTGATAGAAAGACCTGGGTTCTAATTCGGGCCCCACCTCTTGTCTGCTGTGTGACCTCGGGCAAGTCACTTCACTTCTCTGGGCCTCAGTTACCTCATCTGGAAAATGGGGATTAAGATTGTGAGCCCCACATGGGACAACCTGATCACCTTGTATCCACCCCAGCGCTTAGAACAGTGCTTTGCACATAGTAAGCGCTTAACAAATACCAAAATTATTATTATTATTATTATTCTCTGGGCCTCATTTCTTCTGTTCACCCTCCTACCTTGAGTCTACTTTGAGTCTGCTTTGAGAAGCAGTTTGGCTCAGTGGAAAGAGCGTGGGCTTTGTTGTCAGAGGTCAGGGGTTCAAATCCCGGCTCCGCCAATTGTCAGCTGTGTGACTTTGGGCTAGTCACTTAACTTCTCTGTGCCTCAGTTGCCTCATCTGTAAAATGGGGATTAAGACTGTGAGCCCCCCGTGGGACAACCTGATCACCTTGTAACCTCCCCAGTGCTTTGCATATAGTAAGCGCTTAATAAATGCCATTATTATTATTATTATTACTACGAGCCCCATGTGGGACAGGGACTCTTTCTAACCTAATTCACTTGTATCTATCCCAGTGCTTAGAACAGTGTTTGACACACAGAAAGCACTTAATCCCCCTCTAGACTTTAAGATCATTGTGGGCAGGGAATCTTTATTGTTATATTTTTCTCTCCCAAGCGCCAAGTACAGAGAAGCAGCATGGCGTAGTGGATAGAGCCCGGGCTTGGGAGTCGGGAGGTCATGGTTTCTAATCCTGCCTCCTCCACATGTCTGTTGTGTGACCTTGGGCAAGTCACTTCACTTCTCTGTGCCTTGGTTCTCTCATCTGTAAAATTGGGATTAAGACTGTGAGCCCCATATGGGACAGGGACTGTGTCCACCTGATTTGCTTGTATCCACCCCCAACACTTACCACAGTGCTTGGCACACAGTAAGTGCTTAACAAATACCGCAGTTGTTATTATATTGTTATTCTTACAGTGCTCTGCACAGTGAGCACTCAATAAATACGATTGAATGAGTGAAAATACCAGTAATAAAAAAAGTGACTTGCCCAAGGTCACCCACCCTGCAAGTGGCGGCACTAAGCAGTGTGTTAAGCACTGGGGTAGATTCATCCCGTAGTCACTCTCGCTCCATTCATTCATTCATTCAATTGTATTTATTGAGCACTTACTGTGTGCAGAACACTGTACTAAGCGCTTGGGAAGTACAAGTTGGCAACATATAGAGACGGTCCCTACCCAACAGCGGGCTCACAGTCTGGAAGGGGGAAGACAGACAACAAGACAACTCATAATAACAAGATAAAATAAATAGAATAAATATGTACCAAAAAAATAAACAAATAAATAGAGTAATAAATACGTATAAACATATATATGTATATACAGGTGCTGTGGGGAGGGGAAGGAGGTTAAGGCGGGGGAGATGGGGAGGAGGGAGAGAGGAAGGAGGGGCCTCCACTAACCCCCAGCCCTGGATCACTGTCACCGTCCACCTCCTTCGCTCTTTTGCTCCAGCTGCTGAACGCTGCTGGCAAAAGTCTAAACACCAGGACAACCTTGTTCACTTTAAATTTATCCTTTCCTGCCTTAACTCTGCCCTCTCCTCTGCCAGGCAAAACTATTTCTCCTCATTCATTCATTCATTCATTCATTCATTCATTCATTCATTCAATCATTCATTCATTCAATCAATCGTATTTATTGAGCACTTACTATGTGCAGAGCAACAGCTGTTCCGGACATTTAACTCCCCTCTCAGGCCCCCTGTTCCCCACCTCCCCCATCACTCACACCCAACGATCTGGCCACCTACTTCATTAGGAAAATTAATACCGTCAGGTCTGAGCTTCCCAAAGCCACCCCTCCCCCTTCTCCATCCCCCCCGGCTCTCAACCCTCTCCTCTACTTTCCCATCGTCCCCATCAGTGTCTTCAGAGGAAATCTCCTTCCTCCTCTCAAGTGCCACCCCCTCCACCTGTGCTTTGGACCCCATTCTCTCTCACCTTATAAAAACTCTCACCCCTTTCCTCCTCCCCTCCCTAACTTTCATCTTCAACCACTCACTCTCCAACAGCTTCTCCCCCTCAGCCTTCAAACATGCCCACGTCTTCCCCATCCTACAGAAACCCTCCCTTTACCCCACTGCCCCCTCCAGTTATCGCCCCATCTCCCTCCTACCCTTCCTTTCCAAACTCCTAGAGCGAGTCATCCTCACTCGCTGCCTCAAATTCCCCTCCTCCAACTCTCTCCCAGACCCCCTCCAATCTGGCTTCTGTCCTCTCCATTCCACCGAAACTGCCTCTCAAAGGTCACCAATGATCTCCTTCTTGCCAAATCCAATGGCTCCTACTCTATCCTAATCCTCTTCGACTTCTCAGCTGCCTTCAACACTGTGGACCATCCCCTTCTCCTCAACATGTTATCCAACCGTGGCTTCATGGACTCCATCCTCTCCTGGTTCTCCTCTTATCTCTGCGACCTTTCATTCTCTGTCCCCTTTGCGGGCTCCTCTTCCTCCTCCCATCGCCTTACTGTAGGGGTTCCTCAAGGGTCAGTTCTTGGTCCCCTTCTGTTCTCTATCTACACTCACTCCCTTAGTGAACTCAATCGCTCCCATGGCTTCAACTATCATCTCTTTGCAGATGATACCCAAATCTACATCTCCCCAGTTCTCTCTCCCTCCCTCCAGGCTTGTATCTCCTCCTGCCTTCAGGACATCTCCACCTGGATGTCTGCCCGCCACCTAAAACTCAACATATCTAAGACTGAGCTCCTAATCTTCCCTCCCAAACCCTGTCCTCTCCCTGACTTTCCCGTCACAGTGGACGGCACTACAATCCTTCCCATCTCACAAGCCCCCAACGCTCTCTTGTTCACCCCACACATCCAATTTGTCACCCAAACCTGCCGGTCTCATCTTCACAACATAGCCAAGATCCACCCTTTCCTCTCCATCCAAACTGCCACCCTGCTCGTTCAAGCTCTCATCCTATCCCGACTGGATTACTGCATCAGCCTCCTTTCTGGTCTCCCATCCTCCTGTCTCTCTCCACTTCAGTCTGTACTTCACTCTGCTGCCCGGATTATCTTTCTACAGAAACGCTCTGGGCATGTCACCCCCCACCCCCCAAAAAATCTCCAGTGGTTGCCCATTAACCTTCGCATGAAGCAAAAACTCCTCACTCTCGGCCTCAAGGCTGTTCATCACCTTGCCCCCCTCCTACCTCACCTCCCTTCTCTCCTTCTCCAGCCCAGCCCGTACACTCCACTCCTCTGGTGCTAACCTTCTCACTGTGCCTCATTCTCTCCTGTCCCACCATTGACCCCTGGCCCACATCCTACCTCTGGCCTGGAATGCCCTCCCTCCACCCATCCGCCAAACTAGCTCACTTCCCCCCCTTCAAAGCCCTACTGAAAGCTCACCCCCTCCAGGAGGCTTTCCCAGACTAAACCCCCCTTTTCCTCTGCTCCTCCCCCCCTCCCCATAGCCCCTATTCCCTTCCTCTGCTCTACCCCCTCCCCACCCCACAGCACTTGTGTATATATGTACATATTTATTATTCTATTTTATTAATGATGTGTTTCTATCTATAATTCTTTTATTTATTTATTTTGATGCTATTGATGCCTGTCGACTTGTTTTTGTTTTGTTGTCTGTCTCCCCCATTCTAGACTGTGAGCCCGTTGTTGGGTAGGGATTGTCTCTCTGTTGCCGAATTATACTTTCCAAGGGCTTAGTGCAGTGCTCTGCACACAGTAAGTGCTCAATAAATACAATTGAATGAATGAATGGTTATGAGATTGAATGTAATCCCTGGCTCACATGGGGCTCAATCTATTAACCAGTCTATCTTTTGCAGCTGAGAAAATAGAGACTCAGAGTGGTTAAGTGATTTTTGCAAGGTCACATAGGCCAGTGGTGGAGCTGGAACTTGAACCCGCGTCTTCTGACTCCCAGCCCTGAGCTCTTTCCATTGGGCCATGGCTACCTCCCTTCACCATCAGAGAAAAGCACCCCTAATTTTGGTGAACTCTTGAAGTTTCCCAGAAAATGCAAAACTCTGTCAGAATTGGTTTTGTTAATGTTAAAAATTCAGTCTGACTGAAAGCATTAAAATAATAGTAGTAATAATAATGATGGTATTTGTTAAGCGCTTACTATGTGCCAAGCAGTGTTCTAAGCGCTGGGGTAGATAATAAGGTAATCAGGTTGTTCATTCATTCATTCAATCGTATTTATTGAGCGCTTACTGTGTGCACAGCACTGTACTAAGCGCTTGGGAAGTACAAGTTGGCAACATATAGAAACGGTCCCTACCCAGCAACGGGCTCACAGTCTAGAACATACTCCACTTCAATCAAGGTTAATTTAGTCTGAAAGTTATTTAGAACTCTGTTGTGAATAACCAGTCAGTACAAACCCTGTACGTTGCAATGCATTTGTGGATTTTAATGTTTTTACTCTTGGAGGTTCAGAACAGTATGTTCCTTTATTAACTGCCATCCTGTTTGGCATTTCATTTCATCAAAGCCCTCCAGCTTGGTTAAACCCATTAACAATCTATCCCTTCAAAATAATCTAAGAAAAAAAACAACTTCATCAAAACAGTCACATCGCTACACTCATACATTCAGTTACCATTACAATCAAAATATGGCCCCACTCTGGAAATCACAAATTCCAAAGCATATTTTGTGAATGACTAAAAATGCTCCGAGGCAAGTCATTGGAGACACCCAATCAATCAATCAATCGTATTTATTGAGGGCTTACTGTGTGCAGAGCACTGTACTAAGTGCTTGGGAAGTACAAGTTGGCAACATATAGAGACGGTCCCTACTCAACAGTGGGCTCACAGTCTAGACCCACACATTTTATCTTCAGATTTATAGCATCGGGAGGAAGACCCACAGCACCAGTACAATCAACCAAATCCTGTGTCACGTTGTTCCACGTGGGGCTCACAGTCTTCATCCCCATTTTACAGATGAGGTAACTGAAGGACAGAGAAGTTAAGTGGCTTGCCCAAGGTCACCCAGCAGACTGCTGGCAGAGCCAGGATTAGAACCCATGTCCTCTGACTCCCAAGCCCGGGCTCTTTCCATTTAAGGCCCTACTGAGAGCTCACCTCCTCCAGGAGGCCTTCCCAGACTGAGCCCCTTCCTTCCTCTCCCCCTCGTCCCCCTCTCCACCCCCCATCCTACCTCCTTCCCTTCCCCACAGCACCTGTATATATGTATATATGTTTGTACATATTTATTACTCTATTTTACTTGTACATATCTATTCTATTTATTTTATTTTGTTAGTATGTTTGGTTTTGCTCTCTGTCTCCCCCTTTTAGACTGTGAGCCCACTGTTGGGTAGGGACTGTCTCTATATGTTGCCAATTTGTACTTCCCAAGCGCTTAGTACAGTGCTCTGCAGTAAGCGCTCAATAAATACGATTGATGATGATGATGATGATGATGATGATGATTTGGGAAGTAAAATGAGAAATGTGTTGTTGTATCTGGTTGGCTGAGGGATTGGTGGTACCTGAGAGCTGAGGCAATCTCCCCACCCTCAAAACACACACACACACCCCACGCCCACCCTCAGGCTCTAGACTAGGCTCCAATAGGAAATAAATAGTACAGCTCAGTAAAGGATCATATCCTTCTCACTGCTGTTTAGAGTTGCTTCCAAGGTGCCAGGAATTCAAGCTTGTTTCAGGAGAATTGCCTGTCCCTCTGGTTTCCTCTCCTTGAAGATTAAGACATTGACCCCTTCCTGCTTCTTTGTCATCAGAAAGCTATTCTGGGTGTTGTGCTCTCGGTGTGTGGAAGGGGAAACAAGTAATGATTCATTCAGCCTTGGCTTCTGCTCTGCTTTGACAGTGGCTGATTTGGGGAGAAGTCCTTAAGGCTAAAGAAAGCCCATGACATCATTCTCAAACTATCACTCTCAGCTTCCCCCTGAGGCCTTTTAAACGTTTCATCAGGTGAGGAGGATTTTGTACACTCCCTCTTTTCAAAATGTAGATATCTTTCCAAAGTAGATTCCTTACAAGAGTAGAGGCAGACTGAGACACCTCCCTCTCTCTCTCTCTCTCTCTCTCTCCCTTCCCCTTCTTCCCTTTCTTCCCTCTCTTCCCTCTCTTCCCTCTCTTCTCTCTCTCTCTCTCTCTCCCTGTCTCCCTCCCTTCCCTCCCTTCCCTCTCCTCCCTCCCTTCCCTCCCTTCCCTCTCTTCCCTCTCTTCCCCCCCTCTCTCTCTCTCTCTCTCTCTCTCTCTCTCTCTTTCTCTCTCTCTTTCTCTCTCTCCCTCTGTCTCTCTCTGTCTCTGTCTGTCTGTCTCTCTCTCCTTCCCTCCATCCCCCCCACCTCCACCCCCAGTCAGGGGTGGAGGGTGTCCTAGGACCACAGGGTTTGGCTTGTTTGTGGTTGTTGCCCACTGGTGCTGGAAGAAGTTAGCTAACAAAAGATCTCTGGTTATCTTTTCAAGGCACTAAAATGTTTTTACCAAGCCATTTTTGCTCATAATAATAATGATAGCATTTATTAAGTGCTTACTATGTGCAAAGCACTGTTCTAAGCACTCATCTCCAGAGGTGGGCCTCTGTTCCCAATAAAGGGAGGGAACAGAGGCATGTGAAAGCTGAGTTACTTAGAGGCCCAAGTTAATAATAATAATAACAACTGTGGTATTTGTTAAGCATTTACTAAAGTGCCAGGCACTGTACTAAGCACTGGGGTGGATACAAGGAAATCGGGTTGAACACAGTCCCAGTCCCATGTGAGACTCACAGTGTCTCAATCCCCATTTTACAGATGAAGGAACTGAGGCACAGAGAAGTGAAGCAACTTGCCCAAGGTCACACAGCAGACAAGTGGCAGAGCCAGGATTAGAGAAGCAACGTGGCTCAGTGGAAAGGGCCCGGGCTTTGGAGTCAGAGGTCATGGGTTCAAATCCCAGCTCCGCCACTTGTCAGCTGTGTGACTTTGGGCAAGTCGCTTCACTTTTCTGGGCCTCAGTTGCCTCATCTGTAAAATAGGGATTAAGATTGTGAGCCCCACGTGGGACAACCTGATCACCTTGTAACCTCCCCAGTGCCTAGAACAGTGCTTTGCACATAGTAAGCGCTTAATAAATGCCATTATTATTATTATTATTATTATGACCTCTGACTCCTAGGCTCATCTTGTAATATCAGGACAGGGAGGGGACCCAATTCTCAGGGTAGATTCCTGTCCATGCAGCCTCTAACCTGCACCGAGGTTCTTGGTCTCCCCTTGTCTCTCTTTTGGGGCAGGTGGAGTGCCCTGGTGTGGGCATTTTTAGGCTTCCCCTACCACAAGACTGCTTTGCCCAAGGGTGAAAATTGGGCACTGTAAGTAGTTTTGGCCCCTGTAGGTAGTTCTGCTGGGTCCTTGGAGACATGGGAGGAGCTGGTTCTGCCCATGCTTGTCTGAACCTGCTTAAAGGACAACTGGAGAATGACCTTCAAGGCCCTGCTGAGAGCTCACCTCCTCCAGGAGGCCGTCCCAGACTGAGCCCCTTCCTTCCTCTCCCCCTCGTCCCCCTCTCCATCCCCCCATCTTACCTCCTTCCCTTCCCCACAGCACCTGTATATATGTTTGTACATATTTATTACTCTATTTATTTTACTCGTACATATCTATTCTATTTATTTAATTTTGTTAGTATGTTTGGTTTTGTTCTCTGTCTCCCCCTTTCAGACTGTGAGCCCACTGTTGGGTAGGGACTGTCTCTATATGTTGCCAACTTGTACTTCCCAAGCGCTTAGTACAGTGCTCTGCACATAGTAAGCGCTCAATAAATACGATTGATGATGATGATGATGACACGCATCACAGCCTGGTTGTCGACCCAGCTGTTTTCACTGGCCATAGGAAACCAGACGGGCACGTGTGGCCGGTTCGGATCCAAGAGGGTGGGAAGGCACATAGACACTGCCCTGTCTGAGAGCCCATGGAGAGGCAGCCTTCATTCATTTATTAAGCACGTACTGTGTGCAGAGCACTGTAGTAAGCGCTTGGGAAAGTACAGTACAGTCCCTGCCCACATCGAGCTCACAGTTTAGAGGAGGGCAGACATCAATACAAATAAATAAAGTTACAACTATATACATAAGTGCCATGGGGCTGGGAGAAGGGGAAAGAGCAAAGGGATCAAGTCAGGGTGATGCAGAAAGGAATGGGAGATGGGGAAAAGTGGGGCTTAGTCTGGGAAGGCTTCTTGGAGGAGATGGGCTTCTTGGAGGAGTTCTGAAGCGGGGGGAGTAATTGGAGGATTTGAGGGGAGAGGGTGTTCCAGGCCAGAGGCAGGACGTGGGCCAGGGGTCAGCAGCAAGACAGGAGAGCTCAAGACCCAGTGAGAAGGTTAGCACCAGAGGAGCGAAGTAAGTGGGCCGGGTTACAGAAAGGAGAGTAATCAATCAATCAATCATATTTATTGAGCGCTTACTGTGTTCAGAGCACTGTACTAAGCGCTTGGGAAGTACAAGTTGGCAACATATAGAGACAGTCCCTACCCAACAGTGGGCTCACAGTCTAAAAGACTGTAATGAGGTGAGGTAGGAGGGGGTAAGATATGGACTGCTCTAAAGCCAATGGTGAGGAGTTTTTGTTTGATATGGAGGTGGATGGGCAACCACTGGAGATTTTTGAGGAGGGGGTGACATTTCCTGAATGTTTCTGTAGAAAGATGGTCTGGGGAGTGGAGTGGGGAAAGGCAGGAAGTTGGGAGGTCAGCAAGGAGGCTGATGCAGTAATCTAGGAGGGATAGGACAGGTGATTGTATTAATGTGGTTGCAGTTTGGATGGAGAGGAAAGGGCAGATATTAGCGATGCTGTGAAGGTGGGACCAACAGGATTGGTGATGGATTGAATATGTGGGTTGAATGAGAGAGAGGAGTTAAGGATGACACCAAGGTTACGGGCTTGTGAGGTGGGAAGGATGGTGGTGCCATCTACAGTGACGGGAAAGTCAGGGAGAGGACAGGGTTTGGTTGGGAAGATAAGGAGCTCTGTTTTGGACATGTTAAGTTTGAGGTGACCAGAGGACATCCAAGTAGAGATGTCTTGAAGGCATGAGGAGCTGTGAGTCTGGAGAGAGATCAGGGGAGGAGATGTAGATTTGAGTATCATCTGCATAGAGATGGTAGTTGAAGCTGTGGGAGTGAATGAGTTCTCCAAGGGAATGAGTTTAGTTGGAGAATAGAAGAGGACCCAGAACTGAACCTTGAGGGACCCCCAAAGTTATGGGGGTGGGAGGCAGAGGAGGAGCCCGTGAAGGACACTGAGAATTATCAGCCAGAGAGATAGAGAAGCAGCGTGGCTCAGTGGAAAGAGCACAGACTTTGGAGTCAGAGTCATGGGTTCAAAGCCTGGCTCCGCCAATTGTCAGCTGTGTGACTTTGGGCAAGTCACTTCACTTCTCTGGGCCTCAGTTCCCTCACCTGTAAAATGGGGATGAAGACTGTGAGCCCCCCTGTGGGACAACCTGATCACTTTGTAACCTCCCCAGCGCTTAGAACAGTGCGTTGCACATAGTAAGCACTTAATAAATGCCATTATTATTATTATTATTATTATAAGAAGAGAGCCAGGAGAGGACAGTCAGTGAAGCCAAGGTTGGATAACATTTCCAGGAGAAGGGGGTGGTCCACAGTGTCAAAGACAGGTGAGAGGTGGAGGAGGATTAGGAGGGAGAAGAAGCCGTTGGATTTAGCAAGGTGGAGGTCATTGGTGACCTCTGAGAAGGTGGTTTCGGCGGAGTGAAGGGGACGGAGGCCTGATTGGAGCGGGTCAAGGAGAGAATTGTCTCCTTGTCTCTCTTTTGTCTCTCTTGTCTCTCTTTTAGACTGTGAGCCCACTGTTGGGTAGGGACTGTCTCTATATGTTGCCAATTTATACTTCCCAAGCGCTTAGTACAGTGCTCTGCACATAGTAAGCGCTCAATAAATACGATTGATGATGATGATGAGAATTGAAGGAGAGGAATTTGAGACAGCGGGTGAAGAAGACTCGTTTTAGGAGTTTGGAATGGTAGGTGGGAGATAGGGCAAAAACTGGAGGGAGCTGTGGGGTCAAGGGAGGGTCAAGGCAGAAGTCACGCCCCCAGGCTGTCCCATATCTGTAATATATTTATATCAGTGTGTCTCCCCCTCTAGACTGTAAGCTCATTTGGGGCAGGGGATGCGTCTGTTAATGGTGTTACATTGTACTCTCCCAAGCACTTTGTACAGTCCTCTGCACACAGTTAAGTGCTCAATAAATCCAGTCGCCCGACTGACTGTCCCCTTCCGGGTCAGCGCCGGGGCTGGGGTCAGGTGGGCCTGGCGCCTCACTCTTGGTTTTCCTGAGCAGGTGTGCTGTCGGCGGAAGGACTACTGGAAGTTTGTGAAGGACATTCGGTGGCTCAGCCCCCACTCGGCTCTCCACGTGGAAAAGGTACGGAGCCAGGAGCGTGGGTGTTGGCATCCCACAGGGTAGCAGTGGCCAGTGAAACTGAGGAGTGGCGTGGGACTTTAATAATAATAATAATAATAATGGCATTTATTAAGCGCTTACTATGTGCAAAGCACTGTTCTAAGCGCTGGGGAGGTTACAAGGTGATCAGGTTGTCCCACGGGGGGCTCACAGTCTGAATACTTCCCAAGAGTGCTCTGCACGCAGTAAGCGCTCAATAAATACGATTGAATTGAATGAATGAATGAACCCCCATTTTACAGATGAGGTAACCGAGGCACAGAGAAGTTAAGTGACTTGCCCAAAGTCGCACACCTGACTACTGGCGGAGCTGGGATTTGAACCCGTGACCTCTGACTCCATAGCCCGGGCTCTTTTCCAGTGAGCCACGCTTCTTCTCTTCTGAGCCACGCGACTTTCTGAGCAACCTGGCCCGTTCGTTCATTCAGTCGTATTTATTGAGCGCTTACTGTGTGCAGAGCACTGTACTAAGCGCATTGCGCTGGTAGGACTGCATTAGAAAGGTTTGCGGTCTGTCAGGGAAGTGGCACCAGATCCATTCAGCCTGGCCCCCTTTCCCTCCCTCAGGAAGAGGGAAAGTCATCGGACCTGGGAAGTCGGAAGGACCTGGGTTCTATCCCCGACTCTGCCGCTCGTCTCCTGTGTGACCTTGGACAAGTCACTTCACTTACCTGGGCCGAGAGACCCGTATGGGGCAGGGACTGTGTCCAATCTGATTAGATTTCATCTATCCCAGTGCTTAGAACAGTGCTCGACACATAGTAAGCGCGTAACAAACACCATCATCATAACTACAAGTTCTGCTCACAAGTTTCGTCGTGTTGGCCGTATTACGGAATCCAGGAAGCTGGCCAAGGAAACCTGTCTCTGAAACACTAGAGGATCTGGGGCTCAAGAGGAATTAACAGGATACTATGCTGGTGAGAATAAAGGAGGAGGCGGGGCCAGAGGGAGAGGAAATATTAGATTTCCAGAGACTGATGCTAGCTGGAGCCAGGCCTGAACTCCTGAAAACTTTGGCCACGTTACGGCCTCTGGCTCACCTTCCTGCCAGATTCCCGACCTTGAACACAAGCTGTTGATTATTGGTGTGCAGTGAAGGCAGAAAGAATAAAATTCCCTGCATCATTCCCGGGGACCGAAGAAGAAGAATCCCAGTAATAGTAACTGTAGTATTTGTTAAGCACTTACCATTTGCCAATCAATGCTAAGCTCTGGGGTAGATACAGTACGGTCGGGTCAGGCACAGTCCCTGTCCAAAGTGAGGCTCCCAGCCTTCAGAAGAAAGGAGAGCAGAGATTTAACCACCCCTCATGTTACAGATCAATCAATCAATCAGTCGTATTTATTGAGCGCTTACTGTGTGCAGAGCACTGTACTAAGCTCTTGGGAAGTGCAAGTTGGCAACATAGAGAGACGGTCCCTACCCAACAGTGGGCTCACAGTCTAGAAGGGGGAGACAGAGAACAAAACATATTAACACAATAAAATAAATAGAATAGATATGTACAAGTTAAATAAATAAATAGAGTAATAAATACGTACAAACATATATACATATATACAGGTGCTGTAGGGAAGGGAAGGAGGAAAGGCGGGGTGGGTGGAGAGGGGGAGAGGGAGGATGAGGAAACTGAAACACAGAGAAGCTGTGACTTGCCTAAGGTCACACAGCAGGCAAGTGTCAGAATCAGCATTAGAACCCAGGTCATTCATTCATTCATTCAGTTGTATTTATTGAGCACTTACTGTGTGCAGAGCACTGGACTAAGCACTTGGGAAGTACAAGGCGGCAACAGAGACGGTCCCTACCCAACAACAGGCTCACAGTTTAGAAGGGGGAGACAGACAATCAATCAATCAATCATATTTATTGAGTGCTTACTGTGTGCAGAGTGTGCACTGTACTAAGCGCTTGGGAAGTACAAGTTGGCAACATATAGAGACAGTCCCTACCCAACAGTGGGCTCACAGTCTAAAATATAATCATATTTATTGAGCACTGTGTGGAGAGCACTGTATTAAATGCTTTGAACATTACGATACAGGGGATTGGTAGACACATTCCCTACCCACAATGAACTCGCGGTCTAGAGGAAGAGACAGAAATTAAATAATGGATACATACATAAGGGCTGTGGGGTTGAGGAAAGGGTAAATAAAAAGCAAATCAGGGTAAGGGAGATGGAAGTAGGAAAAGTGGAAAACGGTTTAGTCAGGGAAGGCCTCTTGGAGGAGATGGGCCTTCAAAAAGGCTTTGGGGGGAAAGAGAGTCATTGTTGTATTACAAGTGGCAGAGATGGGATTAGAATTGAGGCCTGTGTTCTATCCATTGGACCACACTGCTCTTCTGGCACACAGTTCAGTACACAGTAAGGTCTCAATAAATACAACTGCTTGACTGAGGACGGAGTGTGGTTCCTGAGGGCGTAAACCCCAACATATAAGAGGGTTCTCGCTCTGTCCTCCTTCCTGCCTACCTCCCCAAGGGCGGCAGCCCCCCTAAAATCCGGCTCAGCACGTCCGGGGCTCGCTTCCTGCCCGACTGGGGCTGGGCTTCCTGGCCTGCTTGGGCTTCGGCGGGGGATCAATCAATCAATCAATCAATCGTATTTATTGAGCGCTTACTGTGTGCAAAGCACTGTACTAAGCGCTTGGGAAGTACAAGTTGGCAACAGATAGAGACGGTCCCTACCCAACAGTGGGCTCACAGTCTAAAAGGGGGAGACAGAGAACAAAACCAAACATACTAACAAAATAAAATAAATAGAATAGATATGTACAAGTAAAATAAATAAGTAAGAGGCTCACGAGAGCCTCTCGGGGACAGGCCACGGTGGCTCTGAGGCGATTAGATCCGAAATCCAGCTCGGCCCCCTTCCCTCGGTGCCCTCGGACCCCTCGGCCACCGTGCTCCGCCACCCGCCTGCGACCCAGGGGGACGGAGATACGGGTCACGGACAACAAAACAAAACACATAGACAGGTGTCAAAACCATCAGAATAAATAGAATTATAGCTATAATAAATAGAATTACAGCTATAGGTAATCCAACTCCCAGGCCCGTGCTCTGATAATCATCGTCAGGGCGAGGGGCTTTTTGAGGTGAAAGCCCTCAGCCTAGTCTCTGCTCCTAAACAGAGATCAGGAAGTGGGATCGGAATGTACACAATCCCCAATTGTGTACCCTGAGTACTCTGGCTCTAATCAATCAATCAATCAATCAGTCGTATTTATTGAGCGCTTCCTGTGTGCAGAGCACTGTACTAAGCGCTTGGGAAGTACAAGTTGGCAACCTACAGAGACGGTCCCTACCCAACAGTGGGCTCACAGTCTAGAAGATAGAGTAATTGCGTCCCTCTCTGTGTCTCCCTCTGGATCTCTGTCTCTGAACCTCTCTCTTTCCCTCCCTCCCTCCCTTCATGTCTGTAAGATCCAGTGGCCACTCCATAGGCGATGGTCCCCACAGCTGCGTGAGCTGAACTCCCAGGCCTGCCCATCCTTGGGCTCCGAATTGATTTGACAGTTTCCAATCAAGGATAAATTGACTCGAGAGTTCTAGCTTTTTGACGCCTACCCCCTCCCAGTCCTCATCCTCCTAAAAAGTTCTGTCCCCTTTTCTCCTCGTGCTCAGAATAAAAAAACGTAGTCTCCGCGTGGTAGATTATGCCCTATAGATTGTGCAGTTTTCCACTGGTCAGGTTAGTAGCTGGGTTCTTAGACGGGAGTGACGCTCAAGGATGGCTGCACAGGAATGCTGTGACAGGCTCCCAGGGAAGGCGAGGAGCTTGTGAACACTACAGCCTCCTCCCTGTTGCCCCCTTTATGGCATCTCCTCTTTTTCCCTAGGATTGCCCAGACCAGTGACCTTTAGAAAAACATCAAGGCAGTGCCAATCTTTCCCCAGTGTCCCTTGGCAGTCGGTCATATAGTTATGGTCTGCTTGGAAAAACTTTCTTCTCCAAGAAGTGCCTGATCTGGTCAGAAGTTGCTTCCCCTCTTTCAGTGCTGAGCACTTACTATGTGCAGAGGACTGTCCAAAGTGATTGGAAGAGTAATAATAATTATGGCATTTGTTAAGCACCTACTACATGCCGAGCACTGTACTAAGCAAATTGGGTTTGACACAGTCCCTGTCCCGTGTGGGGCTGACAGGCTCAATCACCGTTTTACAGATGAGGTAACTGAGGCCCAGAGAAGTGAAGTGACCTTGCCCAAGGTCACACAGCAGACAAGTGGCAGAGCCGGGATTAGAACCCATGGCCTTCCGATTCCCAGGTCCGCGCTGTATCCACTAAGCCATGCTGCTTCTCCGAGAGTACAGTGCAGCAGAGTTAGCAGACACATTCCCTGCCCTCTAGACCGTAAGCTCGTTGTGGGCAGGAAACGTGTCTTCCAGCTCTGTGGTACTCTCACAAGCGCTTTGTACAGTGCTCTGCACATGGTGAGCACTCAGTCAACACCACTGATTGACCTTCTCTCCCCGGTTACCCTCTGTGGCTCAAGCCAGCCATATCCAGGCAGTCCTTGGGACATTTGCTTTTTTTCTTTTCACTGGCCCCTTCTCTCTCTCCAGCCAGCTCCTAAGAAACCGCGGTCAGAGCAGTTCTGGTTGGGGGATGAAGTGTGTGTGTGTGTGTGTTTGTGTATATGTGTGTGAGAGAGAGAGAGAGAGAAAATCGAGACAAGAAAGCAATGGTCGGTGTCTATTTGTCCTGTCTCCCAGTTCCTCGACTTGCATGAGAATGGCCAGAGGAGTCCCAACAGTGAGAGTGACCAGGCCATCGCTGACCTGTGGCTGCAGCACAGCTTGCAGTTCCACTGCCTCTCAGCCCAGCTCCGGCCCCTGCTAGGAGACAGGCAGTACATCAGGAAATTCTACACAGGTAAGCTTCTGGAAAACAGTAGTGTTTCCTCACCGTGCCTCGTTCTCGCCCGTCCCGCCGTCGACCCCCGGCCCACGTCCTCCCCCTGGCCCAGAATGCCCCCCCTCCGCACATCCTCCAAGCTTGCTCTCTTCCTCCTTTCAAAGCCCTACCCAGCGCTTAGAACAGTGCTTTGCACATAGTAAGTGCTTAATAAATGCCATCATTATTATTATTGACAGCTCACCTCCTCCAGGAGGCCTTCCCATACTGAGCCCCCTTTTTTCTTTCCTCCTCCCCGGCCCTACCTCCTTCCCCTCCCCACAGCACCTGTATATACGTTTGTACAGATTTATTGCTCTATTTATTTTACTTGTACTTTATTTTGTTAATGATGTGCTTCTAGCTTTACTTCTATTTAATCCGATGACTTGACACCTGTCCACATGTTTTGTTTTGTTGTCTGTCTCCCCCTTCTAGACTGTGAGCCCGTTGTTGGGTAGGGACCATCTCTATATTCATTCAGTCGTATTTATTGAGCGCTTACTGTGTGCAGAGCACACAGTTCTCGAGAAGTACAAGTTGGCAACATATAGAGACGGTCCCTACCCAACAGTGGGTTCACAGTCTAGAAGGGGGAGACAGAGAACAAAACAAACCATATTAACAAAATAAAATAAATAGAATAAACATGTACAAATAAAATACATGTTGCCGACTTGTACTTCCCAACCGCTTAGTACAGTGCTCTGCACACAGTAAGCGCTCAGTAAATATGATTGAATGAGTGAATGAATAATGTCAGATTTTCCATTATGGATTTTATTTCTCCCTTGTATCCCTTCCCAAAATCAACAGGTCCTTAATTTTCACTTGACGCAAAAGAAGTGCAAGGCTCAAAAATGATGCCAATTCTTGTTTACTTATCTTTGAAGTATATATATTGTATGCATTGGATTGGATCTATACCCCTTAAAAACTTGATAGTCACCCCACCCCCAACCCCACAGCACTTAAATACGTATTTCTACATTCTCCTATTCCCCATCCACAATTTATTTTAATGTCTATCATCCCCTCTAGACTGTTAGCTCCTTGTGGGCAGGGAACGTGTCCACCCACTCTGACGTATTGTACTCTCCTTAGCGCTCAATAAATACCATTGATGAATGCAAGGGATATTTTTCCCCTCCCCTGATATGACATAACCAGTTTTTACTTTTATCCCTTCACCCTTACTTCTTTTTAAATGGTATTTAAATGCTCACTTTGTGCCAGGCACAGTCCACAGTCCTGGGGTAGATACAGGCTAATTAAGTTGGACACAGTCCCTGGCCCACAGTGGGCTCACAGTCCTCACCCCCATTTTACAACTGAGGCACAGAGAAAGTAAGTGACTTGCCCAAGGTCACACGGCAGGCAAGTGGCAGAACTGGGATTAGAACCCAGGGCCCTCTGATTCCCAGGCCCATGCTCTATCCACTAGGACATGCTGCTCCTCCTTTCTTCCTCCTCCTTCCCTTCCCCACAGCATATATATATATATATATATATATATATATATATATATATATATATATATATATATATATATATATATATATATATATGTGTGTGTGTTTGTACATAGTTATTACTCTATTTATTTTACTTGTACATATCCATTCTATTTATTTTATTTTGTTAATATGTTTGGTTTTGTTCTCTGTCTCCCCCTTCTAGACTGTGAGCCCACTGTTGGGTAGGAACTGTCTCTATATGTTGCTAACCTGGACTTCCCAAGCGCTTAGTACAGTGCTCTGCACACAGTAAGCGCTCAATAAATACGATTGATTTATTGCTCCTCAAAGTGTGGTTTTTGTTAAGCGTTTACTAGGTGCCAAGGACTGTACTAAGCGCTGGGGTAGATGCAAGATAATCGGTTCCCATGTAGCACTCACAGTCTCAGTAGGAGGGAGATCAGGTATTGAATCCCCATTTTGCAGATGAGGGAACTGAGGCATGGTTTGTACAGATTTATTACTCTATTTCACTTGTACATATTTACTATTCTATTTATTTTATGAATATGTTTGGTTTTGTTGTCTGTCTCCCCCTTTTACACTGTGAGCCCGCTGCTGGGTAGGGACCGTCTCTATATGTTGCCAACTTGTACTTCCCAAGCGCTTAGTCCAGTGCTCTGCACACAGTAAGCGCTCAATAAATACGGTTGAATGAATGAATGAATGAAGTGACTTGCCTAAGGTCACACAGCAGTCAGGTGGCGGAGCCAGAATTAGATCCCAGGTCCTCTGACGCCCAGGCTCTTTGCAACCCTTTCACGTACTTCTCCCATATCTACCAGCAATGGCATTCTGGAACCCCTGAAGACGTGGTTTTTCCCGGTTCCTTAAGGGACCAGGTTGCTTTTTGGGGGTCCCACTCAGCTGGTGGGAAGGAAAGGGGGGCCTTGGGGAGAGGGGGCCCCATCGCAGCCCAGTCAGGCAGGAAAGTCCCCAGTTGCTTTTCTCTCCGCAGACACTGCTTTCCTGCTGAGCGACGCCCACGTAACCGCCATGTTGCAGTGTCTGGAGGCGGTGGAGCAGAACAACCCTCGCCTCTTGGCCCAGATCGATGCTTCGATGGTAATGCGGGGAGCAGCGTGTCTGCGTCCGTCTCGCTGAACCGCCAAACTGCCGCCAACTCTCCTTTATGAAGGGAGAGTCATAAGGGGAAAGGGCATGGGCTTTTCCACGGGGAGGTTGGCGGCAAAAGTGTCGAGAGAAGAGTGGAAATGTTGTAAGGGGGCTTAACCCTGGCTCCCTAGGGGGTCTCAGTTTGGCCCCAGTCAGGAAGGAAGCCCGCAAGATTGCCTCTCCACCCCGTATCCTTCAGCCCTCCCACGCGGCCCTACGCTCCTGCTTTGAGCATGACCGCCAGCTGGGAGGATGTCACATACCGAAGTCACGGTTGTTGGCATCTGGGTCCCCAGGGCAGCCGGCCTGAGGGGCATTCATTCAATCATATTTATTGAGCGCTTACTGTGTGCAGAACACTGTACTAAGCGCTTGGAAAATTCAATTTGGCAACATATAGAGACGGTCCCTACCCAACAACGGGCTCACAGTCTAGAAGGGGGAGACAGACGGCAAAGCAGAACAAGTAGGCAGGCGTCAATACCATCAAAATAAATAGAAATTATAGATAGATACGTAGCATTAATAAAATAGAGTAATAAATATATACAAATATACAGAAGCGATGTGGGGAGGGGAAGGTGGTAGGGCAGAGGGAGGGAGTGGGGGCGATGGGGAGGGGAGGAGGAGCAGAGGACAAGGGAGGGCTCAGCCTGGGAAGGCCTCCTGGAGGAGGTGAGCTCTCAGTAGGGCTTTGAAGGGAGGAAGAGAGCTAATTTGGCAGATGTGCGGAGGGAGGGCATTCGGAACACAGTGAGTAAACTGGCTTCTGAGGAGAAAAGCAAGTGATCTGGGTTGTAGTGGGAGAGGAGCAGGTGCTTTAATCAATCATTGGTGCTTATTAAGTGCTTACCGTGTGCAGAACACTGTAGTAATCACTTGGGAAAGTACAATAGAATAGAGTTGGCCCAGGAGAAGACAGACATTAAAATAAATTACAGGTGGGGGAAACTGTAGAATATAAGGATATGCAGAGGAGCTGTAGACGGCCGGTCTGCAGTCATCATCAATCGTATGTATTGAGCGCTTACTATGTGCAGAGCACTGTACTAAGCGCTTGGGAAGTACAAATTGGCAACATATAGAGACAGTCCCTACCCAACAGTGGGCTCACAGTCTTGGGCAACAGCAGAAACCCCCGGGCATGAGCTAGCTTTTGGGCCGGGTCCTGGCTTCTAGCAGTTCCGGCGTCCTTTCCCTCTTGGGTTTCCCCTTCCTGGGAGGTCTGGGATCCGCTCCAGTGCTGCTTCTGTTCAGTTTGCCAGGAAGCAGGAGACCCCAGTGCTGGTGACAAAGAGCCAGAGTCTCACGGCACTACCTAGCTCCTCCTACGTCCCCTCCGTCGAGTTCGCTCCGCACCGCTACTTCGGCTCCTTCTCCGGCCTGTACCAGCCTTCATCCCTGCGCAACACAGGTGAGCCGCTCTGGGGAAGGGGGTCCTCCAGGGAAGTCCGTTGTGTGAGCCCACTGTTGGGTAGGGACCGTCTCTGTGTGTTGCCAGCTTGCACTTCCCAAGCGCTTGGTGCAGTGCTCTGCACACAGTAACTGCTCAATAAATACGATCGAATGAGTGAATGAACGGATGAGTCATTGGTACGGTTAGTAAGCGCTCGGTAAATCCCACGAAGGGACCGATGGAGGTAGTGACAGAGGGAATGTGATAGAACCTGACATAGAGAAGCAGCGTGGCTCAGTGGAAAGAGCCCGGGCTTTGGAGTCAGAGGTCATGAGTTCGAATCCTGGCTCCACCGCAAGTCTGCTGTGTGACCTTGGGCAAGTCACTTAACTTCTCTGAGCCTCAGTTACCTCATCTGTAAAAATGGGGATTAAGACTGTGAGCCCCACGTGGGACAATTTGATCACATTGTATCCCCCCCCAGCGCTTAGAACAGTGCTTTGCACATAGTAAGCGCTTAACAAATGCCATTATTATTATTATTTAGTATGGGATGAACTGTGAACTTAGCACAAAGCTCAAAAATAGCATTCTTACTCCCGGGCCTAGATGGGTGGTCTGCCTGTCCAATCCCAAATGTCCCAGCCAAGAGTGGCTGATAAAGCAACTGGAACCGATTGGGAACTGCTGGGTAATAATTACTGTGATATATGTTAAGCTCTTACTATGTTCCGGGCACTGTACTAAGCACTGGGGTAGATACAAGAAAATGGGGCTGGGCACAGTCCCTATCCCACATGGGGCTCACAGTCTTAATCCCCATTTTACAGATGAGGGAACTGAGGCCCAGAGAAGTGAAGTGACATGCCCAAAGTCACACAGCAGACAAGTGGAGGAGCTTGGATTAGAATCCAGGGCCTTCTGACTCCGAGGCCTGTGTTCTCTCCACTGGGCCATACTGCTTTTTACAGTACAGTAAGGTGAACGGTAAGATACACTAAACAAACCAAGTCCCAGATGGAAGTATGAGGATGAAAATTAATGAGGAAAGGTTTTTTATTTCGTTTTTGTTTAATTTTTTTCCATTTCCATGGGCTTATTGTCCTCTCAGCTCCAGGAAGAAATTTCTTTTTCACCCTTTTGGCCTCTCCTCTCATTTGTTCTGACGACTTGGTGTCTGTCTACAGGTTTTGTTTTGTTTTGTTGTCTCTCTCCCCCTTCTAGACTGTGAGCCCGTTGTTGGGTAGGGACCATCTCTATATGTTGCCAACGTGTACTTCCCAAGTGCTTAGTACCGTGCTCTGCACACAGTAAGCGCTCCATAAATACGATTGAATGAATGAATGAATGAATTTCTGGTATGGGCACAGATTAGTTCTTCATACTTGCTTCTCTCACCCATTCCTTCCCCCCCCGCACCCGCAGACAGGAGACCGGCCTCTACCTCGCTCTGCAGCCCTTCCCAGCAGGCTCAAGAAAACCAGGAGCGGCTTTCCCCGGCCCGGGGCTTGCCCACCGAGTCCTCCCTCCCTCCTCCCCCAGCCCTGGCTTTCCCCAGAGACCCTCCCCAGCCCCGAGCCGAGATGAGCTCTGGCACCCTGACTAATCCCAGCGAGGAGCCCTGGGCCAGCAGCCGGGACGACTCCCCGAGCGAGGCCAACGACGGACCGGAGTACCTGGCCATCGGCAACCTGGGCTGCCGGGGCCGAGCCGCCAGCTCCCGGAGCGAGAGCAGTAGCGGCGGAGGCGGGAGCAGCGGCGGAGCCAGCACCGAGAGCAGCAGCTCCAACCTGTTCTCCTCGGGCAGCTCTCAGAAGCCGGACTCCGCCGCCTCCTCCTTAGGGGACTGGGAGGGAGGGGGTCGGAGTCAGCCCCCCAGCCTCCCGCGCCGGTCCAGCTTCTCGGAGGGACAGACGCTGACCGTCTCGAGTGGGGCCAAGAAGAGTCATACGCGCTCCCACTCGGACACCAACATGACCTCTGGGAGAGGCTCAGGTAATGACTTCCGGCCAGGAGGGAGAAAGGGAAGCTTTCCGGGAATTCCCCCCAAGAGGCACGGGATATTTGCGGCCATGGTGGGTGTCCCCATGGGTTGTCTTTGGCGGGGCAGGGAGACAGAGAGGGTGTGTGTGGGGGGATGTCTGGGTGGTGCGAGGGGCGTGGATGGGGGTTGGCAGGCGTGCCGGACTGGTAGAGTATAGGAGCTCAGGATGTTACTGGCTCCTCTGGCCGGATTGCCTGAGGATGGAGCTTTTCTGACTTGTCATAATAATAATAATTTTGGTATTTGTTAAGCGCTTCCTATGTGCGAAGCACTGTTCTAAGCGCTGGGGAGGATACAAGGTGGTCAGGTTGTCCCATGTGGGGCTCACAGTCTTAATCCCCATTTTACAGATGAGGGAACTGAGGTCCAGAGAAGTTAAGTGACTTATAATGGCATTTATTAAGCACTTACTACGTGCAAAGCACTGTTCTAAGTGCTGGGGAGGTTACAAGGTGATCAGGTTGTCCCATGTGGGGCTCACAATCTTAATCCCCATTTTACAGATGAGGTAACAGGTCCAGAGAAGTTAAGTGACTTGCCCAAAGTCAGACAGCTGACAAGCGGCGGAGCCGGAATTAGAACCCATGACCTCTGACTCCCAAGCCCGGGCTCTTCCCACTGAGCCACACTGCTTCCCATTGCGATCTGTGAGAGGAGGAGATCCCTCAGCGTTACGCCTCCCCAACTTGCAGAAAATTGCCACGTATTCAGTTCATTCATAGTTACTGAGTGCTTACTGTGTACAGAGCACTGTACTAAGCGCTTGGGAGAGTACAATATAACAATAAGCAGACACATTCCCTGCCCATAGAAGCTTATGGTCTAGGTATTGATGATGGTAGTGTTTACTAAGCACCTCTTAGGTGCAGAGCACTGAGTTTAGCTGCGAGCGATCATACGAGGTAATCAAGTCTGGAAACAGTCCCGCTCCCATTCGAACCTCCCGAGCTAATCTGTAACAATGGATCCGTTAAGATTCCTGTTCCCTCTGACCCGGGCTGCAATCGTGGAATAGTACTGTAAGCGGAAAGCTCCACTGGAGAACAGGGGGTGTTTGAGCAGAGTAGGAGACTTTTATGTCCTTGGAAAAGGGGCTGGTTGTTTCTACTTTAGTTCTCTGAGGGTCAGGAGGGGGTTTGAGGCATTTTGTTCCTTCCCTTATTCTATCCCGAGGAGGCCCATCAGAAGTAGGTAGCCGGGCAGTGAAAGTAAGTGATTGTTATTGCTGCTCTTGCTGTCTCCGTCATCAGCCCCCCAAGGATGTGGGTCTTTGGTTTGCCTGGAGTCTGTTCTGTGGGTGGTGGCCATAACTACAAGGCCTGCAAGCCCTAGCAGGGAGGATGGCAGGTCAGAAAAATACCAAGCAGGAGAACTTCCTGCATTTTCTGCCCCTATTTCCCCCCTCCTGTGCTCAGGAGCTGCGAATGGGTTTGAGGTGGAGGACCCATTCTTGGCTTTGTGAATATCCGACAACCCCATTAACCACATTTTCCCTCTGACGCGGGGTATTGCGTGCCCCTATCCCCCGGATTAGGAAAGGGAGCTCCGAGTCTTTATTAGGGAAGGTCTGAGAAAGCGTTGGACTTGGGCGATTTGGGAGAGTTGGGAGTGGGCAACTGTCAGCGCTTGGGGTTGGCTTTTCAGGATGAGGAGGTCTGAACTCTGTTAATCAGGGGTCTTTGACTAGCTGAATTCTGCTTTCTGTCCCATAACTCTCCTTTCCAAACTGTCTGTCCGCTCGCAGGAGGCCTCAGGAATATCACCATTATAGTAGAAGATCCAGTGGCAGGTTTGGGAGCCAGAACTCCTCTTTGACCCTCTTCTCCTCCTCGTCCCTTCTTCGTGCTCCCCTTCATCCACGATCATTTTGCTCATCTCAGGGCCTTCCTTCATACTAGGTGTCAAATCAAGTCAGGTCAGCTGGGAGGTGATTTGTTCTCTTGCTCCGCTGCTGGAGCTCATTTGGGAAACTTATTGCCGTGATCAACTTAATGGTGCCTTCTGTGGAATCCCCATGTCATCCAGCCCTCTCTGGGTTGGGGACTAGGCAGCAATAACGAAACCAAGGCCCCTGAAAGGGTAAGTGACATGCTTAAAGACCACACGGGGAGTTGTTGGCAATATTATTCCTGGAAACTGGGCGCCTCGATTCCCAGTTCCCTCCTCCCACCATAAGATCACACTGTCTCCCTTGAATTGACACCACGTGTATTTTGTTCCTACCTCCAAATCCCCAGTGACAAGTGCATGGTATGTTGTTCTTTTCTTCCCCCCGTGGCCCATGTCACTTTTTTTTTTTTTCTTGCCTGTTGGCCCATTTTCTTCGATTTGCTTTCTTCATTTCAGCCACTGTATCGGACTTCTCCGGTAAAATAAGTCTTGCCTGCCTGACCTCCTGTGGTTACTCAGAACTTGGATTTCTGGGTCAGAACCACTCCTCCCCACCCCCACTTGCCTGGGCATGAGACACCCTGAATTGCCAATCCATCTCTGCCCCGAGATCACCGTGTCTTTGTTAGCTTTGACAAGTCTTGTCCATCAGGACTCTGGTTTGGGAGAAAGGGACTCTCAGGAGACTGAAACCCTCTAGAGCTTCATGGGGAACCCCAGCTCAAAGGCTGTTCCGGACCTGGCTGTGAGTCCCATGTGGGATGTGGACTGTGCTCAACCGTATCATCTTATATCTACCCCAGTGTTTAGTGCAGTGTCTGGCACATAGTAAGCACCTACCAAGTACTATGAAGAAAGAGGTCTGGGGCATCAGCAGCAGCTCTAGGGCAAGTAGAGCTGCTCACCCGGCAACGTCTGCCGGGGAAGAGGGAAATGTGCAGCCTACCCAGTCATTCATTCATTTAATCGTATTTATTGAGCGCTTACTGTGTACAGAACACTGTACTAAGTGCTTGGGAAGTACAAGTCGGCAACAGAGACGGTCCCTACCCAACAATGGGCTCACAGTCTAGAAGGAGGAGACATACAACAAAAGAAAACATGTAGACAGGTGTCAAAACCGTCAGAATAAATAGAATTATAGCTATATGCACATCATTAACAAAATTAATAGACTAGTAAATATGTACAAGTGAAATAGAGTAATAAATCTGTACAAATATGTACAAGTGCTGTGGGGAGGGGAAGGAGGTAGGGCCGGGGGGTGAGGAGGATGAGAGGAAAAAGGGGGCTCTGTCTGGGAAGGCCTCCTGGAGGAAGTGAGCTCTCAGTAGGGCTTTGAAGGGAAGAAGAGAGCTAGTTTGACGAATGGGCAGAGGGAGGCCATTCCTGGCCAGGGGAAGGATGTGGGCCAGGGTTAACAGCGGAACAGGCGAGAACGAGGCCCAGTGAGGAGGTTAGCGGCAGCAGCGGAGTGGTGGGTGCGGGATGGGCTGGAGAAGGAGAGAAGGGAGGTGAGGTAGGAGGGGGGCGAGGGGATGGACATTCTTGAAGCTGGGAGAGAGGAGTTTTTGCTTGATTCGTAGGTTGACAGGCAACCACTGGAGATTTTTAAGGAGGGGAATGACATGCCCAGAGAATTTCTGTAGAAAGATAATCCAGGCAGCAGAGTGAATTATAGACTGAAGTGGGGAGAGACAGGAGGATGGGAGATTAGAGAGGAGTCTGATGCAGTAATCCAGTCGGGATATAATGAGAGATTGAACCAGCAAGGTAGCGGTTTGGATGGAGAGGAAAGGGCGGATCTTGGCAATGTTGCAGAGGTGAGACCGGCAGGTTTTGTGTGAAGGATTGGATGTGTGGGGTGAACGAGAGAGCAGAGTTGAGGATGACACCAAAGTTGCGGGCTTGTGAGATGGGAAGGATGGTAGTGCCGTCAACAGAGATGGGACAGTCAGGGAGAGGACAGGGTTTGGGAGGGAAGATAAGGAGCTCAGTCTTGGGCATATTGAGTTTTAGATGGCGGGCAGACATCTAGATGGTGATGTCCTGAAGGCAGGAGGAGATACGAGCCTGGCGGGAGGGAGAAAGAGCAGAGGTGGAGATGTAGATTTGGGTGTCATCAGCGTTGAGATGAGAGTTGAAGCCGTGGGAGTGAATGAGTTCACCCAGGGAGTGAGTGTAGAGAGAGAACAGAAGGGGACCAAGAACTGACCCTTGAGGAATCCTTACAGTAAGGGGATGGGAGAGGGAGGAGGAGCCCGCAAAGGAGACTGGGAATAAACAGCCAGAAAGATAAGAGGAGAACCAGGAGAGGATGGAGTCTGTGAAGCCAAGATTGGATAGCGTGTTGAGGAGAAAGGGGTAGTCCACAGTGTCGAAGGCAGCTGAGAGGTCGAGGGGGATTAGGACAGAGTAGGAGCCGTTGGATTTGGCAAGAAGGAGGTCATTGGTGACCTTTGAGAGGGCAGTTTCGGTGGAGTGTAGGGGACGGAAGCCAGATTGGAGGGGGTCTAGGAGAGAGTTGGAGTTTAGGAATTTGAGGCAGCGAGTGTAGACGACTCATTCTAGGAGTTTGGAAAGGAATGGTAGGAGGGAGATAGGGCGATAACCAGAAGGGGCAGTGGGGTCAAGAGAGGGTTATTTTTAGGATGGGGGAGATGTGGGCATGTTTGAAGGCAGAGGGGAAGGGTACCCTTCTTGCCATCTCCCTTGGTGACCTGGAGAATCTACTCTGTGGAGATTTAGCCCTCCCTGGTGGCTCCATCCCGTGCCTGGCAGAGACTCTCAGCGACCCCTTGGACGATCACCAGACTGAAACCGCTTCCTTAGCCTCCTTGCCGTCTGAGCCCCATTTCCTCGCCCCGTTCTTCCGCTAGCTAGACTCTTCACTTACACCTCCGCGGGGAAACGGGAGGCCGGCTACTCAGCCTTCCCCACGAAACTGATGGATCCCAGACAGCTGATTTCCTGTCCACCTAGTTATCACCCCTCCCCTTTCTCCTTTACTGTTGGGCATTGCTGCCTGGAGCTACTCTAGCCAACCTGAGAATCCTCCCCACCCTCCCCTCCCAATCAAATCTAGTATGCCTAGGTTCAACCCCTCAATTTTTTTTTAATGGGATCTAAGCACTTACTATGTTCCCAGCACGGTAGTACGTGCTTGGGAAGGTATAAGGTTGGTGTCCCACATGGGGCTCACAGTCTTAATCCCCATATTACAGATGAGGCAACCGAGGCACAGAGAAGTGAAGCGACTTACCCAAGGTCACGCAGCCGGCAAGTGGTGGAGCCGGGATTAGAGCTCAGGTCCCCCGACTCACAGGCCTGTGCTCTATCCATTAGGCCACGCTGCTTCTCAATTACTTGCCCGTATGTAAAATAAACTAAACGTGTGCACTGTCCTGACATATTTAAGCCCCATAGGGAGCTAAAGAGGCTCAACATGCCTCTCTCTCAAGGGGTCCATATACCAGGGCCCGTTCCAGGAGGTTGCCTTCTGGAGGTGGTTTCTCCAAGCCAGGGGATGTCTGGGGCCAGTTCCCAGGAAGGAGGTGGGACAGGAGAGAGATGAAAGTTACAGGGTTTGCCCTGAGGATGAGCTACAGAGTGGAGCTCTCCGGAGAGGGGACACCAGAATGATCCTCCCTGATTCCCTTTCCTCTGCCTGTCGACGCTGCCCCACCCTCCATGGCCTTCTTCCCTCCTTCCCTGCTGGAGACCACCAGACTTGATTTGAGCTTTGTTTTCCATCGCCTGTGGCGTGCCACCTCCCCTGTTTGTGGAAGGCAGGGAGAATGGGGCACGTCGGAGATCGGAACCCCCCCGAGACGGGTGTCATCTGACCCTCCCGTTCGCGTTCTCTTTGCCTTTGTACGTGTATCTTCTTGGTGGCGGCTGATTCCAGAATCCTGCAGCGATGCTTTGAGGCTAAGGAGCCCCGTCTCCTATTCTGGCCGGAGCGGTGAAGGCAGCAGTCCCGGCTCACTGTGCACGGAGTACGGTCAGTGAACAGGGGCTGGAAAAGCGTGGCTTTTGTTTTGGCTTGTGCAGTGGGTTACTCGCGGTTGCTCCCGCTTACCTGCTGAGCTTCTGGGCTTTAGCTTCTTGGCCCAGCCTACTGTACCTTTTCAGAGTGGCCTGATGGATAGAGTCCGGGCTTGTGAGTCAGGACCTAGGTTCTAATCCTGGCTCCGCCACTTGCCTTCTCTGTGACCTTGGGCAAGTCACTTCACTTCCCTGGGCCTCAGTTACCTCACCTCTGAAACGGGGATTAAGACTGTGAGCCCCATGTGGGACAGGGACTGTGTCCAACGTGATTAGCTTGTATCTACCCCAGCGCTTAGTACAGTGCTTGATCAATCAATCAATCAATCGTATTTATTGAACGCTTACTGTGTGCAGAGCACTGTACTAAGCGCTTGGGAAGTATAAGTTGGCAACATATAGCGACAGCCCCTACCCAACAGTGGGCTCACAGTCTAAAAGGGGGAGACAGAACAAAACCAAACATACTAACAAAATAAAATAAATAGAATAGACATGTACAAGTAAAATAAATAGAGTAATAAATATGTACAAACATATAAACATATATACAGGTGCTGTGGGGAAGGGAAGGAGTAAGTGCACGGTAAGTGCTTAATAAATAATAATAATAATAATGGTATTTGTTAAGTGCTTACTATATGGAAAGCACTGTTCTAAGTGCTGAATACCATCATCATTCATTCAGTCAGTCTTATTTATTGAGCGCTTCCTGTGCGCAAAGCACTGTACTAAGTGCTTGGGGGAGAGAGTACAGTACAACAACAGACACACACATTCCCTGCCCACAGTGAGCCCGCAGTCTAATTATTTATTATCATCATCACCACCCTTCCCAGCCCAGGGACACTGTGCCCTGCGGTCACTGCTCCTTTTGCCAGCTTTCCAGCTGGGCCCGACTCCCCCTTCTTTACCCACCAACCCCACTGCCCCTCCACCTCCGAACTCCGTATGCTATGGTATAGCCACCCACACACCATCCATTTCCCAGCCACCGGGCCCCGGGACAGAGGCCACGGAATAAATTCTGAGCTCACTCGGCTGACCGAGGCCGAGCCCTGCTGAGGAATTACCCAGGGCTGTGAGAAAAACACACCCCTTTCTGAATGCTCAGTGGACGGAGCCCGAAGCCCATCACCGGACGATATGAGAGTGGACTAATGAGACGCCACAGCCGATCCCGTTCCCTGGCCTGGGATTATCCAGAAACGGGGTGGGGGTTTGCCAGGCAAGCCAACTCCCCTCCTTCTCTCCCTCCCCAAGTGACTTGGTGGTCTGGCCTGCTCTCTCCGGGGGGCGGGTGCTGAGTGCTGAGGCCGGGGGCATCTGCGCTGGTAGTCTCTGTGCCAAGCCTGCCTTGCCCGGATCGGCCAGCCCCAAACCGACTCCATCCGCTCCTTGTTCCTCCGCAGACGGCGGGCGATACCTGTGCTCGGGGCAAGGTATGTTCCGGAGACCCTCGGAGGGACAGTCCCTCATCAGCTACCTGTCGGAGCAGGATTTTGGTAGTTGTGCAGACCTGGAGAAGGTAAGGGGGCTAAGGATCGGGACGGGAAGGGGAGGTCTTGGGGTTGATGGTTTCACACGGCCTCTGAAAAATAGACAGGAGTAGATAGCAGGGCTCGTAAGGGCAGGGGTGTTTGCTGAGCGGAAATTGTGTCGGCAAGAGAAGCCACGTGTCCCTAGTGAAGAGAACCTGGGCCCAGGAGTCATTCATTCATTCTTTCATTCATTCATTCAATCGTATTTATTGATGATGATGGCATTTGTTAAGCGCTTACTATGTGCCAAGCACTGTTATTGAGCACTTACTGTGTGCAGAGCACTGTACAAAAGCGCTTGGGAAGTCCAAGTTGGCAGCATATAGAGACGGTCCCTACCCAACAGTGAGCTCACAGTCTAGAAGGGGGAGACAGACAACAAAATAAAACGTATTAACAAAATAAAATAAATAGAATAGTAAATGTGTACAAGGAAAATAAATAGAGTAATAAATCTGTACAAACATAAATACAGGTGCTGTGGGGAGGGGAAGGAGGTAAGGCGGGGGGATGGGGAGAGGGAGAGGAATGGGGGAGCTCAATCTGGGAATGGGGGGGGGCTCAGTCAGAAGGACCTGGGTTCCAATCCCGGCTCTGCCACGTGCAAGTCACTTCACTTCCCCGTCCCTCAGTTCCCTTATCTGTAAATTGGGGATTCAATCCCTGTTCTCCCTCCTACTTAGTTTGTGAGCCCCGAGTTGTACCTGATTATCTTGTATCCACCCCAGTGCTTAGAACAGTGCTTGACGCATAGCGAGTGCCTAACAAATACCATTATTGTTGTTATTATTAAGATGGCTTTGAGGCTGAGCAGTGCCTTTAGAGAAGCAGCGTGGCTTAGTGGATAGAGCACGTGCCTGGGAGTCGGAGGATCTGGATTCTAATCCCAGCGCTACCACTTGTCAGCCACGTGACCTTGGGCAAGTCACTTCACTTCTCTGCGTCTCAGTTACCTCATCTGTAGAATGGGGATTTAGGGTGTGAATCTCATAAGGGACGGGGACCGTGTCCAACCTGATCCCCTTGTATCTGCCCCAGCACTTAGAACAGTGCTTGGCACATAGTAAGGGCTTAACAAGCACCAGAATCATCGTCATCATCATCATTTGGAGAGCTCTCCCGTGATGGCTTTCCCTTGGAGAGGGCAATTACGTATCTACTTTGGAATTGTTATGGGAACTAGGGAGTTGAGGCTCCAGGTTGCCGGAGACTCGGGTTTTCTGAGTCCTAATCGTGGAGCGTTTGGGTTTCCCTGAACCCACTAAGCACTGATGCCAACCTACCCACTGTACCTCCATCTTGTCTATCTCGACACCCACCCTTGCCCACATCTTCCCTCTGGTCTGGAACTCCCGCCCCCTTTATCTCCGACAGACCGCCACAATCCCCACCTTCAAAGCCATCTGAAAGTCACATCTCCTCCAAGAAACCTTCCTGACTAAGCTCTCCTTTCCCCTTCTTCCTCTCCCTCTTTTTCCTTCTGCCTCTCCCTTCTCCATCACCTTCGAACCTAGATTTGCTCCCTGTAGTCACTCCACCCTCAGCCCCACAGCACTTACGGACGTACGTAAGCCCCAAAGCACTTACGTACGAGAAGCAGCATGGCTCAGTGGAAAGAGCCCGGGCTTTGGAGTCAGAGGTCATGGGTTCGAATGCTGACTCCACCACATGCCTGCTCTGTGACCTTGGGCAAGTCACTTAACTTCTCTGAGCCTCAGTTCCCTTGTCTGTAAAATGGGGAATAAGACTGAGAGCCCCACGTGGGACAACTTGATCACCTTGTATCCCCCCCAGCGCTTAGAACAGTGCTCTGCACATAGTAAGCACTAAACAAATGCCATTATTATTATTATTATATCCGTAATGTGCTTTAATGTCTGTCTCACCCTCTAGATTGTCAGCTCCTTGCAGGCAGGGAACATGTCCAACTGTCCACCAACTCTATTATATTTTACTCTCCCAATCACTTAGTACAGTGCTCTGCACACAGTAAGCACTCAATACAAACCATTAATTGATCGATTCCCTTTATTCCCCGCTCCGTTTTCCCCAGGAGAATGCCCACTTCAGCATCTCCGAGTCACTGATTGCTGCCATCGAGTTAATGAAGTGCAACATGATGAGCCGGCACCCGGAGGAGGAGGAGGATGAGAGCGATAAGGAGATCCAGGAGCTGAAGCAAAAAATCCGCCTGCGGAGACAGCAGATCCGTTCCAATCACCTGATTCCCGCCTACGGGGAGGCCGAGGCCGGGAGTGAGTGCGGTCCTTGGCTCTGGGGAGGGTCTGCCCAAACCGGCCGGGTGGGCTGCAGCACATCTCCTTCCAGGGAAGTTCGGCTAAGCCCGTACAGTGCTACGGTGGGAGACGCAGAAGAGGCCCGGGCCTTGGCGCTTCCCTGAGTCATTTACCCCTACTGGGTACTTGGGGGTGTCCTTTAATAATTGTGACCTTTGGGAAGTGCCAGGCTCTGTTCTAAACACTGGGGGAGAAGCAGCGTGGCTCAGTGGAAAGAGCCCGGGCTCTGGAGTCAGAGGTCATGGGTTCAAATCCCAGCTCCGCCAATTGCCAGCTGTGTGACTTCGGGCAAGTCACTTCACTTCTCTGGGCCTCAGTGACCTCATCTGGAAAATGGGGATTAAGACTGGGAGCCCCCCGTGGGACGGCCTGATCACCTTGTAACCTCCCTGGCGCTTAGAACAGTGCTTTGCACATAGTAAGCGCTTAATAAATGCCATCATTATTATTATTATTGTTATTGTTGGACACTGTCCCTGTCCCAGGTAGGGCTCACAGTCTTAATCCCCATACCTCTGTTGGGTGCTTGGGGGTGTCGAGCTGCTTCTTTTTCATCCCAAGGCGTTTCTCGCCGAGCAGGGAGCGTTAGTTCTGCTTTTTGGCCCATTTTCAAAGCGTAGTCCTTTGCTTATTTCCAAAAGTGATGCCTGAGGTTCAGGAAGAGACCATTCTTTCCCACCTAGGGAAACATCCTGTCCTAGCAGAAAGAGCATGTGCTTGGGAGTCAGAGGAGATGGGTTCTAATTCCGGCTTCGCCACTTACCTGCTGTGTGGCCTTGGGCAAGTCACTTCATTTCTCTGTGTCCTCATCTGGAGATTCAATATCTGTTTTTCCCTCCCGTTTAGACTGTGAGCCTCACGGGGGACAGAGACTGTGTCCAACCTGATGACCTTGTGTCTGCCCCTGCACGTAGTACAATGCTTGGCACCAAGCGCTTAACAAGTATTCATTCATTCACTCATTCAATCATTTATTGAGCGCTTACGGTGTGCAGAGCACTGTACTAAGCGCTTGGGAAGTACAAGCTGGCAACATATAGAGATGGTCCCTACCCAACAACGGGCTCACAGTCTAGAAATATCATTATCTTCATCACCCTCGACTGTTATCTGACCCTTGGCCAGACTGTGAAGCTCACTGTGGGCAGGGAATGTCTGTTTATTGTTGTATTGTGTATCTCCCAAGCGTTTAGTACAGTGCTTTGCACACAGTAAGCTCTCAATAAATAAGATTGAATGAATGCCCATGCCCTAAGGAATATGCACTGTACCTGGGGGCCCCCGGAAAGTGGGCTCCCCTAGATTACCAGAGGATAAGAGAGCTCGTGCTGGGGTGGGGGTTGAGGGGAGCAAAAGTTGCTCCTCTGGCCCGGCCAGTCCAGGGCTTATGCAACAACGGACGACAGTCTGAGACTTGGATTTCCAGGGTTCTCTCTCCTACCCCGAAGGCATAGATTCATTCATTCAGTCGTATTTATTGAGCGCTTACTGTGTGCAAAACACTGTACTAAAGCGCTTGGGAAGTACACTGCAGCAACAGAGACAATCCCAGTGTAGAAGGGGAGAGTCAGACATCAAAACAAGTAAACAGGCATCAGTAGCATCATTATAAATAAAAAGAATTATAGATATATATGCAACATTAATTAAAAAATAGAATTATTATAAATTTATACCTATATACAGAAGTGCTGTGGGGCGGGTAGGGGAGAAGAGCAAAGGGAGTGAGTCAGGGGAAGGGGAGCAGAGGGAAAAGGGGGCTTAGTCTGGAAAGACTAAGTGCTTAGTGCTGGTGGGAAATCTAATACCTGACATGGAGATGAGTTGCTTTCCTCTGCCCCTCCGGGTCTCCTTTGGCCAGTTGCCCTTTGGTCTCTCCCACCGTCAGGATCTCAAAACCTCCCTGCTCCTCCCTGCTAACGTTGGGCGGGGCTGAGCATCTCTGTACTGTAGCAGCTCCTCTCCCCCGACCCCATAGGCTTCCTGGCCACCTCCAGCGGCTCCCAGCTCAGCTCCCGGGACTCGGCACGGCTCTCTGACTCCGGCTCGGCTGACGAGGTGGACGAATTTGAGATACAAGGTATGGGGCACTCCCCGTTGACCTTAAACATTCCCCGCTCGAGGCCCTTTCTTCCCTAGGCCTTTGAGCCGGTATCCCCACCCCAGGAGCTCCCCACCGGACAGCTGAGGTGAACCCTTCCTGTTCTGGTGGGGAGCGAGGCCTGTGGCATCTTCTCGGGGCAGCAAGCTGCCATGATGGTGACTCCGTGGGTCCTGGACGACTTGTGCTCCAGGCCACGGTGGATTCAGCGGGAGGGCCCATTCATTCATTCATTCAATCATATTTATTGAGCGCTTACTGTGTGCACAGCACTGTACTAAGCGCTTGGGAAGTACAATTTGGGCCCAGAGCTTTCCCCACTGCTTTGGCAAAGTGAAAGTCCCTTCTCGGGGGTTCTCCCCCGTAAACCGCCTCCCTCGGAAACGTCCTCGAGAAACGGTTTTCATTTTAATAAACCACGCCGAAAGCCACTTCCCCTCCCACCTTCACCCTGGCCCCACCCAGTAGTTTATTTGTTTTCGTGGTATTTGTTAAGGGCTTATACTATGTGCCAGGCACAGCGCTAAGTGCCGGGAAGTGACAGAGAGCAAATCGCTGCTCTCTAAGCTTTGTTTACTTGTCAGCCCGTCACTTCCATTTGCCCATTTGGATGAGTGAGAAGCAGAGCCTGGGCTTGGGAATCACTTATCTGCTCTATGACCTTGGACAAGTTACCTCACTTCTGTTGGCCTCAGTCCTCCTGTCCTCCCTCCTATTTAGACAGCAAGCCCCATGTGGGACAGGGACTGTGTCATACCTACTTAATTTGCATCTACCCCGGCGCTTAGAACAGTGTTTGACAGCTAGTAAGCACTTAACAAATATACTGCAAAAAAAAAAAAAGCCACACTTACACAAAAAAACATCCCCACCTCTAGACATGGACTGTGGTTCCTCAGGACCCCAACTTGAAGTGAGTATGGTTATGGCCCCATCTTGAAATTGTGTTCTTTTAGGGGTGAAGAGGTCTGGAGGAGGGAAACCTTAGAATGCATTGTAGCTCACCAGGCAGTTGAGACGGCTTCTCTCCTGGTGTATGCTTATCCATTTTAGATAGGGAGGAGAGGAAAGGTCTGTCCTTTCACTGCCAGGCGGGATTGGCCATCAGTGTTGTGCATGGCATTCCGATGGGGGTGAAACCGATTGATGAATCTGGCTTCAGGACACGCTCTTTTCCCCATTGTGTATGAAAAGCTCCTTCAGTCAGCGAACCCACTTTCTGTACCAGGGCCCAGAAGCCGGAGAAGGCTGCTGAACCCGGCCCCGAAGGGAATCCATAAACACCTTAGGCAAACTGGGCAGATCTTTGGATGAGCTTGGAAGGGGGGTTTAAGTGGGAAATCCGGGCCATCCACTTTCCCAGGGGTCTGCCATGCAGACCACCCATGGAGGATGGGAAGTTCGGGTTTATCTAGGGAGGTACTTCATTCTCAGAGAGAGACTTTGAGTCCTGGCCCCAAAGAGCAGGTATGGCAGGGGCCCAGCTTTCTTCCCTCTACCTGTTCCTGGCCCCGGGTCCTTTCCTTCCTCCTAGCTGAGCTCTGAAGTGCACCCTTTTGTCACCGTTGTCACGCAGATGGTAGCGATGGATCTAACCTGATTCACATGTCTAAGAACGGACTGTCAGTGTCAATGGCCTCGTTGTTTTCAGGTAGCCCATGTCGGAGTGCCTCCCTCCCCTCCCCGGCCCCCCAAACCCTCGCCCCCGTAGTCTGTCTGTGTGTAAATGTGTGTGGGTGTGGGCTTCACCGTGTGCGGGTGTGGGCATCATTGTGTGTGAGCTTGCTGGCTTCTTTCGGATCTAAAGAGTCACGGGGAGCAGCAGGGCTCCAGGGGAACTGGATGAGAGTTGCAGTCTCCATCATTAGCGCCTCAGCACAGTAAATTGGAATCACCATCTCTGTGTTCTTGGATCTGCATGTCCTGGCTGTTAGGTCCTGATTCTTGGCCTGCTCTGGTAAAGTCTGGGTTGTGGGGAATGTGGCTTCAGGGCCCTGTCCACTCTAAATGCTCATTAAATACCATTGAGTGATGAAAGTTAGGAAAGGGGAAGTCACTAGCACTCTACAGATTGCCAAAGTTCCCAGGAGTTGACCACAGGTTTTTGTCAGAACATCCCATTTCCTTGGGGAGGGCCACGGCCTTAGAGTGCTAGTGCCGAGAATGCGGGAGGACAGGAGAACAAGCAGGAGGCTTCCTCTGTTTCTTTCTTGTACTCCTTTTCTGTGCTTGCTTCTCCTACCCAAAGAGCTTTGGTCTTTGCACGGTCCGGGGAAAAAGCCAGGTGCAGAGCGGGGAGACATAAGGAGGTCACTCCTGCCACCTTTCTCCACCCCAGCTTTTAGGGGGTGTCTGGGAGACAGCGGTGGCCAGCCTTGAGGGAGAATTGGGAGCAGGGAACAGAGGGGTCGGGCAGTGACCAGAGCCTGAAAGCTCAGCTTTTTCTGACTGCTTTTCCAGGACTCTCCAGAGCAGGCAAGGAGTAGTTCATTGGAATGAATGGAATGAGTTGCAATCTGTCGCCTAGATTTGTAGAAGCTAAGTACCCTCGGCTTTGCTAACATCCACTTACCTTAGTTTCTTCCTTTATGGGTAGTAGATGGCAGCTCCGTTCCTGTGTGCATCTGCTCTGCTCTGTGTGTGGGTGTGTTTGCAGATTACTTGACCTGGGTAGGCTGCTCTCCTGGCATCTCAAAAGGCCTTAGATAATTCCCCTCTCCAGAAACCTCAAATCGAAAACCGTCGTCACAGAGTTCATCAATCTGCCGGCATGTATCTGGTTATTGTTGCACTGTACTCTCCCGAGCTCTTAGAATGGTGCTTTGCACACAGTAAGCGCTCAGTGACTACAATTGAATGAGTGATTCTCCCCAAATTAGACCCAACTATAGGAAGGAATCTGTTGAACTGATTTCCGTACAAATCTGTGTGCTGTCCAGTTGGTTTTTTTTGGAAGTCCTTGGAATCATCATCAATCATCATCATCAATCGTATTTATTGAGCGCTTACTGTGTGCAGAGCACTGTACTAAGCGCTTGGGAAGTACAAGTTGGCAACATATAGAGACAGTCCCTACCCAACAGTGGGCTCACAGTCTGAAAGGGGGAGACAGAGAATACAGATGAATTCCTTCCCACTGGGTATCAGTGGAGGATGAAATCCATAAAAAGAGCCCAGTTTGTAGTTGATGAAGTTTCTTTGTTCCTGCCCTTTTAAGAGAGATTTCTCCAAGTGGCCCTTCTGTGTAATCTGCTCGGGGACAGAGGAGCATGCCAAGGAGCGGCAGGGAGAGGAAGTGTGAGGGCAGGGTTGGACGGGGCTTGTTTGTTTCTCATTCTCCCCCTCCTTTGGATTTGAGCCTCCCTTCTCAGGACGCCACCTCTTCTTTCTGAATCTCACCCACCGATCAGACCGATAAAAGCCTCCCTTCTTTTCCTCGTGTGCATGGGTTTGTGCCTAAATCCACAGTTGCCCCGAGCCCACTGGTACTGTGCTTTATGTCAGTGACCCTGCCTAACCTTCCCCAGGTAGTGTGCATCCAGTGACTTAGAAAAGCCCACCCCGCACTGACACCCGTAATCCCCGCTGTGCGTCTGCGTAGAAGAACTCCAGTGCCGCCCTGCAGAATGTCGAGCTGGGGGTCGTGTGATGCCTCCACGATCACTTGGCCCGCTCTGCTCTCTGCCTCCTCCTCTCCCGCAGCCCCCTCACTCCTTTCATTTCCACTTAGATGCTGACATCAAGAGAAGCGCGGCATCCAGCAGCAGATCCATCCTCTCCACTGAGACCTTGTACGTATCTCCTGGGGAAACCTCTGCCCTGAGGAGTGAGGAGGAGAGGAAGGGTTCTTGCTTGAAGAGCAGAGCTCTCCTGGACGGTGGGGAGAGGAGGGAGGAGGTGGAGCCCAGAGGAAATAGGTTAAAGCCTCTTTTTCGAATGATATTTGTTAAGGGCTTACTGTGTACCAGATACTGAACTAAGCGCTGGGGTAGATACAAGCTAATCATGTTGGACACAGTCCCGGTTCCACATAGGGCTCACAGTCTCAATTCCCGTTTTACAGGTAGGTAACTGAGGCCCAGAAATGTTAAATGACTTTCGCACGGTCACACAGCAGGCAAGTGGTGGAAATTGTATTAGGACATTGGTCCTTCTGATTCCCAGGCCTGTGCTCTATCCACTAGGTTACCGATTGGTTGACGGTATTTATTGAGCTCCTGCTGGATGTACAGCACTGTACTGAGCACTTGGGAGAGGGCGGTAGAACCAGTAGACGTGACCTGGGGAGAAAGGCACTAAGATAAATTACAGACAGGAGGAAGGAGAGGCATATGTATTGGAGCTGGTGCTTAAATGATAGGTCATGTAAGATAATAATAATAATGATGGCCTTCCCAGACTCAGCCCCCTCCTTCCTCTCCCCCTCCTCCCTCTCTCCATCCCCCATCTTACCTCCTTCCCTTCCCCACAGCACCTGTATATATGTATGTATGTACATATTTAGTACTCTATTTATTTTACTTGTACATATCTATTCTATTTATTTTATTTTGTTAGTATGTTTGGTTTTGTTCTCCATCTCCCCCTTTTAGACTGTGAGCCCACTGTTGGGTAGGGACTGTCTCTATATGTTGCCAACTTGTACTTCCCAAGCGCTTAGTACAGTGCTTTGCACACAGTAAGCACTCAATAAATACGATTGATTGATTGATTGATCGGGTTGTCCCACGTGGGGTTCGCAGTCTTAATCCCCATTTTACAGGTGAGGGAAGTGAGGCACAGAGAAGTTAAGTGACTTGCCCACAGTCACACAGTTGACAATTGGCAGAGCCGGGATTTGAACCCCTGACCTCTAACTCCAAAGCCCGTGCTCTTTCCACTGAGCCATGCTGCTTCTTCACCAGATTAAGATAACTCAGAGGATCTGGGTTCTAATCCTGGGTCTGCCAGTTGCTTGCTGTGTGACATTGTGCCAGTCACCATTTCCTCAACTGTAAAACAGTACACAGTTAAACTAAACAGTACCTATTGCCAATTCTGCTTAGCGTGTGAGCCTCATGTGGGACTGTCCGATCTGCTTCTCTGGTATATATTCCAGCACTTAGAACAGTGCCAAGCGCTTAGTACAGTGCTCTGCACATAGTAAGCGCTCAATAAATACGATTGGTGATGCTTAACACGTATCAAGCATTTAATGAATATAATAATAATAATAATGAAAAAAAATTGCAGCTAGGAGAAGCAGCAGAATATAAAGATAGGTACATAAGTGAGGTAGGGGTGGGATAACAATAATAATGGCATTTATTAAGCACTTACTATGTGCAAAGCACTGTTCTAAGCGCTGGGGAGGTTACAAGGTGATCAGGTTGTCCCACGGGGGGCTCACAGTCTTAATCCCCATTTTACAGATGAGGTAACTGAGGCACAGAGAAGTTAAGTGACTTGCCCAAAGTCACACAGCTGACAATTGGCAGAGCTGGGATTTGAACCCATGACCTCTGACTCCAAAGCCCGGGCTCTTTCCACTGAGCCATGCTGCTTCTCTTCATTAGAGGGATGAGCACTTGAGTGCTTAGCAGGTACAGATTTGAGGGCATAGGTGATGCAGGGAGCAGAAATAGGGTGGGCAGATGAGAGATTAGTCCCTGATTATGCCCTCTTTTCTCTGGTTCGTTCTCCCTTCTGCATCATCTATGCCCTTGGGCCTGTGACCTTTGGGCATTCGATATTCGCCCCAACCCCACAGCATATATGTACATAGCTTTAAATTATATAATATAAATCATTTACTTATAGTAATGTCTGTCTCCCCCTCGAGACTGTAAGCTTGTCATGAGCAGGGACCGAAGCATTGTACTTTCCTCGTGCTTAGTACAGTGCACTGCTCATAGTGAGAGCTCAATAAATACCATCGATTGAGTGATTGATTGACTGGAAGCCTTCCTGAAGGAATTGTGATTTCAATAGGGTTTTGAAGATGGGGAGGATAGCTGTCAGTCAGATGTGGAGAGGGAGGGAGTTCCAGGTAGGCGAGCGGGCGTGTTATGATATGTCTGTCATGAGGTCTTAGCCTGGCACAGAAAACTAGAGAGTCCCAGGTAAGTGAGATGGAGGGGTCCAGAATAACTGTCTAGTTTCTCCATTCTGTGACTGTGATCACTCTCTGGTGCCTCTGGAAGGTCGAAGCTGTGATGCCCTGGTCCTGGGAACATCTTAGAGATTGGATTGCACAGGTGTCTGGGAGCGCCCCACCTAAATCAATCAATCAATCATATTTATTGAGCACTTACTGTGTGCAGAGCACTGTACTAAATGCTTGGGAAGTACAAGTTGGCAACATCTAGAGACGGTCCCTACCCTACAGTGGGCTCACAGTCTAGAAGGGGGAGACAGAGAACAAAACAAAACATATTAACAAAATAAAATAAATAGAATAGATATGTACAAGTAAAATAAATAAATAGAGTAATAATGTCTGCAGTAGCCACAAAGTTATCTCCCTGCCACCCACAGCTGTTCGAAGCAGCTCCAGGAATCCCCCCTTGGCTTCTCCGCTCCTGGGCTTAGAATCTGTTTGAGCAACAGTACTGTTTTTTTCTCCGGAAAGACCCCGGGATGAGAACGGGGCCTCTTTCTAGGTCACAGCAAGCCATGGTAGGCACAGAAAGTCCGACCAGATTTCAGTTGAGATCACTGACCCGGAAATGCCCCCATCCCTGTTCCCCTGCCCAGAGTATCCCATCTGAATTTTAGGTTGATTCTCCAGTCCGCCTGCCCCCGTGGCTGCCCCCTACACTCAGTCTCTGAGTTTTCTCTTGTTTTTCAGCTCTCACTGCTTCCTGAACTCCACGTCGGCGGAGGCGGTGGCCATGGGGCTCCTGAAGCAGTTTGAGGGGATGCAGCTTCCGGCTGCCTCAGAGCTGGAGTGGTTGGTCCCGGAGCATGACGCCCCGCAGAAGGTGAGGACAATCCTGGGGAAACCGAGTTAGTCTGCTGCCTTCTGAGCCACTGCCTCTGGGTCTCTGGCCTCAGAAACCCCCCGAGAGTGATGACCCAATTACCTGGCGCTCAGGTTTGGCCTGCAGACCGTTAGAGTAGAAGGAGGGGGACTGAGTGGGCCCACCTGTTTGGGACCTCTTCAGCCTGGTGCGATGGGGGTTCCCAGGGAGTGGGGCCAACAGAGCACAGGCCTGGGAGCTGAGGTCATGCCACTTGTCTGCTCTGTGACCTTGGGCAAGTCACTTCACTTCTGTGTGCCTCAGTTACCTCATCTGTCAATTGGGGATCAAGACTGTGAGCCCCCGTGGGACTGTGTCCAACCTGATTACGTTGTATCTACCCCAGTGCTTAGAACAGTGCTTGACACATAGTAAACACTTAACAAATACCACAGTTATTATTTTGCATCTCCAGGGACACACAAACACGTGCAAATTCCTCTGAACTTCCTGGGGCTAGAATTCTCAAAAGCTCTAAGGGACAAGAGGGTAGTTCCAGCCCCACCCCCTAACCTGGCTGTGAGGCCAAGCGCCCTGGGCTGGGGTTGGACTATGGGGTGTTGTCCTGGGGCCCAGCCAGGACTCTTCTGGGCCCCAGAATTTGGGCCCGTGCCAGACACTGTTGTAAGAGAGTATTGATGGAAAACATTCACTGAGCCACTGCTGAAGCAGGATTTTAGGGCTTTAGAGGACTTCAGTTTCTCAGGTGATTATGGGTCCTTGCCCCTCTGGCCTAAGCCGAGCCTCCTGAAGCTTCCTTTGAGTCCTCCACCATGGTATAGCCTAGCTGTTAGGGGCACCCCAGTGCTTGCCGGTGAGCCGCTGTCCACCGCAGAGGTCCATTTGATCTGTGCCTGTCCTGGTGGCTTGGGTCCTCTTGAGGGCAGAGCTGGAGGACTCAAATCATGGCTGGCCCTGGTGGAGAAGCAGCATGACGTAGTTCAGTGCCTAGCACATAGTAAGCACTTAACAAATACCACAATTATTAATATTATTAACTGTGGCTCAATCTCCCACTAGTCCTTCAGATGAGAGGGGTTACAACCCTCTCAAAAATCCCCTCCTCAAAAATCTCCAGTGGCTACCAGTCAACCTATGCATCAGGCAGAAACTCCTCACCCTCCGTTTCAAGGCTGTCCATCCCCTCGCCCCCTCCTACCTCACCTCCCTTCTCTCCTTCTCCAGCCCAGCCCGCACCCTCCGCTCCTCTACTGCTAATCTCCTCACCATGCCTCGTTCTCGCCTGTCCCACCATCGACCCCCGGTCCACATCCTCCCCCCGGCCCGGAATGCCCTCCCTCTGTCCATCCACCAAGCTAGCTCTCTTCCTCCCTTCAAGGCCCTACTGAGAGCTCACCTCCTCCGGGAGGCCTTCCCACACTGAGCCCCTTCCTTCCTCTCCCCCTTGTCCCCCTCTCCAACCCCCCATCTTACCTCCTTCCCTTCCCCACAGCACCTGTATATATGTATATATGTTTGTACATATTTATTACTTTATTTATTTATTTATTTATTTTACCTGTACATATCTATTCTATTTATTCTATTTTATTTATTCTATTTATTTATTCTATTCTATTTATTTTATTTTGTTAGTATGTTTGGTTTCGTTCTCTGTCTCCCGCTTTTAGACTGTGAGCCCACTGTTGGGTAGGGACTGTCTCTATATGTTGCCAACTTGTACTTCCCAAGCGCTTAGTACAGTGCTCTGCACACAGTAAGCGCTCAATAAATACAATTGATTGATTGATTGATTGATATTGTGGCTCAATCTCCCACTAGTCCTTCAGATGAGAAGGGATACAACCCCTTCAAAAGAGACCCACCCTTTTGATTTGGCCTGTGGATGTCATGTCATTCATGCTGGCGGATCCTTCTCCCAGAGGTTTTACTGGCTCACTGCTCGCTCGTGAGCTGATGAAACCTCGGGCTGTGAAGCCTCCTACAAATCAGTCCCGGAAGCGCGGTCACAGAGTTTAGAGACTCGAGTGAGGGGAAAGGAAAGCGTGACAGCCCCTCCTCCCCTGAGTGGCTATCGTGGAATGGGACACCCCAGAACTGGCTGGAAGCAAAGTCGTGTGTAGAAGTAAGAAGGAAAGCGCCCCATGAAAGGCAGAAAATAATGGAACCAAACAAGCCCCGAAAGGTCAGCTCCAGTGAAGAGTCAGCCTGGCCAGTACACACGCGGATGCTCCTGGGCATGCTTCACAGCGTGCTTTCCTTCTTACTTGGTTTCCGGGATGAAGGTGGATGGAAATCTGATGCTGATCCTCTCTCTCCCAGCTCCTGCCCATTCCTGACTCACTGCCCATCTCCCCGGACGACGGGCAGCACGCTGACATCTACAAACTGCGCATCAGAGTGCGAGGAAACCTGGAGTGGGCCCCGCCCCGGCCCCAGATCATCTTCAACGTCCACCCGGCCCCCACGTAAGGCTCCGCTCCTCACCCCTCCCTTCTCTCTGTGAAAGGTCCTCATTCTTCATATCCCTGCCACCCCTCCCTTCCCTCCGGGCTTCCCGCCCACCCCGGTCCCCTACCTCAAATCTTTTATCCAGGGACGGTGAGCAGGGAACCTGTCTACTAACTCTGTTGCATCGTACTACTCTCCCAAGTGGTTAGTATAGTTCTCTGCACACAGTAAGCGCTCAATAAATACCACTGATTGATCGGGCCTGGCCAGGGGAGGCTCCTAAGGCTGTCCCGAGGCAGGAACGCTAGCCACCTGGACCCTGAAACGTTCTTTGCCAACAGTATTTTTTGATGGTATTTGTTAATAATGATGATAATAATAGTGGTATTTGTTAAGCGCTGTGCCTCAAGCACTCTACTGATTGCTGGGTTAGATACAAAACAATCAGGTCCCACATGGGGCTCACAGTCTAAATAGGAGTGATAACGGAGATTGAATCCCCATTTTGCAGATGAGGGACTTGAGGCCCAAAGAAGTGAAGTGACTTGCCCAGGGTCACACAGCAGGCAAGTGGTGGAGCTAGGATTAGAATCTGGGTCCTCTGACTCCCCAGGCCCATGCTCTTTTCCAGCCACTCTGCTTCCCCCAGGTGTAGCTAGTCTGGTTTTTTTCCGGCCGTATGTTCCCTTCCCACCGTCCCCGACTGCTTGCCTTGAGCTCGTTGGAAGCCGAGCCGTGGCTCCGTGCTTGGTTCAGGAGGGCAGCTCCATTCCTGCTGTGTTTTATTGGGACCCTCTAGCTACCCCTCACCACTTGGCTCCTGGTTGGGCCATGGAGATAGCTAGTCAGGTGGCCAGATCCCTTCTGGTAAATTATTTCCCTTCTCATCCCAATCTGGACCCGGGAAGCCCGAGCCAGGATGCCTGTATTCCTTCACTGTACCACCCCCTCACCCCCTCTCCCCAAGCCGGGGCTCCTCGGGGTCTTTCCTTTGCCCCCACCCCTGCAGCTTGGGACACTTCTCCAAGAACCATCTGACACTGTAAGCTCTTCCTCTTGACTCTAAGCTCCTAGTGGGCAGGGGACTTGTCTAGCAACGTAGTTTTACTGTACTCTCCCAGGCGCATAGTACAGTGCTCTGCATCCAGTAAATGCTCAATTAATACTATTGATTGATTGATGGACACTCCCTTCCCCTCCACCTCCCTCTCTCCTCTCCGTAGAAGAAAAATTACTGTGGCCAAGCAGAATTTCCGCTGTGCAGGCTGTGGCATCCGAACGGATCCCGGTAAGTCCTCCCAGCCAGGGCCTCCCATTCCCCACAACTCATCCTCGGAGGAGGAGGGTCAGTGAGAAAGCACTGGGAAAGGCTGAGACGTTTCTGAAACCTGAGTCCGAGGCTCTGGGTCACATTCATCTGTAATTGGTTTTGATGTCTGTCTCCCTCTCTAATAATAATAATGGCATCTATTAAGCACTTACTATGTTCTAAGCGCTGAGTACTGTTCTGAGCTCCTTGTGGGCAGGGAACATCTGTAACTACTCTTTTGTCTCGCTGTCACCCAAGCGCTTAGCACAGCGCTCTGTTCACAGTGATTGTTCAGTGAATCCCACTGATTGATTGATCAGGGGCATCGGGACCAAGGAGCCGAGGGTGCCCAGCGGGATGAGTAAAACGTACCAGAATGAAGCAGCTGAGCGGCAGGGAGGGGCTGCAGGGCCCCGGGCACATTGTGGGCAGTTTGCCAGCAAGCAGCAGGTCCTTTTGAGGCACAGCCCCCTCCCCAGGTGGCTGGCCACTCACTATCCAGCGCTTAGAACAGTGCTTGGCACATAGCAAGCGCTTAACAAACACCATAATTATTATGACTGAGCCCAGACTCAGCCCCCTTTTTCCCCTCCTCCTCCCCATCCCCCACCGCCCTGCCTCTTTCCCCTCCCCAAAGCACCTGTATCTATGTGTGTACAGATTTATTACGCTATTTATTTTCCTTGCACATATTTACTATTCTATTTATTTTGTTAATGAGGTGCATCTAGCTTTATTTCTATTTATTCTGATGACTTGACACCTGGCCAGATGTTTTGTTGTCTGTCTTCCCCTTCTAGACTGTGAGCCCGTTGTTGGGTAGGGACCCTCTCTATAATAATTATAATATAATTATTATAGAATTGTATATATATATATTATATAATATATAATTAATAATAATAATAATGGTGGCATTTATTAAGTGCTTACTATGTGCAAGGCACTGTTCTAAGCGCTATGTTGAATAAGCGCTCTATCTGTTGCCGACTTGTACTTCCCAAGCGCTTATCATCATCATCATCAATCGTATTTATTGAGCGCTTGCTATGTGCAGAGCACTGTACTAAGCGCTTGGGAAGTACAAATTGGCAACACACAGAGACAGTCCCTACCCAACAGTGGGCTCACAGTCTGAAAGGGGGAGACAGAGAACAAAACCAAACATACCAACAAAATAAAATAAATGGGATAGATATGTACAAGTAAAATAAATAGAGTAATAAATATGTACAACCATATATACATATATACAGGTGCTGTGGGGAAGGGAAGGAGGTAAGATGGGGGGATGGAGAGGGGGACGAGGGGGAGAGGAAGGAAGGGGCTCAGTCTGGGAAGGCCTCCTGGAGGAGGTGAGCTCTCAGCAGGGCCTTGAAGGGGCTTAGTCCAGTGCTCTGCACACAGTAAGCGCTCAATCAGTACGACTGAATGAATGAATCTTATTATCCCCCGCCCCTGCCCCCTCTCTCCAGATTACATCAAGCGGCTGCGGTACTGCGAGTACCTGGGCAAGTATTTCTGCCAGTGCTGCCACGAGAACGCCCAGATGGTCATCCCCAGCCGTATCTTGCGCAAGTGGGACTTTAGCAAGTATTATGTCAGCAACTTCTCCAAGGACCTGCTCACCAAGATCTGGAACGACCCCTTATTTAACGTGCAGGACATCAACAGCGGCCTTTACAGGAAGGTGAAGCTACTCAACCAAGTCCAGGTAAGACCCAGGGAGGCCGGGGGGGACCGTGCCCGTAGACGCCTCTCGCCTCCGTCCCCTCCCTCCGTTAACCGTCATCGTCACCGTCGTTAACAATGGGGTTTAGTGAGCGCTTACTGTGTGCGGAGCGCTTGGGAGAGAACCAGACGGTAAGCTCGCTGTGGGCAGGGAACGTGTCTTCCAACTCTGTTGTGTTGTACTCTCCCAAGCGCTTAGTACAGTGCTCTGCACATAGTAAGCGTTCAGTAATTACCGTTGATTGCTTGATTAACAGAGTCGGCAGACACGGTCCCTGCCCAAAATGAGCATGGGGAAGCAGCGTGGCTCAGTGGGAAAAGCACTGGTTTTGTAGTCGGAGGTCATGGATTCAAATCCCCGCTCCGCCAATTGTCAGCCGTGTGACTTTGGGCAAGTCACTTAACTTCTCTGTGCCTCCGTTCCCTCATCTGTAAAATGGAGATTAGGACCGTGAGCCCCGCCGTGGAACAACTTGATCACCTTATAACCTCCTCAGCGCTTAGAACAGTGCTTTGCACATAGTAAGCGCTTAATAAATGCCATCATTATTATTATTATCGTCTGTTTCCATTTCCTAACTAGGGCTCCAGTGTTTCCCATTCCCCCATACCTCCGCTTCTGCCGGTCTCCAGAAACCTAGCTGGCCCAATTTTAGGCTGAGGACAGAATTGACTGGCCGTCTGGGCCAGAGAGACAGCTTCAAGCCATGGGCATGAGAGCTCACCTCCTCCAGGAGGCCTTCCCAGACTGAGCCCCTTCCTTCCTCTCCCCCTCGTCCCCCTCTCCACCCCCCCCATCTTACCTCCTTCCCTTCCCCACAGCACCTGTATATATGTATATATGTTTGTACATATTTGTTACTCTATTTTACTTGTACATATCTATTCTATTTATTTTATTTTGTTAGTATGTTTGGTTTTGTTTTCTGTCTCCCCCTTTTAGACTGTGAGCCCACTGTTGGGTAGGGACTGTCTCTGTATGTTGCCAACTTGTACTTCCCAAGCGCTTAGTACAATGCTCTGCACACAGTAAGTGCTCAATAAATACGATTGATGATGATGATGATGATGATCAAAGGGCAATATTTTTCCTGGAGCATGATGACTCAGGATGCCTGCGTTATCTCCCCATTTCAGTATACGATTGTGAGCGGACCAACTTCACCCTCTGTCCCTCATTCCTCTCTTCTTCCTCCCTCTGTCCCCCCCTTTTTCAAAATTGTATTTGTTAAGCTCTTACTACGTGCCAGGGACTGTACTAAGCGTTGGGGTAGGTTCAAGCGAATCAGGTTGGACACAGTCCATGTCCCACATGGGGCTCAGAGCTTTAATCCTCATTTTACTACTGAGAGCTCACCTCCTCCAGGAGGCCTTCCCAGACTAAGCCCCCTCCTTCCTCTCCCTCTCCTTCCCCTCTCCATCCACCTGCCTTACCTCCTTCCCTTCCCCACAGCACCTGTATATATGTTTGTACATATGTATTATAATAATAACAATAATAATGGCATTTATTAAGCGCTTACTATGTGCAAAGCACTGTTCTAAGCGCTGGGGAGGTTACAAGGTGATCAGGCTGTCCCACATGGGGCTCACAGTCTTCATCCCCATTTTCCAGATGGGGTAACTGAGGCCCAGAGAAGTTAAGCGACTTGCCCAAAGTCACACAACTGACAATTGGCGGAGCCGGGATTTGAACCCATGACCTCTGACTCCAAAGCCCGCACTCTTTTCCACTAAGCCACGCCGCTTCTCTACTCTATTTATTTATTTTACTTGTACATATCTTATTCTATTTATTTTATTCTGTTGATATGTGTTGTTTTGTTCTCTGTCTCCCCCTTCTAGACTGTGAGCCCACTGTTGGGTAGGGACCGTCCCTATATGTTGCCAACTTGTGCTTCCCAAGCGCTTAGTACAGTGCTCTGCACACAGTAAGCGCTCAATAAATACGAATGAATGAATGAATGAATGAATTTTACAGATGAGATAACTGAGGCATAAAGAAGTGAAATGACTTGCCCAAGGTCATGCAGCAGACAGGTAGTGGAGCCGAGGTTGAAACCCAGGTTCTCGGACTGCCGGGCCCGGACTTTTTCCCACTTGATTTGCCCCTTTCCTCTGTGCCAGTAGGTCACATGGAGGGTAAGTGGAATGGGCACAGGCAGACTCACTTGGGGGATACTCTCCCATGGTGTAGTGGCACTGATTGAAACTCCTGCTGCAGCCGGAGTTTCCCACTCCAATAATGGCAGCCCAAGATATCCCAATCAATCAATCAATCAATCGTATTTATTGAGCACTTACTATGTGCAGAGCACTGTACTAAGCGCTTGGGAAGTACAAATTGGCAACACATAGAGACAGTCCCTACCCAACAGTGGGCTCACAGTCTAAAAGGGGGAGACAGAGAACAGAACCAAACATACCAACAAAATAAAATAAATAGGATAGAAATGTACAAGTAAAATAAATAAATAAATAAATAAATAAATAGAGTAATAAATATGTACAACCATATATACATATATACAGGTGCTGTGGGAAAGGGAAGGAGGTAAGATGGGGGGATGGAGAGGGGGACGAGGGGGAGAGGAAGGAAGGGGCTCAGTCTGGGAAGGCCTCCTCAGTCTGGGAATCCCACTCTGCCACTTGTCTGCTGGGTGACTTTAGGCAAGTCATTTCACTTCTCTGTGCCTCAGTTATCTCATCTGTAAAATGGGGAATAAGACTGTGAGCCCTGTGCGGGACAGGGACTGTGTCCAAACCGATTTGCTTGTATCCACCCCAACACGTAGTACCGTGCCTGGCACATGATAATAATAATACTAATGATGGTATTTGTTAAGCACTTACTATGTGCCAAGCACTGTTCTAAGCGCTGGGGGCGATACCAGGTAATGACGTTATCCCACTTGGGGCTCACAGTCTTAATCCCCATTTTACAGAAGAGGTAACTGAGGCACAGAGAAGTTAAATGACTTGCCCAAAGTCACGCAGCTGATAAGTGTTGGAGCCGGGATTAGAACCCGTGACCTCTGACTCCCAAGCCTGTGCTCTTTCCACTAAGCCATGCTGCTTACATAGTAAACGCTTAACAATTACCATAATAATTATTATTATTATTACTGGGCCCCGGGGGACTCCCCGAAGTCTGCTGTTCTGATGATGGCAGCTCCTTCCTCTTTTTCCTCCCCTTTCCCTCTCTCCAGCTGCTACGGATCCAGCTATTCCACATGAAGAACATGTTCAAGACGTGCCGCCTGGCGAAAGAGTGAGTTCTGTGGCCGGGGGTGGCGAGGGGGCCATGGACTAATAATAATAATAATAATAATAATAATGATAATAATAACGGCATTTATTAAGCACTTACTATGTGCAAAGTACTGTTCTAAGCGCTGGGTAGGTTACAAGGTGATCAGGTTGTCCCACGGGGGGCTCACAGTCTTCATCCCCATTTTACAGATGAGGGAACTGAGGCACAGAGAAGTTAAGTGAGTTAAGTTGAGAAGTAGCGTGGCTCAGTGTAAAGAGCACGGGCTTTGGAGTCAGAGGTCAGGGGTTCAAATCCCGGCTCTGCCAATTGTCAGCTGTGTGACTTTGGGCAAGTCATTTTACTTCTCTGGGCCTCAGTTACCTCATCTGTAAAATGGGGATTAAGACTGTGAGCCCCCTGTGGGACAACCTGATCGCCTTGTAACCTCCCCAGCACTTAGAACAGTGCTTTGCACATAGTCAGCGCTGAATAAATACCATCATTATTATTATTATTATTAAGTGACTTGCCCAGTCACACAGCTGACCAGTGGCGGAGGCAGGATTTGAACCCATGACGTCTGACTCCAAAGCTGGGGCTCTTTCCACTGAGCCACACTGCTACCTTTGCATTTCCCTGTCCGCAAACTTTCCCTTCGGAAACCCATCCAGTAGGAGTAATTGTGGTATTTAGAAATGTCTTTGGAGACCTGCGCAATACACGATAGGGAGATCGCAGTCCCGATCCCACAAGGGAATTGCAATCTAAGAAAAGGAAGCAGAATAATAATAATGAAGTCATTCAGTCGTATTTATATTGAGTGCTTTTGGTGTTCAGAGCACTGTACTAAGCGCTTGGGAGAGTACATAAATAGATACGTTATGGATAACCCGTAGATTACAAATTCGACGGACCGAGCCGAGCGTGTTACAGTAAGGAACTTAATCTTCTAGACTGTGAGCCCACTGTTGGGTAGGGACCCAACTTGTACTTCCCAAGCGCTTAGTACAGTGCTCTGCACACAGTAAGCGCTCAATAAATACGATTGAATGAATGAATGAATGGTCATTGCAGAGGTCAGTGCATAGGGCTGCCCACCTCACTGGAGTAATTGCAGCCCCCCCCCACCAGCATCATAAATGAGCCCACTGTTGGGTAGGGACTGTCTCTATGTGTTGCCAATTTGTACTTCCCAAGCGCTTAGTACAGTACTGTGCACATAGTAAGCGCTCAATAAATACGATTGATGATGATGATGATAAATCTTAGCAGGGCTCCCACAGGGGTCATCCCATGGAGGGATGACCAAATGCTACTGCAAGTGCTAGGCTAGCCACCTGAACAGCCTGAACATCCCAGTTAAGCGCTTAGTACAGTGCTAAGCGCTTAGTACAGCGCTCTGCACATAGCACTCAGTAAATACGATTGATGATCCCAGTTACTCTGAACTTTTCCCTGGATGGTAATTCTGCTATTTGTTAAGCGCTTACTGTGTGCCAGGCATTGTACTAAGCACTGGAGTGGATACAAGCAAATGGGAACAGTCCCTATCCCACATGGGTCATCGTTTCACAGATGAGGAAACTGAGACACAGAGAAGTGAAATGACTTGCCCAGGGTCACACAGCAGAGAAGTGGCGGAGCTGGGATTGGAACCCACAACCTTCTGACTCCCAGGCTCGTTGCTGTATACTCTACGCAATGCTGTTTCCCATATACCTTATATTTGACTTGCTTACATACCTCTTTCACCAATTTAGCAAAACCTAATGCCTTAGAATTTCAGAAATAGTGATTAAATTAGAGAAATAGTGATTAGAAGATTGGTGAATAGAGCAGCGTGGCTCAGTGGAAAAGAGCCTGGGCTTTGGAGTCAGAGGTCATGGGTTCAAACCCCAGCTCCGCCAATTGTCAGCTGTGTAACTTTGGGCAAGTCACTTCTCTGTGCCTCAGTTACCTCATCTGTAAAATAGGGATTGACTGTGAGCCCCCCGTGGGACAACCTGATCACCTTATAACCTCCCCAGTGCTTAGAACAGTGCTTTGCACATAGTAAGCGCTTAATAAATGCCATCATTAGTATTAAATCACCACCCCACAGGCACTTCTAGGCTGGGAGAGCAATTGCAAATTCTATCCCAGTGACCTCCTTTGCAGTTTCACACTGAACCGGTTCTCCTCTTGTCTCTCCGGCCGTTCTTTCTCAGTCTCCTTCGCAGCCTCCTTCCCTGCTTCCCACCCCCTGTGAGGGTCCCTCAAGGTTCAGTTCTGGGTCCCCTTCTAGTCTCCCTCTACATCCACTCCTTTGGAGAACCCATTCACTCCCGTGGCTTCAACTGCCACCTCTTTGCAGCCGATACCCAAATCTACATCTCCGGTCCTGATCTCTCTCCCTCCCTTTAGTATCACATCTCCTCCTGCCTTCAGGACATCTCTACTTGGATGTCCTCTCGTCACTTAACACGGCCAAAACAGAGCTCCTTATCTTCCCACCAAAACCCCATCCTCCCCAGGACTTTCCCATCACTGCAGGCGGCACCACCATCCTTGCTGCCTCACAAGCCCGGAACTTTGGTGTTAGCCCACTGTTGGGTAGGGACTGTCTCTATATGTTTCCAACTTGCACTTCCCAAGCGCTTAGTACAGTGCTCTGCACACAGTAAGCACTCAATAAATATGATTGATGATGATCCTTGACTCCTCTCCGTCCTTCAACCTACGTATTCAATCCGTCACCAAATCCTGTCGGTCCCACCTTCACGATGTCACTAAAATCTGCCCTTTCCTCTCCACCCAAATTACTACCATGTTAATACAATCACTTATCCTGTTCCCCTTTGATTGCTGCATCAGCTTCCTTGCTGACCTCCCAGCCTCCTGTCTCTCCCCACTCCGGTCCGTACTTCACTCTGCTGCCCGGATCATTTTTCTATAAAAACGTTTAGGACACGTCATCCCCCGCGCCCCCCGTCCTCAAAAAACTCCAGTGGTTGCCTGTCCACCTCTGTGTCAGACAAAAACTCCTCACCATTGGCTTTAAAGCACTCCAACTTGCCCCCTCCTACCTCACCTCACTTCTCTCCTACAACCCAACCCACAAACTTTGCTCTTCTAGTGCTAATCATCTCACTGTGCCTCGGTCTACCCACCTTGGCCTAGCCCACATCCTGCCTCTGGCCTGGAACGCCCTCCCACCTCAAATCCGACAGGCAATTACTCTACCCCCACTTCAAAGCCTTATAAGCAGTGTGGCTCAGTGGAAAGAGCACAGGCTTTGGAGTCAGAGGTCATGGGTTCAAATCCCAGCTCCGCCAATTGTCAGCTGTGTGACTTCGGGCAAGTCACTAAACTTCTCTGGGCCTCAGTTACCTCATCTGTAAAATGGGGATTAGAAAACTGTGAGCCCCCTGTGGGACAACCTGATCACCTTGTAACCTCCCCAGCGCTTAGAACAGTGCTTTGCACAGAGTAAGCGCTTAACAAATACCATTATTATTATTGTTATTATTGAAGGCCCATCTCCTCCAAGAGACCTTCCCAGACTAAGTCCCACTTTTCCTCATCTCCCACTCCCTTCTGTGTCGCCCTGACTTGCTCTCTTTGGTCTTCCCTCCTCCCAGCCCCATAACTCTTATGTACATATCTGTAATTTTATTTACTGTGGGCAGGGAATGTCACTGTTTATTGTATTGTAATAACAGTAATAATGATAATTATGGTATTTAACTGATTACTATGTGCCAGGCACCATACTAAGCAATGGGGGTAGCTACAATCAAATCAGGTTGGACACAGCCCCTGTCACAAGTGGAGCTCACAGTCTCAATCCCCATTTTACAGATGAAGTAACTGAGGCAAGGAGAAGTAAAGTGACTTGCCCAAGTTCACAAAGCAGTGGCGGTGCCAGGATTAGGACCCCTGACCTGACTCTCAGGTTCCTACTCTATTCACTACACCTTGCTGCTTCTCTACTTCTGCTTCTCTGTTGTATTTTCCTAAGTGCTTAGTACAGTGCTTTGCACACAGTCAGCACTCAATAAATATGATTGAATGAATGATTGAACTATTTGATTGAGAGAAGTGCCTTTTGATTGAGGAAGGCAACCATTTACTCCCGGGAGGCAACCCTTTGCTTGAGGGATGTGCCTTTTCACAAAAAAAAGTCCTTTTGAATCTTCTAAATTGATAGCTCTAGCCCCCAAGGTTTTCATATTCCCAACGAGGCCCTGAAGGAAAATTGGTTAGGTTTCCCCATGCCTCAAGTTGCAGTTTTCCTGCAACTAGGTAGGCAACTTCCAAGGATAGCTTAGAGATGGAAAAAGTATTAAAAACACCAAACTCATAAGGTGACTCTCAACCTGTGGAGCTACCCACATACAATTAGGAATTTCTCTTCAAAATGCCCAGTACACATTTTTCACAACACTGGCCAGTTCATTCAACATCACTCACTCTGCGTATACTTTCAGACACACAATTAATCAATCAATCAGTCGTATTTATTGAGCACTTACTGTGTGCAGAGCACTGTACTAAGCGCTTGGGAAGTACAAGTTGGCAACATATAGAGACGGTCCCTACCCAACAGTGGGCTCACAGTCTAGAAGGGGGAGACAGAGAACAAAACCAAACATATTAACAAAATAAAATAAATAGAATAGATATGTACAAGTAAAATAAATAAATAGAGTAATATAAATAAATAAATAGAGTAATAGCTGTTTACCCAGCCAAACAGAGATCAAAACCTAAATGTAAATAAGGATTGAAGTCCTCAGTTCAATCACGCCTATCAAACGAGGTATCAATTTCCATCACCCAGGACAAATGCCTAAAGCCTTCTGCAACATTCTCATTCCTTTCTACCATATTCAGATTCCCTCTAAACTGTATTTACCGCCCCCCGCCCCCCACAATTATCTCTCTAGAGGTGATCCTTTAGGGCCTTTCACTCTTTTCCATCTTTACAACCTTTCCTTGTTAATAATGATAATGATGGCATGTATTAAGCGCTTACTATGTGCAAAGCACTGTTCTAAGCGCTGGGGAGGTTACAAGGTGATCAGGTTGTCCCACGGGGGGGCTCACAGTCTTAATCCCCATTTTACAGATGAGGTATCTGAGGCACAGAGAAGTGAAGTGACTTGCCCAAAGTCACACAGCTGACAATTGGCAGAGCTGGGATTCGAACCCATGAACTGTGACTCCAAAGCCCGTCCTCTGTTCATACTCCATTCACATCCATATACATAATCTCTCTGTAGGCGTCACCTCAAATTGCTTTGGTTCTACTAACGGGGGACCTAAGTCCCAACGAATTCACACGGTCTTTTCAACTCTTAAAGCAGAACGCTCTACACATTCACAACATTCCGCAACATTGCCAAGATCCACCCTTTCCTCTCCATCCCAACCGCTACCCTGCTCATTCAAGCTCTCATCCTATCCCGTCTGGACTACTGCACCAGCCTCCTCTCTGATCTCCCATCCTCCTGTCTCTCCCCACTTCAGTCTGTACTTCACATTGCTGCCTCGATCATCTTTGTGCAGAAACACTCTGGGCATGTTACTCCCCCCCTCAGAAATCTCCAGTGGCTACCAATCAATCTGCGCATCAGGCAGAAACTCCTCACCCTGGGCTTCAAGGCTGTCCATCCCCTCGCCCCCTCCTACCTCACCTCCCTTCTGTCCTTCTCCAGCCCAGCCCGCACCCTCCGCTCCTCCACCGCTAATCTCCTCACTGTACCTCGTTCTCGCCTGTCCTGCCATCGACCCCCGGCCCACATCATCCCCCGGGCCTGGAATGGCCTCCCTCTGCCCCTCCGCCAAGCTAGCTCTCTTCCTCCCTTCAAGGCCCTGCTGAGAGCTCACCTCCTCCAGGAGGCCTTCCCAGACTGAGCCCCTTCCTTCCTCTCCCCCTCGTCCCCCTCTCCATCCCCCCGTCTTACCTCCTTCCCTTCCCCACAGCACCTGTATATATGTATATATGGTTGTACATATTTATTACTCTATTTATTTATTTATTTATTTTGCTTGTACATTTCTATCCTATTTATTTTATTTTGTTGGTATGTTTGGTCTTGTTCTCTGTCTCCCCCTTTTAGACTGTGAGCCCACTGTTGGGTAGGGACTGTCTCTATATGTTGCCAATTTGTACTTCCCAAGCGCTTAGTACAGTGCTGTGCACATAGTAAGCGCTCAATAAATACGATTGATTGATTGATTGATTCACACTCTCTACACCCAATCCCAACACATTCACACAATCTTTTGGGGACTTTAAAACAGAACGGAGATGTTCTCAGATCCTCATCAAGAACTTTTCTTCATCAGGGATGTATTTCATCTATCCTGTTGAGCACTTACTGTGTGCAGCACACTCTACTAAGCACTTGGGAGGGTACAGTACAACAGTAAACAGAAATATTCCCTGTACACAATGAGCTTACAGTGTTGGGGGTTGGGGGGGGGAGACAGACATGAATACAAATAAAATTACAGATAGCCAAAGATCTGCCTCTGATACTGATCTCTCATAAGAGGCTGGATTTCTCAGGCCGGATCTGAGCACGGAAGATGAGCATTATGGTGGTGTTCATTCCTGCCATTCATTCAATCACCCACCCACTTCTTCACCTAGAGGAAAATTCATTTACTCCTGTGGATCACCTGCCCTGGTCAGAAAAGTCCCGGATTTCTCCCCAGCGAGCCGGCAAGGTCATTTTTAAACAGCCCAGCCACAGGAAACAGTGGGCTGGGCCTGCTTCGTAATAATAATAATGGTGCTTGTTAAGCGCTTACTATTTGCCAAGTACTGTTTTAAGTGCTGGGGTAGGTGCAAGTTAATCAGGATGAATGCCATCCCTGACCCACAAGGGGCTCCCACTCTTAATCCCCATTTTACAGATGAGGGAACTGAGGCCCAGAGAAGTTAAGTGAATTGCCCAAGGTCCCACAGCAGGCAAATTCATTCATTTCATTCATTCATTCAGTATTCATTGAGTGCTTACTGTGCAGAGCACTATACTAAGCGCTTGGAAAGTACAATTCGGCAACAGCTAGAGACAATCCCTACCCAGAAACGGGCTCACAGTCTAGAAGGGGGAGACAGACAACAAAACAAAACAGTAACACCAATAACATCAAAATAGACTAATAGAATTATAGATATATACACACCACTAATTAAATATAAAAATGTGTACAAATATACACAAGTGCTCCGGGGAGAAGGGGGTAGAGCAGAGGGAGGGAGTAGGGACGATCTGGAAAGTCTGGGAAGGCCTCCTGAAGGAGGTGAGCTCTCAGTAGGGCTTTGAAGGGGGGAAGAGAGCTAGTATGGCAGATGTTCAATATGTATATATAGGTTTGTACAGATTATTACTCGGGGAAGCAGCTTGGCGCAGTGGAAAGAGCCCGGGCTTTGGAGTCAGAGGTCATGGGTTCAAATCCCGGCTCCGCCACTTATCAGCTGTGTGACTTTGGGCAAGTTACTGAACTTCTCTGTGCCTCAGTTCCCTCATCTGTAAAATGGGGATTAAGACTGTGAGCCCCACGTGGGACAACCTGATCACCTTGTAACCTTCCCAGCGCTTAGAACAGTGCTTTGCACATAGTAAAGCGCTTAATAAATGCCATTATTATTATTCATTCAATCGTATTGATTGAGCGCTTACTGTGTGCAGACTTCTAGACTGTGAGCCCACCGTTGGGTAGGGACCGTCTCTATATGTTGCCGACTTGTACTTCCCAAGCGCTCAGTCCAGTGCTCTGCACACAGTAAGCGCTCAATCAATACGATTGAATGAATGAATGTTAGGCGGTTCCAGGTGGTGGAGCCGGGATTAGAACAGTCCGGTAACAGGGCGGCCGTGACAACTGACCCACTTGGGCCCTGCATTCTCAGAGTTGGTTCAAAGCCTGCCGTCCCCCACTCTGGAAAACTCCGCTTTGGCTGGAAACCCGGCTTTCCTGCTTTGGAGAAGAAAGGACTGCTCTGTCTGGGTTGTGGGGCTCAGGTCTCCCTGGGGTTGGCCGATAGCTGCACACTCACTCCCCGGGCTAACTCCCCTGATGATGATGATGATCCTGGTTTTCCCTCCTCACCAGGCTGTAGCCAGCAGCCTTGCTAATTTCCTCTCCCCCCTCTCCTTCAGGGTCCTGGACTCCTTCGACTTGGTCCCGGGGCACCTGACGGAGGACCTCCACCTGTACTCCTTGAGTGACCTGACTGCCACCAAGAAGGGGGAACTAGTGCCCCGGCTCACGGAGCTCACCCGGGCCGGTGCCCTGCACGTGGAGTGCTGTGTGGTAAGGGCTTCCCTCTCGCTCTGGCATCCACCCGGAGCCTGGCACAGAAGCCCGGTTACAGGGCTACAGCCATCAATCGGTGGTATTTATTGAGCACTTAATGTGTTCAGTTCAGTGTCTAGGAGAGTAATAATGATAATTGTGGTATGTATTAAGCACTTAATATGTGCTAGGTCCTGTACTAAGTGCTGGGTTGAATCAATCAATCAATCAATCGTATTTATTGAGCGCTTACTGTGTGCAGAGCACTGTACTAAGTATCTGGGAGAGTAATAATGATAATTGTGGTATGTATTCCCTTCAAGGCCCTGCTGAGAGCTCACCTCCTCCAGGAGGCCTTCCCAGACTGAGCCCCTTCCTTCCTCTCCCCCTCGTCCCCCTCTCCATCCCCCCATCTTACCTCCTTCCCTTCCCCACAGCACCTGCATATATGTATAGATGTTTGTACATATTTATTACTCTATTTATTTATTTATTTATTTTACTTGTACATATCTATTTTATTTATTTTATTTTGTTAGTATGTTTGGTTTTGTTCTCTGTCTCCCCCTTTTAGACTGTGAGCCCACTGTTGGGTAGGGACTGTCTCTATATGTTGCCAATTTGTACTTCCCAGGCGCTTAGTACAGTGCTCTGCACATAGTAAGCGCTCAATAAATACGATTGATGATGATGTATTAAGCGCTTAATATGTGCTAGGCCCTGTACTAAGTGCTGCGGTGAATCAATCAATCAATCAATCGTATTTATTGAGCGCTTGCTGTGTGCAGAGCACTGTACTAAGTGTCTGGGAGAGTAGTAATGATTGTGGTATGTATTAAGTGCTTACTATGTGCTAGGCCCTGTACTAAGTGCTGGGGTGAATCAATCAATCGTATTTATTGAGCGCTTACTGTGTGCAGAGCACTGTACTAAGTGTCTGGGAGAGTAGTAATGATAATTGTGGTATGTATTAAGCGCTTAATATGTGCTAGGCCCTGTACTAAGTGCTGGGGTGAATCAATCAATCAATCAATCGTATTTATTGAGCACTTACTGTGTGCAGAGCACTGTACTAAGTGTCTGAGAGAGTAGTAATGATTGTGGTATGTATTAAGCGCTTACTATGTGCTAGGCCCTGTACTAAGTGCTGGGGTGAATCAATCAATCAATCTATTTATTGAGCACTTGCTGTGTGCAGAGCACTGTACTAAGTGTCTGGGAGAGTAGTAATGATAATTGTGGTATGTATTAATCGCTTACTATGTGCTAGGCCCTGTACTAAGTCCTGGGGTGAATCAATCAATCAATCAATCGTATTTATTGAGTGCTTACTGTGTGCAGAGCACTGGACTAAATGTCTGGGAGAGTAGTAATGATAATTGTGGTATGTGTTAAGCACTTAATATGTGCTACGCCCTGTACTAAGTGCTGGGGTCAATCAATCAATCCTATTTATTGAGCGCTTACTGTGTGCAGAGCACTGTACTAAGTGTCTGGGAGAGTAGTAATGATAATTGTGGTATGTATTAAGCACTTAATATGTGCTAGGCCCTGTACTAAGTGCTGGGGTGAATCAATCAATCAATCAATCGTATTTATTGAGTGCTTACTGTGTGCAGAGCACTGTACTAAGTGTCTGGGAGAGTAGTAATGATAATTGTGGTATGTATTAAGCGCTTAATATGTGCTAGGCCCTGTACTAAGTGCTGGGGTGAATCAATCAATCAATCAATCGTATTTATTGAGTGCTTACTGTGTGCAGAGCACTGTACTAAGTGTCTGGGAGAGTAGTAATGATAATTGTGGTATGTATTAAGCGCTTAATATGTGCTAGGCCCTGTACTAAGTGCTGGGGTGAATCAATCAATCAATCGTATTTATTGAGTGCTTACTGTGTGCAGAGCACTGTACTAAGTGTCTGGGAGAGTAGTAATGATAATTGTGGTATGTATTAAGCGCTTAATATGTGCTAGGCCCTGTACTAAGTGCTGGGGTGAATCAATCAATCAGTCGTATTTATTGAGCACTTACTGTGGGCAGAGCACTGTACTAAGTGTCTGGGAGAGTAGTAATGATAATTGTGGTACGTATTAAGCGCTTAATATGTGCTAGGCCCTGTACTAAGTGCTGGCGTGAATCAATCAGTCGTATTTATTGAGCACTTACTGTGTGCAGAGCACTGTACTAAGCTCTTGGGAAGTACAAGTTGGCAACATATAGAGACCGTCCCTACCCAACAGTGGGCTCACAGTCTAGAGGGGGAGACAGAGAACAAAACCAAACATATTAACAAAATAAAATAAATAGAATAGATATGTACAAGTAAAATAAATAAGTAGAGTAATAAATACGTACAAACATATATACATATATACAGGTGCTGTGGGGAAGGGAAGGAGGTAAGGCTGGGGGGGTGGAGAGGGGGAGGAGGGGGAGAGGAAGGAGGGGGCTCAGTCTGGGAAGGCCTCCTGGAGGAGATGAGCTCTCAGTAGGGCCTTGAATGATAATTGTGGTATGTATTAAGCGCTTCCCTCTCCATCCCCCCCATTTTACCTCCTTCCCTTCCCCACAGCACCTGTATATATGTATATATGTTTGTACATATTTGTTACTCTATTTATTTATTTTACTTGTACATATCTATTCTATTTATTTTATTTTGTTAGTATGTTTGGTTTTGTTCTCTGTCTCCCCCTTTTAGACTGTGAGCCCACTATTTGGGTAGGGACTGTATCTATATGTTGCCAACTTGTACTTACCAAGCGCTTAGTACAGTGCTCTGCACACAGTAAGCACTCAATAAATACAATTGATGATGATGATGATGATGATGATATGTGCTAGGCCCTGTACTAAGTGCTGGGGTGGATCAGGTTGGACACAGTCCCTGTCCCACATGGGGCTCACAATCTTAATCCCCATTTTACAGACAAAGTCACGCAGCAGACAAGTGGCAGGGCCGGGATTAGAACCCAGGTCCTTCTAACTCCCAGGCCCGAGCTCTATCCACTAGGCCCTGCTGCTTCTCTACAACGGATTTAGTAGATTGCCAACTTGTACTTCCCAAGCACTTAGTACAGTGCTCTGCACACAGTAAGCGCTCAATAAATACGATTGATTGATTGATTAGATTGGTTCCTTGCCCTCAAGGAGCTTACAGTCTGGAGGGGTAGACAGACTAAATAAAGATAACCCAACAATTGGCTCAGCTGGACAAGCCTATCTTTCTCAAAAGCTCAGGGATAATGAATTACTGAATAATAATAATAATAATAACAATAATGGTATTAAGTGCCAAGCACTGTTCTAAGCTCTGGGGTAGATATAAGGTAATCAGGTTGTCCCACGTGGGGCTCACAGTCTTAATCCCTATTTTACAGATGAGGGAACTGAGACGCAGAGAAGTTAAGTGACTTGCCCAAAGTCACACAGCTGACAAGTGGCGGAGTCAGGATTATAACCCACAACCTCTGACTCCCAAGCCTGTGTTCTTTCCACTAAGCCACACTGCTTCTCCGATAGCCAAATGGGGCACAGGGGAACTAGTGTCTCCTTGAAAAGCCCCACATTTTCCGCATTGGAAAGATGTGCGCTGGGAAAAAAGAGCTGGGACCCCAGGGTTGTGTGCCTGGGTAACACACTCGTGTCACCCGTGTCCGCTTCTCCCCAGCGGTCCAGAGGCCTGCGTTCTCTCAGCTCAGGTCATGGTACTCCCAAAGTCCGCAAATGAGACTTTTAGACTTTTCTTTTAGACTGTGAGCCCACTGTTGGGTAGGGACTGTCTCTATATGTTGCCAATTCGTACTTCCCAAGTGCTTAATACAGTGCTCTGCACATAGTAAGCGCTCAATAAATACGATTGATGATGATGATGATGAGACCAACCCTCTGGGGAACATAATGAGCCCCCCAAGGGAATGGGGATTTCTCTGCTTCTCCAGCGTACATATGGTGTGAAAATGAAGCTGCTAACCTGAATCGGTACTGATGGGGAACTCTGCAGCGTGGCTCAGTGGAGAAGAGCACGGGCTTTGGAGTCAGAGGTCATGGGTTCAAACCCCGGCTCCGCCAATTGTCAGCTGTGTGACTTTGGGCAAGTCACTTCACTTCTCTGGGCCTCAGTTACCTCATCTGTAAAATGGGGATTGAGACTGTGAGCCCCACGTGGGACAACCTGATCACCTTGTAACATCCCCAGCGCTTAAAACAGTGCTTTGCACATAGTAAGCGCTTAATAAATGCCATCATTATTATTATTATTAGTTGAGAGAGGATGAGGTGGGGCTTGTGTTTTCAGTTTTATCCCAAATCATTTCTGGTGCAGAAGAGGGAAAAGCTTCAGTTTGTAGGGAACTTTCTCACTCGCCCCATCACCCCTTCCAAAGAAGTTCGAGACCCGGGCCTCTTTTGTTGATCTTCAATCCCTCCCAAATGCAACTGCTTCCAGTCTCCATTAGCAACAGTGCCCAGGTTCTGCCCCAAGACTGAGCTTCTGTTTTATCATTGTTACAGTATTTGTAAAGTGCTCACCATATGCCAGGCACTTTACTAGGTGTGGGGGTAGATACTAGGTAATCAGGTCAGTAACAGCTCCTGTGCTCACCGTCTAAGAGGCTACTTGTTTTGTTTTGTTGTCTGTCTCCCCCTTCTAGACTGTGAGCCCATTGTTGAGTAGGGATTGTCTCTCTCTGTTGTCGAATTGTGCTTTCCAAGCCTTAGTACAGTGCTCTGCCCACAGTAAGCGCTCAATAAATACAATTGAATGGATGAAAGGAGAACAGGAATTGAATCCCCATTTTACAGGTGAGGAAACTGAGATATAGCAGAGAATAATAATTATAATAATAATGATGGTACTTGTTAAGCACCTACTGTGGGCCAAGCACTGTACTAAGCACTGGGGTGCTCTGCACTGTGCTATACTATGTGCTCTGCACATAGTAAGCGCTCAATAAATACAATTGATTGATTGATTGATTGGGGTAGATACAAGTTAATCAGGTTGGACACAGTCCATGTCCCACATGGGGTTCACAGTCTTCATCCCCATTTTACAGATGACAGAACTGAGGCCCAGAGAAGTGAAGTGATTTGCCCAAGGTCACACAGCAAACATGCGGCAGAGCCGGAATCAGAACCCAGTCCTTCGGACTCCCGGGCCCGTTCTCCACCCACTAAGCCACTTATCTTGCCCAAGGTCACACAGCACGCAGACCTCCTGCTCTTTCCACCAGATGAGGCTGCTTCCATAGATACAACCAGATCTCCTTCCATCCTCACAATCAATCAATCAATCAATCATATTTATTGAGCGCTTACTGTGTGCAGAGCAGTGTACTAAGCGCTTGGGAAGTACAAGTTGGCAACATATAGAGACAGTCCCTACCCAACAGTGGGCTCACAGTCTAAAAGGGGGAGAATGGAGGCAGGTGGAGGGGAAGGGATTGCCATCGGCACTCCCAGGCCCTGTCAGGCAGCGGGGACTCCTCTGGGTGCCCTTCAGATTCCTTCCCAATCCCCTCCACCGGCCCACGATCTTTGGCCTCTCACCTTTGACTTGTTTGTCTCCCCTCAGCTCTGCCAAGCCAAGGGCTTCATCTGCGAGTTCTGTCAGAATGAAGAGGACATCATCTTCCCCTTTGAGCTCCACAAGTGCCGGACGTGCGAAGGTGAGACCGAGAGAAAGCGGGGAGTGCGGAGCTGGTGCCTCTCCCCGCCCCAACACATCCCCCTTGGCGGTGGCAGGAGGCCGCCCGAGTTTCCGGGCTGCAGGAGCTAACAGCTGGGGTTGGGAAAGTCCGCAGAGTTCCCGGATGTGCGCGGGCAGCCCTGAAATCACAGCGTCGGTACGCCCATCTCTCTTCTTTTCAGAGTGCAAAGCTTGTTACCACAAAGCCTGCTTCAAGTCTGGCAGCTGCCCCAGGTGTGAACGGCTGCAGGCCCGCCGGGAACTGCTGGCCAAGCAGAGCCAGGAGTCCTGCGTTTGGGACTACGAGGAGGAGCTGACCGAGGCTACCGCTTTGGAGGCCACATGAAGGAAGGACGCGGGTGGTCCCAGACCTTCAGAACTGACCCAGTCACTGGACTTTCCCCTCGTTAATTTTTGTTGTTGTTGTTTTAAATTTTTATTTTTGTACACCCGTGGCCTCAAGTTGTGGTTCCCCTGCCTGGCTTGGGTGGCCACTGCGGATAGTTCCTGGGGGCTGTGGATCTCCGTCGGAGCTGGCTCCCCCACAGGTCCTCGCTGAGGGGGAGGAGGGTTGGCCCGGGCCCATTGCCGTCCACCACCTTTTCTGGGGCCAGGCCAGACTTCTGGAAGTCACTCGGTGCCCCTGTATATCCCCAGTGTGCTTTTCCACCATTGTTTCTTGGTGGGGTGACTAGAGCTCCTAAAACAGGCCTCTCTCGAGGCCCTGGAGAGCCTATTCGCTTCTCCTTTGCTGCTGAAACGGGGCGATGGAATTCTCTCTTCGGAGCCCTGGAATTGGGTTTAAATGGTGCCCTGGCAGGAGCAGCAGAAAGCAGGGCATTGTCAGCACTTTGTCCATCTCAACTCGCTTCGGCATTCAAGATAGCCGGAGTGCCCTTCCCCTCACCAAATTGGGGGTGGTCCCGGCCCAGAAGCAGGGCTAGACTAGCTTTGATTTTTTTTTTCTTACTGAGAAGGTCCAGGGGAAAGTGAGGCCTCAAGCTTGCTCCTCAAGCGTTCTTGTTGGGGCAAGGATTAAGCACTTTGGTAAACCCGGCTGGCATCGGCTCAGCCCAAACAGACACGAGGAGGACCCTAGTTGGCCGCCAGCAGCTGCTTAAAGAGGATTAACCGACCGGAGGGACCAGGCAACCCTTTGTGGCTGTAGCTAGCTGGTCGGGTTAATCAACTAAGCTGGTCTTGCCGATTCTTAGGGGCAGTTTGGAGCTTCTTAACTTCCTTGAGCTCCCCAACAACACCCCCATGCCACCACCACTCCCCCACTTCGCCCCCCAAGCAGGGAGGTGGCTCACCAGGGCAGGTGACTGGGAAAGGGTGCTGCTGCGGGGATCACCCTTCTAGAACTTCTCCCCTCTAACCTGAGCAGCAGCCAGAGCCCATTCTAGGGGAGCGAAGGGTGGTAAATGTTGTCCTTATCCTAGACCGGCAGGCAGCCCTCACCTGGACCGGTTTTCCCGCTCCTCCTCCCCCCCGACACTTTTGACCCAGCGAGGGTAGGCTGGTCGAGAGCCAGGGGATACCCATGACCGTTCCAGCATTTCAAACACTGTTCTGGAGCTGCGGCCTCTCTCACTTCCCACTCCGCCCACCCTGCCCTACAGACTCGGGGCTGATTTTGACCAGAAATTCCAGAGAATGGATTCCTTTCCTTCCTGGCATGGAGGCTAAGGTATTCTGTTGACATCTCCTATCCCCAGTATTAGTTGGAGCAGTTACAGAGCGACTCACGGGCCTGCTGGCTAGCGCTCAGCCCTCACCACGCTATACTGAGGGAGGCCAATCGCCCCTGACGACCAAGTTGGAGGTGGCCAACTTTTCCATAGTCCGGGGCAGAGAGAGCTCGGGCCCCTTCCTCTCCTTGCTGGGCAGCTGATGACTGACATTTGGAGGCAGTGGGTAGAAGTGAGAGCTCAGTTTTGTTTTTTGGCTTCTTGGAGCCCAGATCTCTTGGAACTCCCAGCAACGGAGTAAAGAAAGTCTTGAGTCTCTCTTCTCCCACCACAGTACCTTTTGACCCAGGAGGGCACCTGGAAGGTCCCTGAGGAGAAGCATAGCTGAGTTGGCACAGGAAGAGAGTGAAAACCTGCTCCCACCCATCTCTAGGGATAGAGCGTTACCAGCTATGCTCTGAAAATTCTTCACCCACTTGCTAACCCTGACCCTGCTCAATCCCCTTTCTTGTATTGCTGATTTTTCAGTCACCTTTCATATTTGTAGTTGGGTGGAAAGGGGGAGGAGGGAAGAGTTTTCAATGAGTTGGAGGGTTGTTTTTTTTTTTTTTAAGGGTTGCTTTAACTGATAGAGGATGATGATATCTAGGGCAGCAGCAGCAGTGTCCCCACTGACAGGTCAGGGCTAAGAGGGCAGCTGCTCCATGGGCTGGGAGTCCCCGGGTCCTTGTCCAAATCGTTGGCCTCCCCCTCGATGCCACCGTCCATTTATTTCCCTCCACAGTGCTCGTCTCTAATGTGAGCCGTTCTGGGTGTTGTCCCAAACAGCTGAGCTGAAAATCATGAATGGGCCAAGTTGGGCATATAGGTCTGAGGGAAAGGAGAAAAGAGCAGTTTTGAGAGAGGAGGAAGAGGAAGAGACAGGCTTCAAGCTGGGCTTCTAGGAAAAGTGGGATGAGTTTTGTTTCGGTTCTTTGTTTAGGACTCATAAGGCCACGTATATCCCTTCTCCCCAGAAAGCCACTTTTCATTTCTTTGAGGCCCCTGCTGCTTTGCCATTAGGGCTCTCTTCTGGCCAGGAACAGTCGGTATCTCCGAGGAGCACTCCACGTCACATCCCGAGCCCCGGTCGAAAGCTGTCGGCTCCTGGCAAAGCTCTGGAATCCCTATGGAACCACATCGGGGGGCAAGTGACAGTTGGCTGTGCCCCCTCTTCCCCTCCTCTCAAGACTTCAGACCAGGGGCTCCCCAAAAAGTGGATCAGAAGTAGCTCTGCCTTTGACTTCCGCTGCTCAGGTTTTAGGAGAGGTCGGGACCCGGGTTCAAACACAACTGTTAAGCTGATGTGGAAGAGAGGGCGAGCTGTACATCTCAGCTATTGATCAAATCATCTTCCTTCCCCGGTCATAATACCAAGTTGAAGGGAAAAACTCTTTGGCTGTCTATTCCCGTCGGCTCAGGCTCTGTGGTCAGAAAGCACGATCATTGTCTGCAAAACAGTTTTGGCCCCCTGGATTATTCCGTTTCCCGTCTTCCCTAGTGCAGTTCAGGTGAGATTGAGGAACTAATTGTTGCATCCCCCTCACCACTTTTCAGAAGGCCATGGGGGTTTGTGTGTCTGAGCTGTCTTTTTTTTTTTTTTAAATTAAAAGCACTTTCAAGCCTTTAGTATTTGAAACCCCAGTGTTGGTTGGAAAGGAGGTTCTGTGTGCACTGATCTTTGCAGGGGTGGAGGACAGGAGGAAGGAGAGCAAGCAGTGAAGGGGAGGGGATGTCATGCACTTTCCGGCTGCTTACAGAGGTGAAGATGGGATCCAAGACAGCTGAGGGATTGAAGGCAAAACATTCTACACCAGTGAGGCTGGGAGTGACTTTCTTTGCTAAGGTATTTGAGCATGTCATCGGACAAATATTGTAAATAGAGGGGGTGCAAGTACCGACGGTCTATATGCTACAATGCACCTTGTGTTCTGACCCGGAATTCTGCGTGCTGTATCCTTGCTCAGCCTAACAGTCTGATGCCATCCGTAATAAACTAAGCTAATAAGACTACAACCTTTGCCTGCCTTTCTCAGATGGTGCTTGTGAGGATTAAATTAAGATAAGGTGCTAGGGGCTACATAGAACACTCCCAAGATTCAGTCCCTTCCCTCTAGAAATAACCCAGGAAAGAATGAAATCCCTGCCCTCGGTTAATGCCTTCATTTTTCTCAACTGCAGGTGATCAGCAGAGATACATGGGCGATGGGATGATCAAGTGAGGAAGGGCAGGAGGGGTTTTAAGGCCATTTAAGGAGGGACGAGTCAGATGCAAAGAGAGATTTAAGCAGACCACGTCAGAATCAATAACATCCGTTAAGCATCTATTGTGCACAAAGCACTATAGTAAGCGCTTGGGAGAGTACCATGGCCTGCTGTGTGAATTTAGGCAAGTCACAAAACTAATCCATGCCCCAGTTCCCTGCTCTATAAAATGGGGATAAGACATCCGCTCCCCCACTCTAAGATTGTGAGCCCATGTGCGGCAGACTCATCTGATTATATTGTATCTACCCCAGTGCTCAGTACAGTGTTCTGCTCACAGTAGGTGCTCAAATAGTATTGATTTCTGCACTTCATAAATATAATAGTTATTAATTACGTTAGAATTAGTAGGCAAAGAGAATATGAAGCCCTTGCTAGAGTGGCCGAAGTAAATAAAAGTTCTTCCGCTTTCTAGAGAATCAGTGATGATCATGGTGGAAAAGGTGCACTTTCATTCAATCGTATTTATTGAGCGCTTACTGTGTGCAGAGCACTGTACTAAGCGCTTGGGAAGTACAAGTTGGCAAAATATAGAGACGGTCCCTACCCAACAGTGGGCTCACAGTCTAGATGAGCACTTGGATTCATTCATTCAGTCGCATTTATTGAGCGCTTACTGTTTGCAGAGCACTGTACTAAGTGCTTGGGAAGTACAAGTCGGCATGAAAAGGTGATAATTGAAGGACTCAACTCTTTGCTTCAGTCTTTAAAGAAGGTTAACATTGTGAGGTTCCCACACACTGCTTTCATATTGGGTTATAAGAACCGGTGGGGGCACGAGAGACAATGAACACGGGCCCGGTGTTCTAATCCTCGGTCTGCCACCTTTTTCTTTAAAAAAAAAAAAAGGTATTTGTTAAGTGATTACTACGTGTCAAACTCTATTCTAAAGTACTGGGGTCTGTATGAGCTAATTAGGTTGGACACAGTCTAGGAGGGAGAACTGGAGAACTGAGGCACAGAGAAGTTAAGTGACTTGCCCAAAGTAACACCACAAGCAGTTAGCAGAACTGGGATTAGAACCCAAGTCCTCTGATTCCCAGGCCCTGGTTCTTTCCACTAGACCAGGCTGCTTCTGCCTGCCATATAATAATAATTTTGGTATTTGTTAAGCGCTTACTATGTACCAAGCACTGTTCTAAGTGCTGGGGGGGATACAAGGTAATCAGGTTGTCCCACGTAGGGCTCACAGTCTTAATCCCCATTCTATAGTTGAGGTAACAGAGGCCCAGAGAAGTAAAGTGCCTTGCCCAAAGTCACGCAGCAGACAAGTGGCGGAGTCAGGATTTGAATCCATGATCTCTGACTCCCAAGCCCATACTCTTTCCACTGAGCCACAAGTCATTTTAACTTCTCTGTTCCATAGTTTCCTCATCTGTAAAATGGGGATGAAATACCTCTTCTCCCAGATTATCTTGTGCTTGGCACATAGAAAGCACTTATCAAATACCCTTGTTAGTCAATCACATGGGTATGTTCAAGTACTTTGAAAATAAAGGTTAAGAAGGAAGTGAGCCAAGTGGACCACCCCCTTTTCCTGGAAACGTTTTCCCACCTTGGCTTCACTGACATTGTTCTTTCCTGGTTCTCCTCCTACCTCCCTAGCTGCTCATTCTCAGTCTCTCTCAGGCTCCCCTCACCTCTGGCCACAGGGGCTCAGTTCTAGGTCCTTTTCTATTCTCCATCATACCCACTCTCTTGGAGAAATCACTCGTTCCCATGGCTTCAACTACCATCTCTAAGCAGATGCTTCCCCAATTTACCTCTCCAACCGTGACCTCTCTCCTTGGCAGACTCCAATTTCCTCCTGCCTTCAGGACATCTCTGCTTGGATGTTCTGTCAATACTTCCCACTTAACATGTCCAAAACAGAACTCCTTATTCCCCCTTCCAAACCCTGTCCTATCTTTCCCATCACTGTAGACAACACCATTATCATCCTTATCTTACAAGAGTGTAACCTTGGCATTATTCTTGACTCATCTCTCTCATTCAACCAACATATTTGATCTGTCACCAAATCCAATCAGTTCTACCTTCACAACATCAATAAAGTCCGCCCTTTCCTCTCCATCCAAACTGCTATCATGCTGATCCAAGAACGTATCCTCTCCCTCTTTGACTATTGCATCAGCTTCCTTGCTGACCTCCCTGTCTCCTGTCTCTTCCCCACTCCAGTCCATACTTCACTCTGCTGCCTCGAGCATTTTTCTAAGAAAACATTCTGTCCACGCCTCCCCACTCAAGAACCTCCAGTGGTTGCCCATCCACCTTCACGTCAAACGGAAACTCCTTAGCAGCAGCTTTAAAGCACTCAATCTGCTCTCGCTCCTCGTACCTTACCTTGCTCATGATAATAATAATAATAATAATAATAATGGCATTTATTAAGCGCTTACTATGTGCAAAGCACTGTTGCAAGCGCTGGGGAGGTGACAAGATGATCAGGTTGTCCCACGGGGGGCTCACAGTCTTCATCCCCATTTTATAGATGAGGGAACTGAGGCCCAGAGAAGTGAAGTGACTTGTCTAAAGTCACACAGCTGACAAGCTGAGAAGCAGCGTGGCTCAGTGGAAAGAGCATGGGCTTTGGCATCAGAGGTCATGGGTTCAAATCCCGGCTCCGCCACTTGTCAGCTGTGTGACTTTGGGCAAGTCACTTAACTTCTCTGGGCCTCAGTTACTTCATCTGGAAAATGGGGATTAAGACTGTGAGCCCCACATGGGACAGCCTGATCACCTTGTAACCTCCCCAGTGCTTAGAACAGTGCTTTGCACATAGTAAGCGCTTAATAAATGCCATTATTATTATTATTATTATTAAGTGGCGGAGCTGGAATTTGAACCCATGACCTCTGACTCCAAAGCCCGTGCCCTTTCCACTGAGCCACGCTGCTTCTCTAGCTCATCTCCTGCTACCACCCAACCCGCACACTCCGCTCCTCTAACACCAAACTACTCACTGTAGCTCGATAATACTTCTACTAATAATAATAATGGTATTATGCTAGGAGTTTACTGTGCGTCAAGCACCATTCTAGGCACTGGAGTAGATAAAAGCTAATTAGATTGGACATAGTTCCTGTGCCACACGGGGCTCAAATCTAGGTAGCAGACAGACATTAAGTTAAAATAATAATAATAATAATAATAATAATAACAATGGTATTTGTTAAGTGCTTACTAGGTGCAAAGCACTGTTCTAAGCGCTGGGGGGATACAAGGTGATCAGGTTGTCCCACGTGGGGCTCACAGTCTTAATCCCCATTTTACAGATGAGGGAACTGAGGCCCAGAGAAGTGAAGTGACTTGCCCAAAGTCACACAGCTGACAATTGGCGGAGTCGGGATTTGAACCCACGACCTCTGACTCCAAAGCCCGAGCTCTTTCCACTGAGCCACGCTGCTGACTTCGTACATAAGTGGGGTGGGGTGAAAATCAAAGTGCTTTAAGGGGTACAGACCAAAGAACGAAGGTGATGCAAAAGCGAGGGCAAATAGGAGAAGCAAAAACTTGGTCACGGAAGGCCTTTTGGAGAAGATATGATTTTAAGAGGGTTTTAAAGATGAGAAGAGTAATGGTTATTGGTATTATCATGGTATTTAATAAGCACTGTTGTCAAGCACTGTTCTAAGCATGGGGATAGATACAGGATATCCCCCTTCTAGACTGTGAGCCCGCTGTTGCGTAGGGACCATCTCTATATGTTGCCAACTTGTACTTCCCAAGCGCTTAGTACAGTGCTCTGCACACAGTAAGCGCTCAATAAATACGATTTAAAAAAATCGGTTTGGACATAGTAGCTGTCCCACTTGGGGCTCATAATCTAAATAGAAGGGAGTACAGGCATTGAATTCCCTTTCTACAGCTGAGGAAACTGAGGGGGAGTAAAGTTAAATGATCCGCCCAAGGTCACAAGCAGGCAAGTGGTGGAACAAAGATTAGAACCCAGATCCTTTGACTCCCAAGCCCATTCTCTTTCATTTAGGCCACACTGCTCCTATGTCAGGTAGGTTTAAGGGTCAGAGGGAGGACTTGGGCCAAGGGTTGGTAGCAAGAAAAAGACGAACCCTGGGTTTGATAGACTATTGATTTGAGCCAGTAATGGCACCTCAAATTCTTAAGAAAAAGAAAACCTGGATTGCAACATATTTTAGAAGAAAGTGGAGTACGATAACTGGGGGTTACAGTCTTGAAGAGCCCCACGTTAAAGGAGAAGTCGAGATAAAATACTCACAGATGTGGTAACTGAGGCACAGAGAAGTGAAGCGACATGCCCAAGGTCACACAGAAGACAAGTGGTGGAGCAGAGATTGGAACCCATTACCTTCTGACTCCCAGGCGTGTGCTCTATCCACCTCACCATGCTGCTTCCTTACTACCGTCACAGCGGCTAGTTTCATTCATTCATTCATTCAATTGTATTGATTGAGCGCTTACTGTGTGCAAAGCACTGTACTAAGCGCTTGGGAAGTACAAGTTGGCAAGATATAGAGACAGTCCCTACCCAACAGCGGGCTCACAGTCTAGAAGGGGAAGACAGACAACAAAACAAAACATATTAACAAAATATAAATAGAATAGTAAATATGCACAAGTAAAATAGAGTAATAAATATGTACAGGCCTCGGGAAACCCAGCCCCCTTTAGCAGGGGGTTTAAAAATTAAGATCACATTTTGTACCCACCTCTTCAGTGCCTGCCAAAACCATTGCAATAAAGAAGCAGACAGCAAAGATAGAACTGCCCCTGGGTCCCAGAGAGCTAAAAGGTGACAATTAATTAGAAGCAGTGTGGCTCAGTGGAAAGAGCCCGGGCTTTGGAGTCAGAGGTCATGGGTTCAAATCCCGGCTCTGCCACTTGTCAGCTGTGTGACTCTGGGCAAGTCACTTCACTTCTCTGGGCCTCAGTTCCCTCATCTGGAAAATGGGGGTGAAGACTGTGAGCCCCTCGTGGGACAATCTGATCACCTTGTAACCTCCCCAGCGCTTAGAACAGTGCTTTGCACATAGTAAGCGCTTAATAAATGGCATCATTATTATTATTATTAATTAATAATGGTATTTGTTGAGAGCTTACTTTGTGCAGAGCACTGTAATAAGCACTTCGGAGAGTACAGTACGAAAGAATGAACAGACACCTTCCTTGCCCATAGCGAACTGTGAAATACCACCAAAGTGAAAGGCAGAGAGGGTCATAAGCAGCGTGGCTCAGTGGAAAGAGCACGGGCTTTGGAGTCAGAGGTCATGGGTTCAAACTCTGGCTCCGCCAATTGTCAGCTGTGTGACTCTGGGCAAGTCACTTAAATTCTCTGGGCCTCGGTTACCTCATCTGTAAAATGGGGATTAAGACTGTGTACCCCCCGTGGGACAACCTGATCACCTTGTAGACTCCCCAGTGCTTAGAACAGTGCTTTGCACATAGTAAGTGCTTAATAAATGCCACCATTATTATTATTCTCTGTGCCTCAGTTACCTCATCTGTAAAATGGGGATGAAGACTGTGAGCCCCCCTGTGGGACAACCTGATCACCTTGTAGCCTCCCCAGCACTTAGGACAGTGCTTTGCACATAGTATGCACTTAATAAATGCCATTATTATTATTATATGAGTCCTTTATGCCTAAGGCACTCAGATCCAAAGACCAGATATCTGCTTGCAAGAGAAACCAAAAATTAAAACAACTCTTTGGACAATTCAGTGTGGAGGCTCCACTGACAGGTTTCCTGTTCGGGGAAGATCTATCCAAGGGGATACTGTAATGATAATAATAATATTTGCTAAGCGCGCACTTTATGCTGAGCACTGGGTTATATCTAACTCGATATCGACTGGATTACTGCATCAGCCTCCTCTCTGATCTCCCATCCTCCTGTCTCTCCCCACTTCAGTCTATACTTCACTCTGCTGCCCGGATTATCTCTGTACAGAAACGCTCTGGGCATGTCACTTCCCTCCTCAAAAATCTCCAGTGGTTGCCTGTCAACCTACGAATCAAGCAAAAACTCCTCACTCTCGGCTTCAAGGCTCTCCATCACCTCGCCCCCTCCTACCTCATCTCCCTTCTCTCCTTCTCATTCATTCATTCAATTGTGTTTATTGAGCGCTTACTGTGTGCAGAGCGCTGTACTAAGCGCTTGGGAAGTACAAGTTGGCAACATAAAGAGACGGTCCCTACCCAACAGGGGCTCACAGTCTAGAAGGGGGAGACAGATGACAAAACAAAACATATTAATAAAATAAATAGAATAAATATGTACAAGTAAAATAAATAGAGTAATAAATCTGTACAGACACATATACAGGTGCTGTGGGGAGGGGAAGGAGGTAGGGCGGGGGGCCTGCACCCTCCGCTCCTCTGCCACCGCTAACCTCCTCACTGGGCCTCATTCTCGCCTGTCCTGCCGTCGACCATGCCCTACCTCTGGCCTGGAATGCCCTCCCTCTAAACATCCACCAAACTAGCTCTCTTTCCCCCTTCAAAGCCCTACTGAGAGCTCACCTCCTCCAAGAGGCCTTCCCAGACTGAGCCCCCTTTTTCCTCTCCTCCTCCCCTCCCCATCGCCCCCTCACCCTACCCTCTTCCCCTCCCCACAGCACTTATATATATTTGTACATACTTATTACATTACTTATTTTACTTGTACATATTTATTACTCTATTTTATTAATGATGTGCATATAGCTATAATTCTATTTATTCTGATGGTTTTGACACCTGTCTACTTGTTTGGTTTTGTTGTCTGTCTCCCCCTTCTAGACTGTGAGCCAATTGTTGGGTAAGGACCGTCTCTATATGTTGCCGACTTGTACTTCCCAAGCGCTTAGTACAGTGCTCTGCACACAGTAAGTGCTCAATAAATACGATTGAGTGAATGAAGATCTACATGTTAATCAGGTCCCACATGGGGCTCACCACTGTCTAAGTAAGAGGGAGAACAGGTCTGGGATGACCATTTTGCAGATGAGCCCACTGTTGGGTAGGGACTGTCTCTATATGTTGCCAACCTGTACTTCCCAAGCACTCAGTACAGTGCTCTGCACACAGTAAGCGCTCAATAAATACGATTGATGATGATGATGAGCGAACTGAGGCACAGAGAAGTCAAGTGATTCGCCCAAAGTCACACAGCAGGTACGTGACGGGGCGCCTGATGATCATTCCAGGCAGGTGCAATTTCATGGCCGATCCAGGAGGGGGAGGGCCTAGCCCGTATTTTCCTGCCGATGGGGGAATATAAAATAGTGTTGCAGCCTCCCTTCATATAATAATAATAATAATAATAATAATAATAATAATAATAATAATATTTGTTTAGTGCTTACTATGTGCCAAGCTCTGTTCTAAGCGCTGGGGTAGATACAAGGGAATCAGGTTGTCCCACATGGGGCTCACAGTCTTAATCCCCATTTTACAGATGAGGGAACTGAGGCACAGAAAAGTGAAGTGACTTGCCCAAGGTCACACAGCAGACAAGTGGCGGAGCCGGGATTAGAACCCACGACCTCTGACTCCCAAGCCCGGGCTCTTGCCACTGAGCCACGCTGCTTCTTCATGAACTATTCTATTAATTTTGTTAATGATGTGCATATAGCTGTAATTCTATTTGTTCTGACGATTTTGACACCTGTCTACATGTTTTGTTGTCTGTCTCCCCCTTCTAATAATGGCATTTATTAAGCGCTTACTATGTGCAAAGCACTGTTCTAAGCGCTGGGGAGGTTACAAATTGATCAGATTGTCCCAGAGGGGGCTCACAGTCTCCATCCCCATTCTACAGATGAGGTAACTGAGGCCCAGAGAAATGAAGTGACTTGTCCAAAGTCACACAGCTGACAAGTGTCGGAGCCAGGATTTGAACCCATGACCTTGGACTCCAAAGCCCAGGCTCTTTCCACTGAGCCACGCTGCTTCTAGACCATGAGCCCGTTGTTGGGTAGGGACCATTTTTATATGTTGCCGACTTTACTTCCCAAGTGCTTAGTACAGTGCTCTGCACACAGTAAGCACTCAATAAATACGATTGAATGAATGAATGAATGAATGAATGAATGATGGATGAGTCTCTGTCCCGTCATGGAGACCTGGGGACTGGAAGCCTGTGTGAAGGAATTGATTGGCGTGGGAAGGATTTGTCCAGCCTCAATCATGCACTCTCTTAGTGGAAAGAATCCACGCTTGGGAGTCAGAGGTTGTGGGTTCTAATCCCGGCTCAGCCACTTATCAGCTGTGTGACTTTGGGCAAGTCACTTCACTTCTCTGAGCCTCAGTTCCCTCATCTGGAAAATGGGGATGAAGACTGTGAGCACCACATGGGACAACCTGATGACCTTGTATCTACCCCAGAGCTTAGAACAGCGCTTGGCACATAGTAAGCGCTTAACGAATACCATTGTTATGATGATGATTATCATCTCTGAGAAGCAGAAGACAGCAGACAAGTGACGGAGCCAGAACTAGAACCCAGGTCTTTGGTAGACATGTTCCCTGCCCATGTCAAGGCCTCCTGGAGGAGGTGAGCTTTCAGTAGGGCCTTGAAGGGAGGAAGAGAGCTAGCTTGGCGGATGGGCAGAGGGAGAGAGGGCATTCCAGGCCCGGGGGTCGATGGCGGGACAGGCGAGAACGAGGTACGGTGAGGAGATTAGCAGCAGAGGAGCGGAGGGTGCGGGGTGGGCTGCAGAAGGAGAGAAGGGAGGTGAGGTAGGAGGGGGCGAGGGGATGGACAGCCTTGAAGTCCAGGGTGAGGAGTTTCTGCCTGATGCGCAGATTGATTGGTAGCCACTGGAGATTTTTGAGGAGGGGAGTGACATGCCCAGAGCGTTTCTGGACAAAGACAATGCGGGCAGCGGCATGAAGTATGGATTGAAGTGGGGAGAGACATGAGGATGGGAGATCAGAGAGGAGGCTGATGCAGTAGTCCAGACGGGATAGGATGAGAGCTTGAACGAGCAGGGTAGTGGTATGGACGGAGAGGAAAGGGCGGATCTTGGCAATGTTGCGGAGCTGAGACCAGCAGGTTTTGGTGACGGCTTGGATGTGAGGGGTGAACGAGAGAGCGGAGTCGAGGATGACACCAAGGTTGTGGGCTTGTGAGACGGGAAGGATGGTAGTGCCGTCAAAAGAGATGGGAAAGTCAGGGAGAGGGCAGGGTTGGGGAGGGAAGACAAGGAGTTCAGTCTTGGACATGTGGAATGAATTGGGAGTACAATACTATACTATACCCTGTAAACCGAACTGACTACAGGGAAAGCAGTGTGGTTAGCTGGGTTAGGGGAATGAAACTTCATCCAGTCTTGCTTTAAAAGGCTCTAACCATGGTTGTTGGTAAAGAGTTTGTTTGTTTTACAGGCCAAAGAAAACCTAGATCCAACATCATTCATTCACTCATTCATTCAATCAATCATGTTTATTGAGCGCTTACTGTAAGCAGAGCACTGTACTAAGTGCTTGGGAAGTACAAATCGGCAACATAGATGGTCCCTACCCAACAATCAATCAATCAATCAATCAATCGTATTTACTGAGCACTTACTGTGTGCAGAGCACTGTACTAAGCGCTTGGGAAGTACAAGTTGGCAACATATAGAGACAGTCCCTACCCAACAACGGGCTCACAGTCTAAAAGGGGGAGACAGAGAACAAAACAGAACAAGCAGGCAGGTGTCAATACCATTAGAATAAATAGAATTATAGCTACACACACATCATTAGTAAAATAAATAGAGTAATAAATATCTACAAATATACGCAAGTGCTGAGGGAAGGGGTAGGGCAGAGGGAAAGCGTGGGGGCGATGGGGAGGGGAGGAGGAGCAGAGGAAAAGGGAGGGCTCAGTCTGGGAAGGCCTCCTGGCGGAGGTGAGCTCTCAGTAGGTCTCTGAAGAGAGGAAGAGAGTTAGTTTGGCGGATGTGGGAAGGGAGGGCATTCCAGGTCAGGGGTAGGACGTGGGCTGGGGGTCGACGGCAGGACAGGCGAGAACAAGGCACAGTGAGGAGGTTAGTGGCGGCAGAGGAATGGAGGGTGCGGGTTGGGCTGGAGAAGGAGAGAAGGGAGGAGAGGTAGGAGGGGGCGAGGTGATGGAGAACTTTGAAGCTGAGTGAACAGTTTTTGCTTCATGCGAACGTTGATAGGCAACCACTGGAGATTTTTGAGGAGGGGAGTAACATGCCCAGAGAGTTTCTGTAGAAAGATAATCTGGGCAGCAGAGTGAAGAATAGACTGAAGAGGGGAGACACAGGAGGATGGGAGGTCAGAAAGGAGGCCGATGCAGTAATCCAGTCGGGATAGGATGAGAGATCGAACCAGCAAGGTAGCGGTTTGGATGGAGAGGAAAGGGCGGATCTTGGCGATGTTGTGAAGGTGAGACTGGAACATCATCATCAACAGTCATATGGGGGCCCCTACTGTGGGTGAAGAACCGTGCTAAGGCTCTGGGGGAAAAGGCCAGAGAAGATGACACTTTCCTTGCCCTAGCAGAGCTTACAATTCCCAGAACAGCTCTGCTCCTTTTACCTAGCCAACCGTCAGCCGGGTATCCTGGGAATTTGGGGGCACCATTGTCTTTGATCCAGACTCATGTGTTCAGTCTCCACTTTTTGTTCCCAAACCCTGACCTCACTAGGTGGTCTGTTCTGTGTTCCACTCTGTCCTACTTCTCCTCATTAAAGGTTGGCACATTCATCATCATTATAATAATAATAATAATAATGATGGCATTTATTAAGTGCTTACTATGTGCAAAGCAGTGTTCTAAGCACTGGGGAGTTTACAAGGTGATCAGGTTGTCCCGGGGGGCTCACAGTCTCAATCACCATTTTACAGATGAGGTAACTGAGACACAGAGAAGCGAAGTGACTTGCCCAAAGTCACACAGCTGACAATTGGCAGAGCTGGGATTTGAACCCATGACCTCTGACTCCAAAGCCCGGGCTCTTTCCACTGAGCCATGCTGCTTCTCATCATCATCATTATCATTATCATCATCATTATCACTATCATTATCATCATCTAGTAATAATCATAGTATTTGTTAAGCACTTATGATGTGTCAAGCACTGTTCTAAGCACTGGGGTAGACACAGGCTAATCAGGTTGGACAAAGTCCCTGTCCCACATGGGGTTCACAGTCTTCATCTCCATTTTACAGATAAGAGAACTGAGGCCCAGAGAAGTGAAGTGACTTGCCCAAGGTGACACAGCAGACAAGTGGCGGAGCCGGGATTAGAACCCAGTTCCGCAGCATGGCTCAGTGGGAAGAGCACGGGATTTGGAGTCAGAGGTCATGGGTTCAAATCCCGGCTCCGACAATTGTCAGCTGTGTGACTTTGGGCAAGTCACTTCACTTCTCTGGGCCTCAGTTCCCTCATCTGTAAAAAGAAGATTAAGACAGTGAGCCCCACGTGGGACAACCCGATCACCTTGTAACCTCCCCAGTGCTTAGAACAGTGCTTAATAAATGCCATCATTATTATTATTATCTACTAGGCTATACACTCCTTGAGATCAGGGAACATCTGCGAACTCTATTATATTGTATTTGGTGCAGAGCACTGTACTAAGCAATGGAGCACAATATAACAATTAATAGACACATTCCCTGTCCACAACAAGCTTACGGTCTATTGGGGAGACAGACATTAATATCAATCAGTAATTTATAATAAAGAATTTGTAGATAAGCGTGTAAATGGTGTGTTGAGCGTTTATCCCTTTCCCTCATAGCCATGGCCAGTTTGGCATCCAGAGTACATCTGGGTAATATAGTTACACCGCCTTTGTTAAGGCTAAATAGTGAGGAGAGAGAGCCACGTATCACAATTGAACATCCCATTTAATTTCCAGCATCCTCAGTTGTATCAACCCAAAAACCACTTCTAGCCCACTATATAGAGTTGCATATCCATTCCCAACACTTGCATATCAATTAATCAGTAAATTGTATTTATTGATCACTTCCTGCGTGCAGAGCACTGTACTAAGTGTTTGGGAGAGTATAGTGCATACGGTATAACTTGGTAGACACGTTCCTTTCCCACAAGGAGCTTACAGTTTACAGGGGGAGGCAGACATTAATCTCCCCTCCTTCAAAGTTTTATTGAAGGCCCATCTCCTCCAAGAGGCCTTCCCTGACTAAGCCCCCGTTCCCTCTTTTCCCACTCCCTTCTGCATTGCCCCGATTTTCTCCCTTTGTTCTCCACCCATTCCCACAGCCCCAAGGCACTTAAGTACATATCTGTAATTTATTTATTTATATTAATGTCCGTCTTCCCCCCTCTAGACTGTAAGCTTGTTGTAGGAACGAGCTAGACTGTGAGCCCACTGTTGGGTAGGGACCGTCTCTATATGTTGCCAAATTGTACTTCCCGAGCACTTAGTACAGTGCTCTGCACTCAGTAAGCACTCAATAAATACGATTGAATGAATGAATGAATGAATAGGAAGGAAATGTGTCAGTTTATTGTTGCACTGGACTCTCCCAAGCACTTAGCACAGTACTCTGCATATAGTAAATGCTCAATAAATACAGCTGAATGAATGAATGAATGAATGAATGAATGAATGAATGAATAAAATTATGGATATACGTGTAAGTGCTGTGGGGCTGAGGGAGGGGTGAAGAAAGGGAGCAAATCCAAGTGCAAGCAAATCCAAGAGGAGAAGCAGCATGGCTCAGTGGAAAGAGCCCGGGCTTTGGAGTCAGAGGTCATGGGTTCAAATCCCGGCTCTGCCAATTGTCAGCTGTGTGACTTTGGGCAAGTCACTTCACTTCTCTGGGCCTCAGTTCCCTCATCTGTCAAATGGGGATGAAGACTGTGAGCCCCCTGTGGGACAACCTGATCACCTTGTAACCTCCCCAGCGCTTAGAACAGTGCTTTGCACATAGTAAGTGCTTAATAAATGCCATTATTATTATTATTATTATTATTATTTATTCATTCAATAATTCATTCATTTATTCATTCATTTATTCATTCAATAAATACTTGTTGTAACCCCCAGCACTTAGAACAGTGCTTTGCATATAGTAAGCGCTTAATAAATGCTATCATTATTATTATTGAGCACTTACTGTGTGCAGAGCACTCTTCTAAGAGCTTGGGAGAGTACAATGCAACAGTAAACAATGACAGTGCCCACAGTGAGCTTACAGTCTAAAGGTGAGGAAGACAGACATCAATACAAATAAATAAAATTACAGGTATGTACAGAGTCCTGAGGGGCTGGGAGAAGGGAACAAGCCAGGGCGATGCAGAAGGGAGTGGGAGACGAGGAAAAGTGGGGCTTAGTCTGGGAAGGCCTCTTGGAGGAGATGGGCCTTCAATAAGGCTTTAAAGAGAGGGAGAGTAATTGTCTGTCAGATTTGAGGAGGGAGAGCGTTCCAGGCCAGAGGCAGGACGTGGGCCAGGGGTTGACGGTGAGACAGGTGAGATGGAGGTACAGTGAGAAGGTAGGCATTAGAGGAGCAAAGTGTGTGGGCTGCATTGTAATAATAACAATAATAATAATAATAATAATAATAATAATGGCATTTATTAAGCACTTACTATGTGCAAAGCACTGTTCTAAGCTCTGGGGAGGTTACAAGGTGATCAGGTTGCCTCACAAGGGGCTCACAGTCTCAATCCCCATTTTACAGATGAGGAAACTGAGGCACAGAGAAGTTAAGTGACTTGCCCAAAGTCACACAGCTGACAATTGGCAGAGACAGGGTTTGAACCCATGACCTCTGACTCCAAAGCCCATGCTCTTTCCACTGAGCAACTCGGTTGTAGAAGGAGAGAAGTGGGTGGAAAGATAAGGAATTCTGTTTTGGACATATTAAGTTTGAGGTGGCCAAGTAGAGATGTCTTGAAGGCGGAAGGAGATGAGAGACTGAATATATGCCTCTTTAATACTACATTCTTTATTCTGATATTTCATCCTGACATATCCTTCAACTCCCTATGGATCTCTGCTCCCACTTTTAGTAAATATTTTTTATGGCTGATTCCTCTATTAGACTGGGAGCTCCTTGAGGGTGGAAAATGTAATCACGCTTCTTGGGAATCTAGTACCATGCATTGAATTTAGGAAGTACTCAAGAAATATAATCTAGACTGTGAACCCGCTGTTGGGTAGGGGCTACCTCTATATGTTGCCAACTTGTACTTCCCAAGCACTTAGTACAGTGCTCGGCACACAGTAAGTGCTCAATAAATATGATCGAATGAATGAACGAATGAATTATAACTACTAGTATTACAGATGTGTAGGCCCTGAAAAATTAAGGGATTAATCCAAAATCACTCGTGAGTCAGGGACAGCTTGGGAAAGAATGCAGGCTGTCTCGGACTGGGTCTGAAGCCCAGAATCATTTATGTGACACTAGCCGATATAGAAAAAAATCCTAACATCCACCATTCATTCATTCATTCATTCAATCATATTTATTGAGCGCTTACTGTGTGCAGAGCACTGTACTAAGCGCTTGGGAAGTACAAATTCCAGTGAGCAGTGGCAGCAGGGACACTTAATTCATTTCAAAGAGCAACTTGGCTTAGTGGACAGAGCACAGGCCCCAGAGGCAGAGGACCTGGATTCTAATCCCAGTTCCACCACTTGTCTGCTGTGTGACCTTGGGCAAGTCACTTCACTGCTCTGTGCCTCCATTTACCTCATCTGTAAAATGGGGATTAAGACCGCGAGCCCCATGTGGGACATGGACTGTGTCCAACCTGATTACTTTATAACCCAGTACTTAAAACAGTGCCTGGCTGATCACCTTGTAACCTCCCCAGCGCTTAGAACAGCGCTTTGCACATAGTAAGCGCTTAATAAATGCCATTATTATTATTATTATTATTATCACTTAACAAACATCATTAAAAAAGCTGATTTAGATTTTTGTGCTAGTAATAATAATAATAATGGCATTTATTAAGTGCTTACTATGTGCAAAGCACTGTTCTAAGCACTGGGGAGGTTACAAGGTGATCAGGTTGTCCCACGGAGGGCTCACAATCTTAATCCCCATTTTATAGATGAGGTAACTGAGGCCCAGAGAAGTTAAGTGACTTGCTCAATGTCACACAGCTGACAATTGGCAGAGAAGGGATTTGAACCCATGAACTCTGACTCCAAAGCCCGGGCTTTTTCCACTGAGCCACGCTGCTTCTCCAGTCGGCCTACATCTCCTACTCTTTGTAGGAGGAAGGTTGCCTTATATGTTTTATATAATAAATCCCTGCTGTCCAGAAGCTAAACAAGCAACATTAGTGACCTAAGGAATTTGGAATTGCCCCAAAGCTCAGAAGAGGGGTGTAGAGAAAATCAGGTCCTTCACAAAACAGGCCTCGGGCAGTTAAGTCCTGTACCATTTTAACTTTTATTTAAAAAATCACACTTCTTTATGGCTGACTGGCAGTCAAACGTTGAAGAACTCATGCAGCCTTAAAATTAAGTATCTGTCTCTTTAAATGTCTTCCGGAGGGCCGGGGAGAAAGGCTTCAAGAAGTCTTGAATTTGGGATTTTGTTCTGGGTTAATTTTAGCCACAGAATCTGAAAAGATAATGCCAGGTCACAGGGAGGAGGGGAATCGACTGAATTTAAGGCAGCCTCTTTCTTTTTTCCAGGAATAAGTTTTACTAGGCAGCGTGGCTTGGTAGATAGAGCACGGGCCTGGGAATTAAAAGGACCTGGGTTCTAATCCCAGCTCTGACACCTCTCTGCTGTGTGATCTTGCGCAAGTCACTTCACTTCTCTGTGCCTGTTACCTCATCTGTAAAATGGGGATTAAAACTGTGAGCCCCACGCGGGACAGGGACTGTGTTTAACCCAATTTGCTTTTATCTACCCCAGAGCTTAGTACAGTGCCTGGCAAAGAGTAACCACTTAACAAATACCACAGGTATCATTGAGAAGCAGCGTGGCTCAGTGGAAAGAGCCCGGGTTTGGGAGTCACAAGTCGTGGGTTCTAATCCTGGCTCTGCCACTTGTCAGCTGTGTGACTTTGGACAAGCCACTTAACTTCTCTGTGCCTCAGTTACCTCATCTGTAAAACGGAGATTAAGACTGTGAGCCCTACGTGGGACAACCTGATCCCCTTGTATACTCCCCAGCGCTTAGAACAGTGCTTTGCACATAGTAAGTGCTTAACAAATGCCATTATTATTATTATTATTGTTATTATTAATCCCTCACATTCACTGGTGCTAGGGGAGGGGCAGAACGTCAGTTTCAAGGCCTTGATACTTTTGAACATTTTCAGCCACACCTGCGCACATGGATTAAGGTCACCTGGATGACTTTTGCCTTCAGATTCCTAGTTTCTAAGGCTAGGTCCTAGTGCCAGTGGCTTAACATAGCCAGGGGAAGAATTGTCTTGGGCTCCATACTCTTTTGCCCTGAGATCTTTCCTAGCAGTATTTCTAGAGGAGATCTCCTGCCTTCTCTCAAAACCCACCCCCTCCACCTGCGCATCCAACCCCATCCCTTCACACCTTTTCAAAACTCTTACCTCCTCCCTTCTTCCTTTCCTGACCTCTATCTTCAGCTGTGCACTCTCCAATGGCTTCTTCCCCACTGCTTTGAAACACACCCATGTTTCCCCATCCTAAAAAGCCCTTCTTTGACCCCATGGCTCCCTCTAGTTATCACCCCAAATCCCTCTTACCATCCTCTCCAAACTCCTTGGGTGAGTACACCTGTTGTCTCAAGCTCCTCTCCTCTAATCCTCTCCTTGACCCCCTCCAATCTGGCTTCCAAACCCTTCACTCCACAGAAACTGGTCTCTCAAAGGTCACAAATAATCTCCTTCTTGCCAAACCCAACGACCTTTATTCCATCCTAATTCTCCTTGACCTCTCATTTGCTTTTGACACTGTAGACCATCCCCTTCTCCTGGAAACATTATCCAACCTCGGCTTCACTGACCCTGTCCTCTCCTCAGTCTCATTCTCAGTCTCCTTCGAGGGCTCCTCCTCTGTCTCCCTCCCCCTGCCTGTGGGGGACCCTCAAGTTTCTGTTCTGGGTCCCCTTCTATCCTTCATCTACACCCTCTTCCTCGGAGAACTCATTTGCTCCCATGGCTACAACTACCATCTCTATACCGCTGATTCCCAAATCTACAACTCCAGCCCTGGTCTCTTTCCCTCTCTGCAGTCTCGCATTTCCTCCTGCCTTCAAGACTTCTCTACTAGGATGTCTCACCATCACCTCAAACTTAACATATCTAAAGTAGAACTCCTTATCTTCTCATCCAAACCCTGTCCTTCCCCTGACTTTCCCATCACTGTAGACAGCCCCACCATCCTTTCTGTCTCACAAGCCCATAACCTTGATGTTATCCTTGATACATCTCTCAGAGTCAATCCATCACTACATCCTGTCGCTTCAACCTTCACAACATCGCTAAAACCTGCCCTTTCCTCTCCATCCAAACTGCAACCGTGTTAATCCAAGCATTTATCCTTTCCCTCTTTGATTACTCTATAAGCCTCCTTGCTGATCTCTCTGCCTCCTGTCTCTCCCCACTCCAGTCCATACTTCAGCTGCCCAGAACATTTTTCTACAAAAACGTTCAGGACATGTTTCCCCACTCCCCCACGCACTTCCATTGGTTGCCCATCCACCTCCGCATCAAACAGAAACTCCTTACCATTGGCTTTAAAGCACTCAATCACCTTGCCCCCTCCTACCTCACCAGTTCCCTACCAAAACCCAGCCTGCACACTCTGCTCCTCTAATGTCAAACTTCTCAATGTACCTCAATCTCGTCTATCTCACCACCGACCTCTGGCTCACCTCCTGCCTCTGGCCCCGATTGCCCTCCCTCTTCATAACCATGGGCTTTGGAATCAGAGGTCATGGGTTCAAATCCAGGATCCACCAATTGTCAGCTGTGAGACTTTGGCCAAATCACTCCACTTCTCTGGGCCTCAGTGACCTCATCTGTAAAATGGGGATTAAGACTATGATCCCCCTGTGGGACAACCTGATCACTTTGTAACTTCCCCCGTGCTTAGAACAGTGCTTTGCACTTAGTAAGCACTTAATAAATGCCATCATTTATTATTATTATTATTATTATTGTTATTATTATTATTATCTGACAGACGGTTATTCTCCTCCACCTTCAAAGCCTTATTGAAGGCACGTCTCCTCCAAAAGGCCTTCCCTAAGCCCTCTTTTCTTTTTCTTCCACTGCCCTCTGCGTCACCCTGACTTGCTCCCTTTATTCATCCCCCCTCCCAGCCTCCCAGCGCTCATGTCCAAATCTGTAATTTTATTTATTTATATTAATGTTTATCTCCCCCTCTAGACTGTAAGCTCACTGTGGGCTGGGAATGTGTCTGTTATACTCTCCCAAGTGCTCAGTTTAGTGCTACTATACGATTGATTATACTATACTATATGAGTGACTGAGTGAGATTGCCCCTGTAACTTGCTTCCAACATCCTGTGACTTTAGATCTGGAACTCCCAGGAGGCTTGCTGTGTGATTTGGGACAAGTCACTTCACTTCCCTGTGCCTCAGTTACCTCAAGTGTAAAGTGGAGATTGACTGTGAGCCCCATGTGGGACATGGACTGTACTGATTAACCCCAGTGCTTAGTACAGTGCCTGGCACATATAAGTGCTTAAGAAATGCCATAAGAAAGTTTCAGGGTTCTGCTAGCTAATCCTGCACAGTAAGGGCTGATTGTGCCCAGCTTTGGAGGTTTAAGCCAGATGCCCACTCTCCCCCTGATTGTGAGTCTCCAGATAAGAAGGTTACACCCACAGATTGCTTAGGACAGGAAAAGATAACTGGTATTTACTTAGTTAAGGATTTCAACGATCACAATAGTTGTACAACAGAATTTTCAATCAGATTCGAGAATGACCTCTTCTCCCTGAATTGATACTTGCTCCTAACTTAACCTCAATGGGAACCAGCCCTCTGAGCCCACTGGCATACTTAATGATGCTATTTATTCAGGGCTCACTATGTGCCAAGCACTGTTCTAAGCGCTGGGTTAGATACAAGTTCATCAAGTTGGGACATAGTCCCTGGCCCTCCTGGGGCTCACAGTCTGAGTAGGAGGGAGAAGAGGTATTGAATCCCCATTTTACAGATGAGGAAAACTGAGAGCGCAACATCCAAGATCCTCCCCTGAGCCTAATTGGTGGAGACAAGCTCTCATTCCCATTTTCTTAGGACACTTCTCATGGGTTCCTCTCCATGTGGCTCTGGAATTTCTTCCCCACTCTGCTAGTACTTTGCTTTTTGTCCAAATGGTCCCTTGCAATTAACTGTGCTTTGTTTGATGTGTGTAGGTGGGTCATTAACATAGCTTCATTCTGGGAGGGGGCCTAAGGAGTGAGTGGTTTCTCTATTCTAGAAACTTCAGGGTCTTTTTCCACTTATCTATGTGTGGAGCACTGTATTAAGTGCTTGGGGGAGGACAGTACCACAGATGTAGCAAACACGGGCCCTGCCCATATTCATTCATTCATTCAATCGTATTTATTGAGCGCTTACTGTGTGCAGAGCACTGTACTAAGCGCTTGGGAAGTACAAGTTGGCAACATATAGAGACGGTCCCTACCCAACAACGGGCTCGCAGTCTAAAAGGGGGAGACAGACAACAAAACAAGTAGACAGGTGTCAATACCATCAGAATAAATAGAATTATAGCTATATACACATTTGTAAATATGTACAAATAAAATAGAGCAATAAATATGCAAACATATATACAAGTGCTGTAGGGAGGGGAAGGGAGTAGGGCAGTGGGAGGGAGGGGGGTGATGGGGAGGGGAGGAGGAGGAGGAGGAGAGGAAAAGGGGTGAGGACACAGAAGTATCTGCTGCTGTTAAAATCTCAGAGATATTCTGTTCTATGACCACAGACTGCATCTATTCTCCTCTACCAACAACCATCTTGCAGTGTATGCCATGAGTACTAAGGGGGACTAGGTGAGAGAGTGTGCATGGCTCAGCACAAATCATCCCCACTACCGTAAAAACAACTCAAATACATGCCCTGCTGGCAGCAGGCTAAACCTCGGTTGCTGGGGAGTGCTCACCCAAATTCATTCATTAATTCAATCGTATTTATTGAGCACTTACTGTGTGCAGAGCACTGTACTAAGCGCTTGGGAAGTACAAGCCGGCAACATATAGAGACGGTCCCTACTCAACAACAGGCTCACAGTCTAGAAGGGGAAGACAGACGACAAAACAAAACATGTGGACAGGTGTCAAGTCATCAGAACAAAAAGAATTAAGGCTAGATGCACATCATTAACAAAATAAATGGAATAGTAAGTATGTACAAGTAAAATAAATAGAATAATAAATCTGTACAAACATATATACAGGTGCTGTGGGGAGGCGAAGGAGGTAGGGTGGGGGGGATGGGGAGGAGAGGAAAAAGGGGGCTCAGTGTGGGAAGGCCTCTTGGAGGAGGTGAGCGCTCAGTAGGGCTTTGAAGGGAGGAAGAGAGCGAGCTTGGCGGATGTGTGGAGGGAGGGCATTCCAGGCCGGGGGGAGGACGTGGGCCGGGGGTCGATGGAGGAACAGGCGAGAACGAGGTACAGTGCCAAGAAACTTAGACTGTGAGCCTTATGTGGGACAGGGACTCTATCTAACCTGATTATCTTGTATCTATTCCAGGGCTTAGTACAGTACCTGGCACATAGTAAGCACTTAATAAATACCATTAAAATAAAAATAATAAGAATAAAAAAGACCCAAAATGTGAACTCTGATATTTTCATGGCAAATGTTCAAGAGGTTCTCCCTGAGTCAGTCACTGTCAGCAGCACCATCTTTAAACTAAAGCAAAACTCTAACCTGTGTGGGAAGATATGTGTGTGTATATATATACACACACAGCACATCGATGAATAACACAAGTATGACAAGCAGCAGGGCTTAGTGAAAAGAGCATGGGCCTGCTACTTCTCCGCTGTGTGACCTTTGGCAGGCCACTTTACTTTTCAGTGCCTCAGTTCCCTCAGACGTAAAATAGAGGTTAAGACTGAGCCCCATGTGGGACTTGGACTTTGTCCAATCCGATTAGCTTGTATCCACTCTGATGCTTAATACAGTGCCTGGCACATAGTAAGTGCTTAGCACCATTTTTTAAAACAAGAGACTGTCATTCATTTCATTCATTCAATCGTATTTATTGAGCGCTTACTGTGTGCAGAGCACTGTACTAAGCGCTTGGGAAGTACAAGTTGGCAACATACAGAGACGGTCTCTACCCAACAGTGGGCTCCCAGTCTAGAAGAACTTCTCTGCGACTCAGTTACCTCATCTGTAAAATGGGGATTAAAAGTGTGAGCCCCTTGTGGGACAACCTGATTACCCTCTCTCTATCTACCCCAGTGCTTAGAACACTGTTTGGCACATAGGAAGTGCTGAACAAATACCATTATTATTATTATTATTTCCACTAGGTCATGCTGTTAATCCAAGCTCTCAGTACAGTGCTCTGCACACATTAAGTGCTCAATAAATACCACCGATTGATTGACTGATCTACAGGCAGGACAGGAGTCTCTGCTTAAATACAGACCAGGTTTTCCTCAACATGTGAAACTCTGAGGAGATGCTAAAGATGACCCTACTATCATTATTTTCAAGAAGGAAATGAAAAACCAGAGAGCTACACTTGAAACAGCTCACTAATTGCCTCTGCTGGGCCTTGCTAGCCTCTTGTAGTTAGAATTTCTGGCTCTGCCTCACAACTTCCCCCCAGCTCGCCGTGTCCCTCCCCATCCCAGCAACTTTGGAAGGTGATGGCTGAAAAGGGAGATAGGCAGGAGAACAGCACAAAGGGAAAATGTCCCTATTGGGTCCCCCTGGAGCTCCAGCTGTGCCCTCCCTGCCCACCACCCAAGCTAGGACTGTCCCCTCTCCTCAAAGGTCAACATAGGGGTCCCCTTTTCCAAGAGCAGGAGGGGCTGCCTCTCTCCAGCACTCAAATACAGGTCAGCATGTGTCCTCTTTCCTGATCCCAAAAGTCTGGTTGGTGCCGCTCCGTCCCTCTTAGGGGTCATTAATGGAGGATTCTACAGAAGCAGTATAACCTAGTGGGAGGAGCTTAGGCCTGGGAGTTGCAGGATCTAGGTTCTAATCACTGTTGCACATCTTGACTGTTGTATGACCTTGGACAAGTCACTTCTCTTCCTCATCTGTTAAATGAGGATTCAATTTCTCAATTCAATATTCAATACCTTTTATAGACTGTGAGCTCGTGGTTGAGTAGGGACCGTCTCTCTATGTTGTTGACTTGTACTTCCCAAGGGCTTAGTACAGTGCTCTGCACACAGTATGCACTCAATAAATATGATTGAATGAATGAATCTACATCTCCAGCCCTGATCACTTACCTGCTCTGTAGTCTCACATTTCCTCTTACCTTCAAGACAAGATCTCCTCCCTTCACCTCAAGCTTAGCATGTCCAAAACTGAACTCTTTATCTTCCTACCCAAACCCTGTCCCCACCGTGATTTTCCCATCAAATCCCGACTGGATTACTGCATCAGCCTCCTCTCTGATCTCCCATCCTCCTGCCTCTCCCCACTTCAATCTATACTTCACGCTGCTGCCCGGATCGTCTTTGTGCAGAAACAGGCATGTTATTCCCCTCCTCAAAAATCTCCAGTGGCTACCAATCAACCTACACATCAGGCAAAAACTCCTCACTCTCGGCTCCAAGGCTGTCCATCACCTCACCCCCTCCTACCTCACCTCCCTTCTTTCCTTCTCCAGTCCAGCCCGCACCCTCCGCTCCTCTGCCGCCGCTAATCTCCTCACTGTGCCTTGTTCTCCCCTGTCCCACCGTCGACCCCCGGCCCACGTCCTCCCCCTGGCCTGGAATGCCCTCCCTCTGCCCATCCGCCAAGCTAGCTCTCTTCCTCCCTTCAAGGCCCTATTGAGAGCTCACCTCCTCCAGGAGGCCTTCCCAGACTGAGCCCCCTCCTTCCTCTCCCCCTCCTTCCCCTTTCCATCCCCCCCGCCTTACCTCCTTCCCCTCCCCACAGCGCCTGTATATATGTATATATGTTTGTACGTATTTATTACTCTATTTATTTATTTTACTTGTACATATTTATTCCATTTATTTTATTTTGTTAATACATTTTGTTTTGTTGTCTGTCTCCCCCTTCTAGACTGTGAGCCCGCTGTTGGGTAGGGACCGTCTCTATATGTTGCCAACTTGTACTCCCCAAGCGCTTAGTACAGTGCTCTGCACATAGAAAGCGCTCAATAAATACGACTGAGTGAGTGAGTGAATGCTGCCGTGACATGGAGTTGAAGAGGGGTTTGGGAGGTTTGAGAAGCAGCGTGGCTCAGTGGAAAGAGCCTGGGTTTGGGAGTCAGAGGTCATGGGTTCAAATCCCGGCTCTGCCGCTTGTCAGCTGTGTGACTTTGGGCAAGTCACTTAACTTCCCTGGGCCTCAGTTACCTCATCTGTAAAAATGGGGATTGATTGTGAGCCCCACATGGGACAATCTGATCACCTTGTATCCTCCCCAGTACTTAGAACAGTGCTTTGCACATAGTAAGCACTTTAAAAATACCAAAATTATTATTATTATTATTATTATTATTATTAAAGGACTTGGATTCTAATCCTGGCTCCTCTACTTGTCTGCTGTGCAACCTTGAGGAAGTCACTTCACTTCTCTGGCCCTCAGTTCCCTCATCTGTAAAATGGGGATAAAACATGTGAGCCTCATGTGGGACAGGGACTGTGTTCAATCAATCAGTGGTATTTACTGAGCACTTACTATGCTCAGAGTACTGTACTAAGCACTCGGAAGAGTACAATAGAATCAGTACACACATTCCCAGCCCACAATGAGCTTACAACTAATTAACAAGCAGCATGGCTTAGTGGAAAGAACCCGGGCTTGTGAGTCAGAGGTTGTGGGTTCTAATCCCGGCTCTGCCACTTGTCTGCTGTGTGACCTTGGGCAAGTCACCTAACTTCTCTGTGCCTCAGTTACCTCATCTGTAAAATGGGGATTAAAAAATGTGAGCCCTATGTGGGACAACGTGACTACCCTGTATCTGCCCCAGTGCTTAGAACTGTGTTCGGCACATAGTAAGCATTTAGCAAATACCATAATAATAATTATTATTACTATTGTATCTATCCCAGTGCTTAGAATAGTGCTTGGCCCATAGTAAGCGCTCAGTAAGTCCCAAATCTACATTTCCGCCCCTGCTCTCCCTCCCTCCCTTCAGGTTCATATCTCCTCCTGCTTTCAGGACATCTCCATCTGGATGTCTGCCCGCCATCTAAAACTCAATATGTCCAAGACTGAACTCCTTATCTTCCCTCCCAAACCCTGCCCTCTCCCTGACTTTCCCATCACTGTAGACGGCACTACCATCCTTCCTGTCTCACAAGCCCGCAACCTTGGTATCATCCTCGACTCTGCTCTCTCGTTCACCCCTCACATCCAATTTTTGTCACCAAAACCTGCTGGTCTCACCTCTGCAACATCGCCGAGATCCGCCCTTTCCTCTCAGTCCAAACTGCTACCCTGCTGGTTCAATCTCTCATCCTATCCCAACTGGATTACTGCATCGGCCTCCTCTCTGATCTCCCATCCTCCTGTCTCTCCCCACTTCAATCTATACTTCACGCTGCTGACCGGATCATCTTTGTGCAGAAACACTCTGGGCATGTTACTCCCCTCCTCAAAAATCTCCAGTGGCTACCAATCAACCTGTGCATCAGGCAGAAACTCCTCACCCTAGGCTTCAAGGCTGTCCTTCCCCTCGCCCCCTCCTACCTCACTTTCCTTCTCTCCTTCTCCAGCCCAGCCTGCACCCTCCGCTCCTCTGCCGCCGCTAACCTCCTCACCGTGCCTCGTTCTCGCCTGTCCTGCCATCGACCCCCGGCCCACGTCCTCCCCCTGTCCTGGAATGCCCTCCCTCCGCACATCTGCCAAGCTAGCTCTCTTTCCTCCCTTCAAAGCCCTACTGAGAGCTCACCTCCTCCAGGAGGCCTTCTCAGACTGAGACCTCTCCTTCCTCTCCCCCTCCTCCCCATCCCCCCGCCTTACCTCCTTCCCCTGCCCACAGCACCTGTATGTATGTATATATGTTTGTACATATTTATTACTCTATTTTACTTGTACATATTTATTCTATTTATTTTATTTTGTTAATAGGTTTTGTTTTGTTGTCTGTCTCCCCCTTCTAGACCGTGAGCCCGCTGTTGGGTAGGGACCGTCTCTATCTGTTGCCAACTTGTACCTCCCAAGCGCTTAGTACAGTGCTCTGCACACAGTAAGCACTCAATAAATACAATTGAATGAATGAATGAATCCTCGACTGCTCTCTTGTTCATCCCACACATCCAATCCGTCACCAAAACTTGCCAGTCTCATCTCCACAACATAGCCAAGATCCGCCCTTTCCTCTCCATCCAAACCTCTACCTTGCTGGTTCAATCTCTCATCCTATCCCTACTGGATTAATAATGGCATTTATTAAGCGCTTACTATGTACAAAGCACTGTTCTAAGCGCTGGGGAGCTTACAAGGTGATCAGGTTGTCCCACGGGGGACTCACAGTCTTAATCCCCATTTTACAGATTAGGTAACTGAGGCCCAGAGAAGTGAAGTGACTTGCCCAAAGTCACACAGCTGACAATTGGCAGAGCCGGGATTCAAACCCATGACCTCTGACTCCAAAGCCCGTGCTCTTTCCACTGAGCCACTCTGCTTCCCATGACTACTGCATCAGCCTCCTCTTTGATCTCCCATCCTCCTGTCTCTCCCCGCTTCAGTCTATAATTCACTCTGCTGCCCGGATCATCTTTGTACAGAAACGCTCTGGGCATGTCACTCCCCTCCTCAAAAATCTCCAGTGGTTGCCTGTCAACCTACCAATCAAGCAAAAACTCCTCACTCTCGGCCTCAAGGCTGTCCATCACCTCTCCCCCTCCTACCTCACCTCCCTTCTCTCCTTCTCCAGCCCAGCCGACACCCTCTGCTCCTCTGCCACCGCTAACCTCCTCACTGGGCCTCGTTTTCACCCATCCCACTGTCAACTCCAGGGCCCACATCCTCCCCCTGGCCTGGAATGCCCTCCCTCTGCCCATCTGCCAAGCTAGCTCTCTTCCTCCCTTCAAAGCCCTACTGACAGCTCACCTCCTCCAGGAGGCCTTCCCAGACTGAGTCCCGTTTTTCCTCTCCTCCTCCCCATCCCTCCCCAACCCTACCTCCTTCCCCTCACCACAGCACCTGTATAAATTTGTACAGATTTATTATTCTATTTATTTTACTTGTACGTATTTACTATTCTATTTATTTTGTTAATGATGTGCATATAGCTATAATTCTATTTATTCTAATGATTTTGACACCTCTCTACATGTTTTGTTTCGTTGTCTGTCTCCGCCCTTCTAGACTGTGAGCCCATTGTTCGGTCTCTATATGTTGCCAACCTGTACTTCCCAAGCGCTTAGTACGCTCTGCACACAGTAAGAGCCAATAAATATGATTGAATGAACGAGTTAATAAGTTCCATGATTATTATTAGCAAATACCACTATTATTATTAGGTCAGGGGGTGACTGGAAGGGTGGGGAGAATGAAGAAGGGAAGCTGCAGGGAATTTTCAAAGGGTGGGAAGACAGAGTTAGAGAAAGGGAGCAGGACATCATAACTGGTTCACAGCGTGGAACCTGGGCACAAAGTGCTTTCTCAAGAAGTAAAGCAAAAAGCCTCTTTCCTGTTGTTTAATCAATCAATGTTATTTACTAAGCACTTATTGTGTGCACAGCAGTGTACTAAACACTTGAGAAAGTACAGTACACCCACAAGGAGTTTACAGGCTAGAGGAGGGGCTTACACAGTCCTAGGAAGCACAAATATCTGCCACCCAACCCAGTTTTCCTGAGGTTAGCTGCAGCTTTGACTGTGTCAGTTTCACTTTTCTCAAAGTATCCCTTTCTGCAGAAAGAACTGAATTGATTTCACCTGCTTTCTAATGCGGCAGGGTGGGAAGGGAATAGAATGGAAAGCTTCATTAGGGAAGCAGGGTGGCTTAGTGGAAAAAGCCCTGGGTTGGGAGTCAGAGGTTGTGGGTTCTAATCCTGATCCGCCACTTGTCAGCTGTGTGACTTTGGGCAATAATAATAATAATAGCATTAATTAAGCACTTACTGTGTGCAAAGCACTGTTCTAAGTGCAGGGGGGGGGGTACAAGGTAATCAGGTTGCCCCTCATCCCCATTTTGCAGATGAGGGAACTGAGGCCCGGAGAAATGAAGTGACTTGCCCGCAGTCACACAGCTGACAGTTGGCGGAACAGGAATTTGAACCCATGACCTCTGACTCCAAAGCCTGGACTCTTTCCATTGAGCCACACTGCTTCAAGTCACTTAACTTCTCTGTGGCTCAGTTACCTTATCTGTAAAATGGGGATTAAGACTGTGAGCCCCACGTGGGACAACCTGATTACCTTGTATCCCCCCAGCGCTATCAGTGCTTTGCACATAGTAAGCACTTATCAAATACCACTATTATTATTTCAATACATTCCTTCCCTCACAGAATATTTCAGTGACTATCTTTCAGATGACGCTACCGAGCAGATTCCGATGACTAAATTCCAATTTTCTCTGTGGAATACAACAGTTAAGCTGGTCAGGAAATTCTGCGGATTTTGTGTCTAGGTAGAACCAAGCCCCTGCTAACTCTTGGTGTAAGGACAAGGGTAAAGGTGGATTGCTGTCGAGGTTAGAGATTAACTAATTCGTCCAGTTAAGACTGCTCTGATCCAAAGCCACCACGCTGCTGCCGAGAGCGGAGAGAGGGGGGGAAGACAGGGGAGGGGAAGGAGAGGGGAGGGGAAGGAGAGGGGAAGGAGGGGGAAGAGAGGGGAGGGGAAGAAGAGGGGAAGGGAGGGGAAGGGAGGGGAAGGGAGGGGAGGGGAGGGGAGGGGAAGGAGAGGGGAAGAGGGGGAGGGGAAGGAGAGGGGAAGAGGGGGAGGGGAAGGAGAGGGGAAGAGGGGGAAGGAGAGGGAGGGGGAGGGGGGAAGGAGAGGGAGGGGGAGGGGGGAAGGAGAGGGAGGGGGAGGGGGGAAGGAGAGGGAGGGGGAGGGGGGGAAGGAGAGGGAGGGGGAGGGGGGGAAGGAGAGGGAGGGGGAGGAGAGGGGAAGGAAGGGAGGGGGAGGGGGGGAAGGAGAGGGAGGGGGAGGAGAGGGGAAGGAAGGAGGGGGAAGAGAGGGGAAGGAGGGAGGGGAAGAGAGGGGAAGGGAAGGGGAAGGGAAGGAGAGGGGAAGAGAGGGGAAGAGAGGGGAGGGGAAGGGGAGGGGAAGGAGAGGGAAGAGAGGGGAGGGGAAGGAGAGGGGAAGGGGAAGGGGAAGAGAGGGGAAGGAGGGAGGGGGGAAGAGAGGGGAAGGAGGGAGGGGAGGGAGGAGAGGAGAAGGAGAGAGGGGAAGGAGGGAGGGGAGGAGATGGGAGAGGGAGGGGAGGGGAGGAGAGGGGAGGGGAGGGGAGGAGATGGGAGAGGGAGGGGAGGAGAGGGGAGGAGAGGAGAGGGGAGGGAGGGGAAGGAGGGAGGGGAAGAGAGGGGAAGGAGGGAGGGGAAGAGAGGGGAAGGAGGGAGGGGGAGAGGGGAAGGAGGGAAGGAAGGGGAGGGGAAGGAGGGAAGAGAGGGGAAAGGAAGGAAAGGGGAAGGGTGGGGAAGGAAAGGGGAAGGGTGGGGAAGGAAAGGGGAAGGGTGAGGAAGGAAGGAAGGAGGGAGAGAGAGAGGAAGGAGGGAGAGGGGAAGGAAGGAGGGAGGGGGAAGGAAGGCGGGAGAGGGGAAGGAAGAGAGGGAGAGTGGGGAAGAGAGGGAGGGGGAAGCGAAGAAAGAGGGGGAAAGGGAGGAGAGGGAAGAAGAAAGAAGAGGGGGAGGGGGAGGGGGCGGCTCCTTCAATCCCCCTGTGGCCCCGCCCCTCGGCTTCTCTCCCCTCCCCGTCCCCTTCCCTGTCCCCTTCCCCGGCCCCAGGCTCCCGGCTCCCCTGTTCTCCCTGTCCCGGGTCTGTGGGTCTGTGTGTGTGTGTGTGTGTGTGTGTGTGTGTGTGTGTGTGTCTGTGTCCGGGGTCCGGAGGGGGGTCCGGAGGGGGGTCCGGGGGACCATGGCCGGCGAGGAGCTGGCCCACAAGCTGCAGCGCAGGCTGAGGCTGCAGGAGCGGCCGGGCCCGGACCCTGCTGCGGAGGGGAGCGGCCCGGAGGGCGCCCCGGAGGAGGGGGAGGAGGGCGGGGAGGGGGAGGGGGAGGAGGAAGGGGGCCCCCCGGCCAAAGCCATGACCGCCAACGCCGACCAGGAGCTGAGCGCTTTGCTGAGCCGCCGGCAGGGCATCAACAGGGGGGCCGCCCCGCCCCGACACTCCCGGGTCTTCAACCCCTACACCGAGTTCAAGGAGTTCAGCCGAAAGCAGATCAAGGACATGGAGGCCACCTTCAAGAGGTCAGTCCCCGGCCCGGACCCCACCCCAATCATCTTCATCATCTCATCATCATCATCATGGCATTTGTTAAGCGCTTACCGTGTGCAAAGCACTGTTATCATCATCATCATCATCATAATGATGATGGCATTTGTTAAGCGCTTACTATGTGCCCACCACTGTTCTAATATCATCATCATCATAATGATAATGGCATTTGTTAATCAATCAGTCGTATTTATTGAGCGCTTACTGTGTCCGGAGCTCTGTACTAAGCGCTTGGGAAGTACAAGTTGGCAACATATAGAGGCGGTCCCTACCCAATAGTGGGCTCACAGTCTAAAAGGGGGAGACAGAGAACAAACCAAACATACTAACAAAATAAAATAAATAGAATAGATATGTACAAGTAAAATAAATAGAGTAATAAATATGTACAAACATATATACATATACACAGGTGCTGTGGGGAAGGGAAGGAGGTAAGGTGGGGGATGGAGAGGGGGACGAGGGGGAGAGGAAGGAAGGGGCTCAGTCTGGGAAGGCCTCCTGGAGGAGGTGAGCTCCCAGCAGGGCCTTGAAGGGAGGAAGAGAGCTAGCTTGGCGGAGGGGCAGAGGGAGGGCATTCCGGGCCAAGAGAAGGACGTGGGCCGGGGGTCGACGGTGGGACAGGGGAGAACAGGGCCCGGTGAGGAGGTGAGCGACAGAGGAGCGGAGGGTGCGGGCTGGGCTGGACAAGGAGAGAAGGGAGGGGAGGTAGGAGGGGGCGAGGGGATGGACAGCCTGGAAGCCCAGGGTGAGGAGTTTCTGCCTGATGCACAGATTGATTGGTAGCCACAGGAGATTTTTGAGGAGGGGAGTAACATGCCCCGAGCGTTTCTGGACAAAGACAATCCGAGCAGCAGCATGAAGTATAGATTAAAGTGGGGAGAGACACGAGGATGGGAGATCAGAGAGAAGGCTGATGCAGTAGTCCAGGCGGGATAGGATGAGAGCTTGAACGAGCAAGCGCTTGTTAAGCGCTTACTATGTGCCCACCACTGTTTTAATCATCATCATCATCATAATCATAATGATGATGGCATTTGTTAAGCGCTTACTGTGTGCCCACCACTGTTCCAATCATCATCATCATCATCATAATCATAATGATGATGGCATTTATTAAGCGCTTACTATGTGCCCAGCACTGTTCTAAGCACTGTGGGGGGATACAGCGTGGCTCAGTACAGAGAGCCCGGGCTTTGGAGTAATAATAATAATAATAATAATAATGATGATGATAACGATGATGGCATTTGTTAAGCGCTGACCATGTGCAAAGCACTGTTCTAATCATCATCATCATCATCATCATCATAATGATAATGATGATGGCATTTGTTAAGCGCTTACTTCGTGCCCAGCACTTTTCTAAGCACTGGGGAGAATACAGCGTGGCTCAGTTCAGAGAGCCCGGGCTTTGGAGTCATAATAATAATAATAATGATAATGGTATGGCATTTGTTAAGCACTTACTATGTGCAATACACTGCTCTAATAATAATAATAATAATGATAATGATAATGGCATTTGTTAAGCGCTTACTATGTGCCCAGTACTGTTCTAAGCGCTCGGGAGGATACAAAGTGGCTCAGTGCAGAGAGCCCGGGCTTTGGAGTCATTATCATAATAACAATGATAATGATGATGGCATTTGTTAATCGCTTACTATGTGCCCAGCACTGTTCTAAGCGCGGGGGAGGATACAGCGTGGCTCAGTGGAAAGAGCCCGGGCTTTGGAGTCAGAGGTCATGGGTTCAAATCCCAGCTCCGCCACTTGTCAGCCGGGTGACTTTGGGCAAGTCACTTCACTTCTCTGTGCCTCAGTTACCTCATCTGTCAAATGGCGATTAAGACTGTGAGCCCCCCGTGGGACAACCTGATCCCCTTGTAACCTCCCCAGAGCTTAGAACAGTGCTTTGCACATAGTAAGTGCTTAATAAATGCCATTATCATTATTATTATTATTCAGCCAAAAGCAGATCAAGGACATGGAGACCACCTTCAAGAGGTCAGTCTCCATCCCAGACCCCACCCCAATCATAATGATAATAATAATGATGGCATTTGTTAAGCGCTTACTTTGTGCCCAGCACTGTTCTAAGCACTGGGGAGGATACAGTGTGGCTCAGTGGAAAGAGCCCGGGCTTTGGAGTCAGAGGTCATGGGTTCAAATCCCTGCTCTGCCGATTGACAGCTGTGTGACTTAGGGCAAGTCACTTCACTTCTCTGGGCCGCAGTTCCCTCATCTGTAAAATGGGGACGAAGACTGTGAGCCCCCCGTGGGACAACCTCATCACTGTGTAACCTCCCCAGCGCTTAGAACAGTGCTTTTCACATAGTAAGCGCTTAACAAATTCCATTGTTATTATTATTGTTATTGGGAGTCAGAGGTCTTGGGTTCTAATCCCGACCCCCCACATTTTGTTGTCTGTCTCCCCCTTCTAGACTGTGAGCCCGTTGTTGGGTAGGGACCGTCTCTAGATGTTGCCAACTTGTACTTCCCAAGCACTTGCACACAGTAAGTGCTCAATAAGTACGATTGAATGAATGAAAGTAAGCACTCAATAAGTACGATTGAATCAATGAATGAATGTCTGTTGTGTGACTTTGGGCAAGTCACTTAACTTCTCTGTGCCCGTTACCTCATCAGTAAAATGGGGATGAAGATTGTGAGCCCCAGGTGGGACCACCTGATCACCTGGTATCCCCCCAGTGCTTAGAACAGTGCTTTGCACATAGTAAGTGCTTAACAAATGCTATTATTATTATTATTATTACAAGGTGATCAGGTTGTCCCATGTGGGGCTCACAGTATTCATCCCCATTTTACAGAGGAGGGAACTGAGGCCCAAAGGAGTGAAGTGACTTGCCCAGAGTCACACAGCTGACAAGTGGCAGAGCGGGGATTTGAACCCATCACCTCCGACTCCCAAGGCTGGGCTCCTTCCACTAAGCCACGCTGCTCACAGTCTTAATTTCCATTTTATAGAGGAGGGAACTGAAGCATAGAGAAGTATGATACAGCGGAGAAGAGGATACAGCGTGGCTCAGTGAAAAGAGCCCGGGCTTGAGAGTCAGAGGTCTTGGGTTCTAATCCCGGCTCCACCACATTTTGTTGTCTGTCTCCCCCTTCTAGACTGTGAGCCCGCTGTTGGGTAGGGACCGTTTCTGTATGTTGCCAACTTGTACTTCCCAAGCGCTTAGTACAGTGCTCTGCACACAGTAAGTGCTCAATAAATACGGTTGAATGAAGAAACGAAGTGACTTGCCCAGAGTTACACAGCTGACAAGTGGCAGAGCGGGGATTGGAACCCATGACCTGTGACGCCCATGCCCTTGCCACAAAGACACGCTGCTTAAATCATCATCAGCATTAGGTTCCGTTCCTTAAGCGCTTACTCTGTGCCCAGCGCTCTTCTGAACCTTGGCGTGGAGGCGAGGGCAACAGGTTGTCCCACATGGGGCTCACAGTCTTCATCCCCATTGTGCAGATGAGGTCACTGAGGCCCGGAGAAGTGAAGTGGCTTGCCCAAGTTCACACAGCAGACCATTCATTCATTCATTTGTATTTATTGAGCACTTACTGTGTGCAGAGCACTGTACTAAGCGCTTGGGAAGTACAAGTTAGCAACATATGGAGACGGTCCCTACCCAACAGCGGGCTCACAGTCTAGAAGGGGGACCTCCATCCTGGGGGGTCTCCCTGAACAAAATCCTCTACTTTCTCCTGGGGAAACAAAGTCTTGGGAGGCTGCCGGCATCCTAAAAAGTTGGGGGGAATATCTGTGTGTGTGTGTGTGTGTGTGTGTGTGTATGTTTGGGGAGGGGGCGTGTGTGTATGTGTGTGTATGTTTGGGGAGGGGGTGTGTGTGTATGTTTATGTGTATATATGTTTGGGGAGGGGGCCACTTTCCCTGAGAGCGCCTAGCTTGGGCCGGATCTTGTGGCTTGACAGTGGGGTCATGTTTTTCTAACCGTCCCGCCAAAACCTTTACAAAGAAACTTTTACTAAGCTCCATTATTAGAAGGTTCCTGGAGCCTTATTACCCTGAAGCTGATAATCAATCAATCATTCAATCGTATTTATTGAGCGCTTACTATGTGCAGAGCACTGTACTAACCGCTTGGGAAGTACAAGTCGGCAGCATATAGAGACAGTCCCTACAGCAGCTTCCTCCCCTGCTCTCGGTAGTCAGCCATCCATCCATCCAACTAAACACCCCGACTCTTCTTCCTCCTCCAGAAAGGAAGGGAATGGGGGATGAGGGTTAATCAGCTCCTACTCCTTACTCCTCATTTCTTCAGTTTTTTAAAAAAAACAACAAAGGGGTTAGGATCATCTTCCTCTTCTGGGGAGGAGAGAGGTAAGGGCTCCCTCCGTTTGGGCCAGCAGCAAAGACACCGAATAGTGAGCATTCCTTCCAACTTGTCCCATGACCTTCCTGGTTCTCTTTTCGGTGTACGTGTAATCTTGTGTAATAAGTTCCAGTTCTAAACCTGATTTTTCAGCTCCAATCTGGTGATGCAACTGCTTCATTCCACTCCAGATGGGTAATTCCAAATCGGGTGACCCTGTTGAGGGTTAACTTGTGCTCTGGAAGAATTAAGGGTCACCCGCATTCAGAGTTGTTTCACTCTTCCTGTGGACATGCCAACTCTGGGTTTGTTTGTTTTTTTTCTCCCTTTGCCCAAGCTTCTAGGTTCCCAAGGCTGGGCTGGCCAGTTCATACACTGGTTCATTTTTAAAGCTTGTAGGATGCTTATCCTCAGTCTATATTTTTATTTCGAGAAACTTTGAGAACTGCATCCAACAGCAATGCACCCCCAGCCTTACCATGAATCAGAGGGGGTGGTCCTGACTCTTGAAAGCATTCGTGGTTTAGTGGAAAGAGCCTGGGCTTGGGAGTCAGATGTTGTGCGTTCTAATCCCGTTCCGCCACTTGTCTGCTGTGTGGCCTTGGGCAAGTCGCTTCACTTCTCTGTGCCTCAGTTACCTCATCTGTAAAACGGGGATTGAGACTGTGAGCTCCACGTGGGACAACCTCATTACCTTGTATTTACCCCAGAATAGTCCATGGCATACACTAAGTGCTTAACAAATACCATAAGTATTATTATTATTATTATTAGGCGTGCCCTTGGAGCAGAAACCAGCAGAGTGACATCAGGGACTCCAAAAGGGGGGAAATGGGAGTATGTTTCATTTGTTTATGTGCGTAAGTCCCTCCTGAGTCTGATTACTGGAGACAGTGAACCAACCTGCAGTTTTCTTTGCTGTTCTCACCCAAGTATTTCTAAGCCAGTTATTTTGGACCAGACATTTGTCCAATTAAACTAATTAACCACGGGCACAGTAACAAATCCAGGTGGAAAAGAAGGGGTTTGGAACCCTTAGCTAGACAGCCTGAGAGATGATAAAATAATTAGCGATGAAATAATGATCTGGACAAAAAGCGTCATGGTAAAAAAAAATGAGCGTGGTAAAAAAAAAAAAAGCCAGGTCTTGGTTAGGCTTAACTTGTGCTGCTCCATACCTCTCTGCCTCTCTTTTCCAACCTCAGCCCTGCTTCATGCCTCGAAGGAGAAATGATGACTGTCTGGCCAAAGCTACTTCATGGACACACAGGGCTCTTTCAAATTTCTCTTAATGGTTGATTGTTAAAGACGAAAGCAAGCTTGATTTGTTTCTTTTCCGAAAGGTTTTGCCAACGATCTTTGTCAGGTGGCGTACTGCGGCAGGCCATAGCCACAAAGTGATCTTTAGCAGTTGAGTGTTATGTACAAGGGTTCAAGCTCATGGCCCAAATAAAGGCCCACTAAGAAATGATGCGCTCCATCTGGACTTGCATGTTGACCCGGTTTGGAGCTTTGATGGCCGCTTGTTCCAGTCCCAAATAGCAGGAAACGGCTCTAGTCATTCAACGTCGGGGCAAAAAATCACAGCAACTCTTAGTACAGTGCTGTGCACACAGTAAATATTCAATAAATACCACAGATTGATGGACTCCACAGAATAGTTAGAGGATAAAGGATGGGGTCCATGGAGCTCCATCCCCTTCAAGATAGTGTTGTGTTTTTTTTCCTCCACTTAAAAATCCTGGCATAGACCAGTGAATTGGTGTCTTTGGATATCCTTTCCCATCCTCCTATCCCTGACGTTTCCCATTTGATTGGACTCACTCCAGTAAAGCACCCATATGGTTCCCTTCCTCCTTCCCTCAAAGGAAAAGTTTTTTTTCTAAAAAAAAGTATTAAGGATGATAAGGAGGATAGGAGGAGCTCCGTGGCTCAGTGGAAAGAGCACGGGCTTTGGAGCCAGAGGTCTTGGGTTTGAATTCCGACTCCGCCACATGTCTGCAGTGTGACTTTGGGCAAGTCACTTAACTTCTCTTAACTTCCTTTTAGACTGTGAGCCCACTGTTGGGTAGGGACTGTCTCTATATGTTGCGAACTTGTACTTCGCAAGTGCTTAGTACAGTGCTCTGCACACAGTAAGCGCTCAATAAATACGATTGACTGATTCTCTGAGCCTCAGTTGCCTCATCTGTAAAATGGGGATTAAGACTGTGAGCCTCATGTGGGACAACTTGATCACCTTGTAACCCCCCCAGAGCTTAGAACAGTGCTCTGCACATAGTAAGAGCTTAACAAATGCCATTATTATTATTATCATTTTATAAGAAAGAAAAGGAGAGGGAGAGATGGGAAAACAGCAGCTGTGGACCAAATCTTGGAGAAAATAATAGTAATACGTGTGTTTAGTACAGTGCTCCGCACACAGTAAGCGCTCAATAAATACGATTGAATGAATGAATCTTTAAGCCCTTACTATGTCCAAGGCACTGTACTAAGTGCTAGGGTGGATAGAAGCAAAATGGGTTGGACACAGTCCCTGTCCCACCTGGGGCTCACGGTCTCGATCCCCATCTTACAGATGAAGGCACTGAGGCCCAGGGAAGTGAAGTGACTTGCCCAAGGCCTCACAGCAGACAAGTAGCAGAGCCGGGATTAGAACCCACGACATTCCGACTCCCAGGCCCGTGTTCAATCCACCACGCCGTGCTGCTGAAGGGAGAAATAAAATCAAACTAGGCAGGGTTGAGTGCTTGGCTCAGTGGCAAGAGCTTGGGAGTCAGAGGGCGTGAGTTCTCATCCTGGCTCTGCCACTTGTCTGCTGTGTGACTTTGGGCAAGCCACTTCACTTCTCTGGGCCTCAGTTACCTCATCTGGAAAATGGGGACTAAGACTGTAAGCCCCACGCGGGACAACCCATTAACCTTGTATCCACCCCGGTGCTTAGAACAGCAGTGCTTGGCACATAATAAGTGCTTAGCATATACCATTATTATTATTAATTATTATTATTCACTCAACATTCTCTTGGGCACCTTCCAAAGCATCTCCAGCCCCTCTGCAGTTTCTTGCTGACCTTGGGTCTTCACTGTAGTTAAAAGCAGAGCTTTCAATGCCTCTCTTGATATGGGTATCTTAAAGATAGCTAAACCACACTCCTTATCTTCCTCCATCCTATCAGTCAATCAAACAATGGTATATAATGAGCGCTTATTAGGTGCAGAGCACTGTACTAAGTGCTTGGGGGAGTACAGTACAACAGAAGCAGCAGAAATGTTCCCAAGTGACAGTCTTTGGGTGGGAAGATGACCCTAGAAGGCCCCAAGGAAGGGCTTGGCCAGCCCACCCCATAGTTGCTTTAATAAATAAATAAATAAATGATTATGTTCCCTAAATAAAGTCCCATAAAGTCCCATAAATTAATAAATAAATGGAACTTAATAAATTCCATTGCTCGATCGGTTGATTGATTGGACTGATGTCATGGGGTTTCGTTGTTCTGTTCTTCCTTACCATCTCAATCATCAGGTAGAGACATTGTAGCTATTGTGAAGCTTGAAACTGGCCAAATGCCAAAGCAAGTTGGCGTGAGTGTCCAATAAGCTTAGGCAAAATGTGTCCACAACATAGCCAACATCATTATTATTGTTACTATTAATTGTGTTATTTCTGAAGTGTTTACTCTGTGCTAATCATTGTACTGAGTTAAACATATTATCTTAATACGTTATCTCCATTACATGTTTGAGCCTGAAGAATCTGGAATAACCTGTCATTAGACACCAGCCACTTTTCTATCTACTTGAGATTCTGCTTTCCATCATCGCCCTCAGGGAGCTTGCTGATGGGCTAGAAGATTGTGTGTGCAAATTTTGTTATGGCTATTTGTTTATGCATCTGTAGCCCTGTCAAAAAAAAGTTTCATAGCAGTTGGGCAAGTCCTATTTAAACTTTCCCTTTCCTCCGAAGAAGTGCTTGACTAATGTGGATAAGAGAGGAAGAGGCAGATTCATTAGGCTACCCCAGATTTTCAAACAATTAAACTATTGGCTGTACTCTAATCCCCACTCTACCTCCTGCTGGGGTGTATCTAAAAGCCTCATTTTTGCGGAGAGGAAAACTGATCAAGTAAATAATTTGGCTGCCCCAGGCATCTGGTGTTGTCAGAAGCTCAGAGGAACCCTCTTAGCCCTTGAGCAAATATTTTAAATTAGGGAAGACACCAACTATTTGCATCTTTTCCTGGGGTCTGTCCTTGAGACATTATCAAGCATTAATAATAGTAACCATAATTGTGATATTTAAGAACTTAGAATGTTCCAAGCACAGTTCTAATAATAATAATAATAATAATAATGGCATTTATTAAGCACTTACTATGTGCAAAGGACTGTTCTAAGAACTGGGGTTGATCCAGGATATGCAGGGCGAACATTGTCCGTCTGTCCATGATGTGACCTATGAAGGACTCATCTCCTAAGGGGAATGGGTATTGAGCCCCCATTTTGCTGAAATGTGGAGCAGTTAAGTGACTTTACTTCTATTTATTCTGATGACTTGACACCTGTCTACATGTTTTGTTTTGTTGTCTCTCTCCCCCTTCTAGACTGTGAGCGCTTAGTACAGTGCTCTGCACACAGTAAGCGCTCAATAAATACGATTGATGTGAGACCGTTGTTGGGTAGGGACCGTCTCTATATGTTGCCAACTTGTACTTCCCAAGCGCTTAGTACAGTGCTCTGCACACAGTAAGCGCTCAATAAATACGATTGAATGAATGAATGAATGAATGACTTGCGCAAGGTCACAGAGCAGAGAAGTGTGCCTAGAAAAGTGCCTGGCATACAGTAAGCTTTTAACAAATACCATAAAAAAAAGTGGTGGAGCCTGTAATTTCCCCTCTAAACTGTAAGCTCATTATGGGTAGGGAATGTGTCTACTAAGTCTATTATACTGTACTCTCCCAAGTACATAGTACAGTGCCCTGCACGCAGTAAGCACTCAATAAATACCATTGATTGATTGATTGGATTAGAACTCAGGCATTTTGCTAGAGGGAGGGGTAGATATCCCCTGTTTGGAATGCACTAATTGGGATTGGCGTGGATCCTAACCACAGCAGGAATGGGTTTCTTCCATCAGTGTCTCCAAGATCCCAAGCCCGAAACAGCTCACTCCATTAAGTATTCTACCTTTCCGTCCTCTGAAACCCAGCAGCTCTTGCCTGTTTCATGTCCATCCACCCTTGGCTTTGTTGATAAGATTCGGCGTGTGGGGTGGCGGAATAGAACTGTGGCAGAATGAGGCAGACAAACAAAGAGTCCTTTTGAGTCCTCGTTATATTGTACTCTTCCAAGTGCTTCGTACGGTGCTCTGCACACAGCGAGTGCTCAATAAAAACGATTGAAAGAATGAATGTGGCCGAAGGAAGCAAGAGGGGATGTGGATCAGGGAAAGGACGACGGCAAGAAGTAGTCCAGAAAAGGGAGCAAAAGACAGGGGAAAAAAGTACAGCCATGCTGTGGGGGGGAGCTAATGCATCCCTGCGTTCGGCAGGTCTGAAGACTTGAGTGATGTTTAGTGTGGAATGTTAAAAGGGATCGCTCACCCTTGAATCAAATTCCTTACAACCTTCCAAAGTGGTGAGGGCTTCAGAGCCAGACACAATTATGCAGGAGGTGGAGGTTCCCTCCATTGGCTACCTGCGGTTTTAAAGTTCTCTGTGACCAGCGCTGATCTCCTTCTATTCCAGATATGCCCAAGACCTCCAGGAAGGCCCAGGCAACTCTCTGTAGGGAGTAAAGAGTTTCTCTATCCGCACAGATCCCCACAAAAAACAAGCTGCCGGGAATAGAAAATAAAAACTAGGGGTATACATTCCTTTTAATCCCCAGTGCCTGATTTCTTTTGGGCTTAGGGGTTGAGCGGGATTGGCCTGGGAGAAGGAAGAGGAGGCAGTGTTTCATTTTCCTGTCTATTCTACAGGTTCTGTGATAATTTTATTGTTAACATCAATCAGTGAATCATATTTCTTGAGCGCTTACTCAGTGCATATTGGCCAACTGGCACGTGATCCCACAATCTGAGGTTTGGGCCCACAGCATGGTTTAGTGGATAGAGCATGGGCCTAAGAGTCGGAAGGACCTAGGTTCTAATTCAGGCTCTGCCACATATCTGCTGTATGACCTTGGGCAAGGCACTTAATTACTCTGTGCCTCAGTTACCTCATCTGTAAAATGGGGATTGAGTGTGAGCCCCATCTGGGACATGGGCTGTGTCCAGACTGGTTAATTTGTATCTGCCCCAGTGCTTAGAACAGTGCGTGGCACGTAGTAAGTGCTTAAGTATCATTATTATTATTAGCTACCGATTCCCTCTGAGCTGTCCCTTTTATTGACTGGCCAGCTCACCACAACAATCACACCATTCCTCTTGGCCTCCCCAAGCGTATTGGAGCCATGATTTTAGTGGGTGTGTTGTTGTGTTGAGAGCTGCCGAGGAAAACGGGATCCTTTGGAACTTTGCCCCAGACTCCCAAGCTCTACCTCGGCTTCTTTGTATGCTTCGACAAGGACTTTTCTTGCTTCTTTCTCTTTCCTTTTTCCCTGTAGTTTTACCCACTTTCCCAAAAGTTCACAAAAATTCAAGTGTGGGAAGTGCCTTTTTTTTTTGTATTAGAATGTATGGAGGGCTGCCTTGTTTTTTTTTAGGTATTCTTTCTGAGTCAGTGGAGAAGCATATTCCTGTCTGTTTCCAACAGTTATCGGTGGTGCAAAATTCTCATTAGCACACAAAGCAGACCACCTTTTCCAGTGCATATAGAGCTCCAAAAGTGTGTGAAGACATTTGAAGCTGTCCCTTCTTTCTCCCCTTACTCTCCCTTCACTCTTTTCAGAACTGAGAAGCAGTGTGGTCTAGTGGAAAGAGCACAGGCCTGGGCGGCTGAGGGACCTGAGTTCTAATCCTGGCTCCACCACTTGTTGGCTCTGTGACCTGGGGCAAGTCACTTCACTAGAACAGTGCATGGCACATGGTGTGCTCTTAGCAAATACCATAAAAAAAGCGTTCTGCATGGCAAGGACTGAAGAGGAAGAACGGGCCACAGCCTTGCCAGTTAATAAAGTAAAATGTTGATGATTTGAGCTGATTGTGGCTCTATCAGATCATCCAAAATTTGGGTAATTGAACAGGTGTTTATCTAGTCTGAGAGTCTTCATTTATAGTTTAGTTGGTGACGAGCAAGGAGGTTCAGAAAGAATTTGAAGCAGGGGAGGAATTAATTGCCTCCAAATTCAGTGCAGCCAAGACCAAGCGACCTGGTATTTAAGAGATCTAGGTCAGACAGGAAATCCTAATTTCACTTGAAGTGTCAGATTTACACGGGAAGGCTGGAAGGTCAGTGTTTGGAAAAGAGAGGACAAAAACATGACACCTCAACTTTAAACTCCATCAAGTTTACAGCCTTGCCTACAAAATCCCAAAGGAGAGGGTGGGAGAAATATGACTTAGCTTCATGAAGTATCTTTTTATTAAGAGTCTGAAGCAGTGAGATCATGCATCCCAAGAAGCCTGCACCGCTGATTCCATATCCTTCTGCCAGAATGACAGCATTGAGATTGAATCAAGTAAATACAAATTTAGTGTACTCTTCCACCCTTTTTCTTTTTTTTCTTTTAAATAGCGCTCATAAAATGTTCCCTGTGTTGAATGACCTGGCCGGGAGGTTGTTGAAGGTGCCTTGTGAAGATTGTTTTTAAAAGGAAGAGGGTTTGAGGGTTGTTTTTCTTTGGGAGAGGGAGGTGGTGTGTGTGATTTGCTTTTCTTCAGCTTGCTGGGACCAGGGGGTGAATAAAATAAACAGAGCTGTTTCTCCCGAAGGTCAGGCCGTGCCCTTGACACTGCTGCCTGATTTACCAATCAGCCACACCCTCCATAAAACCCTGTGGGTTAATGGTGCTCCCCTTTGGCAGGAGGTGAAGGGGAGAAAGGTTTAGTTTCCCAAATGCAGGGGGGCGGGGTTAGATTTGAAGATTAGGAGCCTAGTTATTTTCCGGACAAAAGGGCAATTTTCTGGCAGGAAATCATAGCCCTGAAAGGGCCTTGAGCTGGCCTAGTCTGGCCTTCTTATCTCCAGGCCTTTTGAGGCACCTAAACCACCCACCCCTCTGGGGAAGGAGGTTCCACAACCGGCCTCAGTAATCCATGCTAGCTAGTGCTGAAGGGCCCAAACTTTCAGGAAATTCCATGTTAAAAATACATTTCCTTGGACAATTCAGAACCGTTGAAGAGGGAAATTCTGAAACCAACTCGCTTGAATTATGAGATTGCAGAATAAAAATAACATCCTTCCATGCTTCCAGAATGAGACCCAAAAGTCCCATAGCTGGATGGTGCAACAAGCCCAGAAAACCAAGAGCACAGGGCTGAGAGTCAGAAGGACCTGGGTTCTAATCCCACTCTGCCACTTGTCTGCTGTGTGACCTTGGGCAAGTCACTTCACTTCTGTGCCTCTGTTCCCTCATCTGTAAAATGGAGATTAAGATTGTGAGCCCCATGTGGAACATGGACTGTGTCCAACCTGGTTCATTTGTTCATTTATTCAGTCGCATTTCCTGAGTGCTAATTCATTCATTCAGTTGTATTTATTGAGTGCTTACTGTGTGCAGAGCACTGTACTAAGCGACTGGGAAGTACAAGGAAAGCAGCGTGGCTCAGTGGAAAGAGCCCGGGCTTTGGAGTCCGAGGTCGTGGGTTCAAATCCTGGCTCTGCCACTTGTCAGCTGTGTGATTTTGGGCAAGTCACTTAACTTCTCTGGGCCTCAGTTCCGTCATCTGTAAAATGGGGATGAAGACTGTGAGTCCCACGTAGGACAACCTGATTACCTTGTATCCACCCCAGCGCTTAGAACAGTGCTTGGCACATAGTAAGCACTTAACAAATACCAACATTATTATTATTATTATTATTACAAATCGGCAAATTTGGCAAAGTACAAATTACTGTGAAGAGCACTGAACTAAGCCCTTGGAAGGGTACAATACAGCAATAAACAGACACATTCCCTGTCCACAAGGAATTTATAGTCTAGAAGGGGGGAGACAGACATTAATACAGCTAAATAAATTACAGATATGTACATAAGTGTTGTGGGGCTGAGAGGGGGGAAGAACAAAGGGAGCAGGTCAGGGCAACATAGAAAGGAGTGGGAGAAGAGGAAGGGGGTCATAGTCAGGGAAGGCCTCTTGGAGGAGATGTGTCTTCAATAAAGGCTTTGAAGGGAGGGGAGAGTAATTTTTGGATTTGAGGAGGGAGGGAATTCTAGGTCAGAGACAGGACATGGCTGTGGGGTCAGTGGTGAGATGTGAGATGGAGGCACAGTGAGAAGTTTAGCATTAGAGGAGCCAAGTGTGTGGGCTGGGCTGTAGTAAGAGAGTAATGAGGTGAGGTAGGAGGAGACAAGGTGATTAAGTGCTTTAAAGCCAGTGGTGAGGAGTTTTTGTTTGATAAGGAGGTGGATGGGCAACCACAGGAGTTTTTTGAGGAGCCGGGTGACATGTCCTGAACGTTTCTGTAGAAAGGTGATCTGGACAGCAGGATGAAGTTTTGACTAGAGTGGGGAGAGACAGAGGGCTGGGCAGTCAGCAAGGAGGCTGATGCAGTAATAATAATAATAATAATAATGATGGCATTTGTTAAGCGCTTACTATGTGCAAAACACTGTTCTAAGCACTGGGGGGGATACAAGGTGATCAGGTTGTCCCACATGGGGCTCACAATCTTAATCCCCATTTTACAGATGAGGTCACTGGGGCTCAGAGAAATTAAGTGACTTGCCCAAGGTCACACAGCAGACATGTGGCAGAGCCAGGATTCGAACCCATGACCTCTGACTCCCAAGCCCAGGCTCTTTCCACTGAGCCACGCTGCTTCTCTATAATAATAATAATAATGATGATGATGATGGCATTTGTTAAGCGCTTACTGTGTGCAAAGCACTGTTCTAAGCGCTGGGGAGGTTACAAGGTGATCAGGTTGTCCCATGGGGGGCTCACAGTCTTAATCCCCATTTTACAGCTGAGGTAACTGAGGCACAGAGAAGTAAAGTGACTTGCTCAAAGTCACACAGCTGACAGTTGGCGGAGCCGGGATTTGAACCCATGACCTCTGACTCCAAAGCCAGTGCTCTTTCCACTGAGCCACGCTGGGATAGGATGAGTGATTATATTAACGTGGTAGCAGTTTGGATGGAGAGGAAAGGGTGGATTTTAGTGATGTCGTGAAGATGGGACAGACAGGATTTAGTGATGGATTGAATATGTGGGTTCATTCAATAGTATTTATTGAGCACTTACTGTGTGCAGAGCACTGTACTAAGTGCTTGGGAAGTGCAAATCGGCAACATATAGAGACGGTCCCTACCCAACAATGGGCTCACAGTCTAGAAGGTTGAATGAAAGAGCGGAGACAAGGATAAGGCCAAGGTTCCAGGCTTGTGAGACAGGAAGGATGGTGGTGCCGTCCTATCGTGATGGAAAAGTCAGGGTGGAGGATAGGGTTTGGATGGGAAGATAAGGAGTTCTATTTAGCGTGTATGTACCCCAGTGCTTAGTACAATCAATCAATCAATCAATCAATCAATTGTATTTATTGAGCGCTTACTGTGTGCAGAGCACTGTACTAAGCGCTTGGGAAGTACAAGTTGGCAACATATAGAGACGGTCCCTACCCAACAGTGGGCTCACAGTCTAGAAGGGGGAGACAGAGAACAAAAAAAACCATTAACAAAATAAAATAAATAGAATAGATATATACAAGTAAAATAAATAAATAAATAAATAAATAGAGTAATAAATATGTACAAACATATATACAGGTGCTGTGGGGAAGGGAAGGAGGTAAGGCAGGAGGATGGAGAGGGGGAGGAGGGGGAGAGGAAGGAGGGGGCTCAGTCTGGGAAGGCCTCCTGGAGGAAGTGAGCTCTCAGTAGGGCTTTGAAGGGAAGAAGAGATCTACAGTGCCTGGCACATAGTAAGTGCTTAATAAATGCCATAAAAACCGGACAAACAAAATGAAACTGCTTTGCTCTTGGGAGAGGGTACTGAAAAGCACAGGAGTCCCAAGGTGGGGAAAGTCTGGGTCAGCCTGGTGGGCCAATTTAGGAGTGAGATTAATGGGCTCCAGAGGGACTTGGTGTCTAGCCTTACGTCTTCAGGGACTGTTGTTTTGATGGGCAGAACAACCTTTGGGACCTTAAGAGATACAGAGTCATAACACTTCCTGGAGCAGCATGGCATAGTGAGTAGAGTACGGGCCTGGGTATCAGAAGTTCATGGGTTCTAATCCTGGCTTCACAACCTGGTGCTATGTGGTCTTGGGCGAACTACTTCACTTCTCTGTGCCTCAATTACCCCATCTGTAAAGTGGGGATTAAGACTGTGAGCTTCAAGAGGGACAGGGACTGTGTCCAACCCGATTTACTTGTATCCACCCCAGCCTGGCACATAGTAAGCTCTTAACAAATACCATAATAATAATAATAATGATTATTTACATATCCTTCAGCTGACAGGAGTAACCTCCCCCTCTGCGCCCCCCCCCCCCCCAAAAATCAAAGTTGGTTTAGTGAAATGGAAGACACTCCTTAAGGGCAGGAATCCTCATGTCCACCAACTGTACTGAACTGTACTCTTCCAGGCACTTAGTACAGTACAGTGCTCTGCACACAGTAAGCGCTCAATAAATATGATTGATTGATTGATAGCAGACAAGTACCATTGACTGATTGGTTACCTCTGCTTTGGCATTCCTATCCTAGGCCCATAAATGACTATGAGTTGTATTTATTGAGTGCTTACTGTGTGCAGAGCATTGTTCTAAGCACTTGTGAGAGTACAATGTAACAGAGTTGATACATGAATATGCTCCTTTTTAACTACAGTACTGCTTTTCTCCAAGAAGTATGCTTGTTACTAAGAGGAGGCGACTGTTTTGGGGAGAACTAGATTTAATATCTCTTCCTGAGAATTGATTCCCCACGTTTTCCAAAGGACTTAACCGTCGTTCTTGTTCATTCTTATACTCTCCCTGAGGAGGAGGGCGTTCCGTTGGCTCTCAAAATACTACAACAAAGTTAGGGCAAAAATAGGGCCTTAGCTAATAAAACCAAGAACTAACTAGATCCCTTCACTTGCACCCTTTCTTCTCCAATCCTGATCAAAATCATTCAAGCTCTTCCTGGATAGGGTCCCTCAAGCCTGTAGGCTGAAGAGTTTGGGGAAAAAGGTCCTTGTGGGCAAGGAATGTGTCTGCCAACTCTGTTACATTATGCTCTCCCTAGCACTTAGTGCAGTAAACACTCAATAAATACCACTGATTGACTGATTGATCGTTTGATTGGAAAACAGGAGTTGGGAGGGCGTGAGGGCTGCATTGCTCAAGAAGCAGGACAAAGGCACAAGAAAGGTCACTGCAGCAAGTACATAAACTCCCATCTCTGTTCCTCTGGTGAGCCACCAGTTAGTATCATAATAAAGATGTTGGGGTGCCTGTTTCTCTCTGTAGAAAACAAATAGGAAATAAACTATCCCTAAGTGTGCAGTTGGCCTGCTCTGTGGAACTTACTGTACCTCATAATAATAATAATGGCATTTGTTAAGCGCTTACTGTGTGCCAAGCACTGTTCTAAGTGCTGGGGTAGATACAGGGTAATCAGGTTGTCTCACGTGGGGCTCACAGTCTTAATCCCCAATTGGCAGGTGAGGCAACTGAGGCACAGAGAAGTCAAGTGACTTGCCCAGTCACACAGCTGATCAGTGGCGGAGCTGGGATTAGAACCCACGACCTCTGACTCAATCAATCAATCGTATTTATTGAGCGCTTACTGTGTGCAGAGCACTGTACTAAGCGCTTGGGAAGTACAAGTTGGCAACATATAGAGACAGTCCCTACCCAACAGTGGGCTCACAGTCTAAAAGACTTCCAAGCCCGTGCTCTTTCCGCTAAGCCACGCTGCTTCTCAAGTGTTCCCAAGTGGAACCCCAGCCACAAACATCAGAAAACGCTCAATAAATACCACTGATTGATTGACTGATTGATCGTTTGATTGGAAAACAGAAGCCTGGGAGGGAGTGAGGGCAGAACAAAGGCACAGGAATGGGTCCTGCAGCAAGCACATAAACAAACTCCCATCTCTGTTCCTCTGGTAAGCCACCAATTAATACCCTTATAATCCATCAATCAATTGTATTTATTGAGCGCTTACTGTGTGCAGAGCACTGTACTAAGCGCTTGGGAAGTACAAGTTGGCAACATATAGAGACAGTCCCTACCCAACAGTAGGCTCACAGTCTAAAAAGTTGTTGGGGTGCCTGTTTCTCATTGTAGAAAACAAATAGGAAATAAGCTATCCCTGTTTACTTGTTTTGATGTCTGTCTTCTCCCACTTCTAAACTGCGAGCCCGTTGTGGGCAAGGATTGTCTCTATTTGTTGCTGAATTGTACTTTCGAAGCGTTGCTGAATTATACTTTCCAAGTGCTTAGTACAGTGCTCTGCACACAAGAAGTACTCAGTAAATACGATGAAATGAATGAGGGAAAGGGTGTGCAGTTGGCATGCTCTGTGGAACTCGCTGTACCTCACTCATGGTGTGGCACCCCAGCCACAAACATTGGGGATCAAATGGAGCAATGTGATGGGCTCACTTCATGCCACCAACGGGTAAAGGCAATGGTGGGGTGGAGTGCATAACTTAACCTCCTCACTGTGCCTCGTTCTCGTCTGTCCCGCCATCGACCTCCGGCCCATGTCCTCCCTCTGGCCTGGAATGCCCTCCCTCCGCACATCCGCCAACCTAGCTCTCTTCCTCCCTTCAAAGCCCTGCTGAGAGCTCACCTCCTCCAAGAGGCCTTCTCAGACTGAGCCCCCTTTTTCCTCTCCTCCTCCTCACCCCCCCCACCTCCTTCCCCTCCCCACAACACCTTTATATATGTTTGTACAGATTTATCACTCTATTTATTTTACTTGTACATATTTACTAGTCTATTTATTTTGTTAATGATGTGCATTTAGCTTTAATTCTATTTGTTCTGTTGACTTGACACCTGTCTACATGTTTTGTTTTGTTGTCTGTCTCCCCTTTCTAGACTGTGAGCCCGTTGTTGGGTAGGGATCGTGTCCATATGTTGCCAACTTGTACTTCCCAAGCACTTAGTACAGTGCTCTGCACACAGTAAGCTCTCAATAAATGCGATTGAATGAATGAATGAATGAACACAGATTCATTGCTAGGTTCTTACTCCACCTCTCCACTCTCCGAGAGTTGCCACTGCCTCCTTCTGCTTTCCCTCCCTGCTCAGGTTCACAGGAAGAAAGGTCCCCTAACCCTCTTTCTGTAAACCATCCTGGTTTTATGATTGTTGTAGTAAATCTCTTTTGAAAAGAGTGCACCCACCCCTAACCTTCAGCTGCAATATTTGTTTCACAGCCTCTGTTTACTATTGTTAAACTAAAACCCTTTGGTTTATACACAGTTTGCTATGCAGAGATACAGAGGCCTGTGGGGACCTCCCCAATTTCCCCCCACCACACACACAACTTCTTCCTGGGGCTTCACCCCTCTGCAGTCCCCATGGATACGGGGCCTGCTGCAAAGTGTGGCCTTCCTTGCCCTCGGGCCTCTGCTCCCTCCAGGAAGCCTTTATTCCCAGTCCCGCCTGCCAGACATAAGTGGGGAAGGTTGGTTATTCTTGGTTGGGGAGAAAGTTGAGTTCATAAAGCCTGTTTATCCTTCCAGTCCCTGAATGGCTTCAGCCTCTGAAACCGGAGTGGACAGTGGGCCCAGAGGAGCCCAGTGGTTACGGCACATCCGGAGGTTAAACTGCTCTTTGCAGAGCCCCGCTTGCCCGGTCCATCCGGCCGGCCCCGCACACTGAACACCTATTGTGCAGCTGAGCCAGGGGGTGTCTCTGCCATCTCAGCCCACGGCCGGCAAGTTCCAATTTCTGACAATCCCAGCTTTGTGTGGCCTTTTTTTTTCCTCCTTTTTTTTTTGGGAGTGCTCCACGGAGCTGGAAAGCAGTCCCCCGTGGCTTTGGGACCCCGTCTAGACTGTGAGCCCACTGTTGGGTAGGGACTGTCTCTATATGTTGCCAACTTGTATTTCCCAAGAGCTTAGTACAGTGCTCTGCACACAGTAAGCGCTCAATAAATACGATTGATTGATTGAAATATACTAGGTTAACTCCTTCAAGGCCATTGTAGGTGAGAGGGCCGTCGCTACGACTCCGAATCTGGACTCCGCCACTTAGTATAGTCAAATCTGCACAGGGGAAATTCTCTTTGGGTCAATCCATTATTGGTTAAATGGTGCCACGTACAAAACTGGCCCAGAAACCCTCATGTCGGTGTGACTTTGATGGGAAGGTGACATTTTGGGCCTGCCCTCCGTCCGTTTCCCCTCACCCCCCAGCTCTGCGTTCTCTCCTCACCTCTGCGTTCTCTCCTCACCTCTGCCGTCCTGCAGGGCCTCAAAATCATCCCCACTGTTCAGACTCTTTGGCGGCAGGAGGAGTGAACAGCTATCAGGGCTAGCGGGGTTGTCAGCCAGACCCTAAGGCCAACTGGGAGACATAATTAAACTGGAAAAGATCGTTCCAGCTCAAGCTAATGATTCTGACTCCAATCAGTCAATGGTTCTAATGCTACCAACTCTGTACTCTCCCGAGCGCCTAGCACAGTGCCCTGCACACAGTAAGTGCTCAATAAATACCACTGACTGATATAATTCTATTCTGACAATTTTGACACCTTTCTACATGTTTTGTTGTCTGTCTCCCCCTTCTAAACTGTAAGCCCATTGTTGGGTAGGGACCGTCTCTATATGTTGCCTACTTGTACTTCCTAAGCACTTAGTACAGTGCTCTGCACACGGTAAGCGCTTAATAAATATGATTAAATGAAAGAATGATTGATTAATCCCAGCTCTGCCTCTAGCCTGCTGGGTGACCTTGGACAAGTCACTTCTCTGGTCCTCCATTTTCTCATCTGTAAATTGGTCATCTGGTACCTGTTCTCCCTCTTAAACTTTGATTCCAATGAGGGACAGGGACTGGTCTGCTCTGATTATCTTGTCTGTATCCCCGCACTTAGTGCGGTGTTTGTACATAGTAAGTGTTTAACAAATCCTATTATTATTATTATTACCATTATTGTCATATAGTATTTATTGAGTATTTACTTATCACAGAGAACTGTGCTAAGCACTTGTGAGAAGCAGCCTGGCTTAGTGGAAAGAGCCCCGGCTTGGGAGTCAGAGGTCGTGGGTTCTAATCCCATCTCTGTCATTTATCAGCTGTGTGACTTTGGGCAAGTCGCTTAACTTCTCTGTGCCCCAGTTCCCTCATCTGTAAAATGGGGATTAAAAGTGTGAGCCCCATGTGGGACAACCTGATGACCTTGTATCTACCTCAGTGTGTAGAACAGTGCTTGGCACATAGTAAGCACTTAATAAATGCCATTATTATTATTACAATAGTAGACATTACATGTGCAGGTTACAATCGAGAGTGGGAGACAGACATGAAATTAAATTACGGGTGGTAATGATGGCATTTATTAAGCGCTTACTATGTGCAAAGCACTGTTCTAAGCACTGGGGAGGTTATAAGGTGATCAGGTTGTCCCACGGGGGGCTCACAGTCTTAATCCCCATTTTACAGATGAGGTAACTGAGGCCCAGAGAAGAGAAGGGTAAGGGAAGCAACCAAGTGTAAGAATATGTGCATAAGTACGCTCAATGTGGGCAGGGAATGTGTCTACCAACTCTGTTGTTTTGCACTCTCCCAAGCACTTAGTATAATGCTTGGCACACAGTAGTGGCCCAGTAAATACCATTCATTCATTCATTCATTCATTCAATCATATTTATTGAGTGCTTACTGTGTGCAGAGCACTGTACTAAGCGCTTGGGAAGTCCAAGTTGGCAACATCTAGAGACGGTCCCTACCCAACAGCGGGCTCACAGTCTAGAAGGGGGAGACGGGCAACAAAACAAAACATATTAACAAAATCAAATAAGTAGAATAAATAAGTACAAGTAAAATAAATAGAGTAATAAATATGTACAAACATATATACATATATATACTTCGTATTGCTTATTTCATACTCCCCCCCGTGCTTGGAACAGTGCTTGTCACACAGTAAGTGTTTAACAAGTACCACGATCATCATTATCACTACCATCCCCTACCCTGCCTATCCTGGAGAAGCAGCGTGGCTCAGTGTAAAGAGCCCAGGCTTTAGAGTCAGAGGTCATGGGTTCAAATCCTGCCTCCGCCAATTGTCAGCTGGGTGACTTCGTGTTAAGTGCTGTGGGTTGGGGTGGGGTGAGCAGAGCACTTAAGTGCTTAGGGGGGTAGGACTAAGTGTACCAGTGACCTAGTCTGGAGGGAAAATAGCATGAGCAACAAGGAAGGGAAGGCTTTGTGGAGGAGATGAGATTTTAGGAGGGTTTCAAAGATGAGGAAGAGGTGGAACTGTTAGCTATGAAGGAGAAGGGAGAGCATGACGAAGGGGTCAGTGACAAGAGAGTCCGGAGTGAGTCACCGGGAGCATGGTCTTGGGAGTCAGAAGGTCATAGGTTCTAATTCTGGCTCTGCCGTTTGTGTGTTGTGTGACCTTGGGCAAGTCACTTCACTTCTCTGGGTCTCAGTTATCTCATCTGTAAAATGAGGATTGAGACTGTGACCCCCCCACAAGGGACAGGAACTCTGTCCAACCTGATTTGTATGTGTGCACCCCAGGGCTTAGTTCAGTGTCTGGCACAAAGTAAACGATTATTATTATTATTATTGTTGTTGTTGGAACCAAGTGTGCTGGCTGGGTGGTAGTGGGAGAGGAACGAGGATATTTGGCGGCAAGAGAGCTGAGGGCCTTAAAGCCGACACTGAGGAATTTCTCCCTGATGTGGTAATTAATGGATGGGCAACCATTGGAGGTTTTTGAGGAGAGGGGAGATGTGTGCAGAATGTTGAGTAGAGACAAAAGCTGCTTAAAACTGCCTCATCACTGCCCTCATTAATATGCATGTGGATTCCGGTGAATTGTTTTCAACCAGTCATTAGATTTTTCCCAAGCATATATGGCTAGTGCTTCACTTAGTACCAAATGGAGTGTGGTAGAGGCAGTTGTCGTTCTTTGGCATAGTCACACCAAGAGTATTTTAAATTCCACAGATCTAGGTTTTCCACAGTCTGACAAGAAACTACTAACAGTTGGTGTTATAAACAATGGTAACTGAATATGATTTTGCTTTTGCTTATCATTGCTATTATGATATTTGTTAAGTGTCTACTCTGTGCCTCGCTCTGTCCTAAGTGTTGGGGTAGATATAAGTTTGTCAGTTTGGACACAGTCCCTCATGGGGCTTCTAGTCTAAGTAGGAGGGCGAATAGGCATTGACTCATTGTACAGATGAGAACACTGAGCCACAGAGAAGTGAAGTGATTTGCCCAAGGTCACACAGTAGACAACTGGCAGAGGCAGGATTAGAACCCAGTCCTCTGACTCTCCAGCCTAGGCCACGCTGCTACTCATGATAGAGAAGCAGCGTGGCTCCGTGGAAAGAGCCTGGGCTTGGGAGTCAGAGGTCATGGGTTCTAATCCCGGCTCCGCCACATGTCTGCTGTGTGACCTTGGGCAAGTCACTTCACTTCTCTGTGCCTCAGTTCCCTCGTCTGTAAAATGGGGATGAAGACTGTGAGCCCCATGTGGGACAACCTGATCACCTTGTATCCCCCCCAGTGCTTAGAACAGTGCTTGGCACATAGTAAGAACTTAACAAATATCATTATTATTACTATTATGAATGTTTTTGCTTGAGAAATGCAATTTTTTTCCAGTGAGCAGCTTTGTTTTTAAATCACATCTCCTAGAAGCCTTCCCTGGTAAAAACGACTCTCTCGTCTCCCGACCCAATATCCCCAAGCTACCCCTTCAACACTTCCCAGTTACCTCATCATCATCAATCGTATTTATTGAGCAATTACTGTGTGCAGGGCACTGTACTAAGCGCTTGGGAAGTACAAGTTGGCAACCTGAGCATTCAGCCACTCACAACCCAACCTGTGGCCATACTTTTATGCTCTGTTGCTTCCTCCTACCTGTAATTTACCCCTTTCAGCATTGTGCCTGGAGAGTTTCCAAGTACTCTACCAGTCTCGGCTACAGGAGGAAGAGTAAAGGAGAGGCCTAACCACTCCATTCCTAGCTTGGGCAGTGGCTAACGAGTGGCTGGCAATCTGCTACAAGTCAAAACTCACCCATGCTGGGCAGTGGCGGCATGGGAGAGAGTCGAGGGTGGAAGCTCGAGTTTACTGCGCGGAAGGTGGCAATGATAAACCGTTTCCGTATTTTTACCAAGAAAACTCTCTGGATACACTACCAGAACGATTGCAAATGGAGAGCGGGGCATTCTGGAAAAGATGTGTCTGTGGTAATAATAATAATGATGGCATTAGTTAAGCACTTACTGTGTGCAAAGCACTGTTCTAAGCCCGGGGGGGGATACAAGGTGATCAGGTGTTCCCACGTGGGGCTCACAGTCTTTATCCCCATTTTACAGATGAGGTAACTGAGGCACAGAGAAGTGAAGTGACTTGCCCAAAGTCACACAGCTAAGAAGCGGCGGAGCCGGGATTAGAACCCATGACCTCTGACTCCAAAGCCTGTGCTCTTTCCACTGAGCCACGCTGCCGTGGTGTTGCTATGGGTCAGAAACGACTCGACGGCATAAGACAAGACCTGTAATTTATTTTAGTGTCTTCCCTGAAAGCTCCTAAGCTCCTAGAGGACAGAGGTCGTGTCTACTAATACGAAGGTACTTTAACGGGCACCTAGTACAGTAGTCTGCACACGGTAACACTAATCGTTTTTATGGTATTTGTTAAGCGCTTGCTATGTGTCAAGCACTGTTCTAAGCATGGTGGTAGATACAAGCTAATCAAGTTGGACACAGCTCATGTCCCACAAGTCCATGTCACACTTGGGACACAGTCTTAATCCCCGTTTTACAGACAAAGTAACTGAGGCCCAGAGAATTAAAGTAATTTACCCAAGGTCACACAGCAGACAAGGGGTGAAGCTGGGATTCGAACCCAGGTCTTTCTGAGTCTCAGACCTCTGCTCTTTCCACTAGGCCACCCTGCTTCCTCGCTTGAGTAGCACAGGGTAGCCTGTGGCTGCTAGGTTTTCCTATTTAATTGAGAAGCAGCGAGGCTTAGTGGTAGAGCCCAGGACTGGAAGTCAGAAGGACCTGGGTTCTAATCCCGGCTCCTCCACTTGTCTGCTGTGGGACCCTGGACAAGTCACTTCACTTCTCAGTGCCTCAGTTACCTCATCTGTAAAATGGAGATTAAGACTGAGCCCTATATGGGTCAGGGACTGTGTCCAACCTAAGTACCTAGTATCTAGCACTTAGTACAGTGCCTGGCACATAGTAAATGCTTAACAAATACCACAAGTATATAATAATAATTATAATAATGATGGCATTTTTTAAGCGCTTCCTATGTGCAAAGCACTGTTCTAAGCGCTGGGGGGATACAAGGTGATCAGGTGGCCCCACGTGGGGCTCACAGTCTTAATCCCCATTTTACAGATGAGGTAACTGAGGCCCAGAGAATTTAAGTGACTTGCCCAAAGTCACACAGCTGACAAGTGGCAGAGTCGGGATTTGAACCCATGACCTCTGACTCCAAAGCCGGGGCTCTTTCCACTGAGCCACGCTGCTTCTCTATTATTATTCTTTCAAGATGGGAAGGTTGAGAGCACAGGGAGGATAAGCGATCCCATATCATCCATCAAAATCTCTGGGAAAACTAAGATTATAACCCAGAGGTCCTCAGCAGAGGAGCACCCTGGTTGTTGATTTGATCCATGCATCAGGACAGAGCAGTTTTCCTCATTGCCCCTACTTCCCCATCTCCCCTGCCACAGGGAGAAGACCCTGATAGGATTTGTGCTGTGGGCAGGGATTGTCACTCTTTATTGTTGCGCTGTACTTTCCCAAGCGCTTAGTACAGTGCTCTGCACACAGTAAGCACTTAATAAATAAATACAATTGAATGAATTAATTTACATTTCTGGACCTTGAATCTCTCCCCATTTCTCTCCTGCCTGAACCCAGATTGTAAATTCCCAACCCTTTCTGTCATATGGGGAGTAGAGAGGCTGTAAACTCCTTTCATTTATTCAATATTCTTTAGTATTTTTTGAGCGCAAAGAACTGTACCAAGCGCTTGGGAGAGTACAGTACAACAACAGACTAGAGCAGAGCTCATGTCTGCTGACTCTTTTGTGTTGTATTCGCCCAAGCGCTTAGTGAGGACACAGTGAGCTTTCAAAAAATAGCTTTGATCAATGGAGAGGGGTGGCTCTTTCTCTGTGGTGGGGAGTCATTTTTCATGCTCGGGCCTTTGATCCACCCCAGAAATGCACTCCTAAGGGGCATGAATAAGTAAGTGCCTCATCCTCCACAACCTGTAAAATGGGGCAAATACTGCTTGCCGGGTACCCACTTTCAAAAGACGTGTAAGCATCAGCAAGGCTGTCCACATGAAGAATTTAGCTCCGTCCAAATATTATAATTAGCCCCCTAGTAATCCCTTTGGGGGAATAATGATTAAACACATTGCAATGTTAATGTCATTCCATCAGCTCTGGATACAGACTGAGCAGACAATTGGCAGCTTCCCCTGCGCTAGATCTCTGTTAAAGGCTTATTTCTGCTTATGGCCTTTCCAGGAAGAGTGGTGCCTTCTGACCTTAGTGTAGCCCTATTTATATGTCAGCTATAGTGTGTTAAGACATCGACCAAATAAGGCTTCTTATCACTGTGGAGGTCCTTTGCCAGGGTGGAGCAATCCAATAGGCTAATAGGGATAAGCATTCTTTTATTTGCTGAAACAGGCAACTTTTAAAGACAGAATCCCAACCCCTTGCTCCTCTAAAGTAAATAAAGGAGAATAAGAGTAGTATTTGTTAAGTGCTTACTATGTGTCAAGCACTGGTCTAAGTCCTGGCAAAGTAATCAGGTCAGAGATAGTACCTGTCCCAATCCATCAATTAATCAATGGTAATAATAATGATGGTATTTGCTAAGTGCTTACTGTTCTAAGCACTGGGGAGGATACAAGGTGATCAGGTTGTCCCACGGGGGCTCACACTTTTAATCCCCATTTTACAGATGAGGTAACTGAGGCACAGAGAAATTAAGTGACTTGCCCAAAGTCACACAGCTGACAGTTGGCGGAGCTGGGATTTGAACCCATGGTCTCTGCCTCCAAAGCCCGGGCTCTTTCCACTGAGCCACGCTGCTTCAGAGCACTGTACTAAGGGCCTGGGAGCGGACAATGCAACAAATTTAGCCGACATGTTCCCATAAGGAGCTTACAGTCTAGAGGGGGGAGACAGACATTAATATATATGAATAAGTAATTTATAATATGTAATTTAAGGAAATGCACACAAGTGCTGTGGGGTTGGGGGTGGGGCAGATATCTAATGGCCTAGGTCACAGGTGCCATCATTATTATTATTATTAGGAAAAAGACTAATTGATTACGTTTTTCCCGAAAGGGAATTTCAATCCATTGTGCCTAAACAGTTATATTGGGAGAAGCAGCGTGGCTCAGTGGAAAGAGCACGGGCTTTGGAGTCAGATGTTATGGGTTCAGATCTCGGCTCTGCCAACCGTCAGCTGTGTGACTGTGGGCAAGTCAATTAGCTTCTCTGTACCTCAGTTCCCTCATCTGTAAAATGGGGATTAAGACTGTGAGCCCCCAGTGGGACAACCTGATCACCTTGTAACCTCCCCACTGCTTAGAACAGTGCTTTGCACGTAGTAGGGAAGCAGCGTGGCTCATTGGAAAGAGCCCGGCCTTTGGAGTCAGAGGTCATGGGTTCAAATCCCAGCTCACCACTTGTCAGCTGTGTTACTTTGGGCAAGTCACTTCACTTCTCTGGGCCTCAGTTCCCTCATCTGTCAAATGGGGATGAAGGCTGTGAGCCCCCTGTGGGACAACCTGATCACCTTGTAACCTCCCCAGCGCTTAGAACAGTGCACATAGTAAGCGCTTAATAAATGCCATTATCATTATTATTATTATAAGCGCTTAACATGCCATTATTATTATTATTATTATCCAAGCGCACAGATGACCCAGAAGGGAGAGCGAGTTGAGAAAAAGAGGGCTTAATCAGAGACTGCTCGTGTCTTGGAGGAAGTGTGACTTTAATAATGCTTTGAAGGTGGAGAGAGTGGTGGTCTGGCGGATATGTAGGGGGAGGGAATTCCAGGCAAGGGGGAGGATGTGGGAAAGGGGTCGGCAGTGAGATAGACGAGATTGGGGCCCAGTGAGTAAACTGGCTCTAAAGGAGGAGAATGTGCAGGCTGGGCTGGAGTAGGAGAGTAGTGAGGCGAGGTAGGAGGGGGTAAGCTGATTGACTGCTCTAAAGCCAATAGGTCACACAACAGAAAAGTGGCGGAGCCGGGATAAAAGTAAGCAGGAAGGCCTAGCGGAAAGAGCATGGGCTTGAGAGTCGGAAGGACTTGGTTTCTAATCCTGGCCCTGCCACTCCTCTTCTGTGTGACCTTGAACAACTCAGTTCACTTCCCTGGGCTTCAAAATGGGGATTAAGATTGTGCCCTTTATGTGGCACAGGGGCCCTGTCCAACCCGATTGGCTTGAATCTATCTAAAAATGGAGAGATTTTCAAAGTCCTGAATTACAGAAGCTAAAACAGGCCAGGTTTATTTGGGATTGAATAACAGTAAGGTGAAATCCCAGAGTAGCATGTTGGTGGTTTCTGTTTAACCTACTAGCTTCTGAGGCTACAACGTAGAACACCTGGGAAATCGCAGGAGCAGAAACAGTGAAATGGAGCTTGAAAAGAGCAGTACAAAGGAAGGTCCAGGGAAAGATTAAAGTTTAGGATGTATGTCTTTGGCTGAGCAGTGAATTCAAGGAAACGTGATAAGCCTACAAGTATTTGAAAGATGTGTACTGTGGTGAGGGAGAAGGATTATTTAGACAGTACTAAGAACTGAAGTGGAAAGTCAGGAAGGTGACAAGTGAGACTGATATGGTGTACAGAACTCCAGAAAGTAGCAGAGACATGAAATCTTTCTTCCCTGCTTAAGAGGATGCAGTTTCTACCAGACTGTAAATTCCTTGTGAACAGGGAACGTATTTACCAACTATGATATATGTGTAGGTGTACACACACACACACACACACACACACACACACACACACACACACACACACACACACACACACACACATATATTTATGGAATTTGTCAAGTGCTTGCTATGTGGCAGGCACTGTACTAAGCCATGGAGTAGATACAAGCAAATCTGGTTGGATACAGTGCATGTCCTACATGAACTCACATTATAATCTCCATTTTATCGATGAGGTAACTGAGGCACGGAAGTCAAGTGTCTTGCCCAGGTTCACACAGCAGACATGTGGCAGAGCTGCGATTAGAACCCAAGTCCTTCTGACTCCTAGCCCTGTGGTCTTTCCACTAGGCTACACTGCTCAGTGAAAAGAGCAAGGGATTTGGAGTCAGAGGTCATGGGTTCAAATCCTGACTCCGCCAGTTGTCAGTTGTGTGACTTTGGGCAAGTCACTTAACTTCTGTGCCTCAGTTACCTCATCTGTAAAATGGGGATTAAGACTGTGAGCCCCCCGTGGGACAACCTGATCACCTTGTAACCTCCTCAGCACTTAGAACAGTGCTTTGCACATAGTAATCGCTTAATAAATGCCATTATTATTATTATTATTCTCCATGCATGCCCCTCTTTCCAGATGGGTTCAAGAATTAACTTCCTGATTCAGCAGGACACCAGGAGACTGAGGGGTGAATGTGAATAGGTTTCTAAAAAGTGAAAATACTAAGGGAAAGGCTTCTAGTAAGGAAGAAGGTAGTAGTGAGCAGGAAGAGCAAACCCCAATCTGAGCGTGCTGCAGAGACCCAAGCATTCCTTCCATCCTGCCTTGATTACTGTATCAGCCTCCTTGCTGACCTCCCTACCTCTTGTCTCATGCCACTCCAGGCCATATTTCACTCTGTTGCTTGGATCATTTTTCTAAAAAAACGTTCAGTTCATGTTTCCCCACTTCACTCCCTCCTTGAGTGTCCCACCGACACCGCAAACCTAACATGCCCAAAACAGAACTTCCCACCCAAACTCTTGTCTTCCCCCTGACTTTCATTCATTCATTCATTCATTCAATCATATTTATTGAGCTCTTACTGTGTGCAGAGCACTGTACTAAGCACTTGGGAAGTACAAGTTGGACTTTACCATAGACAACACCACCATCCACCCTGTTTCAAGCCTGTAACCTTGGTGCTATCTTTGATTCATCTCTCTCATTCAGTCCACACATTCAAGCTGTCACCAAATCCTGTTGGCTCTACCTTTACAACAACTAGGCACTGTACAAACACCATTAAAAAACAAAAACAACCCAGCTCTCTCTCCCCATCCACCATAACCCTAGTGTGAGAATGCTTGTCTGCTCACCTTAAGCCTTAGCATCTAATAATAATAATAATAATGACATTTATTAAGTGCTTGCTATGTGCAAAGCACTGTTCTAAGTGCTGGGGAGGTTACAAGGTGGTCAGGTTGTCCCACAGGGGGCTCACAGTCTTAATCCCCATTTTACAGATGAGGTAACTGAGGCCCAGAGAAGTTAAGTGACTTGCCCAAAGTCACTCAGCTGACAGTTGACGGAGCTGGGATTTGAACCCATGACCTCTGACTCCAAAACCCATGCTCTTTCCACTTAGCCACACTACTTCTCTACTGCAATAAGGACAATAATCTACTGCAATAAGGACAATAAACATAGAAAATATTTAAGAAAATCATGCATGGAGCAAAATCCCAGGGTCTTACACAAAATATGAAGAGAATTCTAAAACTGAAGACTTTAAACAAGCTCATGGCTTTGTCAAAATTTTCCCATCTGAATATTCATTATCTTTTCCATATGTTTGTGTCTGCCTTCTGTGCAGCTGGGAAAGCATAAACCAGGAAGCTTACTTCAGGAGCTGTAAACATTTGGTGCTGAAGTGGAGAGAACATGTGGCATCTCTGTGAAGATCTTGAAATAACAAAAAAGAAAAAGGATACTAGAACAGGGTTGATGTGCTTCAGTCATTTTAGAGTCCAAAGCAAAAGGAAAAACCACATTTTCTAAGAAAAAAAGTTACATCTCTATTCTAAATGCAGAAAGGGAAAGGAGTGAACTTCTGGTCAATCAGTCAATCACATTTATTGAGCGCTTACTGTGTACAGAGCACTGTACTAAGTGCTTGGGAGAGTGCAATATAATAATAATGCTGGTATTTGTTAAGCGCTTACTATGTGCAAAGCACTGTTCTAAGTGCTGGGGGGCTTACAAGGTGATCAGGTTGTCCCACGTGGGGCTTACAGTCTTCATCCCCATTTTACAGATGAGGTAACTGAGGCCCAGCGAATAATAAGAATAGTGGCATATTTTAAGCACATACTGTGTACTGAGCACGGTTCTAAGCACTGGGGAGGGTACAAGGTGATCAGGTTGTCCCACGTGGGGATACCTCATCCCATTTTACAGATGAGGCAACTGAGGCTCAGAGAAGTGAAGTGACTTGCCCAAAGTCACACAGCAGACAAGTGGTGGAGCTGGGATTAGAACCCATGACCTCTGCCTCCCAAGCCCAGGCTCTTTCAACTGAGCCATGCTGCTTCACAATATATCAATATAACAGAGTGGGTGGAAACATTCTCTGCCCATAATGAGTCTACAGTCTTAGAGTCCTAACATTTTTGCTCTCTCCCTTTCTTTTAGTTTCTCTTATTTCAGTCAGTGATATTTATTGAGCGCTTACTGTGTGCAGAGCACTGCAGCATTGCCTAGTAGAAAGAGCATGGTCTTGGGAGTCAGGGGACCTGGGTTCTAATCCTGGTTCTGCCATGTACCTGCTGTGTGATCTTAGGCAAGTCGTTTAACTTTTGTGCCTCAGTTACCTCATCTGTAAAGTGGGGATTGAATACCTGTTCTCCCTCCTACTTAGACTGTAAACTGATTATCTTATATCTACCCCAGCACTTGGTACAGTGCTTGGCACATAGTAAGCACTTAACAAATAAGACAGTTATTATTATGGCTACTAAACACTTTTTAATGGCATTTATTAAGCGCTTACTGTGTGCAAAGCACTGTTCTAAGCGCTGGGAAGGTTACAAGGTGATCAGGTTGTCCCACGTGGGGCTCACAGTTTTAATCCCCATTTTACAGATGAGGTAACTGAGGCCCAGAGAAGTGAAGTGACTTGCCCAAAGTCACACAGCTGACAAGTGGCGGAGCCGGGATTTGAACCCATGACCTCTGACTCCAAAGCCCGGGCTCTTTCCACTAAGCCATGCTGCTAGACTACAGAGGACCTGGGTTCTAATCCCAATTCTGCCAATGACTTGCTCTGTGACCGTGGGTAAGTTACAAATTTTCTGTACTTCAGTTTCCTCACTTGTAAAATGGGGGTTAAATACCTGTTCTCTCACCTACTTAGACAGTGATCCCCCTGTGGGACAGGGACTGTGTCTGGCACTGTACTAAATACTGGGGTAAATACAAGCAAATTGGGTTGGGACTGTGTCACTGTCCCACAAAGAGCTGGGTCTTAATCCCCTTTTACAGATGAGGGAACTGAGGCACAGAGATTTGAAATGAGCTGCCCATGGTCACACAGCCGATAAGTGACAGAGCTGGGATTAGAACTCAGGTCCTTCTGACCCCCAGGTCTGTGTTCTAGCCATTAGGCCACACTGCTTCTTTTAGAATAGTGCTTGATACATAGTAGAGTTGGGGGACACGATTCCTGCCCAAAAGGAGCCAGCCCGCAGTCAGTGAAGAATCCCACATTTTAGTATTTTGGACAGAATCCACCCTTGTTCTGTCCTTGAGCAATCTCTCATCCTATCTCTCATCCTGGATTACTGCATCAGCCTCCTCTCTGATCTCCCATCCTCCTGTCTCTCCCCGCTTCAATCCATACTTCATGCCGCTGCCCGGATTGTCTTTGTCCAGAAACGCTCTGGGCATGTTACTCGCCTCCTCAGAAATCTTCAGTGGCTACCAAGCAACCTACGCATCAGGCAAAAACTCCTCACTCTCAGTTTCCAGGCTGTCCATCACCTCACCCCCTCCTACCTCACCTCCCTTCTTTCCTTCTCCAGCCCAACCCGCACCCTCCGCTCCTCTGCCGCCGCTGATCTCCTCACCGGGCCTTGTTCTCCCCTGTCCCACCGTCGACCCCCGGCCCACGTCCTCCCCCGGGCCTGGAATGCCCTCCCTCTGCCCATCCGCCAAGCTAGCTCTCTTCCTCCCTTCAAAGCCCTACTGAGAGCTCACCTCCTCCAGGAGGCCTTCCCAGACTGAGCCCCCTCCTTCCTCTCCTCCCCCTCCCCCCCAGCTTACCTCCTTCCCCTCCCCACAGCACCTGTATATGTGTTTGTACATATTTATTTACTCTACTTGTACATATTTACTATTCTATTTATTTTATTTTGTTAATATGTTTTATTTCGTTGTCTGTCTCCCCCTTCTAGACTGTGAGTCCGCTGTTGGGTAGGGACCGTCTCTATATGTTGCCAACTTGTACTTCCCAAGTGCGTAGTACAGTGCTCTGCACACAGTAAGTGCTCAGTAAGTACGATTGAATGAATGAATAGTAAGCGCTCAATAAATATGATTGAATGAATGAATGAAGCAGAGAAGCTTCTCTGAATTAGAGAAGCAGCGTGGCTCAGTGGAAAGAGCACGGGCTTTGGAGTCAGAGGTCAGAGGTCATGGTTTCGAATCCTGGCTCCGCCACACGTCTGCTGTGTGACCCTGGGCAAGTCACTTAACTTCTCTGAGCCTCAGTGACCTCATCTGTAAAATGGGGATTAAGACTGTGAGCCCCACGTGGGACAACCTGATCACCTTGTATCCCCCCCAGCGCTTAGAACAGTACTTTGCATACAGTAAGCGCTTAACAAATGCCATTATTATTATTATTATTATTATTATTTTTATGAACAAAGGCCACTGCTGGGGGAGGGAGGTGGAGTGTGTTTGTGTACGTGTGAATGCATGCCCAAGCTGGTTGGAAGAGGTGCATGCAGACACAAGGCCAAGACGTTTGCACAGTTGAGGCAGTGAGGGGGCAGTTTTCTGTCACTGTCATTGGTGATGGAATTTGTGAAGCGCTCACTATGTGCCCAGCATCATATTAAGGAATGGGAGAGATACAACAATCAGGTTGGACACAGTCTCCGTTGTACATGAGGTTCACAACACCTCTGCCCTCAGTACCGCTGCACTCGGCTGAGCTGGGCAGAGGTGAATTCAAAGCACCAAGGAGGGAATGAGGGAAGGGTTCCCTGGTGGTCTGGTGGTTACAACTGGATATTATCACCGCTGCGGCCCAGATTCAGGGAAACTTTACCTCATTTTACTTATTTATTTATTTATTTATTTATTTATTTTATTTTGTTAGTATGTTTGGTTTGGTTCTCCGTCTCCCCCTTTTAGACTGTGAGCCCACTGTTGGGTAGGGACCGTCTCTATATGTTGCCAACTTGTACTTCCCAAGCGCTTAGTACAGTGCTCTGCACACAGTAAGCGCTCAATAAATGCAATTGATTGATTTACTCAGGGAAAGCGTTGCAGCCTAGTGGATAGAGCATGAGCCTGGGTGTCAGAGGACCTGGGTTCTAATGCTGGCTCCACCACTTCATTCATTCATTAAATCATATTTATTGAGCACCTGCTGTGTACTAAGCGCTATATTGTGTGCAATGTACACAATGTGTATTGCTGTGTACAATGTACTAAGCGCTTGGGAGAGTACAGTACAGCAATAAACAGACACACTCCCTGCCCACAATGAGTGTCCAGTCTAGAAGCAGGGAGACAGACATCATTACAAAATAAATTACAGATTAGGAAGCAGCGTGGCCTAGTGGAAAGAGCACGGATTTGGGAGTCAGAGGTCATGGGTTCTAATCCTGCTCCGCCACTTTCATTCATTCATTCAATCGTATTTATTGAGCGCTTACTGTGTGCAGAGCACTGTACTAAGCGCTTGGGAAGTACAAGTTGGCAACATATAGAGACGGTCCCTACCCAACAGTGGGCTCACAGTCTCTGTTTTGCTTGTACTTGTCAGCTGTGTGACTTTGGGAAAGTCGCTTAACTTCTCTGGGCCTCAGTTACCTCATCTGTAAAATGGGGAATGAGACTGTGAGCCCCACGTGGGACAACCTGATGACCTTGTATCTACCCCAGCGCTTAGAACAGTGCCTGACACATAGTAAATGCTTAACAAATACCATTATTTCTAGATACGGACATAAGTGCTGTGGGCCTGGGAGGCGGGGAAGAGCAAAGGGAGCAAGGCATGGTGACACAGAAGGGAGTGGAAGAAGAGGAAAGGAGGGCTTAGTCTGGACAGCCCAGCCCGTACCCTCTGCTCCTCTGCAGCTGACCTCCTCACCGTACCTCGTTCTCGCCTGTCCCACCGTCGACCCCCGGCCCACATCCTCCCCCTGGCCTGGAATGCCCTCCCTCTGCACATTCGCCAAGCTAGCTCTCTTCCTCCTTTCACAGTCCTACTGAGAGCTCACCTCCTCCAGGAGGCCTTCCCACACTGAACCCCCTCTTTCCTCTCCTCCCCATCCCCCCGCCCTACCTCCTTTCCCTCCCCACAGCGCCTGTATTTATGTTTGTACAGATTTATTACTCTATTTATTTTACTTGTACATATTTACTATTCTATTTATTTTGTTAATGATGTGCATCTAGCTTTATTTCTATTTATTCTGATGACTTGACACCTGTCCACATGTTTTGTTTTGTTGTCTGTCTCCCCTTTCTTGACTGTGAGCTCGTTGTTGGGTAGGGACCGTCTCTATATTTTGCCAACTTGTACTTCCCAAGCGCTTAGTCCAGTGCTCTGTACACAATAAGCACTCAATAAATACGATTGAATGAAAGATGTGCCTTCAATAAGGCTTTGAAGGAGGGGAGAGTAATTGTCTTTCAGATTTGAGGAGGAAGCACGTTCCAGGCCAGAGGCAGGATGTGGGCAAGGGTGAGATAGGCTAGATGGAGGCACAGCGAGAAGGTGAGCATTAGAGGAGCGAAATGTTTAGACTGGGTTGTAGAAGGAGAGAAGTGCTTTAAAGGCAATGGTGAGGAGTTTTTGGTTGATATGGAGGTGGATGGGGAACCGATGGAGCTTTGAGAATTGGGGTGATGTGTCCTGCACGTTTTTGTAAAAAGATGATCTGGGCCACAGAGTGAAGTATGGGAGTGGGGAGAGACAAAAGTTTGGGAGGTCAGCAAAAGAGGCTGATGTTGTAATCCAGGCAGGAAGGAATGAATGATTGTTCACTCCTCAACCCCGCCGACCTGCTTCTACACTCCACCTCCCCCACTCACCAATTTGGACACCCACTTGATCTCATCATTTCTAACCACTGCACAATCTCTACCCTCACCCACCCCGAAATCCCTCTCCCTTCTCACTTGCCTCCTCTCCCAAACTCCTCCTCCCCATAAATCTGTGCTATTCCCCCCCACAGAGACCTCTGATCTCTCAACCCCATCCATCTCTCTCAGGGCATCACACCCCACCTAGCCTCAATACCCTATCAACCCACTTTTGATGACCAAATAGACATCAAGAGCTTAGTACAGTGCACACAGTAAGCGCTCAATAAATATGACTGAATGAATTAATGAATTCTCAACACCACCCTCTCTACCAAACTCAGCTAACTCGCTCCCCTCGCTCCCCTATCCCTTTGTCGCTCTCGCAGCACTAACCCACAGCCCTGGATCACTGGCACTATTATCCTCCTTCACTTTTGTGCTCAAGCCACGGACGCCGTTGGCAGAAATCTAAATATCAGGCCGACCTTGTCCACTTCAAGTTAATCCTTTCATTCATTCATTCAATTCAGTTGTATTTATTGAGCGCTTACTGTATGCAGAGCACTGAACTAAGCACTTGAGAAAGTACAATACAGCAGTAGAGACAATCTGTGTCCACAAGGAGCTCACAGTCTAGAGGTGGGGAGGCAGATGTCAATACAAGAAAACAGACATTAATATAAATAAAGAAATCACAGATCGTACATAAGTGCATGTGGGGTTGAGGGGTGGGGGAGAACAAAGGGAGCAAGTCGGTGACACAGAAGGGAGTGGGAGATGAGGAAAAGTGGGACTTAGGCTAGGAAGGCTTCTTGGAGGAGATGTACCTTCAGTAAGGCTTTGAAGTGGGGGAGAGTAATTAGTGGATTTGAACACTTAGGTATATATCTAATTTTATTTATTTATATTAGTGTCTATTTGTATTGATGTCTGTCTCCTCGCCTAGACTGGGAGCTCGCTGTGGGCAGGGAATGTTTCTCTTTATTGCTGTATTGTACTTTCCCAAGTGCTTAGTACAGTGCTTTGCACACAGTAAGCACTCAATAAATATGAATGATGAATAAATGAATAACGTGGTGGCAGTTTAGATGGAGAGGAAAGGGCAGATTCTAGCGATGTTGTGAAGGAGTACAAAATTTAATGATGGATTGGACATGTGGTTGATTGAGAGAGAGGCATCAAGGATAATGCTAAAGTTACGGGTTTGTGAGACAGGAAGGATGGTGATGCTGTCTACAGTGATGGGAAAGTTAGGAAGACAATGTTTGGGTAGGAAGATAAGCTCTGTGTTGGACTTGTTATGTTTGGGGTGACCGGAGGACATCCAAGTAATATAATAATAATAATAATTGTGGTATTTGTTAAGTGCTTCCTATGGGCCAGGCACTCTGCTAAGCGCTGGAGTGGATACAAGCAAATCGGGTTGGGCACAGTCCCTGTCACGCATGGGGCTCACAGTCTTAATCCCCATTTTACAGATGAGGTAACTAAGTCATAGAGAAGTGAACTGACTTGCCTGAGGCCGCAAGGCAGACAGGTTTTGGAGCCGAGATTAGAACCCATGACCTTCAGACTCCCGGGCCTTTGTTTTATCCACTAAGAAGCAGAGATATCTTGAAGCAGGAGAAGATGCTAGACCGGAGAGTGGGAGAGAGATCATGGCTGGAGATGAAGGTTTGATGCAAGACTACAGAGAAGGAGAGAGATCTTGGCAAGAAATGTAGATTTGAGTGTCATCTGCATAGAGGGGGTAGTTGAAGTTACTTTTCTGCTGGGTGATAGGTTTTCCCTCTACCTCTCTGGCTGCTCATTTCTGGTCTTTCACTGGCTCCTCCCTGGCCTCCCACTCTCTAATTATGGGAGCCCCTCAAGGATTAGTTCTGAATCCCCTTCTATTCTCCATCTACCCAGGCTGTCTTGGAAGCTTATCCATTCTCACTGCTTCAATCAATCAATCAATCAATCAATCGTATTTATTGAGTGCTTACTGTGTGCAGAGCACTGTACTAAGCACTTGGGAAGTACAAGTTGGCAACATATAGAGACAGTCCCTACCCAACAGTGGGCTCACAGTCTAGAAGGGGGAGACAGAGAACAAAACCAAACATAGTAACAAAATAAAATAAATAGAATAGATATGTACAAGTAAAATAAATAAATAAATAGAGTAATAAATATGTACAAACATATATACATATATACAGGTGCTGTGGGGAAGGGAAGGAGGTAAGATGGGGGGGTGCGGATGGAGAGGGGAAGGAGGGGGAGAGGAAGTAGGGGGCTTCGACTCCTATCTCCACAAGGGCAACTGCCAAATCTATGTAAGCACTTAGTACAGTGCTCTGCACACAGTAAGCGCTCAATAAATACGATTGAATAAATGAATGAATGTCTCCAGCCCTGACCTCCCCTCCTCTCTGCAGTCTCGCTTCTACCTGACTCGAAGATGCATCTCCCTGGATGTCTCACCATCACCTCCAACTCAACATTTCCAAAACTGCACTCTTCATCTTTCCTGTCTTCATTCATTCATTCATTCATTCAGTTATATTTATTGAGTGCTTACTGTGTGCAGAGCACTGTACTAAGCGCTTGGGAAGTACAAGTGGGCAACATATAGAGACGGTCCCTACCCAACAGTGGGCTCACAGTCTAGAAGGGGGAGACAGAGAACAAAACAAAACATATTAACAAAATAAAATAAATAGAATAAATATGTACAAATTAAGTAGAGTAATAAATACATACAAACATATATACATATATACAGGTGCTGTGGGGAAGGGAAGGAGGTAAGATGGGGGGATGGAGAGGGGGACGAGGGGGAGGGGAAGGAAGGGGCTCAGTCTGGGAAGGCCTCCTGGAGGAGGTGAGCTCTCAGTAGGGCCTTGAAGGGAGGAAGAGAGCTAGCTTGGCGGATGGGCAGAGGGAGGGCATTCCGGGCCAGGGGGAGGACGTGGACCCGGGGTCGACGGCGGGACAGGCGAGAACGAGGCCCGGTGAGGAGATTAGTGGCAGAGGAGCGGAGGGTGCGGGCTGAGCTGGAGCAGGAGAGAAGGGAGGGGAGGTAAGAGGGGGCGAGGGGATGGACAGCCTTGAAGCCCAGGGTGAGGAATTTCTGCCCGATGCCCAGGTTGATTGGTAGCTACTGGAGATTTTTGAGGAGGGGAGAAACATGCCCAGAGCGTTTCTGGACAAAGACAATCCGGGCAGCGGCGGAAGCATGGATTGAAGTGGGGAGAGACAAGAGGATGGGAGATCGGAGAGGAGGCTGATACAGTAGTCCAGACGGGATAGGATGAGAGCTTGAATGAGCAGGATAGCGGTTTGGATGGAGAGGAAAGGGCGGATCTTGGCTATATTGCAGAGCTGAGACCGGCAGGTTTTGGTGACGGCTTGGATGTGAGGGGTGAACGAGAGAGCGGAGTCGAGGATGACACCAAGGTTGCGGGCTTGTGAGACGGGAAGGATGGTAGTGCCGTCAACAGTGATGGGAAAGTCAGGGAGAGGGCAGGGTTGGGGAGGGAAGACAAGGAGTTCAGTCTTGGACATGTTGAGTTTTAAGTGGCGGGCAGACATCCAGATGGAGATGTCCTGAAGGCAGGAGGAGATGCGAGCCTGGAGGGAGGGAGAGAGAGCAGGGGCAGAGATGTAGATTTGATCTGTCTTGCTGATAGGTGATTCTTCTATCAACTCTGTTACTTTTACTTTCCCAAGTGCTAAGTACAGTGCTATGCCCATAGTAAGCGTTCAGTAAGTGATTGAATGATTCCGTCCCAAATGGTCTTCTCCCCCAATTTTTCCCTTTACTATAGACAGCTCACCATCCTTTCTGTCTCATGTCTCTCTTTCTCATGCTTCATAGAGAAGCAGTGTGGCTCAGTGAAAGGAGCCCGGGCGTTGGAGTCAGAGGTCATGGGTTCAAATCCTGGCTCTGCCAATTGTCAGCTGTGTGACTTTGGGAAAGTCACTTAACTTCTCTGTGCCTCGGTTACCTCATCTGTATAATGAGGATTAAGACTGTGAGCCCCCTGTGGGATAGCCTTATCACCTTGTAACCTCCCCAGCACTCAGAACAGTGCTTTGCACATAGTAAGTGCCTAATAAATGCTATTATTATTATTATTATGAGCCAACATCTTTTGAATTATCATTGACTCATCTCTTTTCTTCAACCTGTATATTCATTCATTCACTAAATCTTGTCAATTCTATCTGCGCAACATTTCTAGAATTTGCTCCTTCCTCTCCCTTCAACTACACACTGGTTCAAACCCTCACTGTATCCCAACTTGACTCCTCGCTCACCTCCCTGCTTCTAGCCCCTCCCCTCTGCAGTCCATACTTCATTCTGCTGTCCGGATCATCTTTCTAAAAAATAGTTCTGCAAATGTCTCCCCACTCAACAAGTGCCTCTAACGGTTGCCCATCCATCTTTTCATTTCCAAACAGAAATTCCTCACCAGCAGAATGCAAAGCATTCAATCAGCTCCCTCCTCCTTACTTATCCTGGCCCTCTCCCATTCCGTCCCAGCCCACACACTTTGCTCCTCTGATCCCAACCTACTCACTGTGCCTCCCCCTCACCTTCCCTCCCCCTACATATCTGACAGATTCTTTCATTCATTCAATCGTATTTATTGAGTGCTTACTGTGTGCAGAGCACTGCACTAAGCGCTTGGGAAGTACAAGTTGGCAACATATAGAGATGGTCCCTACCCAACAGCGGGCTCACAGTGTAGAAAATGGGCTTACGGTCTAGACAGAGCAGCACTCTCCCCATTTTCAAAGCTCCACTTAAATTATATCTCCTCCAGGAAGCCTTCCCAGACTGTGCTGCCCCCCCCACATACACACCCTGTTTTCCCTCCTTAATGCCTCTCATTCATTCGTTCAATCATATAATAATAATGATGATATTTGTTAAGCGCTTACTATGTGCCAAACACTGTTCTAAGCGCTGGGATACAAGGTAATCAGGTTGTCTCACATGGGGCTCACAGTCTTAATCCCCATTTTACAGATGAGGTCACAGGTCTCTGAGGCACAGAGAAGTTAAGTGACTTGCCCAAGGTCACATAGCTGACAAGTGGCTGAGTCAGGATTAGAACCCATGGCCCCTGACTCCCAAGCCTGTGCTCTTTCCACTAATCCATGCTGCTTCTCTAATCCATGCTGCTTCTCTTTATTGAGTGCTTACTGTGTGCAGAGCACTGTACTAAATGTTTGGAAAGTATAATACAGCAATAAAGAGAGACAGTCCCTGCCCACAATGGGCTTACAGTCTTGTCGGGAGAGGGGGAGGAGACAGGCATAAAAACAAGTAGGAACCGTCTCTAGATGTTGCCAACTTGTACTTCCCAAGTGCTTAGTACAGTGCTCTGCACACAGTAAGCACTCAATAAATACGATTGAATGAATGAATGAATGAAATAGAATTATAGATATATACATAAGTGCTGTATGCTCTCCCACACACTTAGTCCCCTCTGTTCCAAGCACTTAGGTCCTTTTTCCTTAGGCACTTAGGTCTGAGAAGCAGCATGGCTCAGTGGAAAGAGCCCGGGCTTTGGAGTCAGAGGTCATGGGTTCAAACCCCGGCTCAGCCTATTGTCAGCTGTGTGTCTTTGGGCAAGTCACTTCACTTCTCTGGGCCTCAATTCCCTCATCTGTCAAATGAGGATTAAGACTGTGAGCCCCCCGTGGGACAACCTTATCACCTTGTAACCTCCCCAATGCTTAGAACAGTGCTTGGCACATAGCGCTTAATAAATGCCATTATTATCATTATTATTATTATTTAGGAGCCACATGGCTTAGTGGATAGAGCATGGGCCCAGGAGTCAGAAGGTCATGGGTTCTCATCCTGGCTGCCCCACTTGTCTGCTGTGTGATCTTTGGGCAAGTCACTTCACTGCTCTGTGCCTCAGTTACCTAATCTGTAAAATGGGGGTTGAAACTGTGAGCCCCATATGGGACAGGGACTGTATCCAAACTGATTTGCTTGTATTCACCCCAGCACTTAGTACAGTGCCTGGCACATAGTAAAGAAGCATGTGGGACAACCTGATCACCTTGTATCCCCCCAGCGCTTAGAACAGTGCTTTGCACATAGTAAGTGCTTAATACCATCATCATTATTATTATAGTAAATGCTTAACAAATACCATTATTATTATTATTATTCTCCCACTCCTCACCTCAGTGCTTTTATATGTATCCTTTTATTCAGCTGCTTCCCTGACCAGTGATTTGTTTTATTGTCTGTTTCCCCTTTTAGACCAAAAGCTCCTTAAGAGCTTTCTCTCCCAAGCACTTAGTACATACAGTACTGTACACACAGTAAGTGCTCTATAAATACCATTGATAACCTCTCAGCTGCCTTCAACACTGTGGACCACCCCCTTCTCCTCAACACACTATCCAACCTTGGCTTCACAGACTCCGTCCTCTCCTGGTTCTCCTCTTATATCTCCAGCTGTTCATTCTCAGTCTCTTTTGCAGGCTCCTCCTCTCCCTCCGATCCCCTTACTGTAGGGGTTCCTCAAGGGTCAGTTCTTGATCCCCTTCTGTTCTCGATCTGCACTCACTCCCTTGGTGACCTCATTCGCTCCCACGGCTTCCACTATCATCTCTATGCTGATGACACCGAAATCTCCATCTCTGCCCCTGCTCTCTCCCCCTCCCTCCAGGCTCACATCTCCTCCTGCCTTCAGGACATCTCCATCTGGATGTCTGCCCGCCACCTAAAATTCAACATGTCCAAGACTGAACTCCTTGTCTTCCCTCCCAAACCCTGCCCTCTCCCTGACTTTCCCATCACTGTTGACGGCACTACCATCCTTCCCGTCTCACAAGCCCGCAACCTTGGTGTCATCCTCGACTCCGCTCTCTCATTCACCCCTCACATCCAATCCGTCACCAAAACCTGTTGGTCTCACCTCCGCAACATTGCCAAGCTCCGCCCTTTCCTCTCCATCCAAACCGCTACCCTGCTCATTCAAGTTCTCATCCTATCCCGTCTGGATTACTGTATCAGCCTCCTCTCCGATCTCCCATCCTCCTGTCTCTCCCCACTTCAATCCATACTTCACTCCGCTGCCCGGATTGTCTTTGTCCAGAAACGCTCTGGGCCTATAACTCCCCTTCTCAAAAATCTCCAGTGGCTACCAATCAACCTGGGCATCAGGCAGAAACTCCTCGGCTTCAAGGCTGTCCATCCCCTCGCCCCCTCCTACCTCACCTCCATTCTCTCCTTCTCCAGCCCAGCCCGCACCCTGTGCTCCTCCGCCGCTAATCTCCTCACCGTGCCTCGTTCTCACCTGTCCCGCCGTCGACCCCTGGCCCACGTCGTCCCCCTGGCCTGGAATGCCCTCCCTCCACACATCCGCCAAGCTAGCTCTCCCTCCCTTCAAGGCCCTACTGAGAGCTCACCTCCTCCAGGAGGCCTTCCCAGACTGAGCCCCCTCCTTCCTCTCCTTCTCCTCCCCCTTTCCATCCCCCCCGCCATACCTCCTTCCCTTCCCCACAGCACCTGTATATTTGTATATATGTTTGTATGTCTTTATTACTCTATTTATTTTACTTGTACATATTTATTCTATTTTATTTTGTTAATATGTTTTGTTTTGTTCTCTGTCTCCCCCTTCTAGACTGTGAGCCCACTGTTGGGTAGGGACCATCTCTGTATGTTGCCAACTTGTACTTCCCAAGTGCTTAGTACAGTGCTCTGCACACAGTAAGCGCTCAATAAATACTATTGAATGAATGAATGATGTTGATGAGAACAGGGATCAGATCTAGCAACTGCATCATCCTCCTCCACACTCAGTAAACACCACTGTACTTTATCAGTGGTCCAATCATTGATATTTATTGAGTGCTTACTATGTGCAGAGCATTATTGTAAGCACTTGAGGATGTACAACAGAATAGCAGCGTGGTGTCAGATCACAGGTCTGGAAATCAGAGGACCAGGGAATTAATCCCAGTTCTGCCAATTGCCTGCTGTGTGACCTTGGTCAAGTCACTTCAGTTCTCCGTGCTTCAGTTCTCCAGGGACAGGGACTGTGTCCAACCTCATTAACTTGTATCTACCCCAGTGCTCAGAACAATGTTTGACCCATAGTATCTGCTTAACATGCCATAAAAAATAAAGAGTTGGTAGATGCGATCCCTGCCCACATGGATTTTACAGTCTATAGGGGAGGTGGACATTGAAATAGATTAGGGATAAGGGAAATAGTAGGACATAGGAATATTTATATCACTCATCATCATCAATCGTATTTATTGAGCGCTTACTATGTGCAGAGCACTGTACTAAGCGCTTGGGAAGTACAAATTGGCAACATAAGTACAAATTGGCAACATAAGTACAAATTGGCAACTCTTGTGATTGTGGGGCTGGGATGAGTATCTAAGTGCTTAAGGGGTACACAGCCAAGTGCATAGTAAACACAGAGGGGAAGGAAGATAGGGGAAAAATAAAGGGATTAATCTGCAAATGCCTCTTGGAGGAGATGTGATTTTAAGATTTTGAAGGTCAGAGAGCGGTGGTTTGTCAGATATGAAGGGGGAGGGAGTTCCTTTAAAGGAACAATCTTGTATTCTAATTGTACTCTAGTTGTAATTGTCAGCTGTGTGACTGGGCGAGTCACTTAACTTCTCTGTGCCTCAGTTCCCTCAACTGGAAAATGGGGATTGACTGTGAGCCCCATGTGGGACAATATGATTACCTTGTATCTCCCCCAGCGCTTAGAACAGTGCTTGGCATATAGTAAGCGATTAACAAATACCAAAATTATTATTATTATTACTCTCCCAAGCTCTTAATGCAGTATTCTGTATAAAGTAGTTTTAATCAATGCTATTGACTGATAGAGAAGCAGCATGGCCTGGTGGAAAGAGCATGGGCCTGAGTTCTATTCCCAGCTCTGAGGTTGCCTGCTGTGTGACCCTGGGCCAGTTACTTAACTTCTCTGTGCCTCAGTTTCCTCATCTGTAAAATGGTTAAATACTACTCCCTCCCACTTGGACTGTGAGCCCAGTGAGGGACAGGGTGTGTCCCACCTAATGATCTTGTATTCCCCCCGACCCCCAAACCTTAGTACAGTGCTTGGCACACAATAAGCACTTAAATATCATCAATAAAATTGATTCGGGAAGCTAGGGCTCAAGTGCTAATTTCTAAAACTGGTCTTAACAGTGGGGAGGGGGAGAACTGTGGCTGGGTCCTCAAATTTACAGCACTTATCACAGTATTCTGGGCTGCTGTTTCCATGCACCGAGCTAGCTCTCTTCCTCCCTTCAAGGCCGTACTGAGAATTCATCTCCTCCAGGAGGCCTTCCCAGACTGAGCCCCCTCCTTCCTCTCCCCCTCCTCCCCCTCTCCATCCCCCTCATCTTACCTCCTTCCCCTCCCCACAGCTCCTGTATATATGTATATATGTTTGTACATATTTATTACTCTATTTATTTATTTATTTTACTTGTACCTATCTATTCTATTTATTTTATTTTGTTAGTATGTTTGGTTTTGTTCTCTGTCTCCCCCTTTCAGACTGTAAGCCCACTGTTAGGTAGGGACTGTCTCTATATGTTGCCAACTTGTACTTCCCAAGCGCTTAGTACAGTGCTCTGCACACAGTAAGCGCTCAATAAATACGATTGATTGATTGATTGATTTTGATTCACTGTTTTGTGCTGGGTATCCTTTAGTTTCACAAGGAGACTGTAACAGCAGACATTCAGGCCTTTTGGCCTGAAACGACCTGCTTCTCATATCTGACAGATGACCAACGCTCCCCACTCTTCAACAAATACCACAATTTATTATTATAATTATCATTATTGGAGGTACATGTCCTCCATAAGGTCTTTCCTGACTAAGCCCTCATTTCCTCTTTTCCCAATCGCTTCTGCGTAGCCCTAATTTACTTCCTTTCTTCACTTCTCCCTCAACACCACAGGACTTCTGCACACATCCGTAATTTATGTATTTATAGTAAGGGCACACAGAGAAGCAGCGTGGCCTAGTGGATAGAGCCTGGGCCTGGAAGTCAGAAGGTCATGGGTTCTAATTCCGACTCTATCGATTGTCTGCTGTGTGACGTTGGGCAAGTCACTTAGCTTCTCTGTGCCTCAGGACTCTCATCTGTAAAATGGGGATTGATTCTGTGAGCCCCCTGTGGCACATGGAGTGTGTCCAACCTGATTTGGTTGTGTCTACCCCAGTGCTCAGTACAATGCCTCGTACATAGTAAACGCTTAACAAATATGTAAAAAAGTCACTTCTGTACCGCAGTTGTTCTTTTAAGGGGTTTTCTTTCTACTTAGATTGTGAGCCCTGTGTGAGACTAGGACTTTGTCTGATCTGATCAACTTGTATCCTCCCTAGCGTTTAACACATAGTAAGTGCCTAACAATTACTATTATTACTATTACTATTGAGAGGAAGGGGAGTCAGACAATCAGGAATTCAGTTTAACTCCCTTGAATTCAAGCCGACCTCAGATCAAATGAAGTTCCCTCTGAAGTGTTTCCTTTTATGGTTAACTTTGGGCTCGTTTCCCCATCTTCTGGAGATACCTCATAGAAGCCCTTTACTATTTATCAATCAACCTTGGATGCAACTTTACATTCCTGCAGGCTCACCTTTTGAAACTTGCCCATCTGTAATGTGAGCTTGCTTTTGCTTAAGAAAGCAGAACCAGGGTAAGGTCTTCTCCCAGGCCAGGAGTTTTTTAGCCAGATTGCTCCCATCTCCAACCAAAAACTCTTCACTCTTGGCCTCAAGGCCCTCCATCACCTCATCCCCTCCTACCTCACCTCCCTTCTCTCCCTCTACAGCCCAGCCCTCACCCTCCACTCCTCTGCCGCTAACCTCCTCACCGTGCCTCGTTCTCGCCTGTCCCGCCGTCAACCCCCGGCCTACGTCCTCCCCCTGGCCTGGGATGTCCTCCCTTCACACATCCGCCTAGCTAGCTCTCTTCCTCCCTTCAAAGCCCTACTGAGAGCTCACCTCCTCCAGGAGGCCTTCCCAGACTGAGCCCCCTTTATCCTCTCCTCCTCCCCTCCCCATCGCCCCCCCCCCGCCCTACCTCCTTCCCCTCCCCACAGCACTTGTACATTCAATCGTATTTATTGAGCACTTACTGTGTGCAGAGCACTGTACTAAGCGCTTGGGAAGTACAAGTCGGCAACATATAGAGACGGTCCCTACCCAGCAACGGGCTCAAAGTCTAGATATTTGTACATATTTATTACTGTATATATTTTGCTTGTACATATTTACTACTCCCTTTATTTTATTAATGATGTGCATTAATCTTTTAGACTGTGAGCCCACTCTTTTAGACTGTGAGCCCACTCTTTTAGACTGTGAGCCCACTGTTGGGTAGGGACTGTCTCTATATGTTGCCAATTTGTACTTCCCAAGCGCTTAGTACAGTGCTGTGCACATAGTAAGCGCTCAATAAATACGATTGATGATGATGATGATGTTGGGTAGGGACCGTCTCTATATGTTGCCAACTTGTACTTCCCAAGCGCTTAGTACAGTGCCCTGCACGTAGTAAGTGCTCAATAAATACGATTGATTGATTGATGTGCATAGAGCTGTAATTCTATTTATTCTGATGGTTTTGACACCTGTCTACATGTTTTGTTTTGTTGTCTGCCTCCCCTTTCTAGACTGTGAGCCAGTTGTTGGGTAGGGACCGTCTCTATATGTTGCCGACTTGTATTTCCCAAGCGCTTAGTACAGTGCTCAGCACACAGGAAGCGCTCAATAAATACGATTGAATGAATGAATGAATACCTCCTTACGGGAGTTACTTAGCAATTTCCCCAAATACCGAACATTGTCTCTGATTTGAGAATGACAGGAAACTGACAGACCCGAATCACCCTAAAGGCACATGTTTCTTTATCCTTTGGTGGGGGGCTGGGGTAGGGGGGTGGTTTTTGGCTCTCCCCACCTTTTTCCTTCTCCTTTCCCTGGCCTCCCAGCCTTAGATATGTTAATGGTGTGCTGCCTGTGAGTGTGTGTTTGTTCTCTTCTTGGGCTTGGGATTGCAAATGAAAATGCCTTTTGTGGCCCAGATGGGTGGCTACTCCCTCCCGAAAAAATCAGCCCTAGGGGCTGGGGGTGGCAGGGTGGGTGGTGACACCCTTCATCTTCCGTCTGAACGGGGGCTTGCCCCAAGATCCCCTGAGCATTGTTCTCTCACAAAGCCTCCTGTATTTGTTAGGAAATGACCTCAGGGGCCTGTCATCCCTCCCTCCCAGATAGCAAATGCCCAGTAGGAGTAATGGCACCCTTGGCATGCATTTCGGTTTCCACTGAACAATATTCCTTTCTCTTTGCACATATTTGTACATATTTATTACTCTATTTATTTTACTTGTACATATCTATTCTATTTATTTTATTTTGTTAGTATGTTTGGTTTTGTTCCCCGTCTCCCCCTTTTAGACTGTGAGCCCACTGTTGGGTAGGGACCTGTCTCTGTATGTTGCCAACTTGTACTTCCCAAGCGCTTAGTACAGTGCTCTGCACACAGTAAGCGCTCAATAAATACGATTGATTGATTGATTTGCAGTCCTGAAGCATATTCTCCGAGGAAGACATTGTCAGTATTCCTAGCTACAATCCATGGAAATTCAACGGAGCCAGGGAGGACCAGAGGAGGAGCGTGGGGGGAAGGGATTATATCCCAAGAGGAGGGACTGATAGAATCCAGGAATCTAGAATCAGTTAATCAATGCATGCCACTTATGAGCGCTTACTGGGTGCAGAGCTCTGTGGGAGGCGCTTGGGAGAGTACAATAAATAATAATAGTAGTGCACTTACTGTATGTCAAGCAGTATATTAAGTGGTGATATAGGTACAGGATAATCAGATCAGAAGCAATCCCCTGCCCACATAGGGACTCACAGCCTAAGGAGGAGGGAGATCAGGGAGAAAACACCCACTTTATAGTTGAGGAAATAGAGGTTGAGAAAAATGAAGTGACTTGCCCAAGATCACACAAAAGGCAGGTGGTGGAGCCAGGATTAGAACTCAGGTTCTCTGACTCACAGGTCTGTGTTCTTTAATAATAATAATAATAATGATGACATTTATTAAGCACCGTGCAACAGCACTGTTCTAAGCACTGGTGAGGTTACAAGGTGATCAGGTGGCCCCACGGGGGGCTCACAGTCTTAATCCCCACTTTACAGATGAGGGAACTGAGGCCCAGAGAAGTGAAGTGACTTGCCCAAGGTCATGCAGCAGACAAGTGGCGGAGCCGGGATTTGAACCCATAACCTCTCACTCCAAAGCCCATGCTCTTTCCATTGAGCCACGCTGCTTCTTTCCACTAGGCCCACTAGGCCATGCTGCTTCTGTAAAATAGAATACAATCCCTACTCTCAAAGAGTTTACAATCTGGTGGGGGAGACATATTAAAATAAATTACACCCTCCTTCAAACCTTATTAAAATCACATTTCCAAGAGGCCTTCCCTGTAAGCAGCACGGAGAATCATCAGGGTGTAGTGGATAGAGCATGGACTCGGGAGTCAGAAGGTCATGGGTTCTAATCCCAGCTCTGCCGCTTATCTGCTGTATAATCTTGGGCAACTCACTTAACTTTGCCGTGCCTTAATTACCTCATCTGTAAAATGGGGATCGAGACTGTGAGCCCCAGATGGGACAAGGACTTTGTCACAGTTCCTGACACATAGTAAGCGCTTAACAAATACCACAATTATTATTATTATTATTTTTATTATTATTAAGCCCTCATTTCCCCTACCCCCTCTTCCTTTTGTGTTGCCTCTGCACTTGAATCCGTGCCCCTTAAGCACTTGATATCCATCCCACCCTCAACTCCACAGCACTTATGCACATAGCCCTAATTTATTTTAATGTCTGTCTCCCCTTCTAGATTGTAAACTCCTTGTGGGCAGGGAGCGGGTATATGGACTCTGTTATATTGTACTCTTCCAAGTGCTTAGTGCAGTTCTGCACACAATACATGGTAAATAAATACCATTTATTGATTGAGTCCAGGCAGGAGGGAGGATGTGAGCAAGGGGGTTGGTTGGGAAGCAGCGTGGCTCAGTGGAAAGAGCCCGGGCTTTGGAGTCAGAGGCAGTGGGTTCTAATCCCGGCGCCGACACTTGTCTGCTGTGTGACCTTGGGCAAGTCACTTACCTTCTTGTGCCTCAGTTACCTCATCTGTAAAATCGGAATTAAAAGTGTGAGCCTGTCGTGGGATAACCCTATTACCTTGTATCTACCCCAGTGCTTAGAACAGTGCTCATCACTTAGTAAGTGCATAACAAATACCATAATTATTATTATTATTAGTCATGGGAAGCCGTGTGGCCTAATGGATAGAGCACAGGAGTGGGAGTCTGAAGGACCTGGGTTCTAATCCCAGCTCTTTCACGTCTCTGTGCCTCAGGTACCTTATCTGAAAAATGGGGATGAAAATTGAGCCCTATGTAGGACATAGACCGTGTCCAGTCTAATTGGCATGTATCTATGCCAGTGCCTGGCACAGTCATTCATTCATTCAATTCATTCAGTTGTATTGTGTGCAGAGCACTGTACTAAGCGCTTGGGAAGTACAAGTCAGCAACATATAGAGACGGTCCCTACCCAACAACGGGCTCACAGTCTAGAAGGGGGAAACAGACAACAAGGCAAAACATGTAGACACATAGTAAGTACTTATCAAATACCATAGAAAAATAAGAAAAAAACCAGGGTGAGCCTCAAGTTTGGAACACCCAAGGGAGTTGTCCTGGTGGTCAGTTACCTAGTGGGAAAAGATCCATCAGATGAGAAGCTGTCCTTTCATTCAACCATTCAGTTCAGTCATATTTATTGAGCGCTTAGTGTGTGCAAAGCACTGGACTAAGCATCCTAGGACACTACCTGTCTTAGAAGAGTTACTGAAGCCTAGAAGTATCTCTGACTTTTCCTGTCCTAATCAATCAATCAATCATATTTATTGAGCGCTTACTGTGTGTAGAGCACTGTACTAAGCGCTTGGGAAGTACAAATTGGCAACATATAGAGACAGTCCCTACCCAACAGTGGGCTCACAGTCTAAAAGGGGGAGACAAAACCAAACATACTAACAAAATAAAATAAATAGAATAGATATGTACAAGTAAAATAAATAAATAGAGTAATAAATATGTACAAACATATATACACATATACAGGTGCTGTGGGGAAGGGAAGTAGTATATACTTAGCATGTATTCTGTGCAGAGCGCTGTTACTAAGCACTTTGGATAGTACACTAGTTAGTAGACCCAGTCCTTGGCCTTGGAGGTTGCAGTCTAATGGAGAGACAAACATTAAAACTGATTTCAAGTAGGGGGAAGCCACCAAGTTTAAAGATTTGTACGTAAGTGCTCCTGGGAGAGTGCCTAGGCACGTAAAGAATGAGTGTTTTGGTACATGGAAATGCTGAAGTGGCAGTTGGGAGTTAGGAAGCGGAGTTAATCAATCAACGGGGATAATATCCCTGCCCACAGTGAGCTTGCAGTCTAGAAGATGAGGGAGAGAGAGAGAGAGAGAGAGAGAGAGAGTGTGTGTGCGTGTGCGTGTGTGTTTGGCAGTGGTCCTAGAGACTTGGAGAAGCAGCGTGGCTCAGTGAAAAGGGCCCGGGCTTTGGAGTCAGAGGTCATGGGTTCAAATCCAGGCTCCGCCACTTGTCAGCTGTGTGACTTTGGGCAAGTTACTTCACTTCTCTGGGCCTCAGTTACCTCATCTGTCAAATGGGGATTAAGCCTGTGAGCCTCACGTGGGACAACTTGATCACCTTGTAAACTCCTCTGCGCTTAGAACAGTGCTTTGCACATAGTAAGCGCTTAATAAATGCCATCATCATCATCAGAGAAGGACTCTTGCTGGAGACTCGATTTTAGAAGGGCTTTGAAGATGGGGAGAGTATGCCAGATATGAAGGTGTGGAATACGAGGTTGCCAGCAGAGAGAACGAGGCGCTGTGGGTAGATTGGCTTAAGAGGAGCAAAGTGTTTGATCTGGGTTGTTTTGGGAGAAGAGCATGGATAAGTAAGGTAATTGGGGGCCTTAAAACTGGTGGTCAGGGGTTTTTGCTTGCCTAAATTCCCCTCTCTCCTCACTCCCCCTCTTCGCCTATCTCAACAGTTATTCTCCACAAACTCAGTTCTGGCCTTTCCCTCCCCGTTGCCCTTTTTTTAATGGCCTCCTTCTTTTGATCCTGTAGGTATGACTCTGGAAAAGACGGCTACATCGACCTGATGGAACTGAAACTGATGATGGAGAAACTAGGAGCCCCTCAAACCCATCTGGGTCTGAAAAATATGATCAAGGAAGTGGATGAGGACTTTGATGGCAAACTCAGCTTCCGGGAGGTAAGTGGAAGAAGAACCTGCAGATTTCTTCACCTCCAGGATCCATAAAAGATATCCTGACAGGATAGTCTTTCATCCAGTCCATATAGATGATGAGAAGGCCCCCCTAACTTCCTCTTTAGCCCTCTCCTGTAGAAAGGAGTTAAGCTGAATTTCATCATAGAGAAAGCGTTGTAGTAGAGCATAGTCTTGAGGCAGTCTCAGAGAGGTCACACGCCTTTGTAATGCTAAGTGTTGGAATAATAATAATAATGGTATTTCATTCATTCAATTCTATCATATGTATTGAGCATTTACTGCGTGCAGGGCACTATACCAAGTGCTTGGGAGAGTACACTATGATAATAAACAGACACATTCCCTGTCCGCAGCGAGCTTACAGTATAAAGCACGAATTTACTATAAAGTGCTTACTAAGTTCCAGGCACTCTTCTAGACTGTGAACCCGTTGTTGGGTAGGGATTGTCTCTTGCTGAATTGTACTTTCCAAGCGCTTAGTACAGTGCTATGCACACAGTAAGTGCTCAATCAATACGATTGAATGAATGAATGTGTTAGGCGCTGGGGGTAGAAACAAGCAAATCAGGTTGGACACAGACCCTGTCCCACATGGGGCTCACAGTCTTAATCCCCATTTTACAGATGGGGTAACTGAGGCCCAGAAAAGTGAGTTGTCCAAGGTTGCACAACAGAGAAGCACCAGAGCCGGTATTAGAACTCAGGTCTTTCTGACTCTCGGGCCCATGCTCTATCCATTAGGCCACGCTGCTTCTCTAATTAATAAGATATTGTCAGATCAGTAGCAGCATGGCTCAATGGAAAGGGCATGGGCTTTGAAGTCAGAGATCATGGGTTCAAATCCCGGCTCCACCAGTTGTCAGCTGTGTGACCTTGGGCAAGTCACTTAATTTCTCTGTGCCTCGGTTACCTCATCTGTAAAATGGGGATTAAGACTGTGAGCCCCCGGTGGGACAACCTGAACACCTTGTAACCTCCCCAGTGCTTAGAACAGTGCTGTGCACATAGTAAGCGCTTAATAAATGCCATCATTATTATTATTATTTTTATTATAAATGTGTTTTTTCTAATAGATCGAGCACTCACTATGTTCAGAGCACTTGCTAAAGCACTTGAGAGGACAATAGAGCTTGTAACCTAGTTGGGGAGATTGATATTCCAATAAATTACCGATAGTGGAAGCAGCAGAGGATAACGATATGTAAGTAAGTGTGGGGCTGGGGCAGCATCAGTATCATTGATTGGTCGGTAAAAGTGCTTAGTGCATGGGTGACACAGGGGGAATACCTCTCAGGGTCACACCTGGAGAGTTTCCAGTACTCTACCAGTCTCGACTACGGGAGGAAGAGTGAAGCAGAGGCATACCCATTCCATTCCTAGCTTGTCCAGTAGCTAATGAGTGGAAGGCAATCTGCTACAAGTCAAAATTCACCTGTGCTGGGCAGCAGCGGCGTGGGAGAGAGTTGAAGGCGGAGGCTCAAGTTTACTGCGCGGAAGGAGTAATGGTAAACCACTTTTGGATTTTGACCAAGAAAACTCTATGGATCCACTACCAGAACGATTGTAGAGGGAGGTGGGGCGTTCCGGGAGAGATGCATCCATGGCGTCACTATGGGTCAGAGATGGCTCGACAGCATAAAACAAGGCAAGACACGGGGAAGTGAGACTAGGGTAGGGAGGTTAGTTAAGGAAGGTGAATCACATAAATATGTGATTGAAGCAGCGTGGCTCAGTGAAGCGAGCACGGGCTTAGGAGTCAGAGGTCATGGGTTCAAATCCCAGCTCCACCGCTTGTCAGCTGTGTGACTTTGGGCAAGTCACTTAACTTCTCTATGCCTCAGTTACCTCATCTGTAAAATGGGAATTAAGATTGTGAGCCCCACATGGGACAACCTGATCACCTTATATCCTCCCCAGTGCTTAGAACAGTGCTTTGCACATAGTAAGTGCTTAACAAATACCAAAATTATTATTACTATTGTTATGTAGAAAGACTAGCTCTATCATCACCCCATCTCCCACTTCTTTTTTCCCCCTTTTCAGGGAAAAAAAGCACCAGAGAAACTCTCTGTCTCTCTCTCTCTCTGTCTCTCTCTCTCACTCTCCCCCCTCCTTCGCAGTGCTCTGCTGTGCTCCCAAGGTTAGTCTTTCATTTATTCATTCATTCAATCGTATTTATTGAGCACTTACTGTGTGCAGACCACTGTACTAAGCACTTGGGAAGTACAAGTCAGCAACATACAGAGACGGTCCCTACCCAACAACGGGCTCAGTCTAGAAGGGGGAGACGGACAACAAAACAAAACATGGAGACAGGTGTCAAAATCATCAGAACAAATAGAATTAAAGTTATATGAACAAAAATAGAAGAGTAAATATGTACAAGTAAAATAAATAGGGTAATAAATCTGTACAAATATATATACACAAGTGCTGTGGGGAGTGGAAGGAGGTAGGGTGGGGGGGATGGGGAGGAGGAGAGGGAAAAAGGGGGTTCAGTCTTCTATCAGTGCTCTTCTCTTTGGCACATGTATCCTAGGGACCTTCTCGGCACCCAGTTCCCACTCTGAAAAAAGCCTCCTCCAGTTACAGTGAGTCATTCTGTTCAGCCAAGACCTTATTTGGGCCTGCCTCCTTACCTGTCCTGTGACCCAACCCACGAATTACTCACTCTCCTCCTCCTCCCTTCTGCTATCACCTCTGGCAGAGCTCACCTGCTCAGCTTGCTTGGCTGGTTCTCTCCTAAGATGTTTATCGCCATTCCTAATGCTCCCTGTGGACTTAAAGTCATCATCCCGCTCTCCCCCCCAAGCCATCTTACGCTTGTTCTGTTCTCCAACCTCTTTTGAATCTCTAATATTATGCTTTATCCCACGTGCTAATCCTTTCCAGCTTGTGGAATGTCTACTCCGGCTATTTCTGGGTATGTGCCGGCGGAAAGTTTTTACCCTGGCTGTTGATCCACACTAGGGAGACTGTGATGGACAAATAGCCTGGGCTCATTCTTGCACACTATAAATAGAACACCCACCCCTGTTCCAACCCATAAGACTACAGTTCCCCCAAATTCAAAGCCCTTGATTTACCTCATTGATTTCTTTTTTCTATTCCCCCACAGTTTCTATCCTGCAGTTGCCACTTCAGCACTTTTATCCCCCTCTATTCCCCCACAGTTCCTATCCTCCAGTTGCCACTTCAGCACTTTTATCCCCCTCTATTCCCCCACAGTTTCTATCCTCCAATTGCCACTTCAGCACTTTTATCCCCGTCTTGCTTCTCCAGCACTCCCTTGCCACCTTCCATTTGAGTGTTCACGACTTCTCAGAGCAGTCCCCTCTAACTGCGGGAGTTCCTCGAGGCTCAGTTCTGGGTCCCCTTCTATTCTCCATCTACACCCAGTCCCTCGGAGAACTCATTTGTTCCTAAAGCTTCAGCTCCCATCTCTGCACGGATGATTCCCAATTCTAACTCTCCAGCCCTGACCTCTCACCTTTTCTCCAGTCTCACATTTTCTTCTGCCTTCAGGACATCTCTACTTGGAGGTCCCACTGAAACCTCAAACTTAACACGTCCAAAACAGAACTCCTTATCTTCGCATCCAAACCATGCCCTCCCCATTTCTTTCCTATGACTGTAGACAATGCCACTATCCTCCCTGTTTCACAAGCCATAACCATGGCATTATCATTTCTCTCATTTAACCCATATATTCGATCTTTCACCAAATCCTGTGGGCTCTATTTTCACATCATCATTAAAGTCCACCCTTTCCTCTCCATCCAAACTGCTACTGTGCTGATTCATTCATTCATTTATTCATTCAGTCATATTTATTGAGTGCTTCCTGTGTGCCTGATCAAAGCACTGATCTTTTTCCACCTTCTATATTGTTATTATTATAGTATTTGTTAAGCGTTTGCCATATGCCCGGCAGTGTACTAAGCACTGGGGTAGATACAAGAAAATCAGTTGGACACAGTCCTTGTACCATGTGGGGTTCACAGTCTCTATCCCCATTGTACAGATGAGGTAACTGAGGCACAGCGAAGTTAAGTGACTTGCCTAAGGTCACTCAGTAGACAAGTGGCAGAGCTGGGATTAGAACCCATGACCTTCTGGGTCTACTAGGTCTCTCTAATTGATTATCGTATCAACCTCCTTGCTGACCTCCCTGCCTCTTTCCTCTCCATCCAAACTGCTACTATGCTGATTCATTCATTCATTTATTCATTCAATCATATTTATTGAGCGCTTCCTGTGTGCCTGATCAAAGCACTGATCTTTTTCCACCTTCTATATTGTTATTATTATAGTATTTGTTAAGCGTTTACCATATGCCTGGCAGTGTACTAAGCACTGGGGTAGATACAAGAAAATCAGTTGGACACAGTCCTTGTACCATGTGGGGTTCACAGTCTCTATCCCCATCGTACAGATGAGGTAACTGAGGCTCAGCGAAGTTAAGTGACTTGCCTAAGGTCACTCAGCAGACAAGTGGCAGAGCTGGGATTAGAACCCATGACCTTCTGGGTCTACTAGGTCTCTCTAATTGATTACCGTATCAACCTCCTTGCTGACCTCCCTGCCTCTTTCCTCTCCAGTCCAGTTTGCCACCCGAATCATTTGTTTAAAAAATCTGTAAGTCCACGTCCCCCCACTCCTCAAGAACCTCCAGTAGATGGACAACCACGTCTGCATTGAACAGAAACCTGCATTCAATCTGCTCTGCCCCTCCTACCTTTCCTCGCTGCTTTCCTCCTACAGCCCAAGCCACACACTTGGCTCCTCTAGCACCAATCTACTCACTGTACCTTTATCTTGTCTAGCTCACCACCAACTCCTTGTCCACATCCTCCCTCTATCCTGGAACTCCCTCCCTGAGGTTACTGAGGCACAGAGAAGTTAAGTAACCGGCCCAAAGTCACACAGCTGACAATTGGCGGAGCCGGGATTTGAACAAAGCACTGTTCTAAACTCTGCACACAGTAAGCGCTCAATAAATACGATTGAATGAATGAATGAAAAGCGCCGGGGAGGATACAATTAATCCCTCCCTCAGGCCACAGCCCCTAAGTACATATGGGTCATTTACTTTCATTCATTCATTTATTCAACCGTATTTATTGAGCACTTACTGTGTGCAGAGCACTGTACATTATTTCTGTTAATCTCTGTCTCCCCCTCAAAACTGTAAGTTTGTTTTGGGCATGGATGGTGTCTACACTGTCATCTCCGTCTCCCCCTTCTAGACTGTGAGCCCACTGTTGGGTAGGGACCATCTCTATATGTTGCCAACTTGTACTTCCCAAGCGCTTAGTACAGTGCTCTGCACACAGTAAGCGCTCAATAAATACGATTGAATGAATATGTAACAGATCTCCACTCTCCCAACCTTCAAAGCCCTACCAAAATCACATCTCCTCCAAGAGGCCTTCCCTGGCTAAGACATCACCTCCCCTATCCCTGCTCCCTTCTGCATCATCTATGTACTCGGATCCATACATTTTAAGCAGTTGCTGTTCACCTCACCCTCAGCCCCACAGCACCTAATTACATTTTTGAGGTTTGTTTTGACGTCTGTCTCCTCTTCTAGACTGTAAGCTCTTTATGGACAGGGAACTTCTCTACCAGCTCTGCTGTATTATACTCACCCAAGCACTTAGTATAGTGCTGCACACACAGTAAATGCTCAGTAAATATCACTGATTGATTTTACACATGCCACTACTTAAGCACCAACTTAGGTACATATTTATCTGTCTTCCTCTTATCTGTAGCCGATTTTAGTGACTCTCCCCCACTAAATTTTAAGTTCCTTGCAGGCAGGGATCATGGCTACCAATTATTTCATACTTTCCCAAGTGCATAGTACAGTGCTGTGTACATAGCAGACACTCAAAATGCTATTAGTTGATTGAGCCTAATGAAAAGTCTTTTCTGTAGGGCTGAGGCTACTGGGATTTCACCACTGGCCACCCAGTCCTGCAGAGACCAAACTAGTGCTTACTCGTACCTCAAATTGAAGTTGTTTTAAAGTCGCCGACAGTCAATACAATTTAGCATATTACCTTGGCATTTCCCTGAAAAGCAGTGTAGCCTAATAGATAGAACACAGGCCTGGGAGTTAGGACACCCAGGTTCTAATCCTGACACAGGCCTGGGAGACAGGGTACCTGTCTCTGCCATTCTCTTGCCGTGTGACCTTGGGCTAGTCATCTAAATTCTGCCTCAGTTTTCTCACCTGTAAAGTGGTGATAAGATAGCTGTCTCCCTGCCCCTTACACTGTTATATCTGTGGATATTGTACCCACCCCAGAGCTTGGTACAATATCAGTCAGTGGTATTTATTGAGCATTTACTTTGTGCAAAGCACTATAAAAAGTCCTCAGGAGAGTACAATACAACAGAATTAGCAGACGCAGTCCCTGCCCATAACGAACTTACTGTCTGTGGCGTAACTGTGGCATGCTTAACAAATGCCACAAGTATTATTAACTGCCAGGTAAACCACTTGAGGGATCCTGAAGTGAATTCTTGTTTCTCTTTTGCTTCAGGCCAACAAAGGCACCCACCTCATCCTCCTTCTCCCCATAAAAGTCCCAACAGGTCCGGAATTGGGTTTAAAAAACAAAAACTGGATCTGCAATGCTGTTCAAAAATTCTAGCTGTGGTTCTTTGACAATGCTGTTCAGTATGAGCGTTTATAGAATCCTATCAAAGACCTTTGGAAAGCAGCTGCTGATGGGAAGCAGCTGCTGACTCTAACAATTGCTTTCTGCTGGGTACGGACAAGGACTTGGATAGCAGCCACTGAGCCCGGCAGATGCTCTTCCCAGTGGAGACCAACAACGGCTGTGACTTCACATGGGGTCCTCTAATAAATAAATATAATTATTATTATGGCATTTTTCAAATGATTACTCTATGCCAAGCACTCTGCTAAGCACTGGAGTAGATACAAGATAATCAGAACAAAGTCCTTTTCTCACATGGGGTTCACAGTCTGAGGAGGAGTTGGTAGGTTTTAATCCCTATTTTACAGACAAGGAAGCTGAGGCCCAGAGAAGTTAAATGACTTGGCCAAGATCACACAGCAGGCAAGTGTGAGAAGCAGCGTGGCTCAGTGGAAAGAGCCCGGGCTTTGGAGTCAGAGGTCATGGGTTCAAATCCCGGCTCTGCCAATTGTCAGCTGTGTGACTTTGGGCAAGTCACTTAACTTCTCTGTGCCTTCAGTTGCCTCATCTGTAAAATGGGGATGAAGACTGTGAGCCCCCCGTGGGACAACCTGATCACCTTGTTACTTCCCCAGTGCTTAGAACAGTGTTTTGCACATAGTAAGCGCTTAATAAATGCCATTAAAAAAAAGTGGCAGAGCTGGGATTAGAACTCAGGTCCTCTGACACCCAGGCCTGTGCTTTTCCCAGTAGGCCAGGGTGTTTTTCTAACAAGCTGACATGATCACTGGTTCTTTGAAGAAACTTTGTTTGGCACTTCCCAAATCCCACTCTGCAATAATAATAATAATGATGGCATTTATTAAGCGCTTACTATGTACAAAGCACTGGGGAGATTACAAGGTAATCAGGTTGTCCCATGGGGGGCTCACAGTCTTAATCCCCATTTTACAGATGAGGGAACTAAGGCACAGAGAAGTTAAGTGACTTGCCCAAAGTCACACAGCTGACAAGTGGGGAGCTGGGATTAGAACCCATGACCTCTGACTCCAAAGCCCGGGCTCTTTCCACTGAGCCATGTTGCTTCTCTGTAGCCATACTTGTCTTCATTTATTAAATATAGATTTTCATGGATCTGCCCCTTTCTCTCCATTTCTGTTTCCTGTCCTCATTACATGCTGGATCACTGCAATTGTGTCTCTAAAAGTGTGAGAGCAGCATGGCCTAGTGGGAAGAGCATCGGCCTGGGAATCAGAGGACCTGGGTTCTAATTCCAGCTCTGCCATTTGTCTGCTGTGCGATCTTGGCCAAGTCACTAAATTTCTCTGTACCTCAGTTTTCTCATCTGTAAAATGGGGATTAAATACCTGTTCTCTATCCCCCTTAGACATCGAGACCTTTCCGAGTCTAGACTGTGAGCCCACTGTTGGGTAGGGACCGTCTCTATATGTTGCCAAATTGTACTTACGAAGCGCTTAGTACAGTGCTCTGCACACAGTAAGCGCTAAATAAATATGATTGAATGAATGAGTCAGAGGCTGTCAGGCCTGATTATCTTGTATCTACCCCAGCACTTAGTACAGTACTAGGCACATTCATTCATTCATTCAATCGTATTTATTGAGCGCTTACTGTGTGCAGAGCACTGTACTAAGCGCTTGGGAAGTACAAGTTAATAGAAGGAGTAGCATGGCCAGGGGAAAGAACATGCACCTGTGAGTCAGAGGACTTGGGTTCTGATCCCGGTCTTCTTGGTGCCACCCTGTGTGGGACAGGGGCTGTGTCCAGCCTAATTATCTTGTACCTACCCCAGCACTTTGTACAGTGCCAGGCTACTCACTCTGTTGTATTGGACTCTCCCAAGTGTTTAGTACAGTGCTTTGCCACTTACCGTACACAGTACATGCTTAGCGCTTGGTGCAGTGCCTGGCACATAGTTAAGAGCTTAACAAATACCATTATTATTGTTACTGGTAAATGCGAATGATGGATTGAACCAATGAATTGATTGATTGTCCAAGGTCACGTAGCTGCAGACAAGTGGCAGAGTCAGGATCAGAACCCAAGTCCTCTGACTCATGGGGCCATGATCTTTCCAGGAGGCCATGCTACTTCTTCTATGTGCCTAGTACTGTACTAAGCGCTGGGGTAGATACGAGATAATCAGGTCTGACACAGTCTCTGACTAGGCTTTTACATGGCTTAGTGGAAAGACCCCGGGCCTGAGGGTCAGAGAACCTGGGTTCTAATCCCAGTTCTGCCATTTCTTCTCTCGTGAAACAAACTCTGACTGTTGATTTTTAGGTTCTCTACTAGATGTCTCCCTTATACGTACTGCTGTCTCCTCCAGTTCATCCCAGCTCACATGCTTCCCTACTCATGAGCTAGCCTTCTAGCTACCTCATTTGCTATTCTCCCATCTCCAACTCACGACTCAATCAATCAATCATATTTATTGAGCGCTTACTATGTGCAGAGCACTGTACTAAGCGCTTGGGAAGTACAAGTTGGCAACATATAGAGACAGTCCCTACCCAACAGTGGGCTCACAGTCTAGAAGTCTAGACTCCTGCTTTTCCTCCAAATAGAACTCGTTCCCCACTCAACAACATCAAAGCACATCATCATCATCATCAATCGTATTTATTGAGCGCTTACTATGTGCAGAGCACTGTACTAAGCGCTTGGGAAGTACGACTCTCCTCAGCTTCCAAGCCCCCTGGAAAAAGCCACGCTATCCCAAGAGGTGCCTTTTTATTTCATTCATTCATTCAATCATATTTATTGAGCGCTTACTGTGTGCAGAGCACTGTACTAAGCACTTGGGAAGTACAGGTTGGCAACATATAGAGATGGTCCCTACTCACCAATGGGCTTACAGTCTAGAAGTGGGAGACAGACAACAAAACAAAACATGTAGATAGGTGTCAAAGTAGTCAGAACAAATAGAATTAAAGCTATATGCACATCGTTAACAAAATAAATAGAATAGTAAATATGTACAAGTAAAATAAATAGAGTTATCTGTACAAATATATATACAAGTGCTGTGGGGAGGGGAAGGAGGTAGGGCGGGGGGGGGAGGAGGAGAGGAAAAAGGGGGCTCAGTCTGGGAAGGCCTCTTGGAGGAGATGAGCTCTCAGTATTCATTCATTCAATCGTATTTATTGAGCGCTTACTGTGTGCAGAGCACTGTACTAAGCACTTGGGAAGTACAAGGGCTTTGAAGGGAGGAAGAGAGCTAGCTTTCATAAGAGTATCCTCTTTGTTGGTCACATCATCCCCACAACCAGTTTTTTCATGGATATAAATGTGGTGAAAGTTGGGATAAAGAGGTGAGGGTTTAGAAGATGAAGGTATATTAAGTTTGAGCTGCTGGCCAAGTACACATGGAGAGATTCTGGAGACCCTAGGTGCCAACTTAAGGTTCCGGGGGAGTTAATAATAGTCCCTTCACCAAGGCTTTAGAAGTTGGCGATGAAGCCATTAGCATCAGGCTTTGAGGGGCAGAGTGGGCAGCCGTAGCTGGCATCTCACCCTGCGGGCTCAGCAGGTAGAAGCCCCTCAGCGTTGGCGAGAGCTCTGTGAGCCCACTGTTGGGTAGGGACTGTCTCTATATGTTGCCAATTTGTACTTCCCAAGCGCTTAGTACAGTGCTCTGCGCATACTAAGCGCTCAATAAATACGATTGATGATGATGATGATGAAAAAGGCAGGTTCCTCTCCCCTGGTCTGTGATTCATGGCCCAGGCGAGGGCTCTTTGGGCTCCCACCAGGCTCCAGTGCCCGCCTGGGCCTTTTTGCTGTCTTGCCAGGTCAGTCCGTCTAGACTGTACGCTCATTATGGGTAGGGAATATGTCTGCTAATTCTGTTGTATTGGACTCTCCCAGGTGCTGGGTACAGTGCTCTGTACCTAGTAAGTGCTCAATAATATGATCAATTTATTGAAAGCCTAGTTTGGATGAACGCAGGGGTTTTAGGGGCTACAGCTCGGGGCCCTGGGAGTTGGGAGGGTGGTTGGGTGAGGGGGAAAATGATAAAAATGGGAGTGCAGAGGGTGGCAGGCCAGCTCCCTGCCCCTTTCCCCCATACCTTCTGCTGTGGCCAGAGAGGCATTCCAGGCTTTCTGCCCGATCAGACGGTATTGATGGTCAGTTCTCTGACCCATTGCAGTCCGAGCCCCACAGCAGCCCATCAGGGCCCAGCATGGTGGCGGAGGAACTGCACCAACGCCAAGGAGAGGCCATAATAATAATCATTGTGATATTTGGTAAGTGCTTACTATGTTCAAGGCACTGTTCTAAGCACTGGGATGGATGCTAGCAAATAGGATTGGACACTGTCCCTGTCCCACAGGGGGCTCACAGTCTCAATTCCCATTTTACAGATGACGTAACTGAGGCGCAGTCAGTAGTATTTACTGAGCAATAAGCAGAGCAGAGAAGAGCAGTTGAGAGGAGAAGCAGCGTGGTTCAGTGGAAAGAGCCCGGACTTTGGAGTCAGAGGACATGGGTTCAAATCCCAGCTCCGCCAATTGTCAGCTGTGTGACTTCGGGCAAGTCACTTCACTTCTCTGGGCCTCAGTTACCTCATCTGTAAAATGGGGATTAATACTGTGAGCCCCCCATGGGACAACCTGATCACCTTGTAACCTCCCCAGCGCTTAGAACAGTGCTTTGCACATAGTAAGCGCTTAATAAATGCCGTCATTATTATAATAATTATTATTACTGTGTGCAGAATCAATCAATCAATCGTATTTATTGAGCGCTTACTGTGTGCAGAGCACTGTACTAAGTGCTTGGGAAGTACAAGTTGGCAACATGTAGAGACAGTCCCTACCCAACAATGGGCTCACAGTCTAGAAAAGAAGACTGTATTAAGCGCTTAGGAGAGTATAATATAAAAATATGGCAGACACATTCCCTAATCACAACGAGCTTACAGTCTAGATTGGGAGGTAGCTCAGGAAGGGACCTGCTCTCCATGGCCAGTAGAGATGGGCACTATTCTAAGCACTGGGGTAGATATAAGGTAACCATATGGGACATAGTCCCTGTCCCACATGGGGCTCATAGCCTTAATCCCCATTTTACAGATGAGGAAACTGAGGCAAAGTGAAGTGACTTGCCCAAGGTCACACAGCAGCAGACAAGTGGCAGAGTCAGGATTAGAAACCAGGTCCTTCTGACTCCCACGCCCCGAAGGGACCTGCTCTCCATGGCTGGCAGAGATGGGCACTATGCTAAGCACTGGGGTAGCTACAAAGTAACAAGGTGGGACACAGTCCCTGTTCCACATGGGGCTCATAGCCTTAATCCCCATTTTACAGATGAGGAAACTGAGGCAAAGTGAAGTGACTTGCCCAAGGTCACACAGCAGCAGACAAGTGGCAGAGTCAGGATTAGAAACCGCAGAGATGGGCACTATACCAAGTACTGGGGTAGATACAAGGTAACCAGATGGGTCACAGTCTCTGTCCCACTCATAGCCTTAATCCCTATTTTACAGATGAGGAAACTGAGGCAAAGTGAAGTGACTTGCCCAAGGTCACACATCATCATCATCATCATCAATCATATTTATTGAGCGCTTACTGTGTGCAGAGCACTGTACTAAGCGCTTGGGAAGTACAAGTTTGCAACATATAGAGACAGTCCCTACCCAACAGTGGGCTCACAGTCTAAAAGGGGGAGACAGAGAACAAAACCAAACATACTAACAAAATAAAATAAATAAAATAAATAGAATAGATATGTACAAGTAAAATAAATAAATAAATAGAGTAATAAATATGTACAAACATATATACAGGTGCTGTGGGGAAGGGAAGGAGGTAAGATGGGGGGATGGAGAGGAGGACGAGGATGAGCAGCCGACAAGTGGCAGAGTCAGGATTAGAACCCAGGTCCTTCTGACCCCCAGGCCCGTGCTGTATCCATTAGGCCACACTACTTCTCACCTGGGCTTAGGCCAGGGCCGCGGGCTGCGGGGTGGGACACTGCTGGCTTGCACAGACGCCGGGGTGGAGGAGGACAGTGGGTTAGGTTGGGGCTCGGTGGCCAGTCAGGTTCACTGTGCTGTTAGGGCCAGTCATCATCATCATCATCATCAATCGTCTTTATTGAGCGTTTACTATGTGCAGAGCGCTGTACTAAGTGCTTGGGAAGTACAAATAGGCAACATATAGAGACAGTCACTACCCAACAGTGGGCTCACAGTCTAAAAGGGGGAGACAGAAAACAAAACCAAACATACTAACAAAATAAAATAAATAGAATAGATATGTACAAGAAAAATAAATAAATAAATAGAGTAATAAATATGTACAAACATATATACATATATACAGGTGCCGTGGGGAAGGGAAGGAGGTAAGAAGGGGGCGATGGAGAGGGGGACGAGGGGGAGAGGAAGGAAGGGGCTCAGTCTGGGAAGGCCTCCTGGAGGAGGTGAGCTCTCTGCAGGGCCTTGAAGGGAGGAAGAGAGCTAGCTTGGCGGATGGGCAGAGGGAGGGCATGCCAGGCCCGGGGGAGGACGTGGGCCGGGGGTCGATGGCGGGACAGGCGAGAGCAAGGTACGGTGAGGAACACAGTCACAGAACACAGGATTCTCTGTGGGGCTGAGGAGGATGAGGGGACAACACCGATCTGGGACCACGGTGCAGGAACTAGTTTGCACACAATGAATGCTCAATAAATATGATCGAATGGATTATACACATAGGAGCCATGCAAAAATCTACAGGAGTGTTACCCTGGCCCCGCTCATTCATTCATTCATTCATTTATGAAGCAGCGTGGCTCAATGGAAAGAGCCCCGGCTTTGGAGTCAGAGGTCATGGGTTCAAATCCCGGCTCCGCCGCTTGTCAGCTGTGTGACTTTGGGCAAGTCACTTCACTTCTCTGGGCCTCAGGTCCCTCATCTGGAAAATGGGGATGAAGACTGTGAGCCCCATGTGGGACAATCTGATCACCTTGTAACCTCCCCAGCGCTTAGAACAGTGCTTTGCACATAGTAAGCGCTTAATAAATACCATTATTATTATCATTATTATTATTATTACTATTATTCAATCATATTTATTGAGGACTGTGGGCAGAGCACTGTATGAAGCTTCAGGGAGAGTTCAATATAACAATAAACAGATACATTCCCTGCCCACAACGAGCTTATAGTCTAGAGGGGGAGGCAGACATTAATATGTAAGACCAAAGTGAGCAGGGATTGTGTCTGTTGCTGAGTAGTATTTTCCTAGTGCTTAGTACAGTGCTGCACACAGTAAGCGCTCAATAAATACAATTGAATAACTATAAATAAAAGTTACAGATATGTACATAAGTACTTGGCAGGGGATGAATGAAGGGAGCAAGTCAGGGTGATGCAGAAAGGAGTGGGAGAAGAAGAAAGGAGGGCTTAGGGAAGGCCTCTTGGAGGAGATGTACCTTCAGTAAGACTTTGAAAGTATGGGGAAAATCATGTGGGGGGGTCGCGTAACTAGCCCTGCTATAAGTTGGCCGCCTGCCCCCATTCATTCATTCATTCAATCGTATTTATTGAGCGCTTACTGTGTGCAGAGCACTGGACTAAGCGCTTGGGAAGTGCAAATTGGCAACATACAGAGACGGTCCCTACCCAACAATGGGCTCACAGTCTAGATGGGGGAGACAAACAACAAAACAAAACAAATAGGTGCCAATACCATCAGAATAAATAGAATAATAGCTATATACACATCATTAATAAAATAAACAGAATAGTAAATATGTACAATCCCCATCCCCCGCTTAACGCGAAAAGTTGGCACCTGTACTGGCAACCAGAAGGTGGATGAGATTGAAAAAAGGAAGCAGTCCCGGCTGAAGATATGGACTCGGGAACCATATGTGTAGAGGTGGCACTTAAAACTGAACCAACTAGTTCCCCAAGGAGTGAGTAGAAATAATAATAATAATAATGATGGCATTTGTTAAGCGCTTACTATGTGTAAAGCACTGTTCTAAGCACTGGGGGTGGATACAAGGTGATCAGGTTGTCCCGCGTGGGGCTCAGTCTTCATCCCCATTTTACAGAGAGGGAACTGAGGCTCCGAGAAGTGAAGTGACTTGCCCAAAGTCACACAGCTGACAATTGGTGGAGTCGGGATTCGAACCCATGACCTCTGACTCCCAAGCCTGGGCTCTTTCCACTGAGCCATGCTGCTTCTCTAATGGGAGAAGTAAGGGAGGCAGCAGAGCAGTTAGAGGGGTAGGAGGAGCAACGACTACCAGAGAGTGGTGGTGGCGGTTGCAGGCCCAAAGGTCGAGAAGAATCAGCGGTATTGCCCATCTGTCTCTATTCCAAGTCCATCTTATAGTGTATGGTGATTTGTCGCTGGTGGTGCGAGTCCTCCACAGCCATCCCAGAGCATTTATGAAACATCCCCCTGCCCCGAAAGTGCTTTTGGATGACCCGCTCCAAAAAATAGTAATAATAATGATGGCATTTATTAAGCGCTTACTATGTGCAAAGCACTGTTCTAAGCGCTGGGGAGGTTACAAGGCAATCAGGTTGTCCCACGGGGGGCTAACAGTCTTAATCCCCATTTTTACAGATGAGGTAACTGAGGCACAGAGAAGTTAAGTGACTTGCCCAAAGTCACACAGCTGACAATTGGCAGAGCTGAGATTTGAACCTCTGACTCCAAAGCCCGTGCTATTTCCACTGAGCCATGCTGCTTCTCAAAAGCCCATCTCCTTCAAAAAGCCTTCCCAGATTTACATAGAACAGTGCTTTGCACATAGTAAGCGCTTAATAAATGCCATCATTATTATTATTTAGCCACTTACAACTGCTATCCCATCCTGAGGCATCTAGTTAAATTTGCGCTTGTCCCCCTTGACTCTCCCTTTGGTTATAAATAGGTCAGTGAGATAAATCTCGTTGCATTTAACATTGTGTTGTGAGCCTTTTGGCACAGAAGTACACATTTCTTGATAATGATATTAATGATTGGCCTGTTGGAGGATAAACCGGAGAATCCCCAAGGCATTGGAAGAGGAAATATTTAATATGTCTTACTATGGAATCACTTAAGGTCAGCAAACAAATTGGCTTGGGGCAGGATGCAGTTGCTTGCCTAACACAACCTTGTGTAGGCAAACCCCTAGCATTCTGAGAATTATCCCCAGCTTTTCATTCATTCATTCATTCAATCGTATTTATTGAGCGCTTACTGTGTGCAGTGCACTGTACTAAGCGCTTGGGAAGGACAATTTGGCAACATCTAGAGACGGTCCCTACCCAACAGCGGGCTCACAGTCTAGAAGGGGGAGACAGACAACAAAGCAAAACATATTAACAAAATAAAATAAATAGAATAGATATGTACAAGTAAAATAAATAGAGTAATAAATCCGTACAAACATATATACCCCTAACCACCAATACTCCTACTTTCCCACTTCCTGCCACTTACAATTAATTCATCATGTAAGGGAAGCAGAACCCTCAAGTCTCCCGCAGGAAATTCAAATCTTTTTTTTCCTCTCTCCCCGCTCAACACCATAGAAACCTTTCTCCATAGTCCAGGGCCAGTGTTTTCACCCTACTTTGTTCAGGTGGGTGGGCAGGGACCAGCTGACAGGGCTCCTTACTGGTTATAGCAGGACTGGTTTTACTAGAAATGGGAAGGAAAGGAAAATTAAGGTTCTATTAAGGGAGTTCTGGAGTTCTCTGGAGTTCTGGAGTTCTGAGCCCCCCTCCTTCCTCTCATCTCCTTCTCCATCCCCCCGTCGTACCTCCTTCCCTTCCCCACAGCACCTGTATATATGTATATATGTTTGTACATATTTATTACTCTATTTATTTTACTTGTACATATCTATTCTATTTATTTTATTTTGTTAATATGTTTGGTTTTGTTCTCCGTCTCCCCCTTCTAGACTGTGAGCCCACTGTTGGGTAGGGACCGTCTCTATATGTTGCCAACTTGTACTTCCCAAGTGCTTAGTACAGTGCTCTGCACACAGTAAGCGCTCAATAAATATGATTGATTGATTGATTCTCAAAATATTTTCTGTTTAAAATAACCGTAGCTTCTTCTCTTTGGTTCTGCTTGTCGTCTTTCCTCTCACTCTCCTCCTCCAGTCTTCCTAGCTGCAGCTGGGACATTTTCCCAAACTTTCACAAACATGCCAGCTTTTGAAGACTATAAATAGGGAGTGGGGGGTGGGGGGGAGGTGAGGGAGATTGGAGTTGTTTTTTTTTTTTTTTAAGAAGCAGGGTTCCCCCCACGCTCCCCCAGCAGCTGGAAGGAGCCAGGCACCCTTTCAGTTTTGAATCTGCATATTTATTCTTTGACTTAGCTGGTGGAGTGGAGTAGCAACTCCTTAGCTGTGAGAAGAATTTTATTTTATTTTATTTTACTTGTACATATCTATTCTATTTTATTTTGTTAGTATGTTTGGTTTTGTTCTCTGCCTCCCCCTTTTAGACTGTGAGCCCACTGTTGGGTAGGGACTGTCTCTATATGTTGCCAACTTGGACTTCCCAAGCGCTTGGTACAGTGCTCTGCACACAGTCAGTGCTCAATAAATACGATTGATGATGATGAAGAATTCTGCCTGATGCCTCCATTTGGAGAAAGTGGCTCCCTTGTACACAGGCATTTTGCTCCCCCTTGGCTGGCCAAGAGTTCCCAAGCCCTGAGGCCCCACTGGCCTTCCCAGAGTTGCAGCTGCAGCAGGCCTAGAGGCCTGAGTTTTGTCAAGCGGGCTCCTTGGGGAATCCAGCCCGCTGACTTTGGGAGCGACAACGAATGTCCTAGGCAACCTGGGCTACCCGAGGGTGACTGTACTCCTGGATCCGTGGGCTTCCCTTAAGGAAGGGCCTTTCCAGTAAATTGAATCAATTAATCAGTTGTGTTTATTGAGCCCTTACCGTACGCAGAGCACGGTCTGGGAGAGTACAATCCAACAGAATTTGTAGAAACGTTCCCTGCTCATCAGGAGCTAACAGGCCAGAAGGGGAGACGGACATTCATATAAATAAATTACGAATCCTGAAATTCCCAATTTTGAGGATGGGAGGGTAGTTTTTCCCCTTAAAAATCTCATTTCCCACAAAGGACTGAGGTAACATTTCACTTCAGACATCTCCCGTTAAGATCTCCTCTGTTGTGCCTGCTGGAATGTAGTCATCATCATCATCATCAATCGTATTTATTGTGCGCTTACTATGTGCAGAGCACTGTACTAAGCACTTGGGAAGTACAAATTGGCAACATATAGAGACAGTCCCTACCCAACAGTGGGCTCACAGTCTAAAAGGGGGAGACAGAGAACAAACCAAACATACTAACAAAATAAAATAAATAGAATAGATATGTACAAATAAAATAAATAAATAAATAAATAGAGTAATAAATATGTACAGACATATATACATATATACAGGTGCCGGTGCTGTCCTCCCACAGTCTTCTTCCTTGTTTTGCCTCCAGATTCCGCAGCCCCTCCTACGAAGCAGTTTGTAGAAACGTTCTTGATCAGTAATTCATTTATAGGATCCTGTTGTCACCTGTTTAGCCCTGCTGCCTAAAGAAACATTTGAGAATAGCTCGGGAGGCCATATCAAATTAATCCATGGTATTTGCTGAGTGACTACTGTGGGCACTTTTATTAAGGGCTTGATAGTGTGAAATATGGGGTGAAAGATACAAACTGTACTTTCCCTTTGGTTGTCCGGAAAAAGTCTGTGTGCTTGCCAAATTAGATGTTTAGTACCTTTTCCCTAGTGTTCCTCTAAGCTGCTAGTGAACTAATTTGGGTGGGGTGAGGCCGAGGAGAACCTATCCATAATTTATTTTTAAATCAATCAATCAGTCATATTTATTGAGTGCTTACTGTGTGCAGAGCACTGTACTAAGCGCTTGGGAAGTACAAGCTGGCAACATATAGAGACGGTCCCTAACCAACAGTGGGCTCACAGTCTAGAAGGGGGAGACGGAGAACAAAACAAAACATAGTAACAAAATAAAATAAATAGAATAGATATGTGCAAGTAAAATAAATAAATAGTATTAATATTATTAATATTTTTAATATCGGTCTCCCCTCTAGACTGTAAACTCCTTGTGGACAGGAGAAAGTCTCTACCAACTCTTGTACTCTTCCAAGTGCTTAGTAAACTTGTACTTCCCAAGCACTTAGTACAGTACTCGGCACACAGTAAGCGCTCAATAAATACGATTGAATGAATGAATGAATAATAATAATAATGATATAGCATTTGTTAAGTGCTTGCTGTGTGCCAGGCACTGTGCTGGAGTGGATACAGATAAATCGAATTGGACACAGTCCTTGTCCCATGTCTCAATCCCCATTTTACAGATGAGGTGACAGTCCCAGAGAAGTGAAGTGACTTGCCCAAGGTCACACAGCAGACAAGTGGCGGAGCCTGGATTAGAACCCGTGACTTTCTGACTCCCGGGCCCAAGCTCTATCCACTATGCCACGGACGGTGCTGCGCACATAGTAAGCGCTCAATAAATACCACTGATTGAGAAAGGAGTGTGGGACCGTTCATTGCCCTGCGCACACGTGGCTCAGTGGAAAGAGCCCGGGTTTTGGAGTCAGAGTTCATGGGTTCGAATCCCGGCTCCTCCACTGGTCAGCTGTGTGACTTTGGGCAAGTCACTTCATGTCTCTGGGCCTCAATTCCCTCATCTGTAAAATGAGGATTAAGATTGTGAGCCCCCCGTGGAACAACCTGATCACCTTGTAACCTCCCCAGAGCTTAGAACAGTGCTTTGCACATAGTAAGTGCTTAATAAATGCCATTATTATTATTATTATTATTATTATTATTATTATTCTACTGAGTTTTCAGGATTAACATCTTCATTAGGATTAAAATGTTGGAATTCATTTCTGGCTAGAGAAGAGAAAGGAGCCGGATGGAATTGCTCCCACTGCAGAGACTCTGCTGTCCTCTGGTGACAGAGTGTCCACTCTGCAAACGAATAAGTGTTTAAATGGAAGTTAATGGACCCTTTTAGACTGTGAGCCCACTGTTGGGTAGGGACTGTCTCTATATGTTGCCAACTTGTACTTCCCAAGCGCTTAGTACAGTGCTCTGCACATAGTAAGCACTCAATAAATACGATTGATGATGATGATGACTCTGGAACCAGATTTGGACTCTGGACACAGCTATCAACGCCGGTATCTTTCATCTTTAGTCCAATTTCTTTTTTGATGTCTTGCGGTTTCTGCTGCTTTAAAACTATTTCATTCATTCGTTCATTCATTCAATCATATTTATTGAGCGCTTACTGTGTGCAGAGCACTGTCCTAAGCGCTTGGGAAGTACGAGTTTGCAACATAGAGAGACGGTCCCTACCCAACAGTGGGCTCACAGTCTAGAAGAGGGAGACAGACAAAAAAACAACACATATTAACAAAACAAATAGAATAGTAAATATGCACAAATAAGTACAATCGTATTTATTGAGCGCTTACTGTGTGCAGAGCACTGTACTACGCGCTTGGGAAGTACAAGTTGGCAACATATAGAGACGGTCCCTACCCAACAGCAGGCTTATAGTCTAGAAGGGGGAGACAGTCAGCAAAACATATAAACCAAATAGAATAAATAGAATAAATATGTACAAGTAAAATAAATAAATATTCATTCATTCATTCAATCGTATTTATTGAGCGCTTACTGTGGGCAGAGCACTGTACTAAGCGCTTAGGAAGTACAAGTTGGCAACATATGGAGGCAGTCCCTACCCAACAGCGGGCTCACAGTCTAGAAGGGGGAGACAGAGAACAAAACAAAACATATTAACAAAATAAAATAAGTAGAATAAATATGTACAAGTAAAATAAATGGAGTAATAAATACGTACAAACATATATACATATATACAGGTGTTGTGGGGAGGGGAAGGAGGTAAGGCAGGGGGGATGGGGAGGGGGAGGAGGGGGAGAGGAAGGAGGGGGCTCAGTCTGGGAAGGCCTCCTGGAGGAGGTGAGCTCTCAGTAGGGCTTTGAAGGGAGGAAGAGGGCTAGCTTGGTGGAACTACTGAGCCGCGAAATGCCGAGAGAGGACTCGTCACGGCCGATTGATACTCTGGCCTCCTCCTGAGACGGTATCAGTGCCTGCCCCTTTCTACCTATCATCGAGGATCTGCAGTTCTGCTCTGAAAACTTCCCTAAGTGAAAAGTTGTTACCAAGCTCCAGGGTGTGTTAAAAGTTTGAAACTATTCAGTCTAGTATTTGTTGTGGAAATTAAGTGCTTAATATGTGCCAGACATTATACTATGCACTGGAGTTGATACTGTCTCTGTCCCACATGAGGCTCACAGTTTAAGCAGGAGGGAGAAAAGGTATTGAATCCCTATTTTAATAGAGCGTAGCTTTAGTTGATTATTTTCATTTGTTCATAGATGAGGCCATTTCAGGGAATAACTGAATAAACAGTAGTAATTATGACCCATAATAATAATAATCATCATCATCATCAATCGTATTTATTGAGCGCTTACTGTGTGCAGAGCACTGTACTAAGCGCTTGGGAAGTACAAGTTGGCAACATATAGAGACGGTCCCTACCCAACAGTGGGCTCACAGTCTAAAAGGGGGAGACAGAGAACAAAACCAAACATACTAACAAAATAAAATAAATAGAATAGATATGTACAAGTAAAATAAATAAATAAATAAATAGAGTAATAAATATGTACAATAATAATAATAATGGCATTTGTTAAGCGCTTACTATATGCAAAGCCCTGTTCTAAGCACTGGGGATGTTATACGGTGATCAGGTTGTCCCACAGGGGGGTCACAGTCTTAATTCCCATTTTACAGATGAGGTAACTGAGGCACAGAGAAGTTAAGTGGCTTGCCCAAGGTCACACAGCTGACAATTGGCAGAGCCGGGACTTGAATCCATGACCTCTGACTGCAGAGCCCATGCTCTTTCCACTGAGCCACGGATCTTACACTCCAACTGGAGAGACAAACATAAAACTATTTACAGCTAAAAGGTCCAAGAAGATAAATAACTGAAACAGATACGTACCCATGAATGTTGAGTGTGTAAGTAAGTTCCTAAATGCTAGAGTTGGCTCAAGGAATGAAATGGCTCAGGACGCTGGGAAATTAATCAAGTGAAAGCTTAATGGAGGAGATAGCAGCAGAAGCAGTGTGGCTCAGTGGAAAAAGCATGGGCTTTGGAGTCAGAGGTCATGGGTTCAAATCCTGGCTCAGCCAACTGTCAGCTGGGTGACTTTGGGCAAGTCACTTCATTTCTCTGGGCCTCAGTTACCTCATCTGCAAAATGGGGATTAAGACTGTGAGCCCCCTGTGGGACAACCTGATCACCTTGTAACCTCCCCAGTTCTTAGAACAGTGCTTTGCACATAGTAAGTGCTTAATAAATGCCATCGTCATTATTATTAGATAGGGTTTTAGGAGGGATTTGAAAGAGAAAGCAGTGTCTCCCAAGCGCTGTGTTTAAACCTTGACTGACTAGCTGATCAATCAGTCAATCAATCGTATTTATTGAGCGCTTACTTTGTGCAGAGCACTGTACTAAGCGCTTGGGAAGTACAAGTTGGCAACATATAGAGACAGTCCCTACCCAACAGTGGGCTCACAGTCTAAAAGGGGGAGACATTTTACTTGTACATATCTATCCTATTTATTTTCTTTTGTTAGTATGTTTGGTTTTGTTCTCTGTCTCCCCCTTTTAGACTGTGAGCCCACTGTTGGGTAGGGACTGTCTCTATATGTTGCCAATTTGTACTTCCCAAGCGCTTAGTACAGTGCTCTGCACATAGTAAGCGCTCAATAAATACGATTGATGATGATGATGATGATGAACAAAACCAAACATACTAACAAAATTAAAAAAAAACTCTAGCAGGGATGCCTAGCAAAAGTCATGATGCCTTTTAGGTGTTCTGTTCTGTGTGTTCTGCATAGAGTAAGCGCTCAATAAATACGATTGATTCATTTTAGGTCTTATTTTGGAGAATCAGATGGATTACTGTGTAAAGTAGGTGGACCAAGATTGTGAATTGGATTACTAAAAACTGGGCAGAGGTTCAAATGCCCACTCATTTTGCTTTCTCCCTTCTGTTAGTTTCTGCTGATTTTCCACAAGGCTGCAGCGGGTGAACTTGAAGAAGACAGTGGGCTGATGGCTTTAGCCAAGCTCTCAGAGATTGACGTGGCCCTTGAAGGTGTAAAAGGAGCCAAGAACTTCTTTGAAGCCAAGGTAAGGAGAGGGCTGAAGGCAGGAGCACAGAGAGTTCAAACCCCTTCCTGCTGTCTGATGGGGGGCGGCTGGGGGAGCAGGTGGACCCTTGGCCCATAATTCAGAACAGACCCAAGTTAATAATAATAATAATGATGGCATTTGTTAAGCGCTTACTACGTGCAAAGCACTGTTCTAAGCGCTGGGGGGGGATACAAGGTGATCAGGTTGTCCCACGTGGGGCTCACAATCTTAATCCCCATTTTACAGATGAGGTCCCTGAGGCCCAGAGAAGTTAAGTGACTTGCCCAAGATCACACAGCAGACATGTGGCAGAGGCAGGATTCGAACCCATGACCTCTGACTCCCAAGCTCAGGCTCTTTCTCAACAAAGCTACAGCAGTAGGCAATCTGGTTCTGATTCCTGGACCTTAAAGCTCCTATGGGTTCCTACAGCTCCGCCAATTGTCAGCTGTGTGACTTTGGGCAAGTCACCTCACTTTTCTGGGCCTCAGTTACCTCATCTGTGAAATGGGGATTAAGACTGTGAGCCCCACATGGGACAACCTGATCACCTTGTATCCTCCCCAGCGCTTAGAACAGTGCTCTAATAATAATAATAACGATGATGATGGCATTTATTAAGCGCTTACTATGTGCAAAGCACTGTAAGTGCAAAGTGCTTACTTTGCACATAGTAAGCGCTTAACAGATGCCATCATTATAGGATGTAGAGGCAGAATGGAAATTCATGCCCCCAGACTCTCTATCACCCCCATCCCCTTGCTCTCTCTATTTCCTGGCCTGAAAATCCCTTCATGCCTAAATCCAACAGACCCCAGCTAGCGAACGGGCCTGAGAGGTAGAAGGACATGGGTTTTAATCCTGACCCTGCCACTTTTCCGCTTTGTGGCCTTGGGCAAGTCACTTCATTTCTCTGGACCTCAGTTACCTCATTTGTAAAATGGGGGTTGAAACTGTGAGCCCCACATGGGACAGAGACTGTATCCAATTGGAGTTGCTTGTATTCACCCCAGTGCTTAGAACTCCCCCTCGTCCCCCTCTCCATTCCCCCAACTTACCTCCTTCCCTTCCCCACAGCACCTGTGTATATGTATATATGCTTGTACATATTTATTACTCTATTTATTTATTTTACTTGTACATATCTATTCTATTTTATTTTGTTAGTATGTTTGGTTTTGTCTCCCCCTTTTAAACTGTGAGCCCACTGTTGGGTAGGGACTGTCTCTATGTGTTGCCAATTTGTACTTCTCAAGCGCTTAGTACAGTGCTCTGCACACAGTAAGCGCTCAATAAATACGATTGATGATGATGATGATGATGAACTATTACTCTATTTATTTTACTTGTACATATTTATTCTATTTATTTTATTCTGTTACTATGCTTTGTTTTGTTCTCTGTCTCCCCCTTCTAGACTGTGAGCCCACTGTTGGGTAGGGACCGTCTCTATACCTTGCCAAATTGTACATCCCAAGAGCTTAGTACAGTGCTCTGCGCACAATAAGCGCTCAATAAATACGATTGAATGAATGAATGAACAGTGCCTGGCATATAATAAGCACTTAAAAAATACCATTATTATTATTATCCCAATATTCAAACTCTCCTTAAATCCGACCTCCTCCAACAAGCCTTCCCTGATTATTTCGTAACACCCCCAAGTTGTGTAAACCCATCAGCCATCTCTAATAATGATAGTTAGACTGTGAGCCCACTGTTGGGTAGGGACTGTCTCTATATGTTGCCAACTTGTACTTCCCAAGCGCTTAGTACAGTGCTCTGCACACAGTAAGCGCTCAATAAATACGATTGATTGATTGATTGATTAATAATAATAATAGTGGTATTTGTTAAGCACTTACTTTCTAGACTGTGAGCCCGCTGTTGGGTATATGTTGCCAACTTGTACTTCCCAAGCGTTTAGTACAGTGCTCTGCACACAGTAAGCGCTCAATAAATACGTATGAATGAGTGAATGTTCTAAGCGCTGGGGTAGACACAAGATAATTGCGTTGAACACAGTCCCCATTCCTTACGGTTTTAATCCCCATTTTGCTGCTGAGGGAACCGAGGCACAGAGAAGTTAAGTGACTTGCCCAAAGTCACACAGCAGACAAGTGGCGAGTATTTAGGTACTTAGACCCAGCCTCTGGAAAGTTCTTTGCCCAAGTATATATTCAAGCAGGAAGCAGCATGACCCAGTGGAAGGAGCTTGAGTCTAACAGTCAGAGAACCTGAGTTCTAATCCCGGCTCTGCAAGTTGTCTGCTGTAGGACCTTGGATAAATTTCTTCTTTGTGCCCCAGTTTCCTCATCTGTGAAATGGGAATTAATACCCATTCTCCATCCCCCTTAGAATGTGAGCCTCATGGGACAGGGGCTTTTCCTGACCTCGTTATTTGGTATCTACTCCAGTGCTTGGCACACAAGTAATAATAATAATAATAATAATAATAATAATGGCATTTATTAAGTGCTTACTATGTGCAAAGCACTGTTCTAAGCACTGGGGATGTTACAAGGTGATCAGGTTGTCCCACGTGGGGCTCACAGTCTCAATCCCCATCTTACAGATGAGGCAACTGAGGCCCAGAGAAGTGAAGTGACTTGCCCAAAGTCACACAGCTGACAATTGGTGGAGCCGGGGTTTGAACCATGACCTCTGACTCCAAAGCCCGTGCTCTTCTCCACTGAGCCACGCTGCTTCTCTCACTTAAACACTATTTATTATTATTATTATTATTATTATTGTTATTACTCTATTTGTAAGTCTTTTTATGTTTGTCTCCCTCATTAGAGTGTAAACTCCATCTCGGCAAAGAAGTTGTCACTGTGTGGCTCAGTGGAAAGAGCCTGGGCTTTGGAGTCAGAGGTCGTGGGTTCAAATCCCGGCTCTGCCACTTGTCAGCTGTGTGACTTCGGGCAAGTCTCTGTGCCTCAGTTCCCTCATCTGTAAAATGGGGATTAAGACTGTGAGCCCCATGGAACAACCTGATCGCCTTGTATCTCCCCCAGCGCTTAGAACAGTGCTTTGCACATAGTAAGCGCTTAATAAATGCCATCATTATTATTATTATTACTTCCCAAGAGCTACTTCGTACATAGGCAGTACAAGAAGCACTATGGGAAGCAGTGTGGCTTAGTGGATAGAGACGGGCCTGAGAGTCAGGTCATGGGTTCCAATCCCAACTCCACCGCTTGTCTGTTGTATGACCTTGAGCAAGTCACTTCACTTCTCTGTGCCTCAGTGTCCTCATCTGTAAAATGAGGATTGAGACTATGAGCCCCACGTGGGACAGGGACAGCGTCCAACCCAATCCAACCCAATTTTCTTGTATTCACCCTAGGGCTTAGTACAGTGGCTGGCACACACTAAACACTTACCAAATACCATAATAATGATAATAATAATATTATAATAAGCACACTGCCCCCAGCAGAGCACGCAGAGAAGCAGCGTGGCTCAGTGAAAAGAGTACGGGCTTTGGAGTCAGAGGTCATGGGTTCAAATCCTGGCTCCGCCACTTGTCAGCTGTGTGTCTTTGGGCAAGTCACTTAACTTCTCTGTGCCTCAGTTCCCTCATCTGTAAAATGGGGATTAAGACTGTGAGCCCCACGTGGGACAACTTGATCACCTTGTATCCCCCCAGTGCTTAGTACAGGGCTTAGCACATAGTAAGCCCTTAACAAATACCATCATCATTATTATTATCTCTTGGAGGTGCTTAAGTCCTCCAGTGGTCCTTGTCAGCACCATGGGGTCCCTGCTCCAGTCTCGCAGCCCCTCATTTTCAGAGCGTTCCATCCCCACCAGTTATATGGGCTGATTGATTGATTGATCCAATCAATCAATAAATAGCTTTTATTGAGCACTTGCCTAGTGCAAAGCACTTTACTGGGCTCTTGGGAGAATACAGTCAACACAGATCTTTCTTCTCCCTTTGACTCTGTCCAGATAAAGCCCATGTTGTTTGCCAGATTCAGTGAGTCCTCCCCAGAAAGGATAATAATAATAATAATAGTGGCATTTATTAAGTGCTTACTATGTGCAAAGCACTGTTCTAAGCGCTGGGGAGGTTACAAGATGATCATGTTGTCCCACGGTGGGCTCACAGTATTCATCCCCATTTTACAGGTGAGGGAACTGAGGCACAGAGAAGTTAAGTGACTTGCCCAAAGTCACACAGCTGACAATTGGTGGAGCCGGGATCTAAGATGACAGGATCTTGGAAGCTGTTTCTTCTCCACTCCCCATCTCTCTTGAGCCGGCTCGTTATTGTGGCTCCCTGATACCAGGCTGCCATCAAAGAAGCAGCGTGGCTCAGTGGAAAGAGCACGGGCTTTGGAGACAGTGGTCGTGGGTTCAAATCCCGGCTCTGCCAGTTGTCAGCTGTGTGACCTTGGGCAAGTCACTTAACTTCTCTGGGCCTCAGTTACCTCATCTGTAAAATGGGGGTTGACTGTGAGCCCACCATGGGACAACCTGATCACCTTGTATCCCCCCAGTGCTTAGGACAGTGCTTTGCACATAGTAAGCGCTTAATAAATGCCATTATTATTATTATTATCAAAACTATCCTGGCTGCTAATTCTGGTCGGATACAATGCCAGGCCTATACTGCTTCTCGAGGCCTGGGAAAGAGAATCAAATCCTCCGAACGGCAAGCAGCTGTTTTTTCGTCTCAGCCCGGCACGATGCCAAATAACCCGTTGCTGTCTAAATACTAACCGGGAGAGCGGACAACTGGTTCCATAACCTTTCCTCCCACCCGTGTTTAATGATACTTTGCTTTAACACAGAGCCTTTCATTAGGACAACTCCAGGTGGTTCCCAGGAACTCGTTAGAACTTCAGGGACCAGTTTTCATTTGACCCATCCCTTACAGTGAAACTCTCGCCGCGATAAACCGAACCCAGTTTTAAATTAGCAATGAATAAAACAGTAGGGGTTGATGTAGTAAACATAAAAAGACTTTTGTTTTCCCCGTTAGCTTGTTTTCATGCCTCAGGGTTGGATTCGGGGCAAATGACTACATTTTGTTTCCTTTTAATTAGATCCTTGATTTTTAAAATGAGTTGTATTTATTCATCAATAGTATTTATTGAGCACTTACTGTGTGCAGAGCACTGTACTAAGCGCTTGGGAAGTACAAATTGGCAACATGTAGAGACAGTCCGTACCCAACAGTGGGCTCACAGTCTAAAGGACTTTAATTCACAATGTAGTAACACTTGGGCTCTGTTTCATTGTTCGGCACTGGGAAGAGCGGATTATATGAAGAACAGTTTCCAGTTAGAAGTAACTCTCTTGAATGCTGAATTTTCATTCTTGATAGTTGCATCTACTGTATTGCCAGGCACCCAGTGGTAGCCAAGCTATGTGGGGATTAATGATAATTGTCCATGGGCTGTTTTTTCTGTTTAGCTAAACCATTGCTTCTCCTTTCTCCCTCCGTTTGGCCATTTTACTGCTTGTTAGCAACCCTTACCTAGGATAGGTAAGGGAAGAGTAAAGGCCCATGATAATAATAATATTTGTACTATTTGTTAAATATTTACAGTGTGCCAAGCACTGCACGAAGCACTGGGGTAGCTATATGTTGCCAACTTGTACTTCCCAAGTGCTTAGTACAGTGCTCTGCACACAGTAAGCACTCAATAAATATGATTGAATGAATGAATATAAGATAATTAGGTCAGACAGTCCCTGTCTCACTTGGGACTCACACTTTAAGTAGGAGAGAAGATGGTCCCACCTCCTATAAAGATTTGGATGGGAAGAGGTTGATGCTACTGGCGAAAATTAGATTTTCCAATTCCCTGTGGTTTTCATCGATTCCTGTGCTGCTTGTTTCCCAGTAGCTCAGATAATCAGCCACTCTTCCATCTAATTGTCCTGCTGGCTCAGGAACAACCCTTGTCAGCCTCACACTAGAACGGAAAGGCGGAAAGGTGCCCGGATTAGGGCTGAGTCATTCCTCAATTCCTCCAAATTTTCCCGCTTTGTTGATTAGGTTTCTGTCGTTCCTTTGTAGATTCAAGCCTTGTCATCAGCCAGTAAATTTGAAGCGGAGATAAAGGCAGAGCAAGATGAAACGAAGCGAGAGGAGGAGGAGAGAAAAAACCGCAGAGCGGCCTTCAGGGAACTCAAATCAGCATTCACTCAGTAACTGCCCCCTGATTGAACCGCCAGAGACTTACCTTAACTTCCACCAGCCGTGCCTGACAAGAGAGACCGTCTAACTCTGCATAGTATCACCCAGGGTGACCTGTCTCGGTCTGGAAGCCCTGGGTACTTCATCCTTCTAGACATTCCCTTCCCTTCATTTGGAACTTTATAGCCTGGTGATGCTTAGAGGAATTGTGGGAGGGATGGGTTATTCCCTTCATGAAAAACTCATGAGGGAATGGAGAGAGACAGCCAGGTACCCTTTTTATAAAAGGGCGATTGCTTCCAGAAGTTTCCAAAATTCTCCCTCACTCGGCATCCACTTCCTCATCCTACCATTAGATTCGGGATTCTGTCCTGGAACCGGACATGGATCGCTGTTTTTTCCTTGGAGATTTTACTTTCCCTCAGCCTCATTTCCTTCATTTTTATCATTCCAGAGAAAGAGCGTTTTATCTGTTTGGTAAGCAGGATTTATAAATATTCCCTTATTCTATTTTCTATCTAGGATTGACTATTTTTCTACAGTTCATTAGAGCCCTGTGGCTGCCACAGGGCGTATTTTTTCCCCCCACTTTTTTTTCTAAGTCTCCTCCTCAATCTTTTCCCTTGCTACATTCTCTTGATAGCCTGTATTTGAATACCCATCCTTCCCGGGCCCTGTTGCATCTCCCAAGGATTGTAGAGCGCTTTCTTTAAAGCCAGACTTGCTCTTTCCATCTCCAACACTAGAATAGTCGGTGATGGGAGGGATGCAAGCACCAGGAAGCATTTTCACCCCCGCCCCCCAGTACCAGGTGCTTCACAGAATGGAGGCTGGGAATGGAGGGGTGAAGGGAGGACAGCAGCTGCGAGAAGAAGTCAAAAGAACAAGTGTCCACTGGCTCCCCCGGCTCGGACTGTGATATCTAAGTCGGATCTTTCTCTGAGGGAGAGCTAAAAGTCAGGGGGGGATCTAGGCCTTCCTTCCCTGGAGCTCTGCCCCACTTGGGCAGATGTTTCACACGTGCCCTGTTGCTTCTGGAGGCTGTTAGGAGTGGAAATCCCAGCAGTCTGCCGGCCATTGTGCATGCCTGGTAGCCCCCAAGTTCTCACCCTTCAGCCCTCTAGTCCAAAACAGAGGATGTCCTAGGGATGCTGAATAGGCATCCAACCCACTGGGGTTGGGTTTGGACCTGGCTCCAGCAGGTAGAGGTTGGGCCCTAACTGGGGCTGACTTCACGGACTCCACTGGGCAAGACTAAGCCTGAAATGGCTCTACCTTCCCTGCATTTTTCGCCCATCCCCTTCTCTGCTCTCAAGCATATGGACACACAAAAACTCTCTCTCTCCCTTTCTCTCTCTGTCTCTGTCTCTCCCTCTCCCTCTCTCCTCCCCACCTCCTCTCCATCTTCAATGGAGCCAGCTCACTGAGTGAGCATCATAATAGAAAGTTTTCTGAGCTGGGCACATACACAAACCTCCCTCCTCCTATTTCTCTCCCTCCATCTCCTCCCCATCTTCAGTAGAGCCAGCTTACTCAGTGAACATCATAATATAAGACTTCCTGAGCTGGACTGTGTCCCTCTCCCTCCTCCCCGGCCTTCTTCTCCCCCCTTCCCTCTCTCTCTCTTCCTCCGTCCTTCCCCTCCTTCCCATTTTCAATGGCACCAACTCACTGAGTGAACAGTATAATAGAAGACTTCCTGAGCTGGGTGGCTGGAAGACTCCTATAAAAAGTTGTTGAAACCAGTAATCACCTCTCTAGTTAGCCCTTTCATGTTTATGCTACCTAGGCAGTTATAAGAGTACTCCTCTCTCCCCTGAGCTCCTGAGCTACATATGCAAAGCTAACTCTGAGCCCAAACCTCTTATCGTGTGAGTTCTGTCCTTTGATCTATTTGCCCCGCTGTCTGTGAAGGGCTTGGACCCATCTCTGTTCTGGGGGGGGGGGACTGTTAGCATGGGAAAATAATTTTTAAGAGGTGGAAGAATCACTAAATCACTACTAAAACTTTGTTTATGTATCCACAAATTATAATATTTTATAAATCACGCTTTTCAGCTCCATATTTATTACGAAATGGGTTTTGTACTTCTGTTTTGTAAGTGCCCCCTTAATAATAATGCAGATGAGTGTATTTCTTCGCTGTACTGTTTTTCTTGCTAAATAAGTTGTGCAAATAAAACTAAAGTTGCACCAGTGGCTGGTTTCGAACCCTTTTTGGGCGGGAGGATAAGTAAGAGGTAAGGAAATAACAGCAATAATAGTAGTAGTATTTATTGAGCGTTCCCTTTGGTGCAGTGCAAAACAAAGAAGAAACATGTGCCCTACTCCCTGGGAGTTTATATTCTAATGGGAGAGATGACATAAAAATATTTGCAAATAGAGTAGTAAATATACTACATTCAAAATTGTATGCACATTTGAGTGTACAATTGAATAATATAATAATAATAATGGTTCGTGTTAAGCGCTTACTATATGCAAGGCACATGAAGCAGCATGGCATAGTGATAACGCTGTGGCCTGGGACTCAGAAGGACCTGAGTTCTAATTCTGGCTCTGCCACTTGTTTGCTGTGTGACCTGGGCCAAGTCACTTCATTTTCTGGGTCTTGGTTATCACATCTGTAAAATGGTTATTGAGATTGTGAGCCCCACGTGGGACAGAGACTTTGTCCCACCCAATTTGCTTGTATCCACCCAGTACTTAGTACAGCGCTTAGAACAGTGCTCAGCGCTTAGAACAGTGCTTTGCATATAGTAAGCGCTTAATAAATGCCATCATTATTATTACAGTACCTGACATGTGGTAAGCGCTTAACAGATACCACAATTATCATTATTATTACGCATATAAAACAGCTGAGGGTGAGTTCAATTTAATAATAATGATGATGGCATAGAGAAGCAGCGTGGCTCAGTGGAAAGAACGCAGGCTTGGGAGTCAGAGATCATGGGTTCTAATCCCGGCTCCACCACTTATCAGCTGTGTGACTTTGGGCAAGTCACTTAACTTCTCATGCCTCAGCTACCTCATCTGGAAAATGGGGATTAAGACTGTGAGCCACATGTGGGACAACCTGATTACCTTGTATTCCCACCCCCAGTGCTTAGAAGAGTGCTTTTCATTCATGCATTCATTCAATCGTATTGAGCGCTTACTGTGTGCAGAGCACTGTACTAAGCGCTTGGGAAGTACAAGTTGGCAATAGCGCTTAACAAATGCCAAAAAAAAGCACTTACTATGTGCGAAGCACTGTTTTAAGCGCTGGGGGGGGAATACAAGGTGATCAGGTTGTCCCACGTGGGGCTCACAGTCTTAATCCCCATTTTACAGATGAGGTAACTGAGGCTCAGAGAAGTTAAGTGACTTGCCCAAGGTCACACAGCAGACACGTGGGGGAGCTGGGATTCGAACCCATGACCTCTGACTCCCAAGCCCGTGGTCTTGCCGCTGAGCCACGCTGCTTCATGTAAGAGATAGCTGCTAGGTGTCTATGATTTAGAGCTGGGAATGAAAATCAAGGGAGGCTTGCTGGAGGAGATGGGATTTTAGGAGGGCTTTATAGGGTTTGCCAAATTCAGAGAGGAAGTGCCAAGATGGTACAGCATATGTAAGGGGACGAAGGATAAGTGATAAATGCTTGGTCTGCGTGGCTGTTACCTCAGCTTGGAAGGAATACAGAATTTGAGCTGGGGAATAGTAGGTGATTAGAACAGAAAGGCAAGGTCTGGAGAGTTGGCGCCAAATTAATAATAATAATGATGGCATTTATTAAGCGCTTACTATGTGCAGAGCACTGTTCTAAGCGCTGGAGAGGTTACAAGATGATCAGGTTGTCCCATGGTGGGGCTCACAGTCTTCATCCCCATTTTACAGGTGAGGGAACTGAGGCCCAGAGAAGTTAAGTGACTTGCCCAAAGTCACACAGCTAACTGGCGGAGCCGGGATTTGAACCCATGACCTCTGACTCCAAAGCCTGGGCTCTTTCCCACTGAGCCACGCTGCTTCTCAGTTACCTGGAATAAATCTTCCACTCTGGTGTATTGTTGTTCCCCTGGATTACCAAAGGTCACATTCTATGCTCATTGCAAGCAGGGAGTGAGTTTACCCACTGTGTTAAAATGCTTTCATTCAGTTGTGTTTATTCATTCATTCAATCGTATTTATTGAGCACTTACTGTGTGCAGAGCACAGTGCTAAGCGCTTGGGAAGTACAAGTTGGCAACATGTAGAGATGGTCCCTACTCAACAACTCCTTACCCAACAATCTCCTCACCGTACCTCGTTCTCGCCTGTCCCGCCATCGACCCCCGGCCCACGTCCTCCCCCGGGCCTGGAATGCCCTCCCTCTGCCCATCCGCCAAGCTCGCTCTCTTCCTCTCTTCAAGGCCCTACTGAGAGCTCACCTCCTCCAGGAGGCCTTCCCAGACTGAGCCCCTTCCTTCCTCTCCCCCTCGTCCCCCTCTCCATCCCCACATCTTACCTCCTTCCCTTCTCCACAGCACCTGAATAGATGTATATATGTTTGTACATATTTATTACTCTATTTTACTTGTACATATCTATTCTATTTATTTTATTTTGTTAGTATGTTTGGTTTTGTTCTCTGTCTCCCCCTTTTAGACTGTGAGCCCACTGTTGGGTAGGGACTGTCTCTATATATTGCCAACTTGGACTTCCCAAGCTCTTAGTACAGTGCTCTGCACACTGTAAGCACTCAATAAATATGATTGATGATGATGATGATGAACAACGGGCTCACAGTCTAGAAGTGGGAGACAGACAACAAAACAAAACATGTAGACAGGTGTCAAAACTGTCAGAGTAAACAGAATTATAGCTATATGCACATCATTAACAGAGTAGTAAATATGTACAATTAAAATAAATAGAGTAATAAGTCTGTACAAATATATACAAGTGCTGTGGGGAGGGGAAGGAGGTAGGGCGGGGGGGGTGATGGGGAGGAGGAGAGGAAAAAGGGGGTTCAGCCTGGGAAGGCTTCCTATTGAGTATGTTTATTGAGCACGTACTGTGTTTATTGAGCACTCTCTGTGTGCAGAGCACTGTACGAAGTGCTTGGAAAGTAGAATTTAGCAATAGAGACAATCCCTGCCCACACCGGGCTTCCAGTCTAGAATCCCAAGCATTTAGAGCAGTGCTCTACATGCAGTAAGCACTCAATAAATGTGATTGATAGATGATCCAATAGGGTAATGTCAGATTTTGATATTCAGAAGTTGATCTTAATGTAAAATATGAATGTGATCTGAATAACATCGAGGGAAATAGAGACAATTCAAAATAATCAACCTATGGTAGTAGCACATACTGTGTGCAGAGCATTGTACTTAGCGCTTGGGGAAAGTACAGTACAATATTCATTCAATCGTATTTATTGAGCGCTTACTGTGGGCAGAGCTCTGTACTAAGCGCTTATGATCCCCATCCCCCTCGGCCTTACCTCCTTCCCCTCCCCACAGCACCTATATATATGTATATATGTTTATTACTCTATTTTACTTGTACATATTTATTCTATTTATTTTATTTTGTTAATGTGTTTTGTTTTGTTGTCCGTCTCCCCCTTCTAGACTGTGAACCTGCTGTTGGGTAGGGACCATCTCCATATGTTGCCAACTTGTACTTCCCAAGCGCTTAGTACAGTGCTCTGCACACAGTAAGCGCTCAATAAATACGATTGAATGAATGAATGAATGGAGCTTATAGATTAGAAGACATATTAAAATGAATTAGATGATTATGTGCATAATAATAATGGTACTTATTAAGCACGTACTATGTGTTAAGCATCATCATCATCAATCGTATTTATTGAGTGCTTAATGTGTGCAGAGCACTGTTCTAAGCACTTGGGAAGTACAAGTTGGCAACATAAAGAGACAGTCCCTACCCAAGTGCTGGGATAGATACAGGTTAATCAGTCCATGTCCCACGTGGACCTCACATGCTCAATACTCATTTTATAAATGAGGTAATTGAGGCCCAAAGAAGTTAAGTGACTTGCCCAAGGTCACAAGGCAGACACATGGCGGAGCTGGGATTAGAATCCAGGTATTTTTGACTCCCCAGGCCCATGCTCTAACCACTAAACCATGATACTTCTCATAACTGCTGTGGGGGTGGGATAAGGATCAAAATGGGATAAGTATCAAATTGCTAACATGGTAATAATAATAATAATAATAATAATAATAATGGTATTTGGTAAGCACTTACTATGTGCCAAGCACGGTTCTAAGCGCTGGGGTAAATACAGGTAATTGGATTGTCCCACGTGGGGCTCACACTCTTAATCCCCATTTTACAGATGAGGAAACTGAGGCACAGAGAAGTGACTTGCCCAAAGTCACCCAGCTGATAATTGGCGGAGTCAGGATTAGAACCCATGACCTCTGACTCCTGAGCCCATGCTCTTTCCAGTAGGCCACACTGGTACAGACCCATGTGCACAAGTGACTCAGAAGGGAGGACTAATAGAGGAAGTGAAGGCTTAGTCAGGGAAGGCCTCGTGGAAGAGATTCATTCATTCATTCATTGTACTTCCCAAGCGCTTAGTACATTGCTCTGCACACAGTAAGCGCTCAATAAATATGACTGATTCATTCATTCTTTCAATCGTATTTATTGAGTGCTTACTGAGGGGCAACCCCATCACCTTGTAACCTCCCCAGCGCTTAGAGCAGTGCTTTGCATATAGTAAGTGCTTAATAAATGCCATTATTATTATTATTACTATTATTATTACTGTGTGCAGAGCACTGTATAAGTGCTTTAATAATAGTATTTATTAAGCGCTTACAATGTGTAAAGCACTGGGGAGGTTACAAGGTGATCAGGTTGTCCCACGGGGGGCTCACAGTCTTCATCCCCATTTTCCAGATGAGGTAACTGAGGCACAGAGAAGCTAAGTGACTTGGCCAAAGTCACACAGCTGACAAGTGGCGGAGCCAGGATTTGAACCCATGACCTCTGGGCTTTGAAGAAGGGGAGAGTGGTGACTTGTCGGATGTGAAGGGGGAAGGAATTCCAGGCAGGAATGAAAATGTGGGCAAGGGATCCGTGTCAAGAAGGAGCATGGCCTAGTGGGAAAAGCATGGGCCTGGGTGTCAGAACCTGGGTTCGAATCCTGTCTCCACCACTTGACCGCCGTGTGACCCTGGGCAAGTCACTTCACCTCTCTTTCTCAGTTGCCTCATCTACGAAATGGGGATTAAGACTGTGAGCCCCGTGTGGGACATGAATGGTGTAATAGTAATAATGGTATTTATTAGAGGTTCTGTGTCCAACCTGATTATCTTGTTTCTAATCCAGACTTACAACAGTGCTTTATACATAGCTGGACACATAGTAAGTGCTTAACAAATACCAATAAAAAAAAAGTTTGAGTTGGAGGTACCGTAAATAGGTTACATTTTAGGAGAGAAGTATGGGGGCAGGATTGTAGTAGGAAATCAGTGAGGTAATGGTGACACACAGAATTTGTGGGCTGAATGAAAGGGATGAGCTGAGAATGATGCCAAGTTTATAGGCTTATGACACCTTAGGGGTGTTGTCTACAGTTATGGGAAAATTCCCCTCCCCACAGCACCCGTATACCTGTTTGTAATAATAATAATAATGACATGTTTTAAGTGCTTACTATGTGCAAAGCATCTATTACTGTATTTTACTTGTACGCATTTACTATTGTATTTATTTTGTTAATGATGTGCTTTCTATTTGTTCTGATGACTTGACACCTGTCCACATGTTTTGTTTTGTCGTCTGTCTCCCCCTACTAGATTGTGAGCCCGTTGTTGGGTAGGGACCATCTCTATATCATCATCAATCGTATTTATTGAGCGCTTACTGTGTGCAGAGCACTGTACTAAGCGCTTGGGAAATACAAGTTGGCAACACATAGAGACAGTCCCTACCCAACAGTGGGCTCACAGTCTAAAAGGGGGAGACAGAGAACAAAACCAAGCATATTAACAAAATAAAATAAATAGAATAGATATGTACAAGTAAAATAAATAAATAAATAGAGTAATAAATATGTACAAACATATATACATATATATAGGTGCTGTGGGGAAGGGAAGGAGGTAAGATGGGGGGATGGAGGGGGGACGAGGGGGAGAGGAAGGAAGGGGCTCAGTCTGGGAAGGCCTCCTGGAGGAGGTGAGCTCTCAGTAGGGCCTTGAAGGGAGGAAGAGAGCTAGCCTGGCGGATGGGCAGAGGGAGGGCATTCTAGGCCCGGGAGATGACGTGGGCCAGGGGTCGATGGCGGGACAGGTGAGAGCGAGGTACGGTGAGGAGATTAGCGGCGGAGAAGCGGAGGGTGCCAGCTGGGCTGGAGAAGAAGAGAAGGGTGGTGAGGTAGGAGGGGGTGAGGGGATGGACAGCCCTGAAGCCCAGGGTGAGGAGTTTCTGCCTAATGCGCAGATTGATTGGTAGCCACTGGAGCTTTTTGAGGAGAGGAGTAACATGCCCAGAGCGTTTCTGGACAAAGACAATCCGGGCAGCAGCATGAAGTATGGATTGAAGTGGGGAGAGACACGAGGATGGGAGAGCAGAGAGAAGGCTGATGCAGTAGTCCAGATGGGATAGGATGAGAGCTTGAATGAGCAGGGTAGCGGTTGGGATGGAGAGGAAAGGGCGGATCTTGGCAATGTTGCGGAGCTGAGACCGGCAGGTTTTGGTGACGGCTTGGATGTGAGGGGTGAACGAGAGAGCGGAGTCAAGGATGACATCAAGGTTGCGGGCTTGTGAGACGGGAAGGATGGTAGTGCCGTCAACAGAGATGGGAAAGTTTCCAACTTGTACTTCCCAAGTGCTTAGTATAGTGCTCTGCACACAGTGAGCGCTCAATAAATACGACTGAATGAATGAATGAATAAATGAAAAAATCCCAGAGAGGCCAGGGTTTGGGTGTCAAGATGAGGTTTTATATTTCAACTGATCTGTTTCTGAAAAATAGTTCGGCACATTCTCCTGGTTTAGCCTGACTACAACAAGGATGTATCGAGCCACTGTAGAGTGGGCATAGTAGCGTGTTAGATGTTTTATCAATTGTAACTGCATTATAGCCCAAGCAAAGTCCAAAGTAGTTTCAAAACATAGGCTTATATAAATAATAGTAGCTGATATCAGGGATACAAACAATTCGGCTACAGTGCTAATTCCTCATTTCTCCCCACCCTCTCTTCTGCATCCCCTATACACTCAGATCTGTAGTAATATTAATAATAATGATGGTATTTGTTAAGCACTTACTTTTTGCCAAGCACTGTTCTAAGCACAGGGTAGGTACAATTATTCAAGGTTGGACACCGTCCCTGTCTCACATAATAATAATAATGATGGTTTTTGTTAAGCGCTTACTATGTGCAAAGCACTGTTCTAAGCGCTGGGGGGGTACAAGGTGATCAGGTTGTCCCACGTGGGGCTCACAGTCTTAATCCCCATTTTACAGATGAGGGAACTGAGGCACAGAGAAGTGAAGTGTCTTGCCCAAAGTCACACAGCACAGGGGCTCACACTCTTAGCCCCATTTTACAGATGAGGTAACTGTGGCACAGAAAAGTTAAAGTGCCTTGCCCAAGGTCACACAACAGATATGTAGTGGACCCTGGATTAGAACCCAGGTCCTCTGGCTCCCAGGTGCTTGTTCTATCCATTAAAAAAAAAAAGATGGTATTTGTTAAGCGCTTACTATGTGCAAAGCACTGTTCTAAGCACTGGGCTTCTCCATTAAGCACCCTTGTTGCCCACTGTACCCCTTAAGCACTTTATATTCACCCCACCCTCAGCCCCACAGCACTTTGTACCTCCTCCAGAAGGATGACACACAAATTTTTCCAAGCTAGCTCTCTTCCTCCCTTCAAAGCCCTACTGAGAACTCACCTCCTCCAAGAGGCCTTCCCAGACTGAGCCCCCTTTTTCCTCTCCTCCTCCCCATCCCCTCGCCCTACCTCCTTCCCCTCCCCACAGCATCTGTATATGTGTTTGTACAGATTTATTACTCTATTTATTTTACTTGTACACATTTACTATTCTATTTATTTTGTTAATGTTGTGCATTTAGCTTTAATCCTATTTATTCTGATGTCTTGACACCTGTCCCCATGTTTTGTTTTGTTGTCTGTCTCCCCCTTCTAGACTGTGAGCCCACTGTTGGGTAGGGACTGTCTCTATATGTCACCAACTTGTACTTCCCAAGCGCTTAGTACAGTGCTCTGCACATAGTAAGCGCTCAATAAATACGATTGATTGATTGATTGATTGATAAATAAATAAGATTATACGTATATACACAAGTACTATTGCTGGGGAGTAGAGTAAAGGGAGCAGGTCGGGGTGATGGGGAAGGGAGGGGGAGCAGAGGAAAAGGGTTTAGTCTGGGAAGGCCTTCTGGAGGAGGTGAGCCTTCAGTAATAATAATGATGGTATTTATTAATAATAATAATAATAATGATGGCATTTGTTAAGCGCTTACTATGTGTAAAGCACTCTTCTAAGCCCTGGGGGGATACAAGGTGATCAAGTTGTCCCACGTGGGGCTCACAGTCTTCATCCCCATTTTACAGATAAGGGAACTGAGGCACAGAGAAGTGAAGTGACTTGCCCAAAGTCACACAGCTGACAAGGGGCGGAGCCGGGATAGAGTTTTGAAGGGGGGAAGTATGATTCCTCATGGGGTTTGGGGGCTGAGAATGAGAACTGCTTGTGTCCAGCCCCAAAACCCGGTGAGGAGTCATCATCATCATCATCATCAATCGTATTTATTGAGCGCTTACTATGTGCAGAGCACTGTACTAAGCGCTTGGGAAGTACAAATTGGCAACATCTAGAGACAGTCCCTACCCAACAGTGGGCTCACAGTCTAAAAGGGGGAGACAGAGAACAAAACCAAACATACTAACAAAATAAAATAAATAGAATAGATATGTACAAGTAAAATAAATGAATACAGTAATAAATCTGTACAAACATATATACAGGTGCTGTGGGGAAGGGAAGGAGGTAAGATGGGGGGATGGAGAGGGGGACGAGGGGGAGAGGAAGGAAGGGGCTCAGTCTGGGAAGGCCTCCTGGAGGAGGTGAGCTCTCAGTAGGGCCTTGAAGGGAGGAAGAGAGTTCTTCTCTCTCTCCCTCTGAAACCTGTGAAGGCTCCCCGTCTCTACATCAACCAGAAACCTCTTCTCTTTGGCTTCAGAGGCCTTCACTGGGGTTCTCCATTTTAGATATCTGTTCCCGCTATCCATGATTTTCCAGCTTCGTCAAATGGTATGTTGCCAACTTGTACTTCCCAAGCGCTTAGTACAGTGCTCTGCACACAGTAAGCGCTCAATAAATACGATTGATGATGATGATGATGGTAGGGGGCAGTGACTTCCTCCTCCCACTCTGACCAGCTAAAGGCAAGTTGAAGTGGCCATCTTGGTTTTACCTCTGGTCTGTTTCAGCTCCAAGGGGTAGGGTGCTCAAAAAAGCCATTCCCGTCTCTCCTTTGTGCCAATCTCATAAAGAAGCAGTAGGGTCTAGTGGGTAGAACCCAGGCCTGGGCATCAGACGAATCCGAGTACTAATCCTGGTTCCGCCACATGTCTGCTGAGTGACCCTGGGCAAATCACCTAACTTTTCTGTACCTCAGTTACCTCATCTGTAAAATGGGGATTAAGATTGTGAGCCGCGGGTGGGACGTGGACTGTGTCCAACCTGATTAGCTTGTATCTACCCCAGCGCTAAGTACAGTGCCCGGTACATAGTAAGCACTTAACAAATACCATTAAAAGAAATCACAGGGGGTGAGGCTCCCTTTACCCCATGAAATTGGCAGCTATGGTTATTTCTGCAGATTTATTACTCTGTTTTACTTGTACATATTTACTATTCTATTTATTTTGTTAATCATGTGTGTATCATCATCATCATCATCATCAATCGTATTTATTGAGAGCTTACTGTGTGCAGAGCACTGTACTAAGCGCTTGGGAAGTACAAGTTGGCAACATATAGAGACAGTCCTTACCCAACAGTGGGCTCACAGTCTAAAAGGGGGAGACAGAGAACAAAACCAAACATACTAACAAAATAAAATAGAATAGATATGTACAAGTTAAATGAATAAATAGAGAAATAAATATGTACAAGCATATATACATATATACAGGTGCTGTGGGGAAGGGAAGGAGGTAAGGCGGGGGGATGGAAAGGGGAAGGAGGGGGAGAGGAAGGAGGGGGCTCAGTGTGGGAAGGCCTCCTGGAGGAGGTGAGCTCTCAGTAGGGCCTTGAAGGGAGGAAGAGAGCTAGCTTGGCAGATGGGCAGAGGGAGGGCATTCCAGGCCCAGGGGATGATGTGGGCCATATAGCTATAATTTTATTTATTCTGATGATTTTGACACCTGTCTACATATTTGGTTTTGTTGTCTGTCTCCCCCTTCTAGACTGTGAGCCCCTTGTTAGGTAGGAACTGTCTCTATATGTTGCCGGCTTGTACTTCCCAAGCGCTTAGTACAGTGCTCTGCACACAGTAAGTGCTCAATAAATATGATTGAATGAATAATAATTTTTTATGGTGCCAAGCATTGTATTATTCATTCATTCAATCATATTTAATAATAATGATGGCATTTGTTAAGCGCTTACTATGTGCAAAGCACTGTTCTAAGCGCAGGGAAGGTTACAAGGTAATCAGGTTGTCCCACGTGGAGCTCACAGTCTTCATCACCATTTTACAGAGAGGGAACTGAGGCCCAGAGAAGTGAAGTGACTTGCCCAAAGTCACACAGCTGACAATTGGCAGAGCCGGGATTTGAACCCATGACCTCTGACTCCCAAGCCCATGCTCTTTCCACTGAGCCACACTGCTTCTCTACTGCGCTTATTGGGTGCTTACTGCATGCAGAGCACTGTACTAGGCACTTGGGAAGTACAAGTTGGCAACATAGAGAGACGGTCCCTACCCAAAAACGGGCTCACAGTCTAGAAGGGATAATAATAATGGCATTTGTTAAGCGCTTACTATGTGCAAAGCACTGTTCTAAGCCCTGGAGAGGCTACAAGATGATCAGGTTTCCCCACATGGGGCTCACAGTCTTAATCCCCATTTTACAGATGAGGGAACTGAGGCCCAGAGAAGTGAAGTGACTTGCCCAAAGTCACACTGCTGACAATTGGCGGAGCTGGGATTTGAACCCATGACCTCTGACTCCCAAGCCCGGGCTCTTTCCACTGAGCCACGCTGAAGTGACTGAAGTAATCATGGAGTAGATGCAAGATAGGTTGGACACAGTCCTTGTCCCACATGGGCTCACAGTCTTCAGTACAAGGGAGTAGAATTTAATTCCCATTTTTCAGATGAGGAAACTGAGGCCTGGAGAAGATAAGTGACTTGCCCAAGAACATACAGCGGACAAGTTGTGGATTCAGATTAGAATCCAGGTCCTCTGCCTCACTAGGCCAGGATGCTCCACCTAAATCCAGTCCTGCTCTAGTTCTAAAATTCTTAAAAGGAAAATTTTTGAAAGGAGAACCAATAAAATTTGAGAGAGAGCTGTGGGGGAACAGGAGGTTTTACCGTGGAATTTGGTGTTTGCTGGTGAAAATTTTCTAAGCTTAAATGCAATGGACCCTCTATGAATTAAGTCAGTTTTAGAGAGAATGACCAAAGGAGAAGGTAATCTATCATATTTATTGATCGCTTACTGTGTACAGAGCACTGTACTAAGTGCTTGGGAGAGTGCAATAAATAGAGTTGGTAGACACATTCCCTGACCACAGCGAGTTTACACTCTACCGGGGAAGACAGATTTAGATTGCAAACTTCTGGAGGATCTGCATAATTTATTTGTATACTACACCTTGTATATTTGGCACACAGCAAATGCTACCTATGTTCATAATTTTAGCTAATACTTTGTTAAAAATCATTCATTCGTTCATCCACTCAATCATATTTGTTAAGCACTTACTGTGCCCTGAGCACTATACTAAGCGCTTGGGAGAGTACAATACAACAATAGATACATTCCCTGCCCACAATGAGCTTACAGTCTAGAGGGGATCCTAGGTACCCCGTGCTTACAACATTGGCCCAGCGCTTAGAACAGTGCTTTGCACATAGTAAGCGCTTAACAAATGCCATTATTATTATTATTATTACCATAATGATTATTTGTACATATTTATTCTATATTTGTACATATTTATTCTATTTATTTTATTTTGTTAATATGTTTTGTTCTCTGTCTCCCCCTTCTAGACTGTGAGCCCGCTGTTGGGTAGGGACCATCTCTGTATGTGGCCAACTTGTACTTCCCAAGCGCTTAGTACAGTGCTCTGCACACAGTAAGCACTCAATAAATATGATTGAATGAATGAATGAATGAATGTCATACTGTTATGACATAATGATGTCGTACTATTTTTCAAAATTTAGGTGGGCTAAAGTTGATCTCTTTTCAAAATATCTTTTAACCCAAGCGCTCCCCATCTTGAAACACCCATAGTTTAGCTGGAAGTAGCCATGGATCTCTTGCCCTCGGACTATGAAAGGGACTTTGACGCGATAAATCACCCCATAATTTTTTAGCATGAATTGCAGGCCATATTACGGATGGAAAATGGGACTGTGTTCCTTTAGTGTAGGATTGTAATAATTATCATTAAAGGGGGATAAAGGGAACTGGTGCTTGTACCAAGTAAACTTGAAGAGCAGTGGGGTAAGAACACATAACCACAAGAGTGACGGTGGATGGCCAATGATGAGATTCTGACTCAGGAAGAAGCCTCTTTCACCGCTTTCCTGTTTGATGCCTTCAATTTAGGCCAGCTTTGCAACCCTGTAGTGTGATTCTAGATGAATCATCTTCCAGTGTAGTTGTGGGTTCTGATGAGATTTGGGTTGGTTTTTTTTTTTTTGTACGCATAAAAGTTGCTTAGGGTTGATTGTCTCTAGTTAAGTCATTCATTCATTCAATCAGCCATATTTATTATGTGCATACTGTGTGCAGAGCACTGTACTGAGAAGCTACGGAGAAGCAGCATGGTGTAGTGGATAGAGCATGGGCTACAGAGTCAGAAGGTTTTAGGTTCTAATGCTGGCTTGCCACTTGTCTCCTGTGCGACTTTGGGCAAGTTACTTCACTTCTCTATGCCTCAGTTCTTTCATCTGTAAAATGGGGATTGAGAGGGTGAGCCCCTTGTGGGACAGGGACTGTGTCCAATCCAATTTGCTTGTAACCACCCCCAGAGCTTAGTACAGTGTCTGGCACTTAAGAAATACCACAGTTATTATTATTATTATTATTATTATTATTATTATTATTATTATTATTATTATTATTTCATGCTAAAGCATTCTACAGCCCAGCCCGCACTCTCCGCTCCTCTGCCGCTAACCTCTTCACTGTACCTCATTCTCGCCTGTCCCGCCGTTGACCCCCGGCCCACGTCCTCCCACTGGCCTGGACGCACATCTGCCAAGCTTCCTCCGCACATCCGCCAAGCTAACTCTCTTCCTCCCTTCAAAGCCCTACTGAGAGCTCACCTCCTCCGGGAGGCCTTCCCAGACTGAGCCCCCTTTTTCCTCTCCTCCTCCCCATCCCCCCAACCCTACCTCCTTCCCCTCCCCACAGCACCTGTATATATGGTTGTACAGATTTATTACTCTATTTCACTTGAACATATTTACTATTCTATTTGTTTTGTTAATGATGTGCATCTAGCTTTATTTCTATTTATTCTGATGACTTGACACCTGTCCACATGTTTTGTTTTGTTTTGTTGTCTGTCTCCCCCTTCTAGACTGTGAGACCGTTGTTGGGTAGGGACAGTCTCTATATGTTGCCAACTTGTACTTCCCAAGCGCTTAGTACAGTGCTCTGCACACAGTAAGCACTCAGTGAATATGATTAAAAGAATGAAGAGTACAACAGAACAATTAACAGGCACATTTCCTGCCCACAACAAGCTCACAGTCTAGAGTGACAAAAGACTCATTTCTGTATTTGTTTCCTCCACTGGGCAAACTCTTTGAGGTTTATTAAAAACCCTGTTTGGCTCTGCTGGGTGTCAACCAAACAACCCTAATACATCAAAATATTATTATGAAATGATAATAATATAAAAAATAATAACAACAATAATATGTAGGCAGCATTTCTCAAACTTTTAAAATTGTATTAGTAAAGCGCTTACTAGGTGACAGGCACTGTACTTAGCACTGGGGTAATAATAATAATAATAATAATGGCATTTGTTAAGCGCTTACTATGTGCAAAGCACTGTTCTAAGCGCTGGGGAGGATACAAGGTGATCAAGTTGTCCCACATGGGGCTCACAGTCTTAATCCAAGGGAATCAGGTTGGACACATTCCATGTCCCAGAAACTTAAAGTCAGGATCTCTTGGGCAAGTCGCTGCACTTCTCTGTGCCTCAGGTTCCTCAGTTATGAAATGGGAACTAAATACTTGTTCTCTCTCCTACTTAAGCTGAGAGCCCCATGTAGGATAGGGACTGGACCCACCTGATTACCTTGTCATCTTCCCCAGTGCAAAGTACAATGCTCAGCACATTGTGCTTCACAAATACCACAATTAATGAAGGAAAATAGCTTTTCAGATCCAATAGGGGCTCAATCAGTGACAACTAGATCTTTCAAAATGTGTTTAGAAGGGTGGCCAGACCTGGTAATGGTTTGACAGGCGTGGCATGGGAACCTCCCATTGAACCTGCTTGTTCTGCACAAGACTCTCTCGGTTTTGCGAGCCCAACCTTTTGTCTGCAGGCCATTTACAGCCTCAGTGGTCCCAGTGAGCCTGATCTCTCTCCCAGCAGGCCCGGGCCTGGCTAGTATTTCACTAGGAGAGGGCCTCCACACCCCAGGCTTTGTATTCTTGGCGGAGAATCAGCTTCCGAAGTCTGCTTCAGCCCATTTAAAAAAGAAAAAGCAACAACCCCCTAAAAGAGAGTTCATTCATTCAGTCAATCGTATTTATTGAGTGCTTACTGTATGCAGAGCCCTGTTTGCAGAGCACTGAATACTTGGGAGAGTATAATACAACAATAAACAGACTTATACCCAGCCCACAGTGAGCTTGCAGTCTAGAGGGTGGGGAGGCAAACATTAATATAAATAAATTACAGATATGTACATAAGTGCTGTGGGGCTGGGAGAGGGGGAGAACAAAGGGAGCAAGTCAGGGTGATGCAGAAGGGAGTGGAAGGTGAGGAAAAGTGGGGCTTAGTCTGAGAAGGCCTCTTGGAGGAGATGTGCCTTCAGTAAGGCTTTGAAGAGGAGGAGAGTCATTGTCTGGATGATTTGAAGAGGGTGTTCCAGGCCAGAGGTAGGACGTGGGCCAGGGTTTGGCGGTGAGACAGGCGAGATAAAGGAGGCACAGTGAGAAGGTTAGCACCAGAGGAGCAAAGTGTGTGGACTAGGTTGTAGATGGAAAGTAACGAGGTGAGGTAGGAGGGGGCAAGGTGACTGAGTGATTTAAAGCCAATGGTGAGGTGATTTTGTTTGATGCATCATCATCATCATCATCATCAATCATATTTATTGAGCGCTTACTATGTGCAGAGCACTGTACTAAGCGCTTGGGAAGTACAAATTGGCAACATATAGAGACAGTCCCTACCCAACAGTGGGCTCACAGTCTAAAAGGGGGAGACAGAGAACAAAACCAAACATACTAACAAAATAAAATAAATAGAATAGATATGTACAAGTAAAATAAATAAATAAATCAATAGAGTAAAAAATATGTACAAACATATATACGTATATACAGGTGCTGTGGGGAAGGGAAGGAGGTAAGATGGGGGGATGGAGAGGGGGACGAGGGGGAGAGGAAGGAAGGGGCTCAGTCTGGGAAGGCCGTGGATGGGCAACCACTGGAGTTTTTTTAGGAGCAGGGGTGACATGTCCTGAATGTTTTTGTAGAAAAATGATCTGGGCAGCAGAGCCAAGTGTGGACTGGAGTGGGGAGAGACAGGAGGCTGGGAGGTCGGCAAGGAGGCTGATGCAGTAATCCAGGCGGGTTAAGATGAGCAATTGTATTATCAACATCATCAATCGTATTTATTGAGCACTTACTATGTGCAGAGCACTGTACTAAGTGCTTGGGAAGTACAAATTGGCAACAAATAGAGACAGTCCCTACCCAACAGTGGGCTCACAGTCTAAAAGGGGGAGACAGAGAACTAAACCAAACATACTAACAAAATAAAATAGACTAGATATGTACAAGTAAAATAAATAAATAAATAAATAGAGTAATAAATATGTACAAACATATATACATATATACAGGTGATATACATATATACAGGTGTATATATAATTGTATTAATGGGGTAGTAGTTTGGATGGAGAGGAGAGGGTGGATTTTAGCGACATTGTGGAGGTGGGACCGTCAGAATTTGGGGACGGATTGAATATGTAGGTTGAATGAGAGAGAGGAGTCAAGTATAACACCAAGGTTATGGGCATATCTTGTATCTATCCCAGCCCTTTACACAGCCAGTCAGTCGATTACTGTACTATGTGTAGAGCACTGTACTGAAGCGCTTGGAAGAGTACAACACACCCACATTCTCCGCCCAAAACAAGTTTATAGTCTAGAGATCCTGGCACAAAGTAAGCACTTCAATCACTCAATCAATCATATTTATTGGGCACTTACTATATGCAGAACACTGTACTAAGCACTTGGGAGAGTACAATGTTGGCAGACAACCCTGCTCACAATGAGCTTACAGTCTAGTGGGGAAGAGAGACATTAATATAAATAAATAAGAAATAAAGGGAACATGTCTACAAACTCTGTTATTTTGTACTCTTCCAAGTTCTTACCTCAGTGCTTAGTACAGATGCACTGTAGAAAGCTGTTGGGAGAGTACAATATAACAGAATTGGTAGCCACATTCCCTGCCCACAGTGAGCTTATAGTCTAGAAGGGGATACAGACATTAATATAAATAATGAATTACAGCCATGCGCGTAAATGCTGTGGGCTGAGGGAGAAGTGAATAAAACCAAGTGCAAAGACAACACGGAAGGGATTGGGAGAAGAGGAAATGAGGGTGAGGGGGGAGGCTAAAAAAAATTAAAAAGGAGCTTACAGTCCAGAGGGAGAGAGACATAAAAATAAATTATGGCTATGTAATAATAATAATAATAATGGTATTTATTAAGTGCTTACTATGTGCAAAGCACTGTTCTAAGCGCTGGGTGTATGTAAGTGCTGTGAGGCTGAGGGTGGGGTGAATATCAGGAGCTTTAAAGGTACAGTCCCAAGTGCATAGGTGACACAGAAAGGCCCGTTGTTGGGTAGGGACCGTCTCTATATGTTGCCAACTTGTACTTCCCAAGCACTTAGTACAGTGCTCTGAACACAGTAAGTGCTCAATAAATACGATTGAATGAATGAATGAATGAATGAGAGGGAATGGGGAAAAGAGGGTTTATTCATTCATTCATTCAGTCGTATTTATTGACTGCTTATTATGTGCAGAGCACTGTACTAAGTGCTTGGGAAGTACAAGTCGGCAACATATAGAGATGGTCCCTGTCCAACAACCGGCTTACAGTCTAGGAGAGGGAGACAGACAACAAAACAAAACATGTAGACAGGTGTCAAAACCGTCAGAATAAATAGAATTTAGCTATATGCACATCATTAACAAAATAAATAGAGAAGTAAATATGTACAAGTAAAATAAATAGAGTAATAAATAAGTACAAATATATACAAGTGCTGTGGGGAGGGGAAGGGGATAGAGCGGGGGGGATGGGGAGGAGGAGAGGAAAAAGGGGGCTCAGTGTGGGAAGGCCTCCTGGAGGAGGTGAGCTCTCAGTAGGGCTTTGAAGGGAGGAAGAGAGCTAACTTGGCGGATGTGTGGAGGGAGGGCATTCCAGGCCAGGGGGAGGATGTGGTCTGGGGGTCGACGGTGGGACAGGCGAGAACGAGGCCCAGTGAGGAGGTTAGCGGCAGAGGAGCAGAGGGTGTGGGCTGGGCTGGAGAAGGAGAGAAGCGAGGTGAGGTAGGAGTGGGTGAGGTGATGAACAGCCTTGAAGCTGAGAGTGAGGAGTTTTTGCTTGATTTGTAGGAGAAGCAGCATAGCCTAATAGAGCACGGGAGTCAGAGAACCTGGGTTCATTCATTCATTCATTCAATCGTATTTATTGAGCACTTACTGTGTGCACAGCACTGTATTAAGCGCTTGGGAAGTACAAGTTGGCAACATATAGAGACGGTCCCTACCCAACAGTGGGCTCACAGTCTAGAAGTGGGAGACAGAGAACAAAACAAAACATATTAACAAAATAAAATAAATAGAATAATTATGTACAAATAAAATAAATAGAGTAATAAATACATACAAACATATATACATATATACAGGTGCTGTGGGGAGGGGAAGGAGGTAAGGCGAGGGGAATGGAGAGGGGGAGGAGGAGGAGAGGAAGGAGGGGGCTCAGTCTGGGAAGGCCTCCTGGAGGAGGTGAGCTCTCAGCAGGGCCTTGAAGGGAGGAAGAGAGCTAGCTTGGCGGATGTGCGGAGGGAGGGCATTCCAGGCCCGGGGGAGGACGTGGGCCGGGGGTCGACGGCGGGACAGGCGAGAACGAGGCCCAGTGAGGAGGTTAGCGGTGGCAGAGGAGCTGAGGGTGCGGACTGGGCTGGACAAGGAGAGAAGGGAGGTGAGGTAGGAGGGGGCGAGGGGGTGGACAACCTTGAAGTAGAGGGTGAGGAGTTTCTGCCCGATGCGTAGGTTGACTGGTAGCCACTGGAGATTTTTTAGGAGGGGAGTAACATGCCCAGAGCGTTTCTGGACAAAGACAATCCGGGCAGTGGCGTGAAGTATGGATTGAAGTGGGGAGAGACAGGAGGATGGGAGATCAGAGAGGAGGCTGATGCAGTAATCCAGTCTGGATAGAATGAGAGCTTGAACAAGCAGAGTAGCGGGTTCTAACCCTGACACTGCCAATTGATTGCTGTATGACCTTGGACAAGTCACTTCCTTCTCTGGGGCTCAGTTATCTCATCTGTAAAATGAGTATTGAGACTGTGAGCCCCACGTGGGACAGGGACTGTGTCCAAACCAATTTGCTTGTTTCCATCCCAGCGCTTAGTGCTATGCCTGGCACATGTAAGTGCTAAACAAATACCACAATTATTATTATTCTCTGTGCCTCAGTTTCCTCAAGGTAAAATGGTGATTAAATACCTGTTCTCCCCCTTACTTAGATTGTGAGTCCTATGCAGGACAGGGTCTGTGCCCAACCCAATTAGTTTGTATCTCTCCTAGCGCTCAGAACGGTGTTTGACAGATAGCAATCACTTAACAAATAGGATAAAAAAATTAAGACTTTGAAGGTAGAGAGAGTGACTGTCAGATATGAGTGGGGAGGGAGTTTTGGGCTAGTGGCAGGACGCTGGAGGCGAGATAGACAAGATCGAGATACACTGAGTACCTTGATGTTAGGGAAATAAAGTGGGTTGGCTGCAGGAGGAAATCAACGTGGCAAGATAAGAGGGGGCAAGGTGATTAAGGGCTTTAAAGCCAACGGTAAGAAGTTTCTGTTTGATGTGGAGGTGAATGGGCAACCACAGGAGGTTATTGAGGAGTGGGGAGACATGGGCTTAAAGATTTTTTTAAACAAATGATCAGGGTAGCAGTCTGAAGTATAGGTGGGAGGGGAGAGGCAGAGGCAAGGATGTCAGCGAGGAACCAAGAAAAGATAATAATAATGATGGTATTTGTTAAGCACTTAGTATGTGCAAAGCACTGTTCTAAGCGCTGGGGGGATACAAGGTGATCAGATTGTCCCCCGTGGGGCTCACAGTCTTAATCCCCATTTTACAGATGAGGGAACTGAGGCACAGAGAAGTGAAGTGACTTGCCCAAAGTCACACAGCTGACTTTTGGCGGAGCCGGGATTTGAACCCATGACGTCTGACTCCAAAGCCTGGGCTCCTTCCACTGAACCACGCTGCTTCTCTCGGATAGGATAGGATAAGTGCTTGGATAATCATAGGTGTAGTTTGGAGGGAGAGGAAAGTGAGGATTTTAGAGATACTTCGGATGTTATTATCATTATTATTATCATTGTTGTTAAGTGTTTCACTATCTTTTTGAACTACTGTCCATAATTGTCAGAGGCAGATTGACTGTTACCCCCTTATCACCAATGAGGAAATGAAAGCACAGTCTTTGAATAAAGGTCTTGCCTAAAATTATGCAGCTAGTGTACAAATGAGATTAGGATCTGCAATCTAAACTAAACTAAACTAAATTCCAATAGGTTTGATCGTGGCTCTATTCCTACTCAACTAGTTATACTTACCCTGGCTTCTTTGGCAGTAGCCCCTTCTGCACCAAACCTCTCTCATATTTTAAATCTCACAGAGTTTATTTTGATCATTTGACTTTAATATCTACTTTTCCCTTCCCCAATATCTGAACTGGACATTGGGCCTCCCTCCAAAATTCAGGCCACTCAATGATCTGCAACTCCTTTGCATTCATCATTACCTCTCTGCCCTTTGAATGACCCCTCCTTCCTCTTCTCTGCTCTCTCAGCCAACTAAAGCCTCAACTTTGTTCCAGAAGGAAAGAACAGCATAAATCAATCGAGGATATTTATTGAGAGCTTACTCTGTGCAGAGTACTGTACTAAGCAACTGGCATAACCTTGGCATTATCCTTGACTCCTCTTTGTCATTCAACTCACATATTCTTCTAGACTGTGAGCCTGTCTTCTAGCTGTGAGCCCGTTGTTGGGTAGGGACCATCTCTCTATGTTGCCAACTTCCCAAGCACTTAGTACAGGGCTCTGCACACAGTAAGCGCTCAGTAAATATGATTGAATGAATATTCAATCTGTCACTAAGTCCTATTGGTCCCACCATCACAGCATCGCTAAAATCTGCCCTTTCCTCTCCAACCAAATTGCTACCACTTTAGTACAATCACTCATCCCACCCCACCCGGATTACTGCATCAGCCTCCTTGCTGACCTCCCAGCCTCCTGCCTCTCCTCACTTCAGTCCATTCTTCACTCTGCTGCCCAGATCATTTTTCTACAAAAAATTTCCTGTCACCCCCCTCCTAAAAGATCTCCAGTGGTTGCCCATCCACCTCCATATCAAATAAAAACTCCTCACCATTGACTTTAAAGCAGTCAATCCCGTCGCCCCCTCCTACCTCACCTCGCTTCTCCCCTTCTACAACCCAGCCCGCACACTTAACTCCTCTGGTGCTAACCTTCTCACTGTGCCTCCATCTCACCTGTCTTGCCGCGGACCCTTCGCTCAAGTCCTGCCTCTGGCCTGGAACGTCCTCCCTCCTCAAATCTGGTGGACAATTACTCTCCCCCCTCTTCAAAGCCTCATTGAAGGTCCATCTCCTCCAAGAAGCCTTCCCAGATTAAGTCCCACTTCTCCTCATCTCCCACTCCCTTCTGCGTCCACTGCTCCCAGCCAAACAGCACTTATATAGATAGCTGTAATTTTATTTATTTGTATTGATGTCTATCTCCCCTCCTCTAGACTGTAAGTGCCTTGTGAACAGGGAATGTCACTGTTTATTGTGTATCCCTACAGAGAGCTCACCTCCTCCAGGAAGCCTTCCCAGACTGAGCCCCTTCCTTCCTCTCCCCCTCCCCATCACCCCCGCCCTACCTCCCTCCCCTCCCCACAGCACCTGTATATATGTTTGTACAGATTTATTACTCTATTTTACTTGTACGTATTTACTATTCTATTTATTTTATTTTGTTCATATGTTTGCTTTTGTTGTCTGTCTCCCCCTTCTAGACTGTGAGCCCGTTGTTGGGTAGGGACTATCTCTATATGTTGCCAACTTGTACTTCCCAACCACTTAGTACAGTGTTCTGTACACAGTAAGCACTCAATAAATACGATTGAATGAATGAATTGTTGTATTTTCCCAAACGCTTAGTATAATGCTCTGCACACAGTAAGTGCTCAATAAATACGATTGAATGAATGAATGAGTGAATGATTGGAGAGTCCAGTATAACAAAGGTTATAGACACGTTCTCTGCCCAAGTCAAACTACCTCTGCTTTTTTTCATCTTCTCAGGCCTTTCACTTTCACTCGTTCTGTCCCTGACCTCTTCTTTCTGGTGATTTATATTTATAGGCCTGTAGCCATGATGTTGGGTATGTGTCTTGTGGAAAATCTCATTTAGGAGTACAAAGGCTGCGTTAGCTCAGTAGGAAATTAATATCAAATCCACCTGTTTTTTTGAAGGCATAAATATTCTTAGCCTCTTTTACAATCCAGTGAAAAGGGAAATTTGCAGCTGGTTCTTTCATTCATTTATTCATTCATTCATTCGTATTTATTGAGCACTTACTGCCTGCAGAGCACTGAAGTAAGGTCTTGGGAGAGTATAATACAACAATAAACAGACACATTCCCTGCCCACAATAAGCTTCTCTTCAGGTTTAATTTTGAAAGTCATTTGAGCTTAGATTGCAGTGCTTTTGCATGTTTTCTGGTTCATCAGAGAGGTCTTGGGGTGCTGGGGTCACCCCGCAGCCTGGGGTTTCCATGAACTCCTGGGGGCAAGTAATCAGTCAATCAAACATATTTATTGAGTGCTTATTATGTGCACACCATTGAACTCAGTTTTTGGGAGAGTACAGTGTAACTGAGTTGGAAGACACATTTCCTGCCCACAGTGAGCTTACAGTCTGGAGGGGGAGACAGATGTTAATATAAATAAATACATTAAAGTTATGGACATAAGTGCTTTGGGCCTGAGAGTAGTGGGAGCAAATCCAAGTGCCACAGTGACAGAGAAAGGAGTGTTTTGTTTTGTTTTGTTGTCCATTTCCCCCTTCTAGACTGTGAATCCATTGTTGCATAGGGACCGTCTCTAGATGTTGCCAACTTGTACTTCCCAAGCGCTTAGTACAGTGCTCTGCACACAGTAAGCGCTCAATAAATACGATTGAATGAATGAATGAGTGGGAGAAGAGGAAATGAGGACTTCGTTGGGGAAGGCCTGGTGGAGGTGATGTGCCTTCAATAATAATATTAAACAATAACTGTGGTATTTATTAAGTGCTTACTATGTGCCAAGCACTGCTCTAAGCACTGGGGTAGATACAAGTTAGTCAGGTTGGACACAGTCTCTGTCCCACATGGGGATCACAGCCTTAATCCCCATTTTACAGAGGAGATAACTGAGGCATAGAGGCGTTAAATTTGTTCATTCATTCAATCGCGTTTATTGAGCGCTTACTGTGTGCAGAGCATGGCACTAAGCATTTGGGAAGTACAAGTCAGCAACATATAGAGGCAGTCCCTACCCGACAACGGTATCACAGTCTAGAAAAGGGAGACAGACAACAAAACAAAACATGTAGACAGGTGGCAAAATTGTCAGAATTTGCCCAAGGTCACACAGCAGACATAATAACAATAATAATGATAATAATAATAATAATAATAATAATAACAATAATGATGGTACTTGTTAAGCGCTTACTGTGTGCAAAGCACTGTTCTAAGCACTGGGGGGATACAAGGTGATCAGGTTGTCCCACATGGGGTTCACAGTCTTAATCCCCATTTTACAGATGAGGGAACTGAGGCACAGAGAATCAATCAATCAATCGTATTTATTGAGCGCTTACTGTGTGCAGAGCACTGTACTAAGCGCTTGGGAAGTACAAGCTGGCAACATATAGAGACAGTCCCTACCCAACAGTGGGCTCACAGTCTAAAAGGGGGAGACAGAGAACAAAACCAAACATACTAACAAAATAAAATAAATAGAATAGATATGTACAAGTAAAATAAATGAATAAATAGAATAATAAATATGTACAAACATATATACAGGTAGAGAAGTGAAGTGACTTGCCCAAAATCGCACAGCTGACAATTGGCAGAGCCGGGATTTGAACCCGTGACCTCTGATTCCAAAGCCCAGGCTCTTTCCACTGAGCCACACTGCTGATGTGGCAGAGCTGGGATTAGAGCCCATGTCCTAAGGTTTTGAAGGTGGGGAGAGTGATCCATCTGTTGGTTATGAAGAGGGAGGGGTATTCCAGGCCAGAGAGAGGACATGGACAAGAGGTTGATGGTGAGATAGGTAAGAGGTACAGTGAGTAGATTGGTATTAGAGGAACGAAGTGTGGTAGGAGAACAGTAAGGTTGGACCTGGGTTCTAATCTTGCCTCCACTATGTGTCTGCTGCGTGATATTGTGCCTCAATTACCTCATCTGAATATGGGGATTAAGACTGTGATCCCCATGTGGTACAGGACCCCAAACTGAGCCCCCTTTTTCCTCTCCTCCTTCCCATCCTCCCTGCCCTACCTCCTTCCCCTCCCCACAGCACTTCATCATCATCATCAATCGTATTTATTGAGCTCTTACTGTGTGCAGAGCACTGTACTAAGCGCTTGGGAAGTACAAATTGGCAACATATAGAGACAGTCCCTACCCAGCATTTGTATATGTTTGTACAAATTTATAATAATAATAATAATAATGATGATGGCATTTATTAAGCCCTTACAATGTGCAAAGCACTGTTGTAAGTGCTGGGGAGGTTACAAGGTGATCAGATTGTTCCACGTGGGGCTCACAGTCTTCACCCCCATTTTACAGATGAGTAAACTGAGGCACAGAGAAGTTAAGTGACTTGTCCAAAGTCATACAGCTGACAAGTGGCGGTGCCAGGATTTGAACCCATGACCTCTGACTCCAAAGTCCAGTCTCTTTCCACTGAACCACACTGTATCTCATATTACCCTACTTATTACCCTATTTATTTTACTTGTACATATTTACTATTCTATTAATTTTGTTAATGATGTGCATATGGCTTTAATTCTATTTGTTCAGATGATTTTGACACCTGTCTATGTTTTGTATGGTTGTCTGTCTCCCCCAACTAGACTGTGAGCCCATTGTTGGGTAGGGACCATCTCTATATGTTGCCAACTTGTAATAATGATGGCATTTATTAAGCACTTACTATGTGCAAAGCATTTATTAAGCGCTTACTATGTGCAAAGCACTGTTCTTGTACTTCCCAAGAGCTTTGTACAGTGCTCTGCACACAGTAAGTGCTCAATAAATACGATTGAATGAATGAATGATGATGACATTCATTAAGTGCTTACTATGTGCAAAGCACTGTTCTAAGCGCTGGGGGGATACAAAGTGATAAGGTTGTCTCACGTGGGGCTCACAGTCTTCATCCCCATTTTACAGATGAGGGAACTGAGGCCCAGAGAAGTGAAGTGACTTGCCCAAAGTCACACAGCTGACAAGTGGCGGAGCCGGGATTTGAACCCATGACCTCTGACTCCAAAGCCCGGGCTTTTTCCCACTGAGCCACGCTGCTTCTCTATGAATGAATGAATGAATGAATGAATGAATGACTGTGCCCAACCTGATTAGCTTGTATCTAACCCAATGCTTAGTTCGGTGCCTGGCACATAGAATATAGAGAAGCAGCATGGCTCAGTGGAAAGAGCACAGGCTTTGAAGTCAGAAGTTGTGGGTTCAAATCTGGGCTCTGCCAATTGTCAGCTGTGTGACTTTGGGCAAGTCACTTCACTTCTCTGGGCCTCAGTTACCTCATCTGTAAAATGGGGATTAAGACTGTGAGCCCCCTGTGGGACAACCTGATCACCTTCTAACCTCCTCAGTGCTTAGAACAGTGCTTTGCACATAGTAGGCACTTAATAAATGCCATTATTATTATTATTATTCAGTAAGCAGTTAACAAACGCCATACAAAAAGACAAAACAATAAAAAAAAAAACCAGTGAGGTAAGGTAGGAGGGGAAAGTAAGGACCATCTCTATATGTTGCTGCCTTGTATTTCCCAAGCGCTTAGTACAGTACTCTGCACACAGTAAGCGCTCTATAAATGCAATTGAATGAATGAATAAATAAATAAGGTAGCAAGTAGTAAGGGCAAGAGTGGGGCTGGTGCTAGACAATTCCCAAATGCTACACAGTAACTAAATGGTTGATCTTAGTCCAATGCTCTGCACACAGTAAGCACTCAATAAATACGATCGAATGAATGATCTGCCTTCATGATTCCTGGCACAGGATCCCGGTATCTGACTCCACAAACGATACCCTTACCTGCTCAATCCTCCCCACATGAATGTTTGGTTTGACCCCATCTCCAGTGGCATTTATTGTGCTCTTACTGTGTGCAGAGCACTGTACACCAAGGGTTATTTTGCAGACTGGAGTCGGAGAAGGACATTTCCTGAAGCAGAAATGGCCATGGAGTTACTTCCCAGCTTCATTCATTTTAAAAAATGGTATTAACAAATATTTACTATGTATCAGGAACTTACTACTACTACTAATGGTATTTGTTAAGTGCTTACTATGTGCAAAGCACTGGGGTAGATACAAGGCGATCAGGTTGTCCCACGTGGGGCTCACAGTTTTAATCCCTGTTTTACAGATGAGGTAACTGAGACACAGAGAAGTTAAGTGACTTGCCCAAAGTCACACAGCTGACAAGCGGCAGACTGGGATAAGAACCCATGACCTCTGACTCCCAAGCCCCGGCTCTTTCCGCTAAGCCACCTTGCTTCTCTGTAAAATGGGGATTAAAACAGTGAGCCCCAGATGGGACTTGGTTTGTGTCCAACCTGATTATCTTGTATCTACCCTGACACCTAGTACAGTGCTTGGCACATAGTAAGTGCTTAACAAATGCCGTAAGAAAAAAAAATGAGCTTCCTTTGGAGGAAAGGGCAGGGAATCACTTAAAGGCGGTCCCCACACAGAACTGGCAGTGGACTGGACTAGACATGGCTCATGGAACCATGAAAAGGAGGGTCCCAAGGGGCAGAGACAGAAGGGGCTAAATTGTAATATGGGGATTAAAACTGTGAGCCCCCCGTGGGACAACCTGATCACCTTGTATCCACCCTACCAGTGCATTGAACAGTGCTTTGCACATAGTAAGCGCTTAACAAATACCATTATTATTATTATTATTATTAAATTCAGATGGGAAGCTGTAAGGGGAATAATAACCAGGCCACAGGTGGTGACTGTGGAAGATCTAGTCAACCTCCACGCCCTGCCCTGACCTCCAACTCCTTCCAACCCTCAGTAATCTGCCAGAGAAGTTGCCTCATTACAAGCTAGTCAGGTTGGACACAGTCCATGTCCCACCTGGGTCTCACGGTCCTAATCCCCATTTTACAGATGAGGTAACTGAGGCATAGAGACGTGAAGTGACTTGCCCTAGGTCACACAGCAGGTTACTGGTGGAGCTGGGAGTAGAACCCAAGTCTTTCTGACTCCCAGGTATATTTTTAAGTGCTTACTATGTGCCAGGCACTGTACAAAGAGCTAGGGTTGATACAACCTCATCAGGTTGATACAACCTCAACTTGTAAAGTTGCCTCATTACAAGCTAGTCAGGTTGCACACAGTCTCTGTCCCACATGGTTCTCACGGTCTTAATCCCCATTTTACAGATGAGGCAACTGAGGAACAGACGTGAAGTGACTTGCCCAAGGTCACAGAATCAACAAGTAGCGGAGCCGGGAATAAAACACAGATCCTTCCGACTCCCAAACTGAGCTCTTATTACTAGGCCATGCTCCTTCTCTACAGCCACTCCTTCAAAAATCTCCTCCATTTTAACAATTAAATTTATGTCAATTCAGCTGTAGCTATGATGCATGTTTCTATTGTTCCATCCTTTGTCCTGGGCCTTCTTTCTCTATTGGATTAGAAACTCTTCCAGAACATGAATTCCCCCAGTTGTGGCCTCTTTGAGGCATTTGATGGCTCAGGACCAGCCTCCGGACTATGGGTTGATGGAGTTTGTGACAGATCTGGCCTTTATGGCTGTTTGGGGACCTGGTTTCTAGTAGGAGGTAAGTTCATTATGGACAGGGAATGGGTCTAATTCTGTTGTCCTCTACACATAAAGCTCGCAGTTAAATACCATTAATGGAAAAATCCCACGCTTGACTGGGGTGAGAGAGGGAGCTATTTAGGAAGCAGAAGGAGCTGAACTAGGGGTTCCGTAGTAGTCCTACTTCTGAAACTGCCCCACCCTGGGCTAAGATCATTCAGTTATTCATTCAGTCATATCTACTGAGCGCTTACTGTGTGCAGAGCACTGTACTAAGCTCTTGGGAAGTACAAGTCGGCAACTTATAGAGATGGTCCCTACCCAACAATGGGCTCACAGTCTAGAAAGGGGGAGACAGACAACAAAACAAAACAAGTAGACAGGTATCGATAGCATGCAATCCCTCCCTTTTTGTTTATGGGATGGACTGACTCTACTGTCTGCACCAGATATTTATTTTGGTAAAATAAGGGATTTGTTAAACATTTACCATGTGTTAAACACTGGAGTAGATACAAGTACTAGAGTAGATGCAAGTTAATTAGGTTGGACGCAGTCCCTGTCCCACATGAGACTCACGGTCTAAACAGAAGGGAGACTAGGGAAACTGAGGCACAATGAAGTGAAGTGACTTGCCCATGGTCACACAGCATCTGCTTACCATCGGCTTTAAGACACTAATAGTAATAGTGATGGTATTTGTTAAGGGCTTACTATGAGCCAAGCACTGTTCTAAGCACTGGGGGAGATATGAGGTTATCAGGTTGTCCCAGGTGGGGCTCCCAGTCTTAATCTCCATTTTACAGATAAGGTAACTGAGGCCTAGAGAAGTGAAGTGACTTGCCCAAAGTCACACAGGTGACAGGTGGCGGAGCCGGGATTCATTCATTCATTCAATCGTATTTATTGAGCGCTTACTGTGCGCAGAGCACTGTACTAAGTGCTTGGGAAGTACAATTTGGCAACATATAGAGACGGTCCCTACCCAACAGTGGGCTCACAGTCTAGAAAGGGGGAGACAGACAACAAAACAAAACAAGTAGACAGGTATCGATAGCATGCAATCCCTCCCTTTTTGTTTATGGGATGGACTGACTCTACTGTCTGCACCAGATATTTATTTTGGTAAAATAAGGGATTTGTTAAACATTTACCATGTGTTAAACACTGGAGTAGATACAAGTACTAGAGTAGATGCAAGTTAATTAGGTTGGACGCAGTCCCTGTCCCACATGAGACTCACGGTCTAAACAGAAGGGAGACTAGGGAAACTGAGGCACAATGAAGTGAAGTGACTTGCCCATGGTCACACAGCATCTGCTTACCATCGGCTTTAAGACACTAATAGTAATAGTGATGGTATTTGTTAAGGGCTTACTATGAGCCAAGCACTGTTCTAAGCACTGGGGGAGATATGAGGTTATCAGGTTGTCCCAGGTGGGGCTCCCAGTCTTAATCTCCATTTTACAGATAAGGTAACTGAGGCCTAGAGAAGTGAAGTGACTTGCCCAAAGTCACACAGGTGACAGGTGGCGGAGCCGGGATTCATTCATTCATTCAATCGTATTTATTGAGCGCTTACTGTGCGCAGAGCACTGTACTAAGTGCTTGGGAAGTACAATTTGGCAACATATAGAGACGGTCCCTACCCAACAGTGGGCTCACAGTCTAGAAGCTCACAGTCTAATCCCACAGTTGTGGGATTAGAACCCACAACCTCTGACTCCCGAGCCCGGGCTCTTTCCACTAACTGCTTCTCTGACTCACCTTGCCCCCTCCTACCTCACCTTACCACTCTCCTACTAAAACCCAACTTGCACACTTTACTCCTCTAATGCTAACCTTCTCATCGTACCTCAGTCTCATCTATCTCACCACCGACCTCTCACCCATGTCTTGCCTCTGGCCTGGAGCACCCTCCCTCCTCATATCCGACAGACAATTACTCTCCCCTCCTTCAAAGCCTTACTGAAGGCACATCTCCTCCAAGAGGCCTTCCCTGACTAAACCCCCTTTTCCCTTTCTTCCACTCCCTTCTGCCTCACCCCGACTTGCTCCCTTTTTACATCCCTCCTCCCAGCCCCACAAGACTTATGTACATATTTTATTTATAATTATAAATTTTATTTATTGATATTAATATCTGTCTCCCTCTCTAGACTCATTGTGGGCAGGGAATGTGTCTGGTATAATGTACTCTCCTAAGTGCTTAGTGCAGAGCTCTCCACGCAGTAGACAATCAATCAATATGACTGACTGGCTGACAGACAGCAAGCAATTGACCGAGCCAGGATTCGAACACGGGTTCTCTGACTCTCAGCCTGTGGTCTACTCACTAGGCCATGCTGTATCCTCCTGCCTGTAATTTATCTCCCTTGCTAGACTGTGATCTCCATGAGGCCAGGGATTATACCCACTAACACTATGGTACTCTCCCAACCACTGAGTACAGAATTTGGCACTAAGTGCTCAATAAATATTATTTAATAATTGATTGACCAGTGCCCTGCTAGCACGTAAAAAAAGCAACTCCTCTTATAGGCCCAGTGGGACCGAGAAGGGGTTTGTAGAGCACTTGTCTCAATTCCTATAATAATAATAATAATGACTGTGGTATTTGTTAAGCGCTTACTATGTGCCAAGCACCGCTCTAAGCGCTAGGGTAGATGCAAGGTAATCAGGTTGTCTCATAAGGGGCTCACAGTCTTAATCCCTATTTTACACCTGAGGTAACTAAGGCACAGAGAAGTTAAGTGCCTTTTTTTTTTATAATGGTATTTGTTAAGTGCTTAGTGTGTGCCAAGCACTGTTCTAAGCACAGGCGTAGATACAAGGTAAGCAGGTTGTCCCACGTGGGGCTCACAGTCTTAATCCCCATTTTACAGGTGAGGTAACTGAGGCCCAGAGAAGTTAAGCAACTTGCCCAAAGTCACACAGCTGACAAGCGGTAGAGCTGAGACCCATTACCTCTGACTCCCAAGCCTGGGCTCTTTCCACTAAGCCACTGAACCCCAAGAAGTCCCCTGAATCCTGCCAGTCCCCAGATTCTCCTGTCTAGGGGGAAGATGGGAAAGAGGGTAAAGGGAAGAAAAGAGGGAGCGATAGTAGGGGTGGCCTGGCAAAGGGCTTTGCCTTTTGAAGCCCAACCTGATAGGAAGGGTGGTGGAACCTTCTAAGTAGGAGAGTGAAGGCTAGGCCTTAAGGCCCAATGTACTAATGACACCACTTCAATCCATACTTCATGCTGCTGCCCAGATTGTCTTTGTCCAGAAACGCTCTGGGCATGTTACTCCCCTCCTCAAAAATCTCCAGTGGCTACCAATCAATCTGCGCATCAGGCAGAAACTCCTCACCCTGGGCTTCAAGGCTGTCCATCACCTCGTCCCCTCCTACCTCACCTCCCTTCTCTCCTTCTCCAGCCCAGCCCGCACCCTCCGCTCCTCCGCCACTACTCTCCTCACCGTACCTCGTTCTCGCCTGTCCCGCCGTCGACCCCCGGCCCACGTCATCCCCCTGGCCTGGAATGCCCTTCCTCTGCCCACCCGCCAAGCTAGCTCTCTTCCTCCCTTCAAGGCCCTACTGAGAGCTCACCTCCTCCAAGAGGCCTTCCCAGACTCAGCCCCACCTTCCTCTCCCCCTCGCCCCCCTCTCCATCCCCCCCGTCTTACCTCCTTCCCTTCCCCACAGCACCTGTATATATGTATATATGTTTGTACACATTTATTACTCTATTTATTTATTTTACTTGTACATATCTATTCTATTTATTTTATTTTGTTAGTATGTTTGGTTTTGTTCTCTGTCTCCCCCTCCTAGACTGTGAGCCCACTGTTGGGTAGGGACTGTCTCTATATGTTGCCAACTTGTACTTCCCAAACGCTTAGTACAGTGCTCTGCACACAGTAAGCGCTCAATATATACGATTGATTGATTGATTGACCCCAGGATCTGGGCAGGGGGTATGCTCTGAGTTGACTCTGGGGAGGAGCTGAGAGCAGGTGGCTGACTTTGGGGTGGAGCAGAGGGCTGCCAATGGGGAGGGGTTTTGCCCCCCGGAGTTGAAGGAGAGGGAGGTGAATGAGCAAGTTTGTCAGTTGTGCCTGTAACTTCTCTTCTGCTCTCGGGGTTGTGAAACCCACCCCCAGCCCTGTTGCTGGTCAGGAATAAATTAGGGTGGAAGGCAGCATTTTCCTGGGGGAAGCAGCATTCATTCATTTATCATTCAATCGTATTTATTGAGCGCTTACTGTGTGCAGAGCACTGTACTAAGCGCTTGGGAAGTACAAGTTGGCAACATATAGAGACGGTCCCTACCCAACAGTGGACTCACAGTCTAGAAGGCCCTACTGAGAGCTCACTTCCTCCAGGAGGCCTTCCCAGGCTGAGCCCCTTCCTTCCTCTCCCCCTCGTCCCCCTCTCCATCCCCCCATCTTACCTCCTTCCCTTCTCCACAGCACCTGTATATATGTATGTATGCTTGTACATATTTATTATTCTATTTATTTATTTATTTATTTATTTATTTTACTTGTACATATCTATTCTATTTATTTTATTTTGTTAGTATGTTTGGTTTTGTTCTCTGTCTCCCCCTTTTAGACTGTGAGCCCACTGTTGGGTAGGGACTGTCGCTATATGTTGCCAATTTGTACTTCCCAAGCGCTTAGTACAGTGCTCTGCACACAGTAAGCACTCAATAAATACAATTGATTGATTGATAAAAGGGGGAGACAGAGAACAAAACAAAACATATTAACAGAATAAAATAAATAGAATAAATATGTACAAGTAAAATAATATGGTGTACTGGATAGAGCCCGAGCCTGGGAATCTGATCAGGCACTCTAAACCTGGCTCCGCCACTCGTCTGCTGTGTGACCTTGGGCAAGTCACTTCACGTCTCTGGGCCTCAGTGACCTCATCTGTAAAATAGGGATTGAGACTGTGAGCCCCACGTGGGACGGGGGCTGTGTCCTACTGGATCTGTTTGTATCCACCCCAGCGCTTAGTACCGTGCCTGGCACATGGTTAAGCACTTAACAAGTACCATAATTATAATAATAATAATTATTATTTTTAGACTGTGAGCCCACTGTTGGGTAGGGACTGTCTCTATGTGTTGCCAGTTTGTACTTCCCAAGCGCTTAGTACAGTGCTCTGCACATAGTAAGCGCTCAATAAATACGATTGATTGATTGATTGATTGATTGATCTAGGTCCCCCCCAGAGCCCCCTAAGTGACAGTGACCATGACTAATTTGCACCTGTGACTTCTCCCTCAGCACTTAGCACAGTGCTCTGCAGTCAGTATGTGCCCAATAAATCCCACTGACCTTCTAAGGATTTTGTTAAGCATTTACTATGTGCCAGGCACCATATTAAGACCTGAGTAGATACAAGATAATCGGGTTGGACACAGTTCACGTCCCACATAGGGTTCATAATCTTAATCCCCATTTTACTGATGAGGTAACTGAGGCACAGAAAAGTGGAACGACTTTCCCAAGTCACCTAGCCGACAAGTGGCAGAGCCAGGATTAAAACCCAGGTCCTCTGACCCCCAGGACCCTGCTCTTTCCACTAGGCCACTCTGCCTCCCAACTGATTGACTGACAATGCTTAAGAAAGCACTTCCGCAGGAACATTTTGAACTGACTGAAGGCCAATTATCCAATTCTAGTTCCACATTTTATTCAGTAGAAAGAAACAAAGATCAGAGTCCTATCCGCCCAACATAAGAGCTATACTCTCAGTATTCATTTAATTTTAAACAAACAAACAAACAAACAAACAAACAAACAGAAACAGGCCAAGACAGCTCCAGTTGAGGAGAGCTGGAGGGCAAAGGACAGAAATCTATTTCCTTGGGAAAGAAAGGACAAAATCACTTAGACCATGGAGTTGCCAAAAGAGATAGTGCCGGATTAAGGTGATTTTTCCATCAGTTTTGTTTTTCAGTTCCCTGGTGCACAAAGTACAACTGTGTTTCCTGCATCTCTGATCAATTAATCAATCAATCAATCAATCAGTGGTATTTATTGAGCATTTACTGTGTGCGGAGTACTCTACTAAGTGATTGGGAGAGTATACCATTACAGTGTTGGTAGACATGTTCCCTGTCCACAAGTTTACAGACTAGAGGGGGAGACAAAAATTAATATCAGTAAATAAATTACAGATATGTTGTTGTTAATTGTTAATGCTATTTGTTAAGTGCTTATTATGTGTCAGGCACTGTACTAAGTACAGAGAGAAGCAGAGAAGCAGAGAAGTACTTAGACAAGCAGCGTGGCTCAGTGGAAAGAGCACGGGCTTTGGAGTCAGAGGTCATGGGTTCTAATTCTGCCTCCGCCACATGTCTGCTGTGTGATCTTGGGCAAGTCACTTCACTTCTCTGGTCCTCAGTGACCTCATCTGTAAAATGGGGATGAAGACTGTGAACCCCACGTGGGACAACCTGATGAGCCTGTATCCTCCCCAGTGCTTAGAACAGTGCTTTGCACATAGTAAGCGCTTAACAAATGCCAATTGTTACTATTATTATCATTACTAAGTGCTGGAGTAAATACAAGTTACTCAGGTTGGACATAGTGTCGGTCCCATGTGGGGCTCCCAGTCTTAGCCCCATTGTACAGATGGGCTAACTGAGGCCCAGAGAAGTTAAGTGACTTGCCCAAGGTCACACAACACACAAGTGGTGGAGTCAGGATTAGACCCCAGGTCCTTCTGACTTCCAGGGTTGCTGTGGGGCTGAAGTGCGGGTGAATAAAGGCTGCAAATCCAAGTGCAAATGGGAGAAGAGGAAGCGAAGGCTTAGTCCAGGAAGGCCTCTGCTCCACATGAATTGGCAAGGAATGGGATTACCACAATATAACCCTTCTTCCTTGTATAGTCTGACATTTTTATTAGCTACTACTGAAGCATTTAGCACCAACCACTGCCCTGCGAATAAAACACAGAGTTTCCATCAAAAATGATGGGTGAGAACCCAGTTCAGCTGAGAGACAGTGTGGCTTAATGGAAAGAGCACAAACCTGGGAATCAGAGGACCTAGGTTCTAATCCCGGCTCTGCTACTTGTTTTCTGTGTGAACTTGGGCAAGTCACTGTACTCGTCCATGCCTCAATTTCCTCAACAGTAAAATGGGGATTAAATCCTACTCCCTTTTATGTAGAGGCTGAGTTCCCCGTGGTACAAGACTGTGTCCAACCTCATTATCTTGTAGTTACCCCGGTGCTTAGTAGAGTTCTTGGCACATAGTAGGTGTTTCCTGAGTACCAGAATAACAAAAGGAAACAAGACAAGGAAACAAGACTTTTAGACTGTGAGCCCACTGTTGGGTAGGTACTGTCTCTATATGTTGCCAACTTGTACTTCCCAAGCGCTTAGTACAGTGCTCTGCACACAGTAAGCACTCAATAAATACGATTGATGATGATGATGACTTTGGGGCTGAGAACTTTTGCAATCAATCAATGGTATTTTTTGAGCACTCACTGTGGGCAGAGCACCCTACTAAGCATTTGGGAGAGTACAATGTAGATGAGTTGGTAGACACGTTCCTTGCCCACAGTGAGCTTACAGTCTAGACATTACTATAAATAAATAAAAAATAAAGGGAACATATCTACCAACTCTGTTATATTGTACCATCCCAAGTGGTTAGTACAGTGCTCCCCAAGGAATCCACAGTGAGAGAGCTGAGACCAAGGTACAGTGACTTTATCAGTGTTGGAAGAGTCTTCAGTCAGTCAGTCAGGTGTATTTATTGAGCACTTATTGTTTGCAGAGCACTGTACTGTGCACTTGGGAGAGCACAGTACAACAATCTAGCAGTCCAATCAATCAACCGTATTTATTGAGCACTTACTGTGTGCAGAGCACTGTACTAAGCGCTTGGGAAGTACAAGTTGGCAACATATTTCCTGCTCACAGTGAGTTTACTGTCTAGGGGGAGCAAGGAATAAATGACAAATAATCCTGCTCACAAATCTGAGCCACAGGCTCCAGAAGAATTTTTCTGAATTTGACCCCATTAATAATGATGGTATTTGTTAAGCACTTACTATATGCCAGGCACTGTACTAAGTGCTGGGGTGGATACAAGCAAATCGACGTGGACACAGTCCTCATCCCATGTGGGGCTCTTAGTTTCAATCCCCATTTTGCAGATGCGGCAACTGAGGCACCTGAGGCAACTGGAAGAAATTAAGTGAGTTGCCCAAGATCACGCAGCAGACAGGTGGTGAAGGCAGCATTAGAATCCATGACCTTCTGATTCCCAGGCCCGTTTTCTATCACTAGGCCATCTCTAATAAGATAGTGGGTATTACTAATCAATAGCATACATTGAGCCCCTACTACATGCAGAGTACCGTACTAAGTGCTTGGGAGAGTACATCAAAATAATAGCTGATCCCTGCCATCAAGAATCTTTCAATCTAATAATCTAATTTTATTTTGTTAGTATGTTTGGTTTTGTTCTCTGTCTCCCCCTTTCAGACTGTGAGCCCACTGTTGGGTAGGGACTGTCTCTATATGTTGCCAATTTGTACTTCCCAAGTGCTTAGTACAGTGCTCTGCACATAGTAAGCGCTCAATAAATATGATTGATGATGATGAATCTAGAGAGAGGGAGACACTAAAGTAGATTACTGAGAGAATCAATCATATTTATTGAGCGTTTACTGTGTGCAGAGCACTGTACTAAGCACTTGGGAGAGTGCAATACAACAATATAACAGACATATTTCCTATCCACAGTGAGCTTTACAGTCTTGGAAGGGTGTCAAGGGGGGTGCCTGGCCTGTAGTAGGACAGGAGCAAAGTTAGATAAGAGGGAAGGACGGTCCCTTTTAGACTGTGAGCCCAATGTTGGGTAGGGACTGTTTCTATATGTTGCCAACTTGTACTTCCCAAGCGCTTAGTACAGTGCTCTGCACATAGTAAGTGCTCAATAAATATGATTGATTGATTGATTAAAGTTGAAGATGAGGAGTTTCTGTGTGACGCAGAGATGGATGAGCAACGATTGGAGGTTTTTGAGGAGCAGAGAAACATACATACAATGATTTTTTTTTTTAGAAAAAGGACCTTCCCAGACTGAGCCCCTTCCTTCCTCTCCCCCTCATCCCCCTCTCCATCTTCCCATCCTACCTCCTTCCCTTCCCCACAGCACCTGTATATATGTATATATGTTTGTACATATTTATTACTCTATGTTTTCACTTATTTATTTTACCTGTACATATCTATTCTATTTATTTTATTTTGTTAGTATGTTTGGTTTTGTCCTCTGTGTCCCCCTTTTAGACTGTGAGCCCACTGTTGGGTAGGGACTGTCTCCATATGTTGCCAACTTGTACTTCCCAAGCGCTTAGTACAGTGCTCTGCACACAGTAAGTGCTCAATAAATACGATTGATTGATTGATTGATTGATGGACCTGGGCAGCAGAGTGAAATATAGACTGGAGAGTGGAGAGGCTGGAGATAGGAGGTCAGCCAGGAGGCTGATGCAGTTGAAGAGCAGCAGGGTGGCCTAGTGGGAGTAAGAAGGATCTGAGTTCTAATCCTGCTCCGCCAGTGTCTGCTGTGTCACCTAAGGCAAGTCATTTAACCTCTCTCTGCCTCAGTTACCTCATCTGTAACGTTGGGATTAGGACTGTGAGTCCCATGTTGGCCATGGACTATGTCCAACCTGATTAGCTTGTATCTATCCCAGTGCTTCGTACAGTGCCTGGCACTTAGTAAGCGCTTTACAAATATCATAACAAAAAAAAAGTGAGAGTTGGGGGTTATGGCAAGTGCTTGTACCAGCCTGGTAGCAGTTTGGATAGAAAAGGAGGGACAGATTGTAGAGATGATGTGGAGTTAGACCTGAAAGGATATGGTGACTGACTAAATATGTGGGATGAAGGAGAGAAATGAGTCAAGGATAATATCAAGATTTAAAGGCTGTCAGACAGGGGAGTTGGTGGTGTTGTGTTGGTGGTGATGAGACTATCAAGAGGAGGACAGGGTTTGGGTAGGAAGATGAGGAATTCTCTTTTGGATGTGTTAAATTTGAAGTGTCGGTGGGACATAATAATAATAATGGAATTTGGTGCTTACTATGCAACTATATAAACACTGCCGGGAGGGTGGGGGGGGGGGGCGGATACGAGGTAATCAGGTTGTCCCACGTGGGGCTCACAGTCTTAATCCCCATTTTACAGCTGAGGTAACTGAGGCAGAGAGAAGTTAAGTGATTTGCCTAAAGTCACACAGCTGACAAGTGGTGGAGGGGGGATTAGAACCCATGACCTCTGACTCCCAAGCCCGGGCTCTTTCTCGAAAGCAGGAGGAAATGCAAGACTACAGAGAGAGAGAGAGGTCAGAGCTAGACCTAATCAATCAATCAATCAATCATATTTATTGAGTGCTTATTGTGTGCAGAGCACTGTACTAAGCGCTTGGGAAGTACAAGTTGGTAACATATGGAGACGGTCCCTACCCAACAATGGGCTCACAGTCTAGCAGGGGGAGACAGTCTAGAAGGGGCTGCGGGCAGGGAATGTGTCTGTTAATTGTTGCATTCTCCCAAGCACTTAGTACAGTGCTCTGCTCACAGTAAGTGCTCAATAAATACGATTGACTGGCTGACTGAAAGCTAGACTTGGGAAGCACCCAACAGTGATCCATATTAGCTTTTGTTTCTCTTTCATCTTTTTAAAGGTATTTCCAGTTTAAATCTGTGGCGAGTAAGGATAAGAATATGTTGCGAAAGAGGTGAAGTGAGCAGGGTGAGGGCTAGATGAGGTGACCATTCATTCATTCATTCAATCATATTTATTAAGCGCTTACTGTGTGCAGAGCACTGTACTAAGTGCTTGGGAAGTACAAGTCGGCAACATTTAGAGACGGTCCTTACCCAACAGCGGGCTCACAATTAGGGAGGGCTAGCTTGAAGCGGTTTCAAGGAGAAGGGTGTGCCCAAGAGTCATTTCCAGCTATTGCTTCATCATCACCTACGGCACCACTGGCTTTTAAATCCTTACTGAAGTTCCTTAGGTTGGAGCAATTGCAGCGTCCCAACTTCATTTAAGCCTTTGAGGTTGGAGCCTACCTCAGCCACACCGCTTCTGACTTGAGAAGCAGCAGGTATAGTGGATAGAGCCCGGGCTTGGGAGTTAGAAGGTCATGGGTTCTAATCCCAGCTCTGCCACTTGTCTGCTGTGTGACCTTGGGCAAGTCACTTCACTTCTCTGGGCCTCAGTTACCTCCTCTGTAAAATGGGGATTAAGACTGTGAGCCCCATGTGGGACAATCTGATTACCCTGTATCTGACCCAGTGCTTAAAACAGTGCTTGGCACATAGTAAGCGCTTAACAAACACCATCATTATTATAAATATTATTATTATTCTAGTCCTTATTTTTCTTATCCGCTCTCCACTCTGTGTCAACCATGCACTTGGCTATGTATCAACCAGTCCTTCAATCAATCAAAGGCACTGAGCATTTATTATGTACAGACCACTGTACTAAGGTCTTGGGAGAGTACAATGCAACAGAATTAGCAGACACATTCCCTGCCCACAACAAGCTTGCAGTCTATAATAATAATGATGGGATTTATTAAGCACTTACTATGTGCAAAGCACTGTTCAAAGCACTGGGGAGGTTACAAGGTGATCAGGTTGTCCCACGGTGGGGCTCACAGTCTGAATCCCCATTTTACAGATGAGTTAACTGAGGCACAGAGACGTGAAGTGACTTGCCCAAAGTCACACAGCTGACAGTTGGCGGAGCCGGGATTAGAACCCATGACCTCTGACTCCAAAGCCCGGGCTCTTTCCACTGAGCCATGCTGCTTCTCTGGCACATAGTCTGCCATCTGTAGTTTACAGTCTGCACACCTCTTAAGTACTTTGGTATTCACCCTAACCCCACAGTACTTATGTAAGTGTCCTTATACTCTGCTATTTCCCCTATCTCTAATTTATTTTATTGTCTGTCTTCCCCTGTAGACTGTAAGCTCCTGTGGTCAGGGATCTTTTCTACCAACTCTGTTATATATTGTATTTTTCCAAGGGCTTAGTTCAGTGCTTCACACACTGCAAGCATTCAAAAACACTACTAATTGACTCTTGAGCAGTTCCACATTCGGAACTGGTTTTTGTTCTCTGCTTTCTAATGTGCCAGGCACTGTTCTAGCCACTAGATATTTTATATATATATATATATATATATATATATATATATATATATATACATATAATATATTACCATATATAATACATATATGGTATTTGTTAAGCACTTGATATAATATATACATGGTATTTGTTAAGCATTTACCATGTGCCAGGCTCTGTACTAAGCACTTGGGTACATACAAGTTAATCAGGCTTCAGCCCCTGTACCACAGAAGGCTCATAGTCAAGATCCCATTTTACAGATGAGGTAATTGAGGCATAAAGAAGTTAAGTGACTTGTCCAAGGTCACACAGCGAACAAGTGGTGAAGAAAATGAAGAAGAAGAAGAAGGAGGAGGAGAAGGAGGAAAGGTGAACAGAATAATATGTTGTATTTGCTCAGCACTTTCATTTTTCTAAAGGACTTTCACATCAATTATGTCATTTTAACCTCACAACACCCCTGTGAGGCAGGGAAAGGTAAAGTGTGATTATCCTCACTTTACAGATATTGAGGTACGTGAGGTTGTGACCTGCTCACAGTCATACATGGAGGGCCAGTGCCAGAGCTGGGATTAATACCTAAATCTCTTTACTCCAGCCCTATGATCTTTCCACTAGACTAGGCGGCCTCGGAGGAAAAGCTGTAAATACACAATGCATCAAAGCCTCAAATAATGCACCACAACACTACGGTATTCCCTTGGTGACCGTGGGCGATTGGTTAGAGAAACCCCTGCAAAATGAGCCGTAAGCCACAAATACCATCTGTGCCTGGAGGCGAACAGTTATTCAACAACTGTCACACTGATTGATATCTATTAATCCATCAACCAATGCTGTTTATTGAGGGCTCACGGTGTGCAGAGTACTCTACTAAGGGCTTGGGAGAGTATAATAAAACAGAGTTGGTAGACATGTTCTCTGCACACAACGAGCTTACAGTCTACAGGGGGAGAAAGACACTAAAACAAATTACAGATGTGTACATAAACAATGTGGGGCTGAGGGTAGGATGGATATCAAGTGCTCGAGGGTAAAAATCCACGTGCAAAGGGATACAAAAGAGAGAATGTGGAGGGTAATGAGGGCTTAGCCAAGGAAGGCCTTATGGGGGTGATGTGATTTTGAAGATGGGGAGAGTTGTGGATATTTGAAGAGGGAGGGAGGTGCAGGCCAGAGACAGGACGTGAGCGATAGATCGGCTGTGAGCTAGATGAATTCAAGGTACATTGAGTAGGTTGGCGTTAGTGGAGTGAAGTGAATGGGCTGGGTTTTTGTAGGAAATCAGCAAGATGGGGGCAAGGGGTTTCTGTTTGACGCAGAGGTGGTTGGACAACCACTGGAGGTTCTTGAGAAGTAGGGAGATAGGGACTGAACGCTTTTTTAGAACAGTGATCCAGGCAGCAGAGTGAAGTATGGATTGGAGTGGGGAGAGACAGGAGGCAGGGAGCTCAGCAAGGAGGCTGATGAAGTAGACAAGGCCGGATAGGATAAGTGCGTGGATCAGCATAGTAGCAATTTGGATGGAAAGAAAAAAGTGGATTTTAGAGATACTGCGGAGGTAGAACTGACATAATTTAGTGATAAATTGAATATACGGGTTGAATGCGAGAGATGAGCCAAAGATAATGCCAAGGATACAGGCATGTGAGGCAGGAAAGATGGTGATACTGTCTTCAGTGATGGGAATAACATGGGGAAGACAGGATTTTGGTGGGAAGAAGATGAATTTTGCTTTGGACAGGTTTACTTTGAGGTGTTGGTGGAAAATCCAAGTAGAGATGTCTTGAAGGCAAGAGGAGATATGAGGCTGCTGAGAAGGAGAAAGATCAGGGCTGGAGAGGTAGATTTGTGAATCATCTGCATAGAGATGGTAGTTAAAGCTATGGGAGCAAATGAGTTTTCCAAGGGTGAGGTGTGGATGGAGAATAAAACGGGATCCAAAACTGAGGGGCTCCCATAGTTAGGGTTGGAGGCATAGGAGGAGCCTGCAAATGAGATTGAGGATGAGCAACCAGAGAGATAGGAGGAGAACCGGGAGAGGACAGTGTCAGTGAAGCCAAGGTTGGATAACATTTCCAGGAGAAGAGGATGGTCCACAGTACCAAAAATGCCTCAGAGGTTGAGGAGGATTAGGATAAATCAATCAAAAATATTTTTTGAGCTCTTAGTGTACACTATCACTAAATGCTATCATTGTTATTACACAGAGAATTGTGCTAAAATGATTTTTGTCCTCTAAAATGAGCTTAGAATCCTGTAGACTGTAAGCTCGTTGTGGGCTGGGATCATCTCTACGAACTCTGTTATATTGTACTCTCCCGAGTGCTTAATATAGTGCTCTGCATATAGTAAACACTCAATAAATATGATGAATTTACACTCTAGAGATGATGGAGGATGACAACTGGAGGGAGTTGTGAGGTCAAGGAAGGTTTTTTGTTTGTTTTTCAGAAAAGGGGCTACCTCAGTATGTTTGAAAGCAGTGGAGAAGAATGGAAAATGAATGGTTGAATGTGGCTTTCAGGGTGGGAAGGAGGGATGAGGCAAGAATTTTGGTAAGGTGAAAGGGAAGGCTCAGGTCGGGGGGTGGATTTTGAGAGAAGGCGGGAGAGCTGCTGTTGAGACACTGTTGGGAAAGATGAGAGCCGAAGAAGGAACAGAAAGAGGGAGAGACTGAAGAGGAGCAGGGGATACCTCGGGGAGATCACGCCTAATGCTTTCAGTTTTCTCACTGAAGAATATAGCCACGTCATTAAAGTTACAAGATGGGTGGGGTTGAAGACAGGGTACATGTCTGCCAACTCTGTTGTATTGTATTCCCCCAAGCACTTGGTAGAGTTCTCTACACACAGTAAGCACTCAATACATCCCATTGACCGATTTATAGATTTGGTAGGCACAATCCCTGCTCACTGTTCATGTGTGAGCATTCAGCTGGGCGGCTCTAGTCCCATATTTGGCTGAATTCAGCAGTAATAAAACAATAATAATAATTGTGGTTTTTGTTAAGCACTTACTATGTGCCAGGCACTATACTAAGCACCAGGATGGATACAAGCTAAACGGGTTGGACAGAGTCCCTGCCTCACACAGGGCTCACAGTCTTAATCCCCATTTTCCAGATGAGGTAACTGAGGCACAGAGAAGTGAAGTGACTTGCCCAAAGTCACATAGCAGACAAGTGGCTGAGCCGGGAATAGAACTCAGGCCCTTCTGACTCCCAGGACCCTGCTCTATCCACTAGGCCACACTGCTTCTCTGCAGGGACAGAACGATCCCCTCCCGATGCCACTTGTTGGTGAATGTGAATAATCTGTGGCTGGGTTACTTGGCTAAGTTATTACTAATTTCGGCTCCACCCCTTGTCTGCTATGTGACTTTGGGAAAGTCACTTCACTTCTCTGTGCCTCGGTTACCTCATCTGGAAAATGGGGATTAAGACTGTGAGCCCTGTGTGAGGCAGGGACTCTGTCCAACCCGTTTAGCTTGTATCCATCCTGGTGCTTAGTATAGTGCCTGGCACATAGTAAGTGCTTAACAAAAACCACTTGTCTGCTGTGTGACCTTCGGCAAATCACTTCAATACACTGTTAGCCCTACGTGGGACCTGATGATCATCTATCTACCCCAATACTTAGTACAATGCTTGAAACACATGAAGAGCTTAATAAATACCATAATTGTTATTATTAATAACAGTGAACACATACAACTGTTTGGCAAGGGGTACTCTTGTACCCTGACACGTACCCTGCCTTCAACCCCACCCATCTTGTAACTTTAATGACGTGGCTATATTCTTCAGAGAAAACTGAAGGCATTAGGTATGATCTCCCCAAGGATCTCCCTGCTCCTCTCCAGTCTCTCCCTCTTCATCATCATCATCATCATCAATCGTATTTATTGAGTGCTTACTGTGTGCAGAGCACTGTACTAAGCGCTTGGGAAGCGCTTGGGAACTCTTTCTGTTCCTTCTTCGGCTCTCATCTTTCCCAACAGTGTCTCAACATTGTATGCACATGCTGTGTGACCTTGGGAAAGTCACTTAACTTCCCTGTGCCTCGGTTACCTCATCTGTAAAATAGGGATTAAGACTATGAGCCCCATGTGGGACATGGACTATGCCCAAATTGATTAGCTTGTATCTACCCCAGTGCTTAGAACAGTGACTATCACCAAGTAAGAGTTAGCGTTAGAGAAGTTAGAGAAGCAGCGTGGCTCAGTGGAAAAAGCCCGGGCTTTGGAGTCAGAGGTCATGGGTTCGAATCCGGCTCTGCCACATGTCTGCTGTGTGACCTTGGGCAAGTCACTTAACTTCTCTGAGCCTCAGTTACCTCATCTGTAAAATGGGGATGAAGACTGTGAGCCCCCCCGGGACAACTTGATCACCTTGTATCTCCCCAGCGCTTAGAACAGTGCTTTGCACATAGTAAGCGCTTAACAAATGCCAAAAAAAAGTAAGCACTTTACAAGTACTCAAAAAAAATGCAGATGATGTGGAAGGGATTTTAGAACATGCATTGGTCTTATCATTCATCATATGCACACTTGTACACACTGATAAAAATCTCCCCATCAGTTGTGATTTCCTCTTCTCCAACTACCTTCTGCATCCCAGACTGAGCCCCCTCCTTCCTCTCCCCCTCCTGCCCCTCTCCATCCCCTCCGCCTTACCTCCTTCCCCTCCACACAGGACCTGTATATATGTATATATGTTTGTATGTATTTATTACTCTATTTATCTATTTATTTTATCTGTACATATTTATTCTATTTATTTTATTTTGTTAATATGTTTTATTTTGTTCTCTGTCTCCCCCTTCTAGACTGTGAGCCCACTGTTGGGTAGGGACCGTCTCTATATGTTGCCAACTTGTACTTCCCAAGCGCTTAGTACAGTGCTCTGCACACAGTAAGTGCTCAATAAATACGATTGAATGAATGAATGAATGAATCTCCCTGACTTGCTCCCTTCATTCATCCCCCTTCCTAGCCCCAAAGTACTAATATACATATCCATCATTTATTTATTTACATTCATGTCTGTCTCCCCCTCTAGAGTGCTTAGAACAGTGCTTTGCACATAGTAAGTGCTTAATAAATGCCATCATTATTATTATTAAACTCGTCGTGGGCAGGGAATGTGTCTGTTTATTGTTATATTGTACTCTCCCAAGTGCTTAGTACAGTGTTTGGCACACAGTAAGCGCTCAATAAATACAATTGAATGAATGAATGAATGAGCAGTGTCCTCTGTGAACCTATAGGATTGAAAAGCAGCGTGGCTTAGTGGATAGAGCACGGGCCTGAAAGTCAGTAGGTCATGGGTTCTAATCTCAGCTCTGCCATTTCTTTGCTGTGTGGCCCTCGGCAAGTCACTTCACTTCTCTGTGCCTCAGTTTCCTCATCTATAAAGTGAGGATTGAGACTATGAGCCCCATGTGACAAGCAGCGTGGCTCAGTGGAAAGAGCATGGGCTTTGGAGTCAGAGGTCATGGGTTCTAATCCCAGCTCTGCCACATGTCTGCTGTGTGACATTGGGCAAGTCACTTAACTTCTCTAAGCCTCAGTTACCTCATCTGGAAAATAGGGATTAAGACTGTGAGCCCCATGTGGGACAACCTGATCACCTTGTATTCAATCATCATATTTATTGAGCGCTTACTGTGTGCAGAGCACTGTACTAAGCGCTTGGGAAGTACAAGTTGGCAACATATAGAGATTTCTCCCCCAGTGCTTAGAACAGTGCTTTGCACATAGTAAGTGCTTAGCAAATGCCATCATTATTATTATTATGTGAGACAGGGACTGTGTCCAACCCGATTTGTTTGTATCCATCATCATAATCATCAATCGTATTTATTGAGCGCTTACTGTGTGCAGAGCACTGTACTAAGCACTTGGGAAGTACAAGTTGGCAACATATAGAGACAGTCCCTACCCAACAGTGGGCTCACAGTCTAAAAGTGTGACATTGAGTGTGACATCCACCCCAGCATTTAGGACCGTGCCTGGCACATAGTAAGTGCTTAACAAATAGCGTGGCTCAGTGGAAAGAGCCCGGGCTTTGGAGTCAGAGGTCATGGCTTCAAATCCCAGCTCTGCCAGCTGTCAGCTGTGTGACTTTGGGCAAGTCACTTAACTTCTTTGTGCCTCAGTTACCTCATCTGTAAAATGGGGATTAAAACTGTGAGCCCCCTGTGGGACAACCTGATCACCTTGTAACCTCCCCAGTGCTTAGAACAGTGCTTTGCACATAGTAAGCGCTTAACAAATACCATTATTATTATTATTATTATCATTATTATTATTACTTATGTACAAGAGAGACTGGCCAAGGCTTTCTTGATTCTTACCTTGAGCCCACTGTTGGGTAGGGACCGTCTCTATATGTTGCCAACTTGTACTTCCCAAGCGCTTAGTACAGTGCTCTGCACACAGTAAGTGCTCAATAAATATGATTGATTGATTACCTTGACAGGCCTCTTCGAGTGGGTCTGGCCCCCGGCTGCTCCATCCCTCTGATCGGTCAACAGAATTCTTATGTGCTCTCAGTCTTGGGGCCAAAATTATGGAGGCTGCTGCTGCCACCATTCTACCTTGGGCAAATCACTTCACTTTTCTGTGCCTCAGTTACCTCATCTGTAAAATGAGGATGAAAACTGTAAGCCATGAGACATTGACTGTGTCCAAACTGATTAGAGAAGCAGCGTGCCTCAGTGGAAAGAGCCCGGGCTTTGGAGTCAGTGGGCATGGGTTCTAATCCCAGCTCCGCCAAATGTCAGCTGTGTGACTTTGGGCAAGTCACTTCACTTGTCTGTGTTTCAGTTACCTCAACTGTAAAATGGGGATGAAGACTGTGAGCTCCCCATGGGATAACCTGATCCCCTTGTAACCTCCCCAGTATTTAGAACAGTGCTTTGCACATAGTAAGTGCTTAATTGCTGCCATCATTATTATTATTATTATTAGCTTGTATCTACTCCAGTGCTTAAGACAATGCCTGGCACATAGTGAGCACTTAACAAGTATCATTAAAAAAAAAAGAGTGGTGTTTGGACCATGGACATTTAATAGAATAACATTTGTCTAGACACAGGCAATTTCAAACAATGAATCAATCATTCAATCCATCTGCACTTGTGTGTGCAGAGCAGTTTGGTTTGTTTTATGGTACTTGTTAAGCAATTTTTATGTGTTAGACACTGTTCCAAGCACGGTGGTAGGTATAAGTCAATTAGGTCAGACACAATCGATGTCCCACATGGGGCTCACGGTCTAAACTGGGAGGGAGGACAGGTATTGAATCCCTATTTTACAGTTGTGGAAACTAAGGCATAGAGAAGTTAAGTGAGTTGCCCAAGGTCACACAGCTAGCAATTGACAGAGCAATTGGCCGAGCCGGGACTTGAACCCAGGTCCTCTGATTCCCAGGCTCATACTCTTTCCACCAGGTCCTGCTGCTTCCCTAGCACTGTACCAAATCCTGGAAAAAAAAAGAATGAGACTTGGACATGATCCCTGGCCCTCCCAGGGGTCCCAATATAAGAATAAGGTGGGGAAGTGTTTGCTGGCTGTGTTAGTGGGAAGACAGACACTAAAATAAATTATTGATAAGAGGAAGTAATATAGTAGAGAGATATGACTGTAGATATAGAGTGAAGTGTTAAGGCAACACAGAATATAACTGTAGATATAGAGTGAAGTGTTAAGGCAACACAGAAAAGCTGGAGTCACAGTGTGGTTATATAGCAGTGTGGCTCAGTGGAAAGAGCCTGGGCTTTGGAGTCAGAGGTCATGGGTTCAAATCCTGGCCCCTCCACTTGTCAGTTGTGTGACTTTGGGCAAGTCACTTCACTTCTCTGTGCCTCAGTCACCTCATCTGTAAAATGGGGATTAAGACTGGGAGCCCCCGTGGGACAACCCGATCACCTTGTAACCTCCCCAGTGCTTAGAACAGTGCTTTGCACACAGTAAGTGCTTAATAAATGCAATTATTATTATTATTATTGAATGAGAAATTGGAGAAGGCCTCATGGAGCTGATAGAAATTCAGAAGAGTTTGAAGGTGCGGAGAGCAGTGGTCTGCTGGATGTGATGGAAAAGGGAGTTTTGGGGAGGAAGGATAAGGACATAAGGAAGAGGTTGGCGGCAGGCAAGAGAAATAAGTTGGCTTGAGTTGGGGTGTAGTGGAAGAAGAGAGTGGGGATGTAGGTGGGAGAGAGCTGATTGATTTTTTTTCTGGCATTTGTTGAGCATTAACTATGTGCCAGGCACTGTACTACATGCTGGGGTAGATACAAGGTTGGAGAGAGTCCATGTCCCACATGAGGCTCACAGTCTTAATCTCCATTTTACAGATGAGGTAACTGAGGTCCAGAGAAGTGAAGTGACTTGCCCAAGGTCGTACGGCAGATAAGCAGCGCAGCCAGGAATAGAACCTAGGTAATTCTGACTCCCAAGCTTGTGCTCTGTCCACTAGGCCATGCTGCTTCTTTGTCAAAGTTAGGGGTCAGGGGGTTTTGCTTGATATATAGAAGACTGAGTAACCATTTGAGGAGAGGGGAGATCAATCAATCAATCGTATTTATTGAGCGCTTACTTTGTGCAGAGCACTGTACTAAGTGCTTGGGAAGTACAAGTTGGCAACATATAGAGACAGTCCCTACCCAACAGTGGGCTCACAGTCTAAAAGGGGGAGACAGAGAACAAAACCAAACATACTAACAAAATAAAATAAATAGAATAGATATGTACAATAGATGAGCACAGGACAGTGTTTTAGAAAAACAATCTGAAGAGCAGGAGAATGAAGTATGGGCTAAAGAAGGGAGAGACTAGCACAGGGATAATCAGTGAGGAGAATGATGTAGTAATCAAGGCTTGGACCAGTATGGTGGCCAGTTAGATGGAAAGGGAGAAGCAGCATGACATAGTGGATAGAGGATGGATCTGGTAGAAGGGACTTGGGTTCTAATCCTGGCTCCACCACTGATCTGCTGTGTGACCTGGGCAAGTCACTTCACTTTTCTCTGCCTCAGTTACCTCATCTGTAAAATGGGGATTGAGACTGTGAGCCCATTTGGAAATACTGTGGATGAAAAACTGACAGGATTTGGTGACCAACTTACTATGGAAATTGAAAGAGAGAGAAGAGTCAAGAATAATGCCAAGGTCATGGGATTGAGACACAGGGAAGATAGTGGGGTTGTTAACAGTGATGGAAGAGTGAGGAGGAGGGGAGGATTTGGGAAGGAAGCTGAGAAGTTTAGTTTTGGATATTTTTTTAATGGTATTTGTTAAGTTCTTATACTATGTGCCAGGAACTGTGCTAAGTGCTGGGGTCGATACAAGCTAATCAGGTTCCTGTCCCACTTGGGGCTCACAGTCTTAATCCCCATTTTAAAAGTGAAGTAATTTAGGTACAGAGAAGTGAAGTGACTCACCCCAGGTCATACAGCAGGGAATAGAACTCAGGTCCTTTTGACTTTCGGACTCATGCTCTACCCACTAAGCCATGCTGCTTCCCCTAATATAAAGGAGATTCAACTTGTGGAAATTGGGCAGGCAAGCTTTTGACAAAGTAGTGCTCTAGCAGTTTAAGCTATGATGAGATGCAGGCAGAACCCTTTGTAGAGCCGTCCTGGAAGCAGGAGGAAATGCAAGATTGCAAATTCCGGACTGTGGAGGAGGAAAAAGATCGGTAGTGAGGTATACTTACAAGTCACCTGCGTGGAAGTACTAGCTGAAGATGTGGAAGCTGTCAACTTCCCTCGGGGAGTAGGTTAAGATTGAGAAGGGGACCCAGAAAGAGCTCTGAGGGACACCCACAGTTAGAGGGTGGGAGGCAGAGGGAGAACTGGAGAAAGAGCTTTAGAAATATCCACCAGAGAAGGTGGCTCAGTGGAAAGAGCATGGGCTTTGGAGTCAGAGGTCATGGGTTCAAATCCCAACTCCACCAACTGTCAGCTGTGTGACTTTGGGGAAGTCACTTAACTTCTCTGTGCCTCAGTTACCTCACCTGGAAAATGGGGATTAAGATTGTGAGCCGCCCCCCACCCCGCCGTGGGACAACTTGATCACCTTGTAGCCTCCCCAGCGCTTAGAACTGTGCTTTGCACAATAGTAAGTGCTCAATAAAAGCCATTATTATTATTATTATTATTAAGGTGGAGGAGTTCCAGGAGAAGATAGGTTCTGCAAAGCTTAGGTTGCGTAGGACCTCCAGAAAGATATGGTTCACAGTGTTGAAGGCAGCTGAAGTGTTAAGGAGGATTAAGACGGAGCCGAGTCAGTTACATTTGGCAGGAAGGAGAAAATTGGTTTTATTGAAGAGAATGACTCAGTGGAACAGAAAGGGCAAAAGTCATATTTGTAGGGGTTCATTCAGGAAGTTGGAGAACAGAAAGGGGAGGCAATCAATCAATCAACAATTAATCATATTTACTGAGTGCTTACTGTGTGCAGAGCACTGTACTAAGCAGTTGGGAGAGTACAATATAAGAGTTGGTAGACATGTTACGTGCCCACAGCAAGCTTACAGACTACAGGGGGAGACAGACAATGATATAAATAAATTAATTACTGATATGTACGTAAGTGCTGTGGGGCTGAGGGAGGGGTGAATAAAGGGAGAAAATCCAAGTGGATTCAAGGGGGACTCTGAAGGGAGTGGGAGAAGAGGAAATGAGGGCTTAGTTAGGGAAGGCCTCTTGGAGGAGATGTGCCTTCAGTGAGGCTTTGAAGGTGGGGCTAGTGATTGTCAGATGTGAAGAGGGAGGGTGTTTCAGGCCAGAGGCAGGACGTGGTCGAGAGGTCAGCAGCGAGACAGAAGAGATCGAGGTACAGTGAGTAGGTTAACATTAGAAGAGCAAAGTATGCAGGCTAGGTTGTAATATAATAATAATAATGATGGTATTTGTTAAGTGCTTACTATGTGCAAAGCACTGTTCTAAGGACTGGGGACGTTCCAAGGTGATCAGGTTGTCCCACGGGGGGCTCACAGTCTTAATCTCCGTTTTACAGAGGAGGGAACTGAGGCCCAGAGAAGTGAAGTGACTTGCCCAAAGTCACACAGCTGACAGTTGGCGGAGCTGGTATTTGAACCCACGGCCTCTGACTCCAAAGCCCGGGCTCTTTCCATTGAGCCACGCTGCTTCTCTTAGAACAAGAGGGGTGAGGTTAGGTAGGAGGGGGCAAGGTGATTGAGTGCTTTTAATCAATCAATCAATTGTATTTATTGAGCGCTTACTGTGTGCAGAGCACTGTACTAAGCACTTGGGAAGTACAAGTTGGCAACACACATATATATGTGTTGCCAACTTGTACTTCTCAAGTGCTTAGTATATATATATGTTGCCAACTTGTACTTCCCAAGCACTTAGTACAGTGCTCTGCACACAGTAAGCGCTAAATAAATGCAATTGATTGATTGATTAAAATATAAAATATTTTTATATCTAAGCCAATAGAAAGGAGTTTCTGTTTGATGTGGAGGTGGATGGGCAACTACTGAAGATTCTTGAGGAGTGGGGAAACATGGACTGAATATTTCTGTAGAAAAATGATCCAGGTTATCTACAGTCCATTTGAGGACTTTGAACAGAAACAGGAGGAGGGAGATGGCGTGATAGGTGGTGTAAAGGAGATCCAGAGCACAATTTTTTGACTAGGGAAAATGTTTAAATGGAGAAAGGATGGGGCTTTCACAGTGTGGGTGGTTGACGATGTCATTCAAGGAGAAAAGTAGATACAAGTGATTTTAGAAAGTAAGAAGGGATGGGTTTGGAGATGCAGATGCCAGAGGGTGGGGAGGAGGGTGTCAATTTAGAAAGCAGGCAGGAGCTTGACAAATGGCCAAAAAAGGTGAGAGAGTGGATGATGGGGTAAGAGGAAGCTGGAGGAGAAAGAGAGGCACAGAGAAATTAAGTGACTTGCCCAAAGTCACACAGCTAACAACTGGCGGAGCTGGGATGTGAACCCATTACTTCTGACTCCCAAGCCCATGCTCTTTCCATTGAGCCACGCTGCTTCTCTAGAAGGGGTATGCCTCTGCTTGACTCTCCCTCCTGTAGCCCGCAACCTTGCTGTCATCCTCGACTCTGCTCTCTCGTTCGCCCCTCACATCCAAGCCGTCACCAAAACCTGCCGGTCTCAGCTCCACAACATTGCCAAGCTCCGCCCTTTCCTCTCCATCCAAACCGCTACCCTGCTCGTTCAAGCTCTCATCCTATCCCGTCTGGACTACTGCACCAGCCTTCTCTCTGATCTCCCATCCTCGTGTCTCTCCCCACTTCAATCCATACTTCATGCTGCTGCTCGGATTGTCTTTGTCCAGAAACGCTCTGGGCATGTTACTCCCCTCCTCAAAAATCTCCTGTGGCTACCAATCAATCTGTGCATCAGGCAGAAACTCCTCACCCTGGGCTTCAAGGCTGTCCATCCCCTCGCCCCCTCCTACCTCCCCTCCCTTCTCTCCTTGTCCAGCCCAGCCCGCACCCTCCGCTCCTCTGTCGCTCACCTCCTCACCGGGCCCTGTTCTCCCCTCTCCCACCGTCAACCCCCGGCCCACATCATCCCTCTGGCCTGGAATGCCCTCCCTCCACACATCCGCCAAGCTAGCTCTCTTCCTCCTTTCAAGGCCCTACTGAGAGCTCACCTTCTCCAGGAGGCCTTCCCAGACTGAGCCCCCTCCTTCCTCTCCCCCTCCTCCCCCTCTCCATCCTCCCCGCCTTACCTCCTTCCTCTCCCCACAGCACCTGTATATATGTATATATGTTTGTATGTATTTATTACTCTATTTAATTTGTACATATTTATTCTATTTATTTTATTTTGTTAATATGTTTTGTTTTGTTCTCTGTCTCCCCCTTCTAGACTGTGAGCCCACTGTTGGGTAGGGACCGTCTCTAGATGTAGCCAACTTGTACTTCCCAAGTGCTTAGTACAGTGCTCTGCACACAGTAAGCGCTCAATAAATATGATTGAATGAATGAATGAATGAATGAATGAGACTGATAGAGTACTGGAAACTCTCCAGGTGTGACCCTGAGAGGGGTTACTGAGGTTCGAATTGGTAAAATGACTAGTGATGATGAGATCCAGCGTGGGTCCAAGTTTAGCAAGTGGGTGAGGTGAGGTGGAACAGGAGGCCAGTAGGGGAGGAGTGAGGGGAAGCAGACCTGAAAGGTCATCAGAGATATTCACATAGTTCTTGAAATCCCCAAAGATCAGAGGAGGAAGAGACAAGAAAGGAAGAAAGGCACAAAAATCTCTCAGAAAATTGGAGTTGGGGCCAGGGAGAAGGTAGACAACCCTGGTCTGGTGGAAAGAGAACAGGCCTAGGAGTCAAAGGACCTGATTTCCATTCCTGGCGCTGCCATGTGTTTGCTGTATGACCTTGGGCAGGTCACTTAACTTCTTTGTGCCTCAGTTGCCCTATCTGTAAAATAGGGATTCAACACGAGTTTTCTTTCCTACTGATATTGCTAGCCCTCTGCAGGACAGGGATTGTGTCTATCTGATTAGAACAGTACTTGGCAAATAGTATTAACAAATACCACAGTTATTATTATTATTATTATTATTAGATGACAGCAACTAGTAATTGCTGTGGGTGATTGAGGTGAATGATGGGGGATTCCAAAAAAGAGAAGGTGAGGAATTGGAATTGTGGGGTGGGGAGGCTGGTGGTAGAAGCAGCGTGGCTTAGTGAATAGACCAGAGCTTGGGGGTCAGAAGGACCTGGGTTCTAATCCCAGCTCCACCACATGTCTGCAGGGTGACCTTGGGTGAGTCACTTAACTTCTTGGGGCCTCAGTTACCTCATCTCAAAAATGAGGATTAAGAGTGTGAGCCCCATGTGGGACTGGGATTGTGCCCAACCCGATAAACTTGTATCTACCCCAGTGATAAGAACGGTGCTTGGCACATAGTAAGTGCTTAATAAGTACCACAATTATTATTATTATTATTATTATTATTATTATTAGTCGTGGTGGTGCAAAAGTGGAATTGTGGGGTGGGGAGACAGAGAAGATTAACATCTTGGAGAGGGGCAAATCTGCCTAGAATGAAGGAAACAGGTTGAACAGGTTGGGTAGTAGTATGAAGTGAGTGAGACAAAGGTGGAAGGGACTGAATCGTCAGGAGACTCCATAGTCGCAGATCAAAAGTGAATGTGAATGGATTGATCACTCTATCAACCAATCGTATTTATTGAGCGCTTACTGTGTGCAGAGCACTGTACTAAGCGCTTGGGAAGTCCAAGTTGGCAACATATAGAGACGGTCCCTACCCAACAGTGGGCTCACAGTCTAGAAGTCTATCAATCCCATTTACTGAGCACTGGGCTAAGCTCTTGGGAGAGTACACTATAACAAAGTTGGTAGACGCGTTCCTTGACTACAATGAGGTTGCAGTCTAGAGAAAATTTTACAGTATATCTAATAATAGTAATAATACTTCTTATGGTATTTTTAAGAGTGAGCACTATACTAAGTGTGGGGGTGGATACAAGAAGCAACGTGGCTCAGTGGAAAGAGCCCAGGCTTGGGAATCAGTTGTAATGGGTTCAAATCCCAGCTCTACCACTTGCCAGTTGTGTGACCTTGGGCAAGTCACTTAACTTCTCTGTGCCTCAGTGACCTCGTCTGTAAAATGGGGATGAAGACTGTGAGCCCCACGTGGGACAACCTGATTACCTTGTATCTACCCCAGCACTTAGAACAGTGCCTGGCACATAGTAAGCACTGAACAAATACCAACATTATTATTACTATTATTCAATCAATCAATCAATCGTATTTATTGAGCACTTACTTTGTGCAGAGCACTGTACTAAGCGCTTGGGAAGTACAAGTTGGCAACATATAGAGACAGTCCCTACCCAACAGTGGGCTCACAGTCTAATTATTATTATTATTATTACAAGCAAATTGGGTCATACATGACCCCTGTCCCACGTGGTGCTCACGGTCTCAATCCCCATTTCACAGATGAGGTAACTGAGGCCTAGAGAAGTGAAGTGACTTGCCCAAGGTCACACAGCAGACAAGTAGGGGAGCTGGGAATTAGAACCCGTGACCTTCGGACTCCCAAGCCTGTGCTCTATCATTACACCATAGGTTCCAGAGAATGGGGCTGGGGGGAGAGGGTGGGAGAAGAGTAGTCAATGGGGAATGGAAGATAATAATAGTAGTTGTGGTATTTGTTAAGTGATTACTATGTGCCAAGCACTATATCATCATCACCATCATCAATCGTATTTATTGAGCGCTTACTATGTGCAGAGCACTGTACTAAGCGCTTGGGAAGTACAAATTGGCAACATATAGAGACAGTCCCTACCCAACAGTGGGCTCACAAAACACTATTTTAAGCGCTAGGGTCGATACAAGATAATCAGGTGGGACATAGTTTCTGTCCCATCTGGAGTTCACAGTCTAAGAAGGAGGGAGAAGAGATATGGAATCCCCATTTCACCCTGTAGAAACTAAGGCACGAAACAGTTAAGTGTCTCTCCCAACGTCATGCAGCAAGTAAGTAGCAGAACCAATGTTTGGAAACAGGTTTCCTGACTCCCATTGTCCATGATTCATTCATTCAGTCGTTTTTATTGAGCACTTAGTGTGTGCAGAGCACTGTAGTAAGCGCTTGGAAAGTACAATACAGCAAATCTTTCCACTAGCACATGTTTCTTTCATGGCAGGGTTCTGAACATAATGGAGATGAGGTTCGAGGATTTTCATTCATTCATTCAATCGTGTTTATTGAGCGCTTACTGTGTGCAGAGCACTGTACTAAGCGCTTGGGAAGTACAAGCTGGCAGCTTATAGAGACGGTCCCTACCCAACAATGGGCTCACAGTCTGGAAGGGGGAGACAGGCAACAAAACAAGACATGTGGACAGGGGATGCTGAGAGTTCATAGTAGCATGGCTTAGTAGATAGAGCACAGGCCTGGGAATCAGAAGGACCTAGGTTCTAATCTCAGCTCTGCCAAATGTCTGCTGGATGACCTTGGGTGAGTCACTTAACTTAATCTCAGCTCTGCCAAATGTCTGCTGGATGACCTTAGGTGAGTCACTTAACTTCTCTGGGCCTCAGTTACCTCATCTATAAACTGGGGATTAAGAGAGTGAGCCCCATGTGGGACAGGGACTGTGTCCAACCTGATTAACGTGTATCTGCTCCAGTGCTCAGAACAGTGTCTGGCAAATAGTAAGCATTTAACGAGAATCAAATTATTAATTATCATTATTATATAAAGTCATAAAAGTCCAGCCTAGATGATAATAATAATAATGATGGTATTTGTTAAGCGCTATGTGTCAAGCGCTGTTCTAAGCACTGGGGTAGATACAAGGTAAGCAGGTTGTCCCACGTGGGGCTCACAGGCTTCATCCCCATTTTACAGATGAGGTCACTGAGGCACAGAGAAGTGAAGTGACTTGCCCAAAGGCACACAGCTGACAAGTGGCGGAGCAGGGATTAGAACCCATGCCCTCTGACTCCCGAGCCTGTGCTCTAATGGTGATAATGATGATGGCAGTAAAAGTGGGGCTAGTGAGGAGTGGGTGGACACGAGCAGTGTCTTGGAAGAACCTGACATATTTGGCCACAGACCAGATAAACTAGAAGTAAAGATCCCAAGAAGATTGAGAGGTTTTCTTTGGCAGGTTCACTGCATAAGCTGAAAATCAATTATTGGGTAGGTGCATATTGATAATAAAATACAATTACTAAATTGGCTATTGTTAATCAGGCTTCTGGATACTCAACCTGTAAGTGATCACAACTTTACCGAGCCTTACATTATCTGGTCTTGGTATATTTTTGTTCTTTGAAAGCCCCCCCTTCCTTCCTCTCCCCCTCGTCCCCCTCTCCATCTCCCCCATCTTTCCTCCTTCCCTTCCCCACAGGACCTGTATATATGTATATATGTTTGTACATATTTATTACTCTACTTATTTATTTATTTATTTATTTATTTATTTATTTATTTATTTATCTTACTTGTACATATCTATTCTATTTATTTTATTTTGTTAGTATGTTTGGTTTTGTTCTCTGTCTCCCCCTTTTAGACTGTGAGCCCACTGTTGGGTAGGGACTGTCTCTAGATGTTGCCAACTTGTACTTCCCAAGCGCTTAGTACAGTGCTCTGCACACAGTAAGCGCTCAATAAATACGATTGATAATGATGATGATGATGTGCCCGGGAGGAGACGGTTGGAAGCGGCTCCGTGAGGCGCCTTTTCCGGAGAGGAAAAGCGCGGGAGATGCGGGCCTGGGAAGCTGTGTGCGGGGTGTGTTAGAGGGAGGCGGTGAAAAAGGACAGCGTGCTCAGTACAGTGCTGCTGCTGCTGATGGACGCCCCTTTCCAGGGAGGCAGGTCTTGTGTCCCATCATGGCCAGTGCGGTACACTGTGTGTCCCTGGGGGCCCCCACACCTGCGTGCTTCTGGAAGCCGGCACGGGCAGGTTGAGGAAGAGGCCTGAGAAATCCTCGGGCTCGGGGTCTCCAGCTGTGACCATGGCAGTTTCAGCGGGAGTTGACTACAGTGACTGTGGGACCTTCACTCGGTTGGGATTGAGCCGGTGAAGCTTGGTGTGCCTAGGGAGAAGGCCGGGATGTATATATGTTGGTACATATTTATTACTCTATTTATTTATTTATTTTACTTGTACATATCTATTCTATTTATTTTATTTTGTTAGTAGGTTTGGTTTTGTTTTCTGTCTCCCTCGTTTAGACTGTGAGCCCACTGTTGGGTAGGGACTGTCTCTATATGTTGCCAACTTGTACTTCCCAAGCGCTTAGTACAGTGCTCTGCACACAGTAAGCTCTCAATAAATACGATTGATGATGAGGATGATGATGTGAGCCCGCTGTCGGGTAGGGACTGTCTCTATGTGTTGCCGATTTGTACTTCCCAAGCGCTTAGTACAGTGCTCTGCACACAGTTAGCGCTCAATAAATACGATTGATTGATTGATTGATTCCTCTTCCCCTCTCCCCCTCCCCATCGCCCCCGCCTTATCTCCTTCTCCTCCCCCACAGCACCTGCATATATATGTATATATGCTTGTACATATTTATTACTCCATTTATTTATTTTACTTGTACATATTGATTTTATTTGGTTTCTATGTTTTGTTTTGTTGTCTGTCTCCCCCTTTTAGACTGTGAGCCCGCTGTCGGGTAGGGACCGTCTCTATATGTTGCTAACTTGTACTTCCCAAGAGCTTAGTACAGTGCTCTGCACACAGTAAGCGCTCAATAAATACGATTGGATGAATGAATGTAACATTTCATTCCCCACAGCACCTGATGGGTACCGGCTGCTACACAGAATACTGAGCTTTCAGTGAACTGTTCTGACTGATTTGAGGGGTTTGGGAAAGGGAATGGACTTCAGGGAAACACCCGACCAAATGGCCAACTGTCTACAATATAACCGACAGTTGGGCAAAATTCATCGTGCCTCTAAAGCCTGTAAAAATGCTTTGGTGTCCTCTAATCCTGGCTCTCCCACTTGTCTGCTGTGTGACCTTGGGCAAGTCACTTCACTTCTCTGTGCCTCAGTTACCTCATCTGTAAAATGGGGATTGAGACTGGGAGCCCCACGTAGGACAGGAACTGTTTCCAACCCAATCTGTTGGTATTCATCCCAGCACTTAGCACAGTGCCGGGCACATAATAAGAGAAGCAGCGTGGTTCAATGGAAAGAGCACGGGCTTTGGAGTCAGAGGTCACGGGTTCAAAGCCTGGGTCCGCCACTTGTCAGCTGTGTGACTTTGGGCAAGTCACTTCACTTCTCTGTGCCTCAGTTACCTCATCTGTAAAATGGGGATTAAGACTGTGAGCCCGCCCCTTCGGGCAACCTGATCACCTTGTAACCTCCCGGGTGCTTATAACAGTGCTTTGCACATAGTAAGTGCTTAATAAATGCCATTATTATTATTATAGTAAGCGCTTAACAAGCAGCATGGCTCAGTGGAAAGAGCACGGGCTTTGGAGTCAGAGGTCATGGGTTCAAGTCGCGGCTCCGCCAACTGTCAGCTGTGTGACTTCGGGCAAGTCACTTAACTTCTCTGTGCCTCAGTTCCCTCATCTGTTAAATGGGGATTAAGACTGTGAGCCCCCCATGGGACAACCTGATCACCATGTAACCTCCCCAGTGTTAGAACAGTGCTTTGCACATAGTAAGCGCTTAACAAATACCATCATCAAGTACCACAATTATTATTGTTATTATTATTATTACAGTTGGGTTGTTGTCGCAGCAGGGTAGAGGGAGGGAAAACCCCATTTGTGTCTCCTGGGGGCCCAGAGCTGTGATCCTTGGGCATCATCGGTTTCCCGGCCTGGAATGCTGCTCCCCAGGGGAGCAGTTGCCGGGGCAACGGTGGAAACCACTCCAGAAGGCCGGAGGAGGCAGTTTGCTAGCCAGCTAGCCCTGTCCTCCATCACCCATCAGTGGCGGCGGCCGCTCCCGTCCTAAAACCAGGTGCCCTCTGCACTTCCCCATCTGGGGACGGAAGAACTCATTTGTGGCAGTGGCTGCATCCAGGGCAGGTGAGCCAGCCAGTGCCTCCGCCCTTCCCACCTGCACCCCGGATTTCCCGCTGCCAGTTCCCATGACCATCAGATTCATTCATTCATCCACTCAATCGTATTTATTGAGCGCTTACCCTGTGCACAGCACACTAAGCGCTTGGGAAGTGCAAGTCGGTAACATGTAGAGACGGTCCCGACCCAACAACGGGCTCACGGTCTAGAAGGGGGAGACAGACAACAAAACGAAACATGGAGACAGGGGTCAAAATCGTCAGAGCAAATAGAATTAAAGCTATAACCCTGTTGGATCCGAGCTCCTCCCTGCGCCCGATTTTCAAATGATGCACCTGAGGCCTGGGGCTTCACAGCTATTCTGCCGCAGCATGTGGAGAGGAGGTAGAGGAAAAGTCCAGGGGGAAGCAGCGTGGCTCAGTGGAAAGAGCCCGGGCTTTGGAGTCAGAGGTCATGGGTTCAAATCCCGGCTCCGCCAACTGTCAGCTGTGTGACCTTGGGCAAGTCACTTCACTTCTCTGGGCCTCAGTGACCTCATCTGTAAAATGGGGATTAAGACTGTGAGTCCCCCGTGGGACAACCTGATCACCTTGTAACCTCCCCAGCACTTAGAACAGTGCTTTGCACATAGTAAGCGCTTAATAAATGCCATTATTAGAATCCTAGGAAAGAGAGATCCTTTACATTCTCCCCCTTCCTTTCCTCTCATGTCTTATCTTTCATCTTTCCCTTCTCCCCATCCTCTTTGCCCTCTTTCCCTCTCTCTTCTCCCCCACTTTCTCCCCCAGCCTCTCCCCCTTTCCCTCCCTCTTCTCCTTTTCTCCTACTCCCGGCCTAGTTGGCCTAGGGGAGAGGGGCTAGGGGGTTTTCCGACAGAGCTGTTTGGTGGGAGGAGGCGGTTGTAGTAGGAGTAATAGTATTTATTAGTCAATCAATCAATCAATCAATTGTATTTATTGAGCACTTACTGTGTGCAGAACACTGGGCTAAGCGCTTGGGAAGTACAAGCTGGGAACATCTAGAGATGGTCCCTACCCAACAGTGGGCTCACAGTCTAGAAGGGGGAGACAGAGAACAAAACCAAACATACTAACAAAATAAAATAAATAGAATAGATATGTACAAGTAAAATAGAGTAATAAATACGTACAAATATATATACATATACATATATATACGTACAAACATATATACATATACAGGTGCTGTGGGGAAGGGAAGGAGGTAAGGCGGGGGGGTGAAGAGGGGGAAGAGGGGGAGATGAAGGAGGGGGCTCAGTCTGGGAAGGCCTCCTGGAGGAGGTGAAATGACTTGCCCAAGGTCACACAGCTGACAAGCCATAGAGCCGGGATTAGAACCCATTAGATTAGATTTGAACCTACTAAGCACTTATTGGGTGCAAAGCACCATACTGTACTTCCCAAGCGCTTAGTCCAGTGCTCTGCACACAGTAAGCGCTCAATAAATACGATTGAATGAATGAATGAATGAATACTAAACACTGGGAAAGCATACCCAGTTGGGAACCAGCCCTAGTCCCTGACTTTCAAGAGGCTCAGAGCCTAAGACAAAAGGCAGGGAGTGGGAGACTGGCAGCAAACACATAAAGAGAGATGAAACAATAGAAAACACTGAAACCACGTAAGAGCCCAAGATGAATACACATAATAAAAACAAAAAAGGAGCGTGGTACTGTGCCTGGAAGAGGAAGACTCAGAATTCATTAGCCACAGTAACTGGCAATAGCAGCTACAGCACGAGCCGGAGTTCTGTGATTTGGGGGAGGCCGCATGTGGCCACTGCCTGTGTCCTTCCCAAAACGGTGGTATAAATCAGGATGGGAACAAGTTCCTGGTTGATGGCATGAAGGGGCCTGGCCTGAGACCCCTATTATGCGTATCTGTAATTCATTTATTTATATTAATATCTGTCTCCCCCTCTGGACTGTAAGCTTTTTGTGGGCAGGGAACGTGTCTATTATTATATTGTACTCTCCCAAGCGCGCCGTACAATGTTCTGCACACAGTAAGCGTTCAATAAATACGACTGACTGACCGGCTGACGCAGTATGGCTGCCAAGTAAGCGCTTACTCTGTGCAAAGCACTGTTCTAAGCGCTGGGGAGGTTACAAGGTGATCAGGTTGTCCCATGGGGGGGCTCACAGTCTTAATCCTTATTTTCCAGATGAGGTAGCTGAGGCACAGAGAAGTGAAGTGACTTGCCCAAAGTCACACAGCTGACAATTGGTGGAGCTGGGGTTTGAACCCGTGACCTCTGACTCCGAAGCTAAGTGAGACGAAGCTGCGCTTTGAGCCAGCCGGTGTCAGTTAGTCAATCGATCCTATCTATTGAGTGCTTACTCTGTGTGGGGCAATGTACTTCATCATCATCATCAATCGTATTTATTGAGCGCTTACTATGTGCAGAGCACTGTACTAAGCTCTTGGAAAGTACAATTTGGCAACAGAGACAATCCCTACTCATCAACGGGCTCACGGTCTCGGGGCGGCGGGGACGGGGCTGGGAGAATATACTGGAGTTAGTATGATCGTTTACTTTCTCTGCCCTCAAGGAGCTCACGTTTTAATCAGGGAGATCATCATCATCATCATCAATCATATTTATTGAGCGCTTACTGTGTGCAGAGCACTGTACTAAGCGCTTGGGAAGTACAAATTGGCAACATATAGAGACAGTCCCTACCCAACAGTGGGCTCACAGTCTAAAAGGGGGAGACAAAACCAAACATACTAACAAAATAAAATAAATAGAATAGGTATGTACAAGTAAAATAAGTAAGTAAATAAATAAATAAATAAATAAATAAATAGAGTATGGACACTAACATAAATTACTAGTAAGGGGAAGCGACAGAATTTAAAGGTATGTTCATATGCTGATTCTCTTTGGAGAAGTAGCATGGCCTAGTGGAAAGAGCACGGGCCTGGGAGACAAAGGACCTGGGTTCTAATCCCCACTCCACCAATTTCCTGCTGTGTGATCTTGGACAAGTCATCTCATTCATTCGTTCATTCATTCAAGTCATATTTATTGAGCCCTTGCTGTGTGCAAAGCACCGTTCTAAGCTCTCGGGAGAGTGCAGTATATCAACCAACGGACACATTCCTGCCCACAACGAGCTGTGCCTCAGTTTCCTCATCTGTAAAATGGGGGTTTACTTGCCATTCTCTCTCCTACTTAGATTGTGAGCCCCATGTGGGACAGGGTCTTGTGTCCAACCTGATTATCTTGTGTCCATCCCAGGGCTTAGAAAGTGCTTGATCCCCCCATCTTACCTCCTTCCCTTCCCCACAGCACCTCTATATATGTATATATGTTTGTACATATTTATTATTCTATTTATTTATTTATTTTAGTTGTACATATCTATTCTATTTATTTTATTTTGTTAGTATGTTTGGTTTTGTTCTCTGTCTCCCTCTTTAAGACTGTGAGCCCACTGTTGGGTAGGGACTGTCTCTATATGTTGCCAACTTGTGCTTCCCAAGCGCTTAGTACAGTGCTCTGCACACAGTAAGTGCTCAATAAATTCGATTGATTGATTGATTGATTGATTGATTGATAGTAAATGCTTACCAAATGCCATGATTATTATGAATGCTATTGGGGGTGGGGGAAACACAGTGGGAGGTTAGTGGGGGATATGGAGAGGGATGAGGGAGGGGAGAGATTGTCTTTTTTTGGGCAACTAGGGAGTGGGAGTGGGGGTGTGCTATGGTTTCTAGACAGTTTCTAGTTGTCCCCATTCATTCATTCATTCATTCAATTGTATTTATTGAGCGCTTACTGTGTGCATTGTCCTTCAGTGCCCTGGTGTCTGGGTTTGCATATCCCATGCTTACAGGGCACACGTTATTACCTAGTAATGGGCCAAATAGGCACCATAATCAATCAATCATCAATCAATCACACTTACTGAGCATTTCCTCCATGCAGAGCACTGCTCTAAATGCTTGAGAGCGTACATACAATCAAGTAGACCAGATCCCTGCTCTCGAGGAACTTACAGTCTAGAGAGGGAGAGAGGAACAAAGATAAATTGCGAGTAGGGTGAAGCAACAGAAATAAAAAAAATGTATATAAGCGCTACTGAGAGTGGGAAAGAGTGAGTACCCAAGTGCCAATCAATCAATGCTTTTTATTGAGCACTTACTGTGTGCAGAGCACTGTATTAAGTGCTTGGGAGAGTACAGTGCGATAGAGTTAGCAGACACATTCCCTGCCTACAACAAGCTTACGGTCTAGAGGGGAGACAGACATCTTTTAGACTGTGAGCCCACTGTTGGGTAGGGACTGTCTCTATATGTTGCCATCTTGTACTTCCCAAGTGCTTAGTACAGTGCTCTACACACAGTAAGCGCTCAATAAATACGATTGATTATGATGATGATTGAGATCAGCATGGCTCAGTGGAAAGAGCCCGGGCTTGGGAGTCAGAAGTCATAGGTTCAAATCCCGGCTCTGCCAATTGCCAGCTGTGTGACTTTGGGCAAGTCACTTAACTTCTCTGGGCCGCAGTTCCCTCATCTGTAAAATGGGGATGAAGACTGTAAGCCCCCTGTGGGACAACCTGATCACCTTGTAACCTCCCCAGCACTTAGAACAGTGCTTTGCACATAGAAAGCACTTAATAAAGCACTTAGTACAGTGCTCTGCACACAGTAAGCGCTCAATAAATACGATTGAATGAATGAATTGAACAAATGCCATTATCGTTATTATTATTAATACAAATAAAGGATTTATAATATATAATTTAAAGATATGTACATAAGTGTTGTTGGGGGTAGGGCGAATAGCGAATGTCCAAAGGTCACAGATCCAAAGGCATAGATCATGGGTGGTCGTGGGTTCTAACCCCAGCTGCACCACTTGTCTGCTGTGTGATCTTGGGCATGTCACAACTTCTCTGTGCCTCAATTACCTCACCTGCCAAATGGGGATTTAAAATGTGAGCCCCGCATGGGACAACCTGATTACCTTGTATCTATCCCAGCGCTTAGAACAGTGCTTGGCATATAGTAAGTACTTAACAAATACCGTCATTATTATAGATGTCGCTGAAAGGAGAGCAAGATGGGAAAAGAGGGCTTAATTGGGGAAGGCCTCTTGGAGGAGATGTGATTTTAATAATGCTTTGAATAATTGAATAATTTAATAATTCTCCCCCTTTTAGACTGTGAGCCCACTGTTGGGTAGGGACTGTCTCTATATGTTGCCAACTTGTACTTCCCAAGCGCTTAGTACAGTGCTCTGCACACAGTAAGCACTCAATAAATACGATTGATTGATTGATTGATTTGAAGGTGGAGTGGCATGTAGGGATTAGGAGGGAGTTCCAGGCTAACAGGAGAACCTGGGAAAGGGAGGGATCGGCAGTGAGATCAATGAGACGGGCACAGTGAGCAAGCTGGCTCTAAAAGAGCTGAGTGTGTGGGCTGGGCTGTAGTATTCATTCAGTCGTACTTATTGAGTGCTTACTGTGTGCAGAGCACTGTACTAAGCGCTTGGGAAGTACAAGCTGGCAACCTATAGAGACGGTCTCTACCCAACAATGGGCTCACGGTCTAGAAGGGGGAGACAGACAACAAAACAAAACATGTGGACAGGTGTCAAGTCGTCAGAACAAGTAGAATTAAAGCTAAATGCACATCATTTAGCCCCTTCCTTCCTCTCCCCCTCGTCCCCCTCTCCATCCCCCCCATCTTACCTCCTTCTCTTACCCACAGCACCTGTATATATGTATATATGTTTGTACGTATTTATTACTCTATTTATTTATTTATTTTACTTGTACATATCTATTCTATTTATTTTATTTTGTTAGTATGTTTGGTTTTGTTGTCTGTCTCCCCATTTTAGACTGTGAGCCCACTGTTGGGTAGGGACTGTCTCTATATGTTGCCAACTTGTACTTCATTCATTCATTCAGTCGTATTTATTGAGCGCTTACTGCCCAAGCGCTTAGTACAGTGCTCTGCACACAGTAAGCGCTCAATAAATATGATTGATTGATTGATTGATTGATCATTAACAAGATCTCAGTGAGGTGAGGTAGGATGGAGTGAGCTGACTGAGTGCTTTAAAGCCAATGGAAAGGAGTTTCTGTTTGAGGGGGCAGTGGATGGGCAGCCACTGAATCAATCAATCAATCAATCAATCGTATTTATTGAGCGCTTACTGTGTGCAGAGCACTGTACTAAGCGCTTGGGAAGTACAAGTTGGCAACATATAGAGACAGTCCCTACCCAACAATGGGCTCAGGTTCTTGAGGAGTGGGGAGACATGGACTGAACATTTTTGTTTAAAAAATGGACTGGACTGGAGTGGGGAGAGCCAGGAAGCCGGGAGGTCGGTGAGGAGGCAGATGCAGTAATCAAGGCAGGATAGGATAAGTGCTTGGATCAGCATGGTAGCCGTTGGGACGGTGAGGAAAGGGTAGATTTTAGCAATTGTGAAGGTAGGATTTGGTGACAGATTGAGGATATGATGGCATTTATTAAGCGCTTACTATGTGCAAAGCACTGTTCTAAGCGCTGAAATGTATGTATGTATGTAATGAAATGTATGTAAGGAGAAATGAGAGAGATGAGTCGAGGATAACAGAGGAAACAGTCTTTTAGACTGTGAGCCCACTGTTGGGTAGGGACTATCTCTATATGTTGCCAACTTGTACTTCCCAAGCGCTCAGTACAGTGCTCTGCACGTAGTAAGCGCTCAATTAATACGATTGATTGATTGATTGAGGATAACACCAAGGCGACAGGTTTGTGAAATAGGGAGGATAGTGGTCTTGTCTACAGTGATAGGAAGACAGGGAGAGGACAGGGTTTGATACAGAAGTACTGTTTCGGACAAGTTTAGTTTGAGGTGACGGCAGGACACCAAGGTAGAAGCATCCTGAAGACAGGAGGAAATGCAGAGAAGCACGAGAAGCAGCATGGCCCAGTGGAGAGAGCACGGGCCCCGGAGTCAGAAGGACATGGATTCTAATCCTGGCTCTTCCCCTTTTCTGCCGTTTCACCTGGGGCAAGTCGCTTAACTTCTCAGTGCCTCAGTTAGCTCATCTGTAAAATGGGGCTTGAAACTGTGAGCCCGATGTGGGACGGGGACTGTGTTCAACCTGATAAATTTGTATCTTCCTCACTGCTTGGCACATATTAAGTGCTAAACAAATGCTATTAAATAAATGTGAGACTGCAAGGAAGGAGAAAGGTCAGGGCTGGAGATGTAGATTTGGGAATCATCTGTATAGATGTGGTAGTTGAAGCCATGGGAGCAAATGAGTTCTCCAAGGGAGTGGGTAGAGATGAAGAATAGAAGGAGATCTAGAACTGAGCCTTGAAGGACACCCAAATTCATTCATTCATTCAATCGTATTTATTGAGCGCTTACTGTGTGCAAAGCACTGGACTGTCTGTATATGTTGCCAATTTGTACTTCCCAAGCGCTTAGTACAGTGCTCTGCACATAGTAAGCGCTCAATAAATACGATTGATGATGATGATGATGGACTAAGCACTTGGGAAGTACAAGTTGGCAACATACAGGGACGGTCCCTACCCAACTGTTAGGGAGGAGCCTGCCAGAGAAACTGAAAAGGTGATGCAGCAGTAATAATAATAATAATGATGGCATTTATTAAGTGCTTACTATGTGCAAAGCACTGTTCTAAGCGCTGGGGAGGTTACAAGATGATCCCATGGGGGGCTCACAGTCTTAATCCCAATTTTACAGATGAGGTAACTGAGGCCCAGAGAAGTGAAGTGACTTGCCCAAAGTCACACAGCTGACAATTGGCGGAGCTGGGATTTGAACCCATGACCTCTGACTCCAGAGCCCATGCTCTTTCCACTGAGCCACGCTGCTTCCTCAGACTTTTAGGAGGGAGGGAAGGGGAAGTTGTGGTTTTTAGACATTTCTAGTTGCCCTTTATGTCCTTTGGTGGCCCTGCACCTGGGCTTGTATGTCCTGTAGACCTCTAGCCCTGTTTGCACAGCACTCTGCATTTCTTAGCTGGGGCCAAATAGCTGCCTCGATCAATCAATTAGTCAATGAATAATGTATTTTGAGTCCTTTAGACTGTAAACTCGTGGTTAGGGAATGTGTCTACCGAGTCTTTTGCATTATACCCTCCCAAGCACTTAATAACGATGGCATTTGTTAAGTGCTTACTCTGTGCAAAGCACTGTTCTAAGCGCTGGGGAGGATACAAGGTGATCAGGTTGTCCCACGTGGGGCTCACAGTCTTAATCCCCATTTTACAGATGAGGGAACTGAGGCTCAGAGAAGTTAAGTGACTTGCCCAAGGTCACACAGCAGACATGTGGCGGAGCCGGGATTCATTCATTAATTCATTCAATTGTATTTATTGAGCGATTACTGTGTGCTGTACTAAGCGCTTGGCAACATATAGAGACGGTCCCTACCCAACAGTGGGCTCACAGTCTAGAAGTAGACGGCATTCGAACCCATGACCTCTGACTCCAAAGCCCGTGCTCTTGCCACTGAGCCACGCTGCTTCTCTCAATAATCAAGAGCTTAATACAGTATTCTGCACACAGTAAGCGCTCAGTTAATACCATTGATTGATAGACTGAAAGCTTACTCTAAGCGCTTGAGAGAGTACGATAAATAGACATAATAATAATGATGGCATTTGTTAAGCGCTTACTATGTGCCAAGCACTGTTCTAAGTGCTGAGGTAATAATAATAATAATAATAATAATGAAGGTATTTGTTAAGCGCTTACCATGTGCCAAGCACTGTTCTAAGTGCTGAGGTAATAATAATAATAACGAAGGTATTTGTTAAACGCTTACCATGTGCCAAGCACTGTTCTAGGCGCTGTGGTAGATACAAGGTAAGCAGGTTGTCCCACGTGGGGCTCACAAGCTTCATCCCCATTTTCCAGATGAGGTAACTGAGGCCCAGAGAAATGAAGTGACTTGCCCAAAGTCACACAGCTGACGAGTGGCGGAGCCGGGATTAGAACCCATGACCTCTGACTCTCAGGCTCGTGTTCTTTCCACTGAGCCATGCTGCTTCCTATAGATCCTTATCCTCAAGGATCTTACAATCTCATGGAGGAGGTAGGCATTTCATTACACAAAGGGGAAGTGCCCAAATATAAAGACATTCACTTGTCTACATCAATCAATCAATCAATCAATTGTAGTTATTGAGCACTTACTGTGTGCAGAGCACTGTACTAAGCGCTTGGGAAGTACAAGGTGGCAACATATAGAGACGGTCCCTACCCAACAGTGGGCTCACAATCTAGAATGTTTTGTTTTGTTGTGTCTCCCCCTTCTAGACTGTGAGCCCATTGTTGGGTAGGGACTGTCTCTATATGTTACTGACTTGTACTTCCCAAGTGCTTAGTACAGTGCTCTGCACACAGTAAGCGCTCAATAAATATGATTGAATGCAAGAATGAATGAAGTGCCATGAGGTTGGGAAGTGGAGTGAGTACCTTTTTTTTAATGGTATTTAAGTGCTTCCTATGTGCCGGGCACTGAAGTGTGTGCTGGGGAAGATAGAATTTAATCAGGTCAAACACAGTCCATGTCCCACAAGGGGCTCGCAGTCTTAATGTCCATTTTCCAGATGAGGTAACTGAGACTCAGAGGAATGGAGTGATTTGCCTAAGGTTACCCAAGCAGAAAATCAATCAATCAATCGTATTTATTGAGTGCTTACTGTGTGCAGAGCACTGTACCAAGCGCTTGGGAAGTACAAGTTGGCAACATATAGGGACAGTCCCTACCCAACAGTGGGCTCACAGTCTAAAAGTGATGGGGCCGCCATTAGAACCCAGATAATAATAATAATTATTATTATTATTGGCATTTGTTAAGTGCTTACTATGTGCAGAGCACTGTTCTAAGCGCTGGGGAGGATACAGGCTGATCAGGTTGTCCCACGTGGGGCTCACAGTCTTAATCCCCATTTTACAGATGAGGTAACTGAGGCCCAGAGAAGTGAAGTGACTTGCCCAAGATCACACAGCAGACATGTGGCGGAGTTGGAATTCGAACCCATGACCTCTGACTCCAAAGCCCGTGCTCTTTCCACTGAGCCACGCTGCTTCTCTCCATCTAACTCCCAAGGTCGGGCTCTATCCATGGAGCCATGCGCTGCTTAGGGGTACCAACTCAATTACAAAACGATGCAGGAGGGAGAGTGGGGTGTTGAGCAAGTAGTATGGGAAGACTTTCAGGAATTGCGATTTTATTAAGGCTTTAAAGATTGGGAGAGAACCAGATGTCCAGTTCATTCAGTCGTATTTAGTGAACGCTTCCTGTGTGCAGAGCACTGGACTAAGTGCTTGGAAAGTATAATTTGGCAACAGATAGAGGCAATCCCTACCCAATAATGGGCTCACAGTCTAGAAGGGGGGGAGACAGACAACAAAACAAAACAAGTAAGGTGTTTCAAAATAGATAAATAGGATTATATATATATATGCACATAATTAATAATATTAATAGAGTAATAAATATGTACAAATGATATGCAATTATATCAGTCAATTTTTTTGAAAGTCAGTGATTTTTCATTTTATTCACTGGTAAAATCACGTTCAGGGGTCGAACTCTGGCAGCAATGCTGGTGTCTCTGGAATGCTCTGCACCCAGTAGGTGCTCCATAATAATAATACTAATACTAATAATAATAACTATTATGGTATTCGTTAAGTGTTTACTATGGGCCAAACATCGTTTTAAGCACTGGGGTAGATACAATAATAACAACAATAATGATGGCATTTGTTAAGCGCTTACTATGGGTCAAACATTGTTCTAAGCGATAGGGTAGATATAATAATAATAATAATAATAATAATAATAATAATAATAATAATAATAATGATACTGCTAAGCTCTTACTATGGGCCAAGCACTGTTCTAAGCTCTGGAGTAGATACAATAATAGTAATAATGATGGTATTGTTAAGCGCTTACTATAGGCCAAGAACTGTTCTATGTGCTGGGGTAGATACAGGGAATCAGGTTGTCCCATGCGGGGTTCACACTTTTAATCTCCATTTTATAGATGAGGTAACTGAGGCCCAGAGAAGTGAAGTGTCTTGCCCAAGGTCACACAGCAGACAAGTGGTGAAGGCAGGATTAGAATCGAGATCCTTCGACTCTCGAGCCCGTGCTTTTTCCACTAAACCACGCTGCTGCTCACGTTGCTCAAGAAACGGCGCTGATGACCTGACTGAGGGACAAAATTAATGGCCGGATGCTGACAGATTCATTCATTCATTCAATCGTATATATTGAGCTCTTACTGTGTGCAGAGCACTGTACTAAGCGCTTGGGAAGTCCAAGTTGGCAACATATAGAGATGGTCCCTACCCATGACTGAGGTCAGTCAGTCCCAGACTGAGCCCCTTTCTTCCTCTCCCCCTCATCCCCCTCTCCATCCCCCCCATCTTACCTCCTTCCCTTCCCCCCAGCACCTGTATATATGTATATATGTTTGTACATATTTATTACTCTATTTATTTTACTTGTACATATCTATTCTATTTATTTTATTTTGTTAGTATGCTTGGTTTTGTTCTCTGTCTCCCCCTTTTAGACTGTGAGCCCACTGTTGAGTAGAGACTGTCTCTATATGTTGCCAACTTGTACTTCCCAAGCGCTTAGTACAGTGTTCTGCACACTGTAAGCGCTCAATAAATACGATTGATTGATTGACTGATTGATTGAGGCTGACCGGAAACGCCCCCATTATCCTCTGCTCCTCCTCCCTTCCCCATCACCCCCACTCCCTCCCTCTGCCCTCCCCTCTTCCCCTCCCCACAGCACTGGTGTATATTTGTACATATTTTTTACTCTATTTTATTAATGATGTGTTTATAGCTCTAATTTTATATCTATTCTGATGGTATTGACTCCAATCCACATGTTTTGTTTTGTTGTCTGCCTCCCCCTTCTAGACTGTGAGCCCGTTGTTGGGTAGGGATTGTCTCTGTTGCAAACTGTACTTTCCAAGCGCTTAGTACAGTGCTCTGCACACAGTAAGCGCTCAATAAATACGATTGAATGAGTGAATGAATCTATAATTCTATTTATCTATTTTGATTTTATTAATAATGTGTACATAGTTATAATTCTATTCATCTATTTTGATGCTATTTACGCCTATCTACTTGTTTTATTTTGTTGTCTGTCTCCCCCTTCTAGACTGTGAGCCCATTGTGGGGTAGGGACCGTCTCTTTATGTTGCCGACTTGTATTTCCCAAGCGCTTAGTACAGTGCTCTGCACACAGTAAGCGCTCAATAAATACGATTGAATGAATGAATAATTATTGTTAGTAATAATGAATGACTGAATTTGGAAGGCCTCATAGTAAGCGCTCAGTCAATAAATATGATTGAATGAATGAATTATTATTATTAATAATGAGTGACTGAATTTGGAAGGCCTCATAGTAAGCGCTCAATAAATAAATTCGATTGAATGAATGAATCAGTAAGTGCTCAATAAATACAATTGAATGAATGAATTATTATTATTATTATTAATAATAATGAATGACTGAACTTGGAAGGCCTCATAGTAAGCACTCAGTCAATGAATACGATTGAATGAATGAATTATTATTATTATTAATAATGAGTGACTGAATTTGGAAGGCCTCATAGTAAGCGCTCAATAAATAAATTTAATCGAATCAATCAATCAATCAATCAATCGTATTTATTGAGCGCTTACTATGTGCAGAGCACTGTACTAAGCGCTTGGGAAGTACAAATTGGCAACACATAGAGACAGTCCCTACCCAACAGTGGGCTCACAGTCTAAAAGGGGGAGACAGAGAACAGAACCAAACATACCAACAAAATAAAATAAATAGGATAGAAATGTACAAGTAAGCTAAATAAATAAATAAATCAATAGAGTAATAAATATGTACAACCATATATACATATATACAGGTGCTGTGGGGAAGGGAAGGAGGTAAGATGGGGGGATGGAGAGGGGGACGAGGGGGAGAGGAAGGAAGGATGAATCAGGAGAGGAAGGAAGGATTGAATGAATCAGTAAGTGCTCAATAAATACGATTGAATGAATGAATTATTTTTATTATTAATAATAGTGAATGACTGAACTTGGAAGGCCTCATAGTAAGCGCTCAATCAATAAATATGATTGAATGAATGAATCCGTACGGTGAGCCCGTTGTTGGGTAGGGACCGTCTGTATATGTTGCCGACTTGTACTTCCCAAGCGCTTAGTCCAGTGCTCTGCTCACGAAAGCACTCAATAAATACGATTGACCGAATGATTGAGAAGCACCGTGGCTCAGTGGAAAGAGCCTGGGCTTGGGAGTCAGAGGTCATGGGTTCAAATTCTGGCTCCGCCACGTGTCAGCTGTGTGACTTTGGGCAAATCCTTTCCCTTCTCAGTGCCTCAGTTCCCTCATCTGTCAAATGGGGATGAAGACTGTGAGCCCCACGTGGGACAACCTGATCACCTTGTATCCCAGCGCTTAGAACAGGGATTGGCACATAGTAAGCGCTTAACAAATACCATCATTATTCATTATTATTCTTGGGGCCTCAGTTCCCTCATCTGTAACATGGGGATGAAGCCTGTGAGCCCCACGTGGCTCACTAAGCCTGCATAGTAAGTGCTTAATAAATGCCATCATTATTATCATTCTCTGTGCCTGTTACCTCAACTGTGAAATGGGCATGAAGACTGTGAGCCCCACATGGGACAACCTTATCACCTTGTATCCCAGCGCTTAGAACAGGGCTTGGCACATAGAAAGTGCTTAACAAATGCCATTATTATTATTATTATTGTTATTGTGAACTGTGAAGTGGGGATGATTAACAAATGCCATCATTATTTATTATTATTCTCTGGGCCTCAGTTCCCTCATCTATATCATGGGGATGAAGACTGTGAGCCCCACATGGGACAACCTGATTACCCCGTATCTATCCCAGCGCTTAGAACAGGGCTCGGCACACAGTAAGCGCTTAACAAATGACATCATTATTATTATTCTCTGTGCCTATTACCTAAAATCATTATTGTTGTTATTATGAACTGTGAAATGGGGGTGAAGACTGTGAGCCCTCAGTGGGACACCTATATGTTGCCAACTTGTACTTCCCAAGCGCTTAGTACAGTGCTCTGCACACAGTAAGCGCTCAATAAATACGATTGATTGATTGATTACCCTGTATCTATCCCAACGCTTAGAAGAGAAGCAGCGTGGCTCAGTGGAAAGAGCCCGGGCTTGTGAGTCAGAGGTCATGGGTTCAAATCCCGGCTCCGCCAATTTTCAGCTGTGTGACTTTGGGCAAGTCACTTCACTTCTCTGGGCCTCAGTTACCTCATTGATAAATTGGGGATTAAGACTGTGAGCCCCAAGTGGGACAACCTGATCACCGTGTATCCTCCCCAGCACTTAGAACAGTGCTTTGCACATAGTAAGCGCTTAATAAATGCCATTATTATTATTTTTATTATTATAGAACAGGGCTTGGCACATAGCGCTTAACAAATACCATCATTATTATTATTCTCTGTGCCTGTTACCTCAACTGTGAAATGGGGATCAAGACAGTGAGCCCCACGTGGGACAACCTGATCATCTTGAATCCCAGCGCTTAGAACAGGGCTTGGCACATAGTAAGCGCTTAACATTCATTCATTCATTCAATCATATTTATTGAGCGCTTCCTGTGTGCAGAGCATAACAAGTACTATCATTATTTATTATTATTCTCTGGGCCTCAGTTCCCTCATCTGTAAGATGGGAATGAAGACTGTGCGCCCCACGTGGGACAACCTGATCGCCCTTTATGTATCCCAGCGCTTAGAACAGGGATTGGCACATAGTAAGCGCTTAAAAAATACCATCATTATTGTTATTATGAGCTGTGAAATGGGGATGAAGGCTTTGAGCCCTACGTGGGACAACCTGATCACCTTGTATCCCAGCGCTTAGAACAGGAAGTGGCACATAATAAGCGCTTAACAAATGCCAGCATTATTATCATTATTGTTATTATGAGCTGTGAAATGGGGATGAAGACTTTGAGCCCTACGTGGGACAATCTGATCACCTTGTATCCCAGAGCTTAGAACGGGGCTTGGCACATAGTAAGCACTTAACAAATGCCATTACTATTATCATTCTCTGTGCCTTTTACCTCAAATCATTATTATTATTATGGTTATTATGAACTGTGAAATGGGGATGAAGACGGTAAGCCCCCCGTGGGATAACCTGATCACCTTGTGTCCCAGCGCTTAGAACAGGGCTTGACACATAGTAAACGTTTAACAAATGCCATCGTGTGTCAGGGGAAAGAGCCCCGGCTTTGGAGTCAGAGGGCATAGGTTCAAATCCTGACTCCGCCAATTGTCAACTGTGTGACTTTGGGCCAGTCACTTCACTTCTCTGGGCCTCAGTTCCCTCATCTGGAAAATGGGGATTAAGACTGTGAGCCCCCCATGGGACAACCTGATCACCTTGTAACCTCTCCAGCACTTAGAACAGGGCTTGGCACATAGTAAGCACTTAACAAATGCCATCATCATCATTATTATTATAGAACAGGGCTTGGCACATAGTAAGCACTTAACAAATGCCATCATTATTATAATTATTGTAGAACAGGGTTTGGCACATAGTAAGCGCTTAACAAATACCATCATCATTATTATTCTCTGTGCCTTTTACCTCAAATCATTATTATTATTACTGTTATTATGAACTGTGAAATGGGATGAAGGCGGGGAGCCCCCCGTGGGACAACTTGATCACCTTGTGTCCCAGCGCTTAGAACAGGGCTTGGCACATAATAAGAGCTTAACAAATGCCATCATTATTATTATTATTGTTATTATGAATGGTGAAATGGGGATGAAGACTGTGAGCCCTACGTGGGACAACCTGATCACCCTGTATCCCAGAGCTTAGAACAGGGCTTGGCACATAGTAAGTGCTTAACAAATGCCATCATTATTATTATTATTATAGAACAGGGCTTGGCACATAGTAAGTGCTTAACAAATGCCATCATCATTATTATTCTCTGTGCCTTTTACCTCAAATAATTATTATTATTACTGTTATTATGAATTATGAAATGGGGATGAAGACGGTGAGCCCCCCCCCGTGGGACAACCTGATCACCTTGTGTCCCAGCGCTTAGAACAGGGCTTGGCACATAGTAAGTGCTTAACAAATGCCATCATTATTATTATTATTGTTGTTATTATGAACTGTGAAACGGGGATGAAGACTGTGAGCCCTCTATGGGGCAACCTGATCACCTTGTATCCCAGCGCTTAGAACAGGGCTTCGCACATAGTAAGCGCTTAACAAATACCATTATTATTATTATGATTGTTATTATGAGCTGTGAAATGGGGATGAAGACTGTGAGCCCTACGTGGGACAACCTGATCACCTTGTATCCCAATGCTTAGAACAGGGCTTGACACATAGTATGCGCTTAACAAATGCCATCATTATTATTATTATTCTCTGTGCCTGTTACCTCAAATCATTATCACTGTTATTATGAACTGTGAAATGGGGATGAAGATTGTGAGCCCCACGGGGGACAACCTGATTACCCTGTATCTATCCCAGCGCTTAGAATAGGGCTTGGCACATAGTAAGCGCTTAACAAATGCCATCATTATTATTATTCTCTGTGCCTGTTACCTCAAATCATTATTATTGTTATTGTGAACTGTGAAATAGGGATGAAGACGGTGGGTGAGGCACCCCTGGGACAACGTGATCACCTTGTGTCCCAGCGGTTAGAACAGGGCTTGGCACATAGTAAGCGCTTAACAGCTGCCCTCATTATTCTCTGTGCCTGTTACCTCAACTGTGAAATGGGGATGAAGATGGTGAGCTCCCCGTGGGGCAACCTGATCACCTTGTGTCTACCCCAGCGCTTAGAACGGGGCTTGGCACATAGTAAGCACTTAACAAATGCCATCATTATTATGATTATTGTTATTATGAACTGTAAGGTGGGGATGATTAGCAAATGTCATTATTATTATTATTCTCTGGGCCTCAGTTCCCTCATCCGTAACATGGGGATGAAGACTGTGTGCCCCATCTGGGACAACCTGATTACTCTATATCTATCCCAGCGCTTAGAACAGGGCTTGGCACATAGTAAGTGCTTAACAACTGCCATCATTATTCTCTGTGCCTGTTACCTCAACTGTGAAATGGGGATGAAGACGGTAAGCCCACCATGGGACAATCTGATCACCTTGTATCTACCCCAGTGCTTAGAACGGGGCTTGGCACATAGTAAGTGCTTAATAAATTCCATCATCATTATTATTATTATTATTATAGAACAGGGCTTGGCACACAGTAAGCGCTTAACAGCTGCCATCATTATTCTCTGTGCCTGTTACCTCAACTGTGAAATGGGGATGAAGACAGTGAGCCCCCCGCGGGGCAACCTGATCGTCTTGTATCTACCCCAGCACTTAGAACGGGGCTTGACACATAATAAGTGCTTAATAAATTCCATCATCATTATTATTATTATTATTATTATAGAACAGGGCTTGGCACATAGTAAGCGCTTAACAGCTGCCATCATTATTCTCTGTGCCTGTTACCTCAACTGTAAAATGGGGATGAGGACGGTGAGCCCCCCGTGGGACAACCTGCTCGCCTTGTATCTACCCCAGCACTTAGAACTGGGCTTGACACATAGTAAGCGCTTAATAAATGCCATTATTATTATTATTATAGAACAGGGCTTGGCGCATAGTAAGCGCTTAATAGCTGCCATCATTATTCTCTGTGCCTGTTACCTCAACTGTGAAATGGGGATGAGGACGGTGAGCCCCCAGTGGGGCAACCCGATCACCTTGTATTTACCCCAGTGCTTAGAATGGGGCTTGGCACATAGTAAGCGCTTAATAAATGCCATTATTATTATTATAGAACGGGGTTTGGCACATAGTAAGCGTTTAACAAATGCCATTATTATTATTATTATAGAACAGGGCTTGGGACATAGTAACCGCTTAACAGCTGCCATCATTATTCTCTGTGCCTGTTACCGCAACTGTGAAATGGGGATGAAGACAGTGAGCCCCCAGTGGGGCAACATGATCGCCTTGTAGCTACCCCAGCGCATAGAACAGGGCTTGACACGTAGTAAGCGCTTAACAAATGCCATTATTATTATTATTATTATTATTATTATTATTATTATTATAGAACAGGGCTTGGCACAAAGTAAGCACTTAACAGCTGCCATCATTATTCTCTGTGCCTGTTACCTCAACTGTGAAATGAGGATGAAGACGGTGAGCCCCCCGTGGGACAACCTGATCGCCTTGTATCTACCCCAGCGCTTAGAACGGGGCTTGACACACAGTAAGCACTTAATAAATGCCATTATTATTATTATTATAGAACGGAGCTTGGCACATAGTAAGCGCTTAACAGCTGCCATCATTATTCTCTGGGTCTGTTACCTCAACTGTGAAATGGGGATGAAGACAATGAGCCCCCAGTGAGGCAACCTGATCGTCTTGTGGCTACCCCAGCGCTTAGAACGGGGCTTGGCACATAGTAAGCGCTTAATAAATGCCATTATTATTATTATAGAACAGGGCTTGGCACATAGTAAGCGCTTAACAGCTGCCATCATTATTCTCTGTGCCTGTTACCTCAACTGTGAAATGGGGATGAAGATGGTGACCCCACTGTGGGACAACCTGATCGCCTTGTAGCTACCCCAGCACATAGAACGGGGCTTGACACATAGTAAGCACTTAACAAATGCCATTATTATGATTATTATAGAACAGGGCTTGGCACATAGTAAGCACTCAACAGCTGCCATCATTATTCTCTGTGCCTGTTACCTCAACTGTGAAATGGGGATGAAGACAGTGAGCCCCCAGTGGGGCAACCTGAACGCCTTGTATTTACCCCAGTGCTTAGAACGAGGCTTGGCACATAGTAAGTGCTTAATAAATGTCATCATCATTATTATTGTTATTACAGAACAGGGCTTGGCACATAGTAAGCGCGTAACAGCTGCCATCATTATTCTCTGTGCCTGTTACCTCAACTGTGAAATGGGGATGAAGACGGTGAGCCCACCGTGGGACAACCCGATCGCCTTGTATCTACCCCAGCGTTTAGAATGGGGCTTGGCACATAGTAAGCGCTTAATAAATGCCATTATTATTATTATTATAGAACAAGGCTTGGCACTTAACTAAGCACTTAACAGCTGCCATCATTATTCTCTGTGCCTGTTACCTCAACTGTGAAATGAGGATGAAGATGGTGACCCCCCTGTGGGGCAACCTGATCTCCTCGTAGCTACCCCAGCGCTTAGAACGGGCCTTGGCACAAAGTAAGCGCTTAATAAATGTCATTATTATTATTATTATAGAACAGGGCTTGGCACATAGTAAGTGCTTAACAGCTGCCATCATTATTCTCTGTGCCTGTTACCTCAACTGTGAAATGGGGATGAAGATGATGACGCCCCTGTGGGGCAACCTGATCGCCTTATATCTACCCCAGCGCTTAGAATGGGGCTTGACACATAGTAAGCGATTAATAAATGCCATTATTATTATTATAGAACAGGGCTTGGCACATAGTAAGTGCTTAACAGCTGCCATCATTATTCTCTGTGCCTGTTACCTCAACTGTGAAATGGGGATGAAGACGATGAGCCCCCAGTGGGGCAATCCGATTGCCTTGTATCTACCCCAGCACTTAGAACGGGGCTTGGAACATAGTAAGTGCTTAATAAATGCCATTATTATTATTATTATAGAACAGAGCTTGGCACATAGTAAGCGCTTAGCAGCTGCCGTCATTATTCCCTGTGCCTGTTACCTCAACTGTGAAATGGGGATGAAGATGGTGACCCCCCCTGTGGGGCAACCTGATTGCCTTGTATCTACCCCATTGCTTAGAATGGGGCTTGACACATAGTAAGCGCTTAATAAATGCCATTATTATTATAGAACAGGGCATGGCACATAGTAAGCGCTTAACAGCTGCCATCATTATTCTCTGTGCCTGTTACCTCAACTGTGAAATGGGGATGAAGACGATGAGCCCCCAGTGGGGCAATCCGATTGCCTTGTATCTACCCCAGCACTTAGAACGGGCCTTGGAACATAGTAAGTGCTTAATAAATGCCATTATTATTATTATTATAGAACAGGGCTTGGCACATAGTAAGCGCTTAGCAGCTGCCATCATTATTCCCTGTGCCTGTTACCTCAACTGTGAAATGGGGATGAAGATGGTGACCCCCCTGTGGGGCAACCTGATTGCCTTGTATCTACCCCAGCGCTTAGAATGGGGCTTGACACATGGTAAGCGCTTAATAAATGCCATTATTATTATAGAACTGGGCTTGGCACATAGTAAGCGCTTAACAGCTGCCATCATTATTCTCTGTGCCTGTTACCTCAACTGTGAAATGGGGATGAAGATGGTGACCCCCAGTGGGGCAACCTGATCGCCTTGTAGCTACCCCAGCGCTTAGAACAGGGCTTGGCACATAGTAAGCGCTTAATAAATGCCATTATTATGATTATTATAGAACAGGGCTTGGCACATAGTAAGTGCTTAACAGCTGCCATCATTATTCTCTGTGCATGTTACCTCAACTGTGAAATGGGGATGAAGACAATAAGCCCCCCGTGGGGCAACCGGATCGCCTTGTATCTACCCCAGTGCTTAGAACGGGCCTTGGCACATAGTAAGCGCTTAGTAAATGCCATTATGATTATTATAGAACAGGGCTTGGCACATAGTAAGCGCTTAACAGCTGCCATCATTATTCTCCGTGCCTGTTACCTCAACTGTGAAATGGGGATGAAGATGGTGACCCCCTGTGGGGCAACCTGATCGCCTTGTATCTACCCCAGTGCTTAGAACGGGACTTGGCACATAGTAAGCGCATAACAAATGCCATTATTATGATTATTATAGAACAGGGCTTGGCACATAGTAAGCACTTAGCAAATGCCATTATTATTATGATTATTATAGAACAGGGCTTGGCACATAGTAAGTGCTTAACAGCTGCCATCATTATTCTCTGTGCCTGTTACCTCAACTGTGAAATGGGGATGAAGACGGTGAGCCCCCCGTGGGGCAGCCTGATTACCTTGTATCTACCCCAGCGCTTAGAACGGGCCTTGGCACATAGTAAGCGCTTAATAAATGCCATCATTATTATTATTACAGAACAGGGCTTGGCACTTTGTAAGCGCTTAACAGCTGCCATCATTGTTCTCTGTGCCTGTTACTTCAACTGTGAAATGGGGATGAAGATGGTGACCCCCCCTGTGGGGCAAACTGATCGCCTTGTAGCTACCCCAGTGCTTAGAATGGGCCTTGGCACATAGTAAGCGCTTAATAAATGCCATTATTATTATTATTATTATAGAATGGGGCTTGGCACATAGTAAGCGCTTAACAGCTGCCATCATTATTCTCTGCGCCTGTTACCTCAACTGTGAAATGGGGATGAAGACGGTGAGCCCCCGTGGGGCACCCCGATCGCCTTGTATCTACCCCAGTGCTTAGAACGGGGCTTGGCACATAGTAAGCACTTAATAAATGCCATTATTATTATCATTATAGAACGGGTCTTGGCACATAGTAAGCGCTGAACAGCTGCCATCATTATTCTCTGTGCCTGTTACCTCAACTGTGAAATGGGGATGAAGACGGTGAGCCCCCCGAGGGACAACCCGATCGCCTTGTAGCTACCCCAGTACTTAGATGGGGCTTGGCACATAGTAAGCTCTTAATAAATGCCATTATTATTATAGAACAGGGCTCGGCACATAGTAAGCGCTTAATAAATGTCATCATCATTATTATTATTATTACAGAACAGGGCTTGGCACATAGTAAGCGCTTAACAGCTGCCATCATTATTCTCTGCGCCTGTTACCTCAACTGTGAAATGGGGATGAAGACGGTGAGACCCCATAGGGCAACCCAATCGCCTTGTATCTACCCCAGCGCTTAGAACGGGCCTTGGCACATAGTAAGCACTTAATAAATGCCATCATTATTATTATTATAGAACAGGGCTTGGCACATAGTAAGTGCTTAACAGCTGCCATCATTGTTCTCTGTGCCTGTTACCTCAACTATGAAATGGGGATGAAGATGGTGACCCCCCTGTGGGGCAACCTGATCCCCTTGTAGCTGCCCCAGCGCTTAGAACAGGGCTTGACACATAGTAAGCACTTAATAAATGCCATCATTATTATAGAACAGGGCTTGGCACATAGTAAGCGCTTAACAGCTGCCATCATTTATTCTCTGTGCCTGTTACCTCAACTGTGAAATGGGGATGAAGACAGTGAGCCCCCAGTGGGGCAACCTGATCGCCTTGTATCTACCCCAGCACTTAGAAAGGGCCTTGGCACTTAGCGCTTAATAAATGCCATTATTATTATTATTATAGAACAGGGCTTGGCACATAGTAAGCGCTTAACAGCTGCCATCATTATTCTCTGTGCCTGTTACCTCAACTGTGAAATGGGGATGAAGATGGTGACCCCACTGTGGGGCAACCTGATCACCTTGTAGCTACCCCAGCATTTAGAACGGGCCTTGGCACATAGTAAGCACTTAATAAATACCATTATTATTATTATAGAACGGGGCTTGGCACATAGTAAGCACTTAACAGCTGCCATCATTATTCTCTGTGCCTGTTACCTCAACTGTGAAATGGGGATGAAGACAGTGAGCCCCCAGTGGGGCAACCTGATCGCCTTGTAGCTACCCCAGCACATAGAACGGGGCTTGGCACGTAGTAAGTGCTTAATAGATGCCAGTATTATTATTATTATAAAACAAGGCTTGGCATATAGTAAGCGCTTAACAGCTGCCATCATTATTCTCTGGGCCTGTTACCTCAACTGTGAAATGGGGATGAAGATGGTGACCCCCTGTGGGGCAACCTGATCGCCTTGTATCTACCCCAGCGCTTAGAATGGGGCTTGGCACATAGTAAGCGCCTAATAAATACCATTATTATTATTATTATTATTATTGTAGAACAGGGCTTGGCACATAGTAAGCGCTTAACAGCTGCCATCATTATTCTCTGTGCCTGTTACCTCAACTGTGAAATGGGGATGAAGACGGTGAGCCCCCCATGGGACAACCCGATCGCCTTGTATCTACCCCAGCACATAGAACGGGGCTTGGCACATAGTAAGTGCTTAATAAATGCCATTATTATTATTATTATAGAACAGGGCTTGGCACAAAGTAAGCGCTTAACAGCTGCCATCATTTATTCTCTGTGCCTGTTACCTCAACTGTGAAATGGGGATGAGGACGGTGAGCCCCCAGTGGGGCATCCCGATCGCCTTCTATCTACCCCAGCACTTAGAACGGGCCTGGGCACATAGTAAGCGCTTAATAAATGCCATTATTATTATTATTATAGAACAGGGCTTGGCACATAGAAAGCGCTTAACAGCTGCCATCATTATTCTCTGTGACTGTTACCTCAACTGTGAAATGGGGATGAAGACAGTGAGCCCCCAGTGGGGCAACCTGATCGCCTTGTAGCTACCCCAGCGCTTAGAACGGGGCTTGGCACATAGTAAGCGCTTAATAAATGCCATTATTATTATTATAGAATGGGGCTTGGCACATAGTAAGCGCTTAACAGCTGCCATCATTATTCTCTGTGCCTGTTACCTCAACTGTGAAATGGGGATGAAGATGGTGACCCCCTGCGGGGCAACCTGATCGCCTTGTAGCTACCCCAGCGCTTAGAACGGGGCTTGGCACATAGTAAGCGCTTAACAAATGCCCTCATGATGATGATTATGATGATCATTGTTGTGATTGCGAGACGGCCCGCCTGACTGGATTTGGAAGGCCCGCCGCGGGGCCTCCCGTCAGGGTACCCGGATGAGGACGGGGAGGGGGGCGGGTCAGGTGACGGCGCGTGCCGACGTGGCGGCCATCTTGTGTGGTGGGGGAACCGAGCAGCGAGCGGGGCTGTGCGAGGCTCTCCGTCCGGGACCGCAGGTAGCCCGTCGTCGGCCCTCCCCCGGGGCCCGCCCGGCCGTAGGCCGCAGCCGCCGCCCCGGCCTCGCCTGAGCCCGACGCCCGGCCCTCGCCTCAGGCCCGCGGCGGGGAGACCACGGGAGAGCGCGGCCTGGCGGCGGGGCGCCGAGGGGAAGGCCGCGGGACCCATCGCGCGTTCTCAGCCCGGCGGGGGCCCCCGAGGAGGCCACCGAGGACCGTCGTCGTCGTCGTCATCATCATCATCGTCATCCCCTCAGGGTGGGGGCTGAGCGCTTACTACGTGCCCAGCACTGGTCTAAGCGCTGGGGGAAGAGACAGGCTGTCCCACCTGGGGCTTCGGTTCATCCTCACGTTATGGAGGAGGGGACCGAGGCCCAGACAATAGTAATAATAATCATAATTGTAGTGGTGATAGTCTTTAAGTGCTTACTATGTGCCCAGCACTGGTCTAAGCGCTGGGGGAAGAGACAGGCTGTCCCAGCTGGGGCCCACAGGCTTCATCCTCACGTTATAGAGGAGGGGACCGAGGCCCAGACAATAGTAATAATAATCATAATGATCGTGATGATGATGGTATTTGTTAAGTGCTTACTATGTGCCCAGCACTGGTCTAAGCGCTGGGGGAAGAGACAGGCTGTCCCAGCTGGGGCCCACAGGCTACATCCTCCCGTTATGGAGGAGGGAACCGAGGTCCAGACAATAGTAATAATAATCATAATAATCGTGATGATGGTATTTGTTAAGTGCCTACTATGTGCCCAGCACTGGTCTAAGCGCTGTCCCAGCTGGGGCCCACACTGGGCTAAGCGCTGGGGGAAGAGACAGGCTCACTCAGCTGGGGCCCACAGGCTTCATCCTCACGTTACAAAGGAGGAAACTGAGGCCCAGACAATAGTAATAATAATCATAATTGTAGTGGTGTTAGTGTTTAGGTGCTTACTATGTGCCCAGTATTGGTCTAAGTGCTGGGGGACAGACAGGCTGTCCCAGCAGGGGCCCACAGGCTTCATCCTCACGTTATAGAGGAGGGAACTGAGGTCCAGACAGTAGTAATAATAATCATAATAATGGTGATGATGATGGTATTTATTAAGTGCTTACTATGTGCCCAGCACTGGTCTAAGCTCTGGGGGAGAGACAGGCTGTCCCAGCTGGGGCCCACAGGCTTCATCCTTATGTTATAGAGGAGGGAACCGAGGTCCAGACAATAGTAATAATAATCATAATAATCGTGGTGATGATGGTATTTAAGTGCTTACTATGTGTCCAGCACTGGTCTAAGCGCTGGGGGAGAGACAGGCTGTCCACAGCTGGGGCCCACAGGCTTCACCCTCACTTTACGGTGGAGGGGACTGAGGCCCAGACAATAGTAATAATAATTATAATTGTAGTGGTGATAGTATTTAAGTGCTTACTATGTGCCAAGCACTGGTCTAAGCGCTGGGGGAAGAGACAGGCTGTCCCAGCTGGGGCCCACAGGCTACATCCTCCCGTTATGGAGGAGGGAACCGAGGTCCAGACAATAGTAATAATAATCATAATAATCGTGATGATGGTATTTGTTAAGTGCCTACTATGTGCCCAGCACTGGTCTAAGCGCTGTCCCAGCTGGGGCCCACACTGGGCTAAGCGCTGGGGGAAGAGACAGGCTCACTCAGCTGGGGCCCACAGGCTTCATCCTCACGTTACGGAGGAGGGAACTGAGGCCCAGACAATAGTAATGATAATCATAATTGTAGTGGTGTTAGTGTTTAGGTGCTTACTATGTGCCCAGCATTGGTCTAAGTGCTGGGGGACAGACAGGCTGTCCCAGCAGGGGCCCACAGGCTTCATCCTCACGTTATAGAGGAGGGAACTGAGGTCCAGACAGTAGTAATAATAATCATAATAATGGTGATGATGATGGTATTTATTAAGTGCTTACTATGTGCCCAGCACTGGTCTAAGCTCTGGGGGAGAGACAGGCTGTCCCAGCTGGGGCCCACAGGCTTCATCCTTATAGAGGAGGGAACCGAGGTCTAGACAATAGTAATAATAATCATAATAATCGTGATGATGATGGTATTGGTTAAGTGCTTACTATGTGCCCAGCACTGGTCTAAGCACTGGGGGAGAGACAGACTGTCCCAGCTGGGACCCACAGGCTTCATCCTTATGTTATAGAGGAGGGAACCGAGGTCCAGACAATAGTACTAATAATCATAATAATCGTGATGATGATGGTTTTTGTTAAGTGCTTACTATGTGCCCAGCACTGGTCTAAGCGCAGTCGCAGCTGGGGCCCACACTGGACTAAGCTCTGGGGGAAGAGACAGGCTGTCCACAGCTGGGGCCCACAGGCTTCACCCTCACTTTACGGTGGAGGGGACTGAGGCCCAGACAATAGTAATAATAATCATAATTGTAGTGGTGATAGTATTTAAGTGCTTACTATGTGCCCAGCACTGGTCTAAGCGCTGGGGGAGAGACTGGCTGTCCCAGCTGGGGCACACAGGTTTCAGTTCATCCTCACGTTACAGAGGAGGGAACCGAGGCCCAGACAATAGTAATAATAGTCATACTTATCGTGATGGTGGTATTTAAGTGCTTACTATGTGCCCAGCACTGGTCTAAGCGCTGTCCCAACTAAGCGCTGGGGGAAGAGACAGGCTGTCCCAGCTGGGGCCCACAGGCTACACCCTCACGCTATGGAGGAGGGAACCGAGGTCCAGACAATAGTAATAATAATCATAATAATCGTGATGATGATGGTATTTGTTAAGTGCTTACTATGTGCCCAGCACTGGTCTAAGCGCTGGGGGAGAGACAGGCTGTCCCAGCTGGGGCCCACAGACTTCATCCTGACATTATGGAGGAGGGAACCGAGGCCCAGACAATAGTAATAATAATCATAATAATCATGATGATGATGGTATTTAAGTGCTTACTATGTGCCCAGCACTGGTCTAAGCACTGGGGGAAGAGACAGGCTGTCCCAGCTGGGGCCCACAGGCTTCATCCTCCCGTTATAAAGGAGGGAACTGAGGTCCAGACAGTAGTGATAATAATCATAATCGTGGTGGCGGTGGTATTTGTTAAGTGCTTACTGTGTGCCAAGCACTGGTCTAAGTGCTGGTGGGGCGGGAGACAAGGGACTCAGGCTGTCCCAGCTGGGGCCCACAAGTTTCATCCTCATGTTACAGAGGAGGGAACCAAGGCCCAGACAGTAGTAATAATAATAATAACGATACAATAGTAGTAATAATAATAGCAATAATAATAATGATATTTGTTAATAATAATAATGGCATTTATCAAGCGCTTACTATGTGCTCAGCACTGTTCTAAGCGCTGGGGGAGAAACAGGCTGTCCCAGGTGGGGCCCACAGGCTTCATCCTCACGTTACGGAGGAGGGAACCGAGGCCCAGACAATAGTAATAATAATCATAATAATCGTGATGATGATGGTATTTAAGTGCTTAGTATGTGCCCAGCACTGGTCTAAGCGCTGGGGGAAGAGACAGGCTGTCCCAACTGGTGCCCACAGGCTTCATCCTCATGTTGCAGAGGAGGGAACCGAGGTCCAGACAATAGTAATAATAATCATAATAATCGTGATGATGATGGTATTTAAGTGCTTACTGTGTGCCCAGCACGGTCTAAGAGCTGGGGGAGAGACAGGCTATCCCAGATGGGGCCCACAAGCTTCATCCTTATGTTATAGAGGAGGGAACCGAGGTCCAGACAATAGTAATAATAATCATAATCGTGGTGGCGGTGGTATTTGTTAAGTGCTTACTATGTGGCAAGCACTGGTCTAAGTGCCGGGGGGCTGGAGGCAAGGGACTCAGGCTGTCCCAGCTGGGGCCCACAAGCTTCATCCTCATGTTAACAGAGGAGGGAATCGAGGCCCAGACATTAGTAATAATAATAATAATGATATAATAGTAGTAATAATAGTAGCAATAATAGTAATCGTATTTGTTAATAATAATAACGGCATTTATCAAGCGCTTACTATGTGCTCAGCACTGGTCTAAGCGCTGGGGGAAGAGACAGGCTGTCCCAGCTGGGGCCCACAGGCTTCATCCTCACGTTATAGAGGAGGGAACCGAGGTCCAGACAATAGTAATAGTAATCATAATCGTGGTGGCGGTGGTATTTGTTAAGTGCTTACTATGTGCCAAGCACTTGTCTAAGTGCTTAGGGGCGGGAGACAAGGGACTCAGGCTGTCCCAGCTGGGGCCCACAAGCTTCATCCTCATGTTAACAGGGGAGGGAATCGAGGCCCAGACATTAGTAATAATAATAATAATGATATAATAGTAGTAATAATAATAGCAATAATAGTAATCGTATTTGTTAATAATAATAATGGCATTTATCAAGCGCTTACTATGTGCTCAGCACTGGTCTAAGCGCTGGGGGAAGAGACAGGCTGTCCCAGCTGGGGCCCACAGGCTTCATCCTCACGTTGCCGTGGAGGGAACCGAGGCCCAGACAGTAGTAATAATGATCATAATACTGGCGGTGATGGTATTTGTTAAGTGCTTACTATGTGCCCAGCACTGGTCTAAGCACTGGGGGAGAGACAGGCTGTCCCAGCTGGGGCCCACAGGCTTCATCCTCATGTTACAGGGGAGGGAACCAAGGTCCAGGCAGTAGTAATAATAATAATAATAATGATACAATAGTAGTAATAATAGCAATAATAATAATGATATTTGTTAATAATAATAATGGCATTTATCAAGCGCTTACCATGTGCTCAGCACTCTCCTAAGCACTGGGGGAGAAACAGGCTGTCCCAGGTGGGGCCCACAAGCTTCATCCTCACGTTACCGAGGAGGGAACCGAGGCCCAGACAGTAGTAATAATAATCATCATCATCATCAGTCGTATTTATTGAGCACTTACTATGTGCAGAGCACTGTACTAAGCGCTTGGGAAGTACAAATTGGCAACATATAGAGACAGTCCTTACCCAACAGTGGGCTCACAGTCTAAAAGGAGGAGACAGAGAACGAAACAGCACAGCGCCAAACCCCTGACTCTCCTCCAACGATCCAACAAGGCCCGTCTGTCATCCCTAACTCTTCCCCCCGTGGCCCAACATGTCCGATTCCCCCCACCTTCTTCGATATACCCCAGTGACCAGACCCGGATGGTCGGGCGTGGATGTGTCCGAACCCCCGTGAAAGCATAATCCTGGCGGTGATGGTATTTGTTAAGTGCTTACTATGTGCCCAGCACTGGTCTAAGCACTGGGGGAGAGACAGGCTGTCCCAGCTGGGTCCCACAAGCTTCATCCTCATGTTACAGAGGAGGGGACTGAGGCCCAGACAATAGTAATAATAATCATAATCCTGGTGGTTTAAGTGCTTACTGTGTGCCCAGCACTGGTCTAAGCGCTGGGGGAGAGACAAGCTGTCCCACCTGGGACCCACAGGCTTCATCCTCACGTTACAGAGGGGGGAACCGAGGCCCAGACAAAAGTAACAGTAATCATAATTGTGGTGGCGATGGTATTTGTTAAGTGCTTACTATGTGCTAAGCACTGGGGAGCAGGAGACAAGGGACTCAGGCTGTCCCAGCTGGGGCCCACAGGCTTCATCCTCATGTTACAGAGGCGGGAACCGAGACCCAGACAGTAGTAATAATAATATTGATAATGCAATAGTGGTAGTAATAATAATCACAATAATGGTATTTGTTAATAGCAATAATAATGACATTAAGTGCTTACTATGTGCTTAGCACTGTTCTAAGCGCTGGGGGAGAGACAGGCTGGCCCAGCTGGGGCCCACAGGCTTCATCCTCATGTTACAGAGGAGGGAACCGAGGCCCAGACAATAGTAATAATAATCGTAATCGTGGTGGCGATGGTATTTGTTAAGTGCTTACTATGTGCCAGGCACTGTTTTAAGCACTAGGGGAGAGACAAGGGACTCAGGCTGTCCCAGGTGGGGCCCACAGGCTTCATCCCCATGTTACAGAGGAGGGGACCGAGGCCCGGACAATAGTAATAATAATAATGGTGATGATGATGGTATTTGTTAAGTCCTTACTATGTGCCAAGCACTGTTCTAAGCGCTGGGGGAGAGACAGGGGGCCCACAGGCTTCATCCTCATGTTACAGAGGAGGGAACCGAGGCCCAGACAATAGTAATAATAATGATGATGATGATGATGGTATTTGTTAAATGCTTACTATGTGCCCAGTGCTGTTCTAAGTGCTGGGGGAGAGACAGGCTGTCCCAGGTGGGGCCCACAGGCTTCATCCTCATGTTACAGATGAGGGAACCGAGGCCCAGACGATAGTAATAATAATAATAATAATAATATTTACGGTATTTCTTAAGTGCTTACTGTGTGCCCAGCACTGTTGTAAGCGCTGGGGGAGACACAAGGGTCTCAGGCTGTCCCAGGTGGGGCTCACAGGCTTCATCCTCATGTTACAGATGGGAGAACCGAAGCCCAGACAGTAGTAATAATAATAATGATGATGATGATGGTATTTGTTAATAATAATAATGGCATTTATTAAGAGCTTACTATGTGCAAAGCATCGTTCTAAGCACCGGGGAGGTTAAAAGGTGATTAGGTTGTCCCACAGGGGGGCACACAGTCTTAATCCCCATTTTACAGATGAGGTCACTGAGGCCTAGAGAAGTGAAGTGCCTTGCCTAGAGTCACACAGCTGACAAGTGGCGGAGCTGGGATTTGAACCCATGACCTTTGACTCCAAAGCCCGGGCTCTTTCCACTGAGCCATGCTTCTTCTCCAAGTGCTTACTGTGTTTACATATACTTGCCTCATAGTAAGCACTTACATAAGTGCTTACTATGTGCCAAGCACTGTGCCAAGCACTGTTCCTAGCACTGCGGGGGGAGAGACAAGGGACTCAGGCTGTCCCAGGTGGGGCTCACAGGCTTCGTCCCCATGTTACAGATGAGGGAACTGAGGCCCAGGCAATAATAATAATAATAATAATAATGGTGGTATTTGTTAAGTGCTTACTATGGGCCAAGCACTTTTCTAAGTGCTGGGTGAGGTACAAGAATAATAACAATATTGATGGTATTGTATATATGTATATGTACATATATGTATACCTGTATATATGTATATATGTTTGTACATATTTATTACTCTATTTATTTTACTTGTGCATAGCTATTCTATTTATTTTATTTTGTTAGTATGTTTGGTTTTGTTCTCTGTCTCCCCCTTTTAGACTGTGAGCCCACTGTTGGGTAGGGACTGTCTCTATATGTTGCCAGTTTGTACTTCCCAAGCGCTTAGTACAGTGCTCTGCACATAGTAAGCACTCAATAAATACGATTGATGATGATGATGATGATTGTTAAGTGCTTACCATGAGCCAAGCACTGTTCTGAACACTGGGGGAGATACAAGGGAATCAGGTTGTCGTAGTTGGGGCTCACAGGCTTCATCCTCATGTTACAGATGAGGGAACTGAGGCCAAGAGAAGTATAATAATAATCATGATGGTATTTGTTAAGCACTTACTATGGGCCAAGCACTGTTCTAAGCTCTGTGGGGGGAGATACAATAATAGTAACAATAATGAGGGTATCATTAAGCGCTTACTATGGGCCAAGCACTGTTCTAAGCACTGGGGGGAGATACAATAATAACAACAGTAATGATGGTATTGTTAAGTGCTTACTATGAGCCAAGCACTGTTCTAAGCGCTGGGGGAGATACAGTAATAATAATAATGATGGTATGGTTCAGTGATTACTATGGGTCAAGCACTGTTCTAAGCGCTGGGGGAGATACAATAATAATAACAATAATGAGGGTATTATTAAGCACTTACTATGGGCCAAGCATCGTTCTAAGCGCTGGGGGAGGTACAATAATAATAATAATGATGGTATTGGTTGAGCACTCAGTATGGGCCAAGCGCTGTTCTAAGCTCTGGTTGGGGGAGGAGATACAATAATAATAACAATAATGAGGGTATTATTAAGCGCATACTATGGGCCAAGCACTGTTCTAAGCACTGGGGGGAAGATACAATAATAATAACAGTAGTGATGGTATTGTTAAGTGCTTACTATGGGCCAAGCACTGTTCTAAGCGCTGGGGGAGATACAATAATAATAATAATGATGGTATTGTTCAGTGCTTACTATGGGTCAAGCACTGGGGGAGATACAATAATAACAATAATGAGGGTATTGTTCAATGCTTACTGTGGGTCAAGCACTGTTCTAAGCGCTGGGGGAGATACAAGGTAATCAGGTTGTCCCAGGTGGGGCTCACAGTCTTCACCCCCGTTTTACAGATGAAGTAACTGAGGCCCAGAGAAGTGAAGTGATTTGCCCCAAGTCACACAGCAGACAAGGAGAAGCAGCATGGATCAGTGGAAAGAGCACAGGCTTTGGAGTCAGAGGTCATGGGTTCAAATCCTGGCTCTGCCACTTGCCAGCTGTGTGACTTTACTTTGGGCAAGTCACTTAACTTCTCCGTGCCTCAGTTACCTCATCTATAAAAATAGGGATTAAGACCGTGAGCCCTCCTGTGGGACAACCTGATCACCTTGTAACCTCCCCAGCGCGTAGAACAGTGCTTTGCCCATAGTAAGCGCATAATAAATGCCATCATTATTATTATTATTAAGTGGCAGAGCCGGGATTAGGACCCACGACCTCTGACTCGCAAGCCCGGGCTCTTTGCTGCTTCGGTAATATGGCCCCGCAGCAGCGGGGGGGAGCAGGACCTTCCTCTGTCTGTCAGGGCGACCCCCGCCCACCCCCGAGCTTCCTCACACAGTTGGGGCGACCCCCTCCCCACCCCGCTTTCCCCTCCGGCCTTGTGTAGACACTCCTTCAGACAACGGCATCCATTCGGGTCCACGCCCCAGGCTGGGAGCAGTAGTGACCCCGAGCGAGCCACCGATGGCATCGATCCGTAACCGGACGGTGATCATCATCATCATCAATCGTATTTATTGAGTGCTTACTGTGTGCAGAGCACTGTACTAAGCGCTTGGGAAGTACAAGTTGGGTGGTATTGGTTAAGAGCTTACTCTATGCCCAGCACTGCTCTGAGTGCCAGGGTGGATGCAAGGTAATCCGGTTGCCCCACGTGGGACTCACAGCCTTCATCCCCGTTTTACAGATGAGGGAACTGAGGTACAGAGAAGTTAAGTGACTTGCCCAGAGTCACCCAGCTGACAGGGGGCGGAACCGGGATTCATTCATTCATTCAATCGTATTTATTGAGCACTTACTGTATGCAGAGCACTGTACTAAGCGCTTGTGAAGTACAAGTTGGCAACATGTGGAGACGTTCCCTACCCAACAGCGGGCTCACAGTCTAGAAGACGACTTTTGACTCCCAAGCCCGGGCTCTTTCCACTAAACCACACTGCTTCTCATGATGATAATGATGATGATATTAAGCGCTTATGATGTGCCAAGCACTGTTCTAAGCGCCGGGGTGGATTCAAGGTAGTCACGTCCCAAGTGGGGCTCACAGCCTTCGTCCCCGTTTTACAGATGAGGGAACTGAGGTACAGAGAAGTTAAGTGACTTGCCCAAAGTCACCCAGCTGACAAGGGGCAGCTGGGATTAGAACCCACGACCTCTGACTCCCAAGCCCGGGTTCTTTCCACTAAACCACACTGCTTCTCATGATGATGATGATGATAGTATTTGTTAAGCGCTTACTATGTGCCAAGCACTGTTCTAAGCTCCGAGGTGGAAACAAGGTAATCAGGTTGTCCCAAGTGGGGCTCCCAGTTTTCATCCCCTTTTACAGATGAGGTCACTGAGGCATAGAGAAGCGAAGTGACTTGCCTAAAGTCACCCAGCTGACAAGGGGCGGAGCCAGGATTAGAACCCATGACTCTGACTCTCAAGCCACACTACTTCTAAGGAGGATCGGGAGATTGGGGGGCAGTGGGTTGGGGAGAGGCCTTGCCCCAAGTTGGAGCAATTGTCAACAGAACTTTAGGCACGTTACTCTGGGACCTGAGGCCAAGATCTGGTCCAAAGGGACGTGTGAGTGACCATGCTTTTTCGAACAAGAACACTCGGCCGCTCTTCTAGCCTCTTGTCTTGGTGACGACCTTCCACGTTACATGTCGGGGAGACCATTCCAGTTTTGCAGGGAAAGACTCTCAGAAAAGCATTGTGGTAGTTTAAAACCTACCTGACCAGACTTCAATTTTGGTGCTCAGGGCTTGGAGCGAAAGAGCAGCTCGCCAGTAGCTTCCCCCATCGCTTTTCACATTTAATATTCATATGCTGACCTTATCTCGTCTTAAATTTCATTTCTGGGGACTCCATTGGGGCATCTTCACTTTTTAAGGGTCCGGGACCCTGATTCTGACCCGTGGCCTGGAATTGTCATGATCCTTTTATTCGTGTGTGTTGCTCATCCTTTTGTAAGTCTAAATAATTTCACTCATTGGCATTTTTTTTGTGTATTGCCAGGGTTACTGTAGCAGCTTGCAGAGTGGAAAAACTGGTATATGCGCCTTCCTATTGCATCAAGAGCGCCTCATCAGAATTGGAATAAGGCACCAGTTTCAGAACACCGGGAAACATTTTAAAAGTGGGATGTTCCTAGAAAATTGACATACGATCCTTCCTCTGACATTTAACTTTGAGAATTGTACTGGTGGTGGTGGAACTAACAACTTTCTGGTTTTACTGTTAGAAAAGAAAGGTCTTCACATCTTTCTCACACCTGACAATTATTTGGTTAAATTTTGACATTGCTTTTTAGAGGGCTGGGCTTTAGGCCCATGCTGTGTGACTATGTGGATATAGGAGATGACAAGCTATCTGGCATTCCCAACAGAAGCTTTTGCAATATTTTCCTTTAGAATCTTTGACTTTTTTTTTAAAGTATGCCCACTATGCACATTCATTTGGCAGTCTCATTTTTTTCTGGGTGCTTAGGAATTATAGTTTGCAGTGGGCTTGTGACATTCAGGTAACACCTCAGTGGCTTCTCCGGAAACTTTGAAGCTTCCTTGCCTCCAATAAAAATGTTGTAATGAGATTGATGCTAGACTTCAAATTGCCTAAAATGTTTTAAAAAGGAACCGCCTACGGAGTGGGGGACTTGCGTAGCATATTTACTCAGCTCATTAAGTATAGTGTGGTTTTAAACTTTTGAAACATTTGAGACACTGAAGCAATAAGGAATTAACTTCTGAGTTGCTTAGCATGCCTAAAAAACAGTAATCTTCTTGGAACCTCAGTTCCATTTTGAATGGACATAATAGTAGATCTTAATGTAGCCTTCCTCTACCTGGTAAATGATTGTTACATTATGGCCGTGTTTGGTCCAGTTTGTTGGTCAGATCATTCAACAGTAGAGCAGCTTTTATTACTCCAGTTTTTCTTCTTGGCAGATTTTTTTCACCATTTTCAGCAGTGTAGTAAATTTAAGCCTTCAGAATTACTCTGTGTTTTTAATCAGTGGAAAAAGCACCCTTATTTTCACAGATTCATTTCAGCCTCCTTATATAAAGATTAGACCACTAAGTAGTCTTGCACAGTGATTGTTTTGTACAGAGCTATGAAGTAGGTTTAAAATTTTACTTTCCTTGCATGGGGTTGGAAATAATATTCGGCACCATCCCAGCTCAAGGGCATGTGAAAATAAGGCGAGCACAGAATGTTGTGTTCTCTGGATGGAAGGTGTCATTCAATACAGCCCATTAGAATTACAGATAAAGACCTTGCCATATCTTCCTGCACAGTATGTTTTATATTTACAATACTCAAATATTCTCTTTGTTGTCGTAGCACATTACAGCTTGGCTACTTCACATTCCATTTATTGATTACTGGCTGTCCTAAGTTCTCTGGCCGTTATTGCCTTCTAAATTGTTCCCGCTGATTATTTTCTCAAAGGTATGATATTTTATAATTTAACTTATTCAGATAAATTAATTTTAATGGGGCCGAGCTTGTCATACTGGCTCTATAGTAGGGAAATAGTTTTGGTAATTAGCTAAGCAGCCTGAAAGTGAGGGAAATTACACTTTCCTCTATCCTGTCCCCAAACAAATTTAGATTGGTTTAATGACCAGTTCACCTAGCATTTGTCTTTATTGTAATTTCAATCTAGTGCACAGCGGTTATTCACATTTGCTCATGAATGAATTCCTGCCGTTTTTAAAGAATAGAAGACTTCAGGAACTCATCACTGGGTTATAGAGTTGCTGTAGACCCTCTCTCTGTGAAAAGCTACACAGATTCTTAAACGAATGCTTTATGATAATTGGAAATAAATGTTAAATTGTGGTTTAAAATATTTTCCAAAACTCCTATTCAATAATTCCATTATTTATATTTAGAAACGGAGCTTTAAAAAATGCCCACTTGTATTTTAGGAATTTTTTGGCTTTTTTAAAACAAAAGCTGGCGCGTGTCTATCAACTCTGTTATATCGTACCCTCTCAAGTGCTTAGTACAGTCCTCTGTATACAGTAAGCGCTCAGCCAATATGATTGATTGGGTCAAAGTAGGAGTAGCAGGCTTCGTAAACAGTCAAGCGACTTTTGACGTTGGGGAGGGAACGCTGTTATCCGAGGAAGTGTCTTTACTACTGCTGCCTTCACTTCCATTCCTGGGTAGGGACTCTGGAGACACTTTGTTCCCTCTGAAAAGGTAAAGTGCATCATATTTGCTTCCTTCATTCATTGGATTTACCCTTGAGCTACCTGACGTCTCCCTTCTGTCATTCCGAACAGTGTTTCTGAATGGCAAACTCCTTGTTGTGGGCCATGGAAACTGGAAAGACAGCCTGGTCACACCCTTTATCACCATGTCCCCTCCCTACTATTGCCTAATTTCACTTTCCCCTTCTAATTAGAAGGTACGCTAGGTGTGAGATCATGAGCATCTAATCAGCTGGACAAAGCAAATCAAATATGGCCTATTCTCTGATGGTGATATATGTGATGATGGGGGGGTGGGGGGGGAATGGTGGAGCTTGTAGGAAGAGATGATTGAGCTGGGGTGAGAGTCCAGCAAATAAAGATTGTATTTTTTTCTTCATAGTAAGAAAAAATATAGCTGCTCTCATAGAATATTTGACTCTTAAGGATCCAAAGCAAATGTTTTTTAAATGCTACTTTTAAAATTCTAACTAGGAAATAGGTGGTGTGGAACCTAAGAAGTGTGACTTCATAGGTAGCTGTATAAAAATGGATGCCCGTGGATCTTACGAGGTGATGGGTGTATTGGATCTGACAGTACTGTATTTCGAAAGTCCTTGTGGAACAGCGCTAACTGTTGAAATAATAATGTGTCTTTAAGTGCTCTGTGCCAAGCCCTGTACTAAGCACTGGGGTAGAAACAAGATAATTAAGTTGGACAGAGTACAGGGCTCTCATTCCTAAGGGATCGGGAACTCAAGGTCGCCCAGCAGGCAGATGACAGAGCCAGAATTAGAACCCAAGTCAATCAATCAATCAATCAATCGTATTTATTGAGTGCTTACTGTGTGCAGAGCACTGTACTAAGCGCTTGGGAAGTACAAGGTGGCAACATGCTCTTTCCATTAGGCTACGCTGCTTATACCCTGACAGGTAATATTTAGCCAGTTTCTTGGTACTGAATCAAATGTCCCAAAGAAGGCGTCCTTAAAGTCTTGGGTTTTGACTCCAGCTTGGGTCACATTTTGTGATCACTTGGTGCATAAGTAAATTGCTTTACCCTTTTGTGTTTTAAATCCTTTCAAGTGACACCATTTTACCTCAAAAGGTTTTGAGGCATAATCAGTAATTCGGTAATAAGACCCTTTGTAGAATGCTTATAATCACTGGCATAGTGGTGTTAATATTTTTCAGTCCCGGACTCCTTAATGGTCTATCTTAATTTCATAGCTGATTTTTCGTCTTTGAGACAGAATGACTTTTTTGTTCTGCTTACTCATTGTTTGGAGCCACACATGAAGAAAGCTCACGGCATTCTGAAGGTTAAGATGATTCCCAAGTAGCTGTGAAGGACTAGAAGGACTCCATATCGTATTGGGATTCATGGGTTGTTCTCCCAAGTAAAAAGCTTCATTGAAGAGTTTAAAGCATTCATGTTTATTTCAAATGGCCTACCCTAATGCCATTGTTTAAAATGGAAATTCGTGTTTATGTTGCATGTGTTTTGTTCTAAGACAACTTGTGGAATGGTTCTACTTTGTTATTTTTGAGGGTTGGGGGTGAGGTGGGCATTAGTCATGTTTCCTAAGGGCTACTTTAGCCATAAGCCATAAGCAGTTTTTGTGCCTTAGAAGTACAAACTAGAATTGGAATTTGGCCAGTGGGAATTAGGAAAATAAGCAATGATGACTCCTCCTAAATGACTGATACTGAATCAAAGTTGTGTTAGAAGCAGGAAAGTTCAGTTGGGCGAGTTTGTCCTCTTGTCCTTGGCAAGGGTACCTAACACATAGCAACAGTATTTCCTGAAGGATTATACAGCCATAGTTGTACGTCTGGGTATAAATGAATTTAACAAATTACAGCATTCCCTCCAGTGCCTTAACTGTTCTATCTATGGAAGATCCTACCAAGGCATTTTTGCCCCCATTGCATGATCCTTGATTGTTCCCCTTTTCTCCCTGGCTGGGCTTAAGTAGGGAGGGGGAAAACTTGTAAATGATTATCCTTCCACTAAAAATTTCATGATTTGAATGTGGCCTTCACTTCCTGGGCATTTTTTTAAACTTTCTCCTTGAGTGGGTGTTAACATTGTCAGTGCAGGGAGGAGACTGTTCATTTGCCCTCTCAACCTTGTGTACGTCCCTCCTTCAGGGGTGTGGGAAGAGAGCAATAGTTGCAGTTATCTTTGGGGTAGCACAGTAACTGTTATTTCTTTCCCTTTGACCATAGAATTATCTTGGAATCGTGCATATTTTAATCGTGGGTAGACTTTCCAAAGCAACTTTACGGTTGAAAAGTTTGAGCATGTTAGACAATGAAATTTTCTACGTGTTGGAGGATTATTGGAGGCTGTATTTGGTTTCTCAAATAAGCTGCCCTCTGTGCAATTGTCCAGCATTTAGATTCCCCCTCAAAGCCATTCCTTAACTTACCCTACAAAATCACTTTAGTAGAATGGACATTTTAAAATAGTTGTCCAGATGAAAGTGAGGCAAGAAATTTATTTGAACCTGTGATATCTTCTGATATGCATCTTGTAGTGTATTTGGTTTGTCTTTAATCAGGTGGGATCATTCACAAGACTTTGCTTTTATATTATTTAGTTCTTTAAAAGCTTATAGAGCCAGATGGTGTCTTTCACCCCTGCAACATAATGGGAAGACTAGAGAAAGGAATCAGTGCTTGACTAGAAGATCCCTGAAAATCTCTTCAGTCATGGGTTGGGCAAATAAAAAAAAAATCAGTACAGTGTCCATTGATTCTGTGTTCACCCAGTTTTCCTATAACACTGGGGTTCTTGCAAAACCCCGTAGTAATAAAAATCGCATTGTGGCATTTGTGGTGGCTGAAGGAACAGGCTCTCATGCTCAGAAGAACCTTCCCTAAGAGCAATCTACTCCAAACAAGTAGTGAAAATACAGTTTATTGAAGAACTGAGTATATTGGCTTAAAGATGGTGATTTTGACTATTATTAGTAGCACTAAACAGCACTACTCCAAGTTTCACAGTTTGTTTTTGAAAATGATAGCCATCCATGTTGTATCCATGTATCCATATTGATTGAAAATAAAATTTGAAGTGTAATCTATTCGAAATTGGTCAGATTGGAAAAAATGCTTTAATAGAATTGTTTATTTTGGAACGAGGGGTGTTGGAAAACCTAATCAATTGAGAGCTTCCAGCCAAAGTTTGGGCACAGTTGAGTAAGGCAGAGGCCTTCAACCAGTAATGTAATAACCCCGGAGTTCTTCAAAGTGTTACAGGAGGTATAGCCATTTTGGCAAAATGAGTTACTTTTGACTAGGCTCCCAGCAGAAGTGGTAACTCTTAGCGAGCATAGCAAGAAGCAGAGCTGTAGCAGCAGCCAGAATAGGTGAAAAGAAAAACTGCCTTTGTTCTTTACGAGGGTGACCAGCTTTCCAGAATTCCTGTTTTTTTCTATTCTAGTTTTGTAATCTCAGTTTATTGCAACCCTTGTCTCATCCGCCGCTGATTCTTGGCTCCCGCTCCACCCTCTGCCTTTTACTCAGTCTCCCTTCAAATCTGAAAGACCCCTGCTCTCCCAGTGAACAAAGCTTGTGAGATCACATCTCATCCAGACGCCATCCCTGATTAATATCTAGTATCCCAGATTAGATTCACTCCCAACTGCCACTTCAGTGCCACCTATGCACCTGTGTTCTCAGTCTCTCAGAGCTCTTGCCCAAGTGACTTACCCACTCTGTTACTTCAGCCCCCTTTTCTTCCTCCTCTTTCTAATTTAGTGTTTTGCGTCCCCAGATGTGGTGTAAACTCCCTTGGCAGGAATCATGTCTGCTAATTCTTTTGTACTCTTCCAAATGCTTAGTTTAGGGCTCTGCACACAGGTGCCCAATAAATAGTATTGGTTAATTGACTGAGCACAGCAGGAAATGGTCCCTCAGTCTTGGAGACACAAACTCCTTTGACCCGACTGGTCTGAGTCGGAGGCATTCCTCGGAGACACAAACTTCTTCGCTTCCTTTTGAGAAGCAGCGTGGCCTACTGGATAGAACATGGGCTGGAGTCAGAAAGACCTGGGTTCTAATCCCAGCTCTACCACTTGTCTGCGGTGTGACCTTGGACAAGTCACTTCTTTGTACATTTGTATATATGGTTGTACATATTTATTACTCCATGTATTTATTTATTTTACTTGTACATTTCTATCCTACTTATTTTATTTTGTTGGTATGTTTGGTTCTGTTCTCTGTCTCCCCCTTTTAGACTGTGAGCCCACTGTTGGGTAGGGACTGTCTCTATGTGATGCCAATTTGTACTTCCCAAGCGCTTAGTACAGTGCTCTGCACATAGTAAGCGCTCAATAAATACGATTGATTGATTGATTGATTGATTTGTGCCACAGTTACCTCATCTGTTCAATGTGGAATAAGACTGCGAGTCCCATGTGGGACTTGGACTGTGTTCAACCTGATGATCTTATATCTACCCCAGCTCTTAGTACGGAGCCTGGCACCATAGTAAGAGCTTAACAAATACCATTAACCTCCTGCTGCCCCCCCCCCCCCCCAAAAAAAAAAAAAAAACCCGAAGGAACGCTGAGAATGTTTTCTCTTCCCACTTGGGGCAGCTGCATTTGCCCTTTCCCTTGGTACTGGCTCCATTGGGTCTTTGTATTCATTCATTCATTCAATCGTATTTATTGAGCGCTTACTGTGTGCAGAGCACTGTACTAAGCGCTTGGGAAGTACAAGTTGGCAACATATAGAGACGGTCCCTACCCAACAGCAGGCTCACAGTCTAGAGCCCCTCTTTCCTCTCTCCCCCCTTCCCCTCTCCATCCCCCCCGTCTTACGTCCTTCCCTTCCCCACAGCACCTGTATATATCAAACAATCAATCAATCATATTTATTGAGCGCTTACTGTGTGCAGAGCACTGTACTAAGCACTTGGGAAGTACAAGTTGGCAACATATAGAGACAGTCCCTACCCAACAGTGGGCTCACAGTCTAGAAGGGGGAGACAGAGAACAAAACCAAACATACTAACAAAATAAAATAAATAGAATAGATATGTACAAGTAAAATAAATAGAGTAATAAATATGTACAAACATATATACAGGTGCTGTGGGGAAGGGAAGGAGGTAAGGTGGGGGGGGATGGAGAGGGGGGCGAGGGGGAGAGGAAGGAAGGGGCTCAGTCTGGGAAGGCCTCCTGGAGAAGGTGAGCTCTCAGTAGGGCCTTGAAGGGAGTAAGAGAGCTAGCTTGGTGGATGGCATATAAATGTATATATGTTTGTGCGTATTTATTACTCTATTTTACTTGTACATATCTATTCTATTTATTTTATTTTGTTGATATGTTTTGTTTTGTTCTCTGTCTCCCCCTTCTAGACTCTGAGCCCACTGTTAGGTAGGGACCATCTCTATATTTTGCCAACTTGTACTTCCCAAGCGCTTAGTACAGTGCTCTGCACACAGTAAGCGCTCCATAAATACGATTGATTGATTGATAGAAGGGGGAGACAGACAACAAAACAAAGCATGTAGACAGGTGAAAAAATAGAACAAATAGAATTATGAGAGTGGTGGTTTATGTGAGGAGAAACTGGTTATGGGGGGTAGGTGAAACTGTGAGACTATAGTAGAGGGCTTTTTTCCCAAGTTGCAATATAGTTGAATTTCTCTTCCTACTCTTACGTGTCCTTACTTGACTATCCTGACTGTCTGAAATTATTCCTTGCTTGACACATTCTCTCCTGTAAGTATGTTGAGAGAAGCAGTGTGGCTCAGTGGAAAGAGCATGGGCTTTGGAGTCAGAGGTCATGGGTTCAAATTCCGGCTCCGCCACTTAACTGTGTGACTTTGGGCAAGTTACTTCTCTGTGCCTCAGTTACCTCATCTGTAAAATGGGGATTAAGACTGTGAGCCCCGTGTGGGACAACCTGATCACCTTGTAACCTCCCCAGCGCTTAGAACAGTGCTTTGCACATAGTAAGCACTTAATAGTGCCATTATTATTATTATTATTATGTTAGGGTTGAAAAAAATCAGTTATGAAGTGAGCAAATGAGTCAGAAGGGCAGAGTGGGAGAAAGAGGAGAAAAAGCAAAATGAAAAATCATTTAAATATCTGGCAGCCAAACATTTAAAAAATATACCTGCTCTGAACTTGCTCTCAGAAGGAAATGTTAAATGTTTAGGAGGTCTTGATGAAGAGATTGTGGTGCAGTTAAACTCCGTTAGATTCAAGGGGATGACTTATTTATGAAACAGATGGAAAACTGAACTTTTCATTTCTCTGCAAAATTGTAAAGGATCTTATTTTACAGTTTAGCCAGCAGCATGTGTTATATACTTGTCTTTTTAATTGTTCTGATGGAACGCTAGACACAGCAACTTCCTGTGTTAGAGATTTAGTCTGTTTTTACTTGTTTTGTGGGCAAACCTGGAAACAGTGGTAAACGTCTACATGATCTAGTCCAGTGATAGTCCGGAGAGGTACATTTGAACGTGGATTTGGTCCTGGTTTTTAACTACCTTAGGGGTGACATTCTCCTGCCAGCTGTTCTAAGAACATCAATACCCTTTCCTGCGCTCTGCTCCAGAGGTGTGAAAATTGCATTCAAGGTGAAGAGGTCCCTGCCTGGTTTGGCTGCTTTTAGTAGCTTTCAGCTGTCTGTTCCCCGTCTCACCTCAGTGCCTGAAAACTGAGCACTGAGTTTCGTATGTACTATAGGTTCTCTGAAGAAGATTGCTCTAACCCAGTTTTGCATATAAAGAACCAACATTTTACCTTCCTTTCCTTTTTAACCTGTATTAAGTGCATACAGTGTACTAAGTAGGCGGTAGTTTCAGGGTAATCAGTTCAGACTCAGCCCCTGCCTCATACAAGGCTCACATTGTAAAATAGTGAGAGCCAGATATCTTATCCCCACTTTTCAGCTGACGAAAGTGAGGTTCAGAGAGGTTGCGACTTGACCTTGGGCCATTGAGAAGGTCAGAGATGGGATTAGAACCTGTCTCCTAGTTCCCAGTCCCACACTCCTCCTACTAGGCCACATCGCCTTTTTCAATATTCATTCATTCTATAGTATTTATTGAGTGCTTACTGTGTGCAGAGCACTGTACTAAGCACTTGGAAAGTACAGTTTGGCAACAGAAAGAGACAATCCCTACCCAACAACGGGCTCACAATCAAGAAGGGGGAGACAGACAACAAAACAAAACGAGTAGGCATCAATAGCATCAAAATAGAGAAATAGAATTAAAGCAGCGTGGCTCAGTGGAAAGAGCCCGGGTTTGGGAGTCAAAGGTCATGGGTTCTAATCCCGGCTCTGCCACTTGTCAGCCTTGTGACTCTGGGTAAGTCACTTAACTTCTCTGTGCCTCTGTTACCTCATCTGTAAAATGGGAATTAAGACTGTGAGCCCCAAGTGGGACAACCTGATTACCTTGTATCCCCCCAGTGCTCAGAACAGTGCTTTGCACATAGCAAGCACTTAACAAATGCCATTGTCATTACTATTATATGGTTAAACAAAATGGGATAAACGTAGTATAAATCACTACTTATCTTGGGATTGGGTTATTTCTGATGGAGTCTTCCATCAAGAGCAGCAGATGAGCTTTTACCTGAGACTTCAATACCAAGAATTTGATGAGGGAACTGATTGTCAGTGGTAGTGTTTTTCACAGCGCTACTCATCCCTGCTAGTCATATTCCTGCTGGGGCCCTGAGTGCAGCAAACAAGTTGCCGGGCAGGTTTGCTGCGCATTGCAGAGTGCATGCAGAAATATTTTAAAAGCAGGACCCGTGTATGACCACAGCACCCAGATCATAGTTCCGATGCCGTTCCGCCGTGCTGTAACCCCGCAGGCTGTTGCCATTGTAATTGTCCATGATAACCAGGGATTTTGCAGGATTCCTCCTGGGCCCGTCCACCTTGTGGAATATCTTAGATGGTTCTTAAGTCAGAAAACTTCATCCCTAATTCAGTCATTCAATCGTATTGATAGAGCGCTTACTGTGTGCAGAACACTGGACTGAGCGCTTAGCACTGTACTATGGCACAGCCCTCGCAAGCTACCTCTCAGGGATTTCTAAATGCCTTCTGTACCCCCCTCGGTGGGGACAACTTGGCTGAAAACTTGCAGAGGAAAGCTCTGTGTTGTTTGCCACTCTTTGTCTAGCGGTAGTAGTTAGGCAGCCAGTAGGACTCATGAACACGTACCTCAGAGGTTTTTGGTTCTGTGTTGGTCCTTGGGCAGTTTTGGTCAGTACTAGGATGCTTCCAGAGATTCAGGTCTGTTCTAAGGATAAATCCAACAGTTTGGATAAGTTTGGAGCTCCCCAAATTATCGTGGGTCAATTTGAGAGTGTAAGTTTGTTGTGGGCGGGGAATGTGTCTGCCAACTCTGTTATGTTGTACTCTCCCAAGTGCTTAGTACTGTGTTCTGCACACAGCAAGCACTCAGTAAATACCATTATTGATTGATGGAGGGTGTACCAAATTCTGGATGTCCCTGAATGAACACAGTCTAATATGGAGCCTCCAGACCAGATATGATCAGGTTTGGGTTGGGTACCCCGGGTCTTCTTCCTCTCCTCCCACCATCCCAGTGCTGACTTCAAAATAACCTGGCCTCTGGAGATGGGAGCAGGGCGCAATGCACCTGGTAGTTGGTAATAATAATATTCAAGCTTGGTTCACAAGTAGGTAAAAAGCACGTTTTGTTGAAGTTTTGAAGTAATTTCTCCTTGCCCTTACCCCCTTTCTAGTTGGGCCCGGGCAGCACACATTCTGAATCCTCTCAGGTTGAATGCCCTTCTTTTTAAACCTTTGCTTTGCCGGGCTTTGAAACGGGCTTGGTTAAATCTAGCTTTGTTTTAATTTATAGCACAGCATGTTAGCTTCACCCACAGGGAAATATTTCACTTTTCCTTTCCATCCCAGCCTTTTATGGAAATGATGCACGGTGGTTGATTCAGTGTAGATGAATTCAGTGTTGTGATTGTCCAGTGTAGAGTAATTTAAGAAGAAAAGGCCTACCTAAACGAAGTTGAGCAAATCAGATTTTGGAAAAAGGACCACAAGGAGGCATATTCTGAAAGGGAAGCTTCTCTAAGGGGATTGTAATGCTGCAACAGCAGGTGATTAGGAAACAAGATTAGTCACCATTCTTTTTGCACCCATGCAAAAATCACAGGCTATATCTAATAGCCGGATCTCCCACATTAAATTGCCAAGCAGAAGACATTGTTGTAAAACAGCTTTAACTTTTTAATTTCACATCTGTTTTCGCTCTTAAGAAAGATGCCATTCCCAGTGTCAGCAAGAGTTTTTGAATGCCACTGTATTAAGGGCTCTGAAGAGTTGGAGGAAGCAGCCTGGCATAGTGGGAAGAGCATAGTGGTCCTGGGAATGAGAGGACCTGGGTTCCATTCCCAGTTCTGCCACGTGTCTGCTGTATGACCCTGCACAAGTCACTTCTCTGTGCTTTAGTTATTTCATCTGTAAATTGGGATTAAGACTTGAGAGCCCCATGTGGGACATGGACTGTGTCCAACATGATTGTCTTGTATCTACCTCAGCGCTTAGCATAGTGCTTGGCACACAGTAAGGACTTAAATACTAATGGGGGAAAAAAGTAGAAGATTCAGTCTTTGGTCTCAAAAAGTTTTCAATCTAATGGGGAATATGGGACAAACGAATTCCATATAAATAGAAGCAAACATAAATGCATACAAAACCAAGTACAGCTGTACAACAATTTTCACGTGAGTTGGTATTTGAGGAGAGAGAAAGAGGAAATGGTTCACTGGACATATGAAGATGTAAATTGAGTTTTGAAGGAGGAAAGAAAAGTCACTGGGAGAGAGGAGATAAACTAGTTCTGTATTGTGATGGGAGAGGACAAAAAATGTGTAGGTGTTTCTTCCATTTTTTTGGTGGACCATTTCCTGATGGTTCATGTTTCTTCCTTTAAACTTTTTTGGTGTCAGCTGAGTAGTTAGGAAGATTTAAAAAATGATAACAATCCCTGTTCTCAAAATATAATTTTAATAAGTTTTCCAATGGATAATTTTCCAGGGAGTATAGTGAAAAAGAATGCCTAAATTAATAGTACAGTGTTCAGAAGTGCAGTTTTGAATATGAAAATCTGCCAGTTCGACAGTTGTTGAGTACCATTTTTTCCACAGTTTAATAAACTATAAATTGATGAGCAGATTGGTTTTTTAGGACGTGTAAATTGAGAGATCAGTGATGGGAACTTTTTTTTTTGGTAGTACCTGAAATAGAAATGTTTGAAGCAATCCTTAAGTAATTAGCTCTAGATGCCGAAGATGGACTAGGACTAAAGAGACCCAATTTGATTCAGGACCATTCTGCTGTTGCAGGCGGCGTTGTGGGTTTGCGACTCTGGTGTTGAATTACTGAATTATCTCACTAAGGTATTTTTAGTAATAGTCCAGTAATTGACATGCTGTTGTATGTGCAGTATAAAGTTGGTTATTTTAATGTCTTATCTGAACCAAAGCTAGATCAATTAATAAAAGACTTGAATGAATGACAAAGTTAGCTCAGTGCCCACCATCCTCAACCAAACCTCAGAATACACAGTTATTCAGACTTTCAGCTGCAGTCGGTTCTTCTCTAATGTGGGTGGTAAGTTCTTGAAGAAGACTACATTAAGGAGAAGCTGCATTTTAGTAAGCAGGGAAGTAGCATGGCTTAGTGGAAAGAACACAGGACTGGGAATCAGGAGACTTAGCCTTCTTTGTGGACCCCCTTAGAGTGTCAGCCCCTTTTGGGACAGGGACTGTGTCTAATCTGCTTATATTGTAGCTACCCCAGGGCTTAGCACAATGTTTTGCACATAAGTGCTGAACAAATAGCATAATTAGGATTTTTTCTAACTTGATTGTTGCGCCTCACATGTGCACAACCATTTTTTTTGCCAACCTCACATCACATTCTATCCAGACAAGAAGCATGTTGTTAGAAGAACCTTCCCTAATTCCTTAACAACATTCTAGCCAAACTGTGTACTAAAAGCAGAAGTTGTAGCAGCCCTGAATATCTGAGTTAACCCTTGTCCCAATTTACGGGGACCAAGTACCAGTCTCCTGAACTTGTGTATCCGAGTAGATCGCTCACTGGGCTAAATGTGGTTCCCAGTTGCCAGTCAGCTGTCCAGTGTTATTCTACACTAAACCGTGGTGAGGGAACTAGTAGCTGCAGAGCCAGGACCAGTTATTTGGCACTAGGCATACTTTCATTCCGTTGGATCAATGTCACCCAATTGATGTTGAGCAAAAATCATCCAGTCTGCTTTTAGTTCCCTCTCTACTTAACCCTGCCCTACTTCCACCCCTTATCTCTTCTCTCAGATTATTCCCTTTCCTGTCATTTTCCCTGCCCTACTTGAGTAAATGCAAAAGAGAACAGTAGAATGGTGATTTTTTTTTTTGATTTTTAAATTTAGGCTTGTTGAAGTTTACGTGAATGGACTCGCCCTCCAATCGTTTCTCTTCACCGTATTCCTGCTGGCCCAGAAGTAACTGTTTAGGTGATAACTGTTCCCTACTTGAATGCCTAGCCCTGCTTGGGGGCCCACTTGAGAGCAGTTGCCAGCTGTGCCCTCTTAGCCAGCAGAGGTGGTGGAAGAATTGGTGGGGAAGGGGTGGAAGAGGACTTGAGTGGCTATTCTCAAGCAGCTGGTCAGGGGCCAGACAGTATCAGCTCTAAACTAGCCATGAGGGGTAGGTAGTGAGGGAAGTAGAAAGGACAGTCTGCTGCAAACAGTGGGAAGTTGGGGGATTCACTCTTCCCTCCCTCAAGTGTCCCCTATTCAGGTAATCGCTGGACTTTAATAGTTGAATAACTAAAACCCCCACAACTGCGGCAAGTCCAAACACCTTGATGTCTAGGCCAAGTTTTATAGTCTTTTATAAGTACTAATAGCAGGGTTCTAGGAACCCATGACTGTTGGTTCCTAGAACTATTACTTTGGATCTGTTCCCCATAGTTCTGGTATTTTAGAAGCATGTACGAATTGAAACGAGCCTGTTAACTTTTAGTGTGGGACCGTCCCTGCCTGGTGATTGTACGGTTGTTCCTGTAGGCTGCAGGGATTTTTCCACCAGCCCATCTGGACTTGAGGTGAACTCATAAGGAGCTGACCTGGATGGACTCCACAACCCCCCCAATAGCTTAAAGTCGCCAAAGAGTCCTTGGGGGGGACCCTGGGCCCAAGTGACCAATTCTAGAGACGACTTCGGGGACCTTCAAGGGTACTAGAAGCAGCCTGGCTTAGTGGAAAGAGCTCGGGCTTGGGAGTCAGAGGTCATAGGTTCTAATGCCGGCTCCGTCGCTTGTCAGCTGTGTGACTTTGGGCAGGTTGCTTAACTTCTCTGTGCCTCAGTTCCCTCATCTGGAAAATGGGGATGAAGACTGTGAGCCCCCGTGGGACAACCTGATTACCTTGTATCTACCCCAGCGCTTAGAATAGTGCTTGGCACATAGTAAGCACTTAACAAATATCATCATCATCATCATCATCATTATTATTATTATTATTATTATTACCAGAGGGAAGAACTCCAATTTCTGAAAGTATTCCAAAGGATTTACAGAATTCGATTAGCTCCATAGAATGCAGTTACCTATAAACAACCTTCCACATGTCTCTCCCCAGTTTGGTGAGTTTCGCTTTCTGGTAATTTTACATTCACTGTTGAATAGAGTTATTACAGTTAAACACCCTGTATTTGGATTCTGCACGTTTGGAAACCTGTTGTAGGGGCAGAATTAGGCAGGTGAGATGAATTTGGTTAGCCCGCATAAAGCCATCCAGAACACCTCACGTCTTCTGAAGATTAGTTCCTCGAGCCCTGTGGTGGGTCCCTGGGAGTCTTGCATTGTAGTTCTTCTCTAACTGATTTATCTGTCGTCGTCCCCCCCGCCTACCTCTCTTGTAGGTTATCTCCTTCAGAGAAAGGGACCCTTTTTATTTTTTATCCCATGCCTAGTATGGTGTCATGTTAAACCATTAGCTGATTATGATGATTAGGTTGATAGCAGCCCGGTGGAGCTTGGCACAGGTCAGTTCTGGCCTTTGGGGGCCAGGACCAAGGTGGACCTTAGACACTTAGCAGTCCTTTGTTTCCAAACAAGAAGCAGGCCCAAATCTGACTTTTGGAGGAGCTGCTGCCATAAATGTGGAGTAGTTTCACATATAGGTTTCTTTTCCTGGGTTGCTATGTGCAATATCTGGTGGTATGCAGCTGAAGATCTGGGGTGCTGGGTAGGTTGGGGACTTCGAAAATAAGTGGAGGTAATCAGTAAGAAGAAACATCTGTTCCCCTTAAGCACTTTGTTAGTCATACCTCCTCCAGCCCCACAACACTTATGTACCTATGCATCTGCAATTTGTTTTATTGTCTGTCTCCCTCTCTAGTATGTAAGCACCTTGGGGGGAGCAGTTGTCTATACCTACTCTTGTATTGTGCTCTTCCAAGCGCTTAGTACAGTACGCTGCTCAATAAATACCATTGAACGACTGAAGTAGCTTATGGCTTGCTGATGATGGCATGAAACATTATGGCTTGTTCAGGTTCTAGACCATTTTAAAAAATAACCTGAATTTGTCATTAACTCATATAGCTATGCTAACGTCTGAGGCAGGGAGAAGCAGGGGTCTGTTACAACTATTATACTGAAGAATGAAATAGGGCCTAGAGCGTTTAAATGACTTGCCTGAGGTCAAACAGTAGGCCAGTGGTGGGGTAGGGACTAATCTTTCTACTGAGCAATTCTGCCTGGACACAGGAAGGGATGGTTATTATATTCAAATGTATTTTATATAGGGATTTCTCCAATATTTGTGCTGTGGGCCACTACCAATACGGTTGAATTTCCCTCAAACACTTCTGTGTCCTTAGCATATCTAATTTATCCAGCATCTTACCAAATTGCAAGTATGTGTCGTAAGTCTCATTCATTCAGTCGTATTTATTGAGCGCTTACTGTGTGCAGAGCACTGTATTAAGCGCTTGGGAAGTACAAGTTGGCAACATATAGAGACGGTCCCTAACCAACAGCGGACTCACAGTCTAGAAGCGGGAGACAGGCAACAAAACAAAACGTGTGGACAGGTGTCAAGTCGTCAGAACAAATAGAATTAAAGCTAAATGCACATCATTAACAAAATAAATAGAATAGTAAATATGTACAAGTGAAATTGAGTAATGAATCTCACATTATTCTACAAGATTTGTGTCAGCTCAAATCTTGTACAAATCTTGCAGAAAAATGCTTGGGGAAAGTCTCATTTGGTCAGCCGTCAGGTCAGCATAGCTTACAGCAGTGCCAATAATTCATTGTTTCTTCCAACAGTCTCCCTAGTAGGGTAACTGATGTGAAGAGACAAAAGATGAATGTAGGCACCTTGTCTGCAGTGCAAAATATGGACAGTTAACTGCGAATTCTGTGTATTAACCCAACAAATATTATTTTGAACTCATCGGAACCATGGCTAGTTTGGAAAATTAGGAAGAATAAACTTTGATAAATACAATTGGGCAAGAGCCTGAATAAGATAATTGAAAGCTTTAAATTATATGAACCAACCTTGGTCCCACATAGTTTAGCTAATTAGATTTCTGCTGTGTCATTAATAGCTCGAAGTGAGTTGAGTGTTGTGCTTAAGACATAGTTGCCCCCTCTTTTACTTTTATTTTTAGTTCATAATCACGTTATTAGCTCACTTTGTCTCCATTTCATTTTACTGTCCCTGGGATGTGTCCAGCAAAAGGGCCTAAAAACTACATAATGATTAGAGATACTACATGGAAAAACTTATCAGCATTGGATGAATGCTGCACCCTTTGCCATTCCAGTTTTTCCTTGGGGATTAGCTAAACCTGGATTGTCAGCTAAGGAATCATCACCACGATAGCCTATTCAATTGCAAACATGGGTAGTCAGCACAGAAAAAAATCCTCAGTAAAATCATTTCACATATTGAGACATAATGGCAAAATTATGTGTTAGTCCGTTTATTGAGTACTTACTATGTGCAGAGCACTGTACTAAGCACTTGGGAGACTACACCCATGTTTTCATCTGGTCAAAATGGAGCTCACAGTTAAAACACCTTAATAATTTTCCTAGGTGTATTCCTCAAATGTGGAGTCTGAGAATTTGGTGTTTACTATAAGTCTTTCTTGATTGCCAGGGATTTCTTTCAAAGTCATTAGTTTCATTTGATTTGAATGAAACTAATCCAATGTAAAGGATTAATGTTTCTTTTTGAGGCAGAACGGTGCATGAGTTGAAGGGAAGAAGCATGCATATCTCCTTTGGCTTTATAGAGGATTATTGTATTTCACCTGAGTTCTGCTAGATTTTAAACTCCATGGGGGCAGAAGTTGTCTATTAACTTTCTCGTATTCTTCCAAGTGCTTACTTAGCACAGTGCTCTGCCCAGAATAAGTGCTCAATATATACTATTGATCATTGGTTCAAAATAGAATCGGGGACAGTCCAGATCAACTGATGTGATGTCCTTTCACGTATTGAAAGAGAGACGTATTCCTATTCTCATCTGTAGGATAAAATCTGTGTTTTTTCTCCGGTCTTTTGATGAACCCAGATCCAATCAGTAGCAGCCTGTTTTTCCACACAGGGATCCAGTCCTGCGAGACTTCTCTTTTCCCCTCTTCTGATTGGTTTATCTCTTCCGTTTACCAGCCTCTTCTGTGTAGAGGGATGCGCCACCCCTTTCAAATTATGAGTTGCTAATGGGGAGAAGGCGGGGGGTTTAAAATGTGGCCTGCAGACCGGCCCTGATTTAATCCAGCCTACTGAGCCAGCTACTTCTCCCCGCAGGAGCTCCTATCCGGATCGGAATCAGATGTAGTTAGAAATAGCCAAGTAACTGTGGCCCTGTATCTGGTTGGGAGGGATGGGGCGAGGTGGGTACTGATTGTCTCTGTGGCTGGTTTGGAGCCAGGTGGAGGCTGCTTTGGGCAGTAGCAGTTGCCCCTCCACAAGGAAACATCCCCTCAGGTACCTCACTCACCTTGACAGCCGGGGAGACTTCGTTTGCAGCCCACTGTATGCCCCCAAATCCCAGGAGTAGCCTTCCGCTGTCGCTCATGCCTAAAATGAGTTTATTCATTCAAGCCATATCGGCCCAGTGAAAAGAGCACAGGCCTGGGCGTCAGAAGACCTGGGTTATAATCCCAATTCCTCTGTCACCTTGGGAAAGTCACTTTTCTATGCCTCGGTTTCCTTGTTCTCCCTCCTAATTGACTGTGAGACTGTGAGCTCCTTGCGGGCCAGGGATATCACTTTCCTTTTCTTTAATTACCCACCTGCGTTTTGTCCCACTTAAAGTGATCCTGTTCTTGACCCCTTTATTCTTCCAGTCCAGAGTTTGCATCTTCAGCAACACAAAAGAGACCCCAAATCAGTTCTTGCTTCCCTTCTGCCAGACAGCTTTCCTTCCCTCCCTCCCTCAAAACTCTCTCTCATTCCGTCTCTCCAGGAAGCTCATGCAGGCTACAAAGCCAGGGATGGCTCTATCTGCCCTTAACATTTGGTATTAATTCTTTCCTGTTGCTGCTGCATTTCGTAAGCAAGAATAAGGGGGAAGAGAAGGGAGTGAATTTGCCAAAGAAAAATGAATGCCATCCTGGAAGGTGAACTCTTAAAGGTCATGGGCCTAGCATATTTCCACAGTCAAGGGACAGAACATTTTGAGGTTCATTCGTTGATTGTCGTATTTATTGAGTGCTTGCCGTGTGCAGAGCACTGTACTAAGCGCTTGGAAAGTACAATTTGGCAACAGATGGAGACAGCGCCTACCCAACAACGGGCTCACAGTCTAGAGATGACAACTCTCAGGTGCTGTTTGGGTATGTGCCACGTGTAGAGCTCCGGCCCAAATCGAGCCCCAACCCCACACTACGAGCCGCCACTCTTTTGCCTTCTTCCTTGGAGCATATTAAGGGAGTGGTAGTGTAGCTTTAATTGTCTGAATTCTCCTTGTCATACATGGTTTTCTCTTTTTCTTTTTCAGATTTTTTCACTTTTAAAAACCTCTTGAAAAAAAGTTCAGAAAAAATGGCAGCAGAAACTCAGACACTTAACTTTGGGCCTGAATGGTGAGTGATTTTTAAATTTAATTTTATTGTTATTATTTTAACCTGCCCCTCCTTTCGAAAGCGTGGGATGGTTCTGTGTTGACCGAATGAGCTATGAAAGCTAAGAACATGTGCGTTTTAGATATATGAAATATCTGGAGGAAAGTATTCAATATATGTGTTTGTGTGAATAACTTTTGACCTTAATAAAAAATGGTCAGTTTCACCTTTAGGTCTAGACTGAACCCCCTCCTTCTTCTCCCTCCGCCTTACCTCCTTCCCCTCCCCACAGCACCTGTATATATGTATATATGTTTGTACATATTTATTACTGTATTTATTTTCCTTGTACATATTTATTCTATTTATTTTATTTTGTTAATATGTTCTGTTTTGTTGTCTGTCTCCCCCTTCTAGACTGTGAGTCCGCTGTTGGGTAGGGACCATCTCTATATGTTGCCAACTTGTACTTCCCAAGTGCTTAGTACAGTTCTCTGCACACAGTAAGCGCTCAATAAATACAATTGAATGAAAGAATGAATAGTAAGACGTCAGTTTCTCAGATAATTAAAAACGTGAAAAGCTTATGGAATTTTTTAAGGGATTCTTTCTTTTTAGTGATATAGCAAACTTGCCGGTCTGAGGAGTCCCTCCACTGAGGATTATTAATGCGTATAAAAATGGGAATTTTTCTATTTAATTCTTGAATGCCTTTAGAGATACCTGGGACCATTAGTGTTGTGTTATGATAAAATGATAGATATACCCCACAGTATTAAAATGAAATGTGAGCATTTTTGAGACCCTGGAAAAATTTGTCAGGTTTATTCATGGTGAGACTTGATTAGTTAACTGTAAACTAATAAGCCAGCATCGTGCCCTTATTTTTGACATTTGTGACCATCTGAGGCATCTGGCATTGATGGATTTTGTGTCTCTTTTTATCCATAAGCTTATCTTTTGTATTTCACATTCAGTACCTAGAAGCACTGTGTGCCAGGAATTACTGCCGAAGTAGACTAAATGTAGATCTCAGTTTAGTCAACATAGTCGCAGAGTTTGGTAGGTCAGTTTTAAAACTTGAACCTCTATATCTGGTCTGAGTGGAGCATGGTTCGCATGCAGTCAGTTTAGGTCCCAGAACCTTCTGGAATCTGTAGTAGACAGACCAGGGGCAACAACTACATGGTGGGCAAAGGAGACCATTGCTTTCAAGAGATTAGTACTAAGGGGCAAAGCTAGTGACTTTACTCTGTCAGCTTTTTGGGCAAGATGGGCAGCGTAGCTCACTCTTTATCTACCCCAGCAATTAGTACAGTGCCCAGCACCTAGTAGGTGACTAACAAATACCATTATCACTGTTATTACTATTTGTAGCCTGGCATGGACCTGGAAAGGAACCACAGATGGATCCAACATGTGTGTGTTGGAGGATGGAATTTGGAGGGGTGTGTGTGAGGGAGGGATATAAGGAAAGAAGGGAAGAAGTATGGGAGGGAGGAAAAAGAAAGGGGAGAAAGGAGTAGGGAAGGGAAGGAGGAGATCACTTAGCCTCCACTGGTCGTACCCCCAAGAGCCAAGTAATGGTGTCTGTGGAACAGGTCTGGGACAGGCCAGCTGAGTTGGGGTCCCGCTGCTGTCCGGGCGGTGATGGTGGAGGTTGGCCATTTTGGGCTTGGAAGTGAGGCAGTAGCTTTTCAGATGGGGCTGCGGAGCGTCAGTGGCCAACCGATCCCTAGGTTTCTGGGGTGCTGTAGTGAGACAGATGTGTTTCCCATTTGCTCTGGGGCAGGGGGCAAGAGGAACTTCTGGTGAGGGTGAGAGGGAGCCCCCAGGTAGGGGAGCAGTGATGTGCCAGCAAGGGTGAAGAAATAATAATAATAACAATAATAATGATGGTATTTAAGTGCTGACTATGTGCCAAGCACCGTTCTAAGCTCTGGGGTAGATACAAGAAAGAAGTGGAACAGACGTCCTGGGTTCATTTCTGTCCCCTTTGTGACCCCAGTTGGTGAGGTGGGTTTACCCATGGTTGCTCACCCTGTTGTACAAATAGTATACGTCAAGCTGACTGGGCCGGTGACCCTTGCCACCCCCAACAATTGGAGCTGGTTCTTGTGGGTTTCCTTGGAGCACGATTCGATATTTAGAGCACTACTGAAAAGCGTGGCATCTAGAGCCCTGCATAGGCTGAAGTTCTGGCACCTGCCTAACTTAATCAGTAACACTTAGTGAGCACCTGCAGTGAGGAGAGCACTCCGCTAAGGGCACGGGAGCTTATAGTTTTGTAGAGGAGACAGATGCATAAATTACAAATAGAAGAAGCTTAGGAGTAGAGAGCTCCAGATGTATTTGACACGGCTGGGCCTGGCCTAACTTCTGGGGACTGCTGAAGTCTGGCATTTTTTAGGGATTTGAGCAGGTGGTCAGTGGTTCCCGGCTAGTAATCTTGGGCTGCAGCCAGACACCGTAAGTGTGGGCCTTTTCTTGGCCCAAACTAAGCCGGCCTTAGGTGCCTAGAGCTGGAGATGCTCAGTTGCTCCTGGGGTCTGTTGCAGCTTCCAGGGGAGTGTATACAGTTCTTCAGGGCCTGTGAAATTCTTTGCCCAGAGACCGTGGATCCTCAGCTCTTGTTGGGAGCGGTTGTCCCCACTCTAGCCTGAGGAGACCTGACATAAGAGGGTGCAGGTCACCCCTCTCCAGCTTCAGGCTGGCCCTCCGCTCTGCAGCCCGGCCAGAGGTTCTTAGCAGGTCTGACCGAGACGCTACTACAGTCTTTGTGTTTGTTCCTCTCCTCCCACCGCCAGTCCAGGGAAGCCCGTGGTTCAGGATATGTAGAATGGTACTGGAGCAATAGTTGTAATAATAATGACATTTACTGAGCACTTTCTGTACTAAAAGGTTTGAGAGATACAAAATGAGCAAGCGATGCCGTTTCTGCCCACAAAGAGCCTATATTCTTAAACACAGAAGCAGACATCGAGGTATTTGTAAACAGAATAATCAAAACAATTGAATGTACAGTTAAATACGTGTATTAGGGAGATGCCGTAAACCTTTGAGAAATGTAATTTAAAATGAATGTCTTAGTAATGTATCCCAGGTAGTGTGGCTCTTTAAGAATTCAGCTGGCCACATTCTACTTACTGTTGGGCTGAGTCTGAAGGTACTCTGTTGTTCTGCTGTTATAGAGACAAAGGGGTTTTAAAAATATTGTTAGCAACTGTATCAGCTAACTGTTTTAAATTAATCCAAGTGATTGGGTTTTGCAAAGTTATTTCAATTAAAATCTGCCCTATTTAATAATAATAATTTTGGTATTAAGCACTTACTATGTGTCACGCACTGTTCTAAGCTCTGGGGTAGAGGCAAGGCTATTAGGTTGTCCCACATGGGGCTCACGGTCTTAATCCCCATTTTACAGTTGAGGTAACTGAGGCACAGAGAAGTTAGGTGACTTCCCCAAAGTCACACGGCTGACTAGTGGCGGAGTCGGGATTAGAACCCACAACCTCTGACTCCCAAACCTTTCCACTAAGCCACGCTGCTTCTCTCTTTACCGTCTTTGGAGAGACTGGGAGCTCATTGTGGGCAGGGAATGTTGCTGTATTGTACTCTCCCAAGCGCTTAGTACAGTACTTTGCAGACAGTAAGCGCTCAACGGATACAATTGAATGAATGAATCAGTCAGTCTTAAATTTACTGGTCGTCTCAAGTAATGCTTTTAGTTTGGTGATAACTGCTATATTACCACAGCAGCTTGTACATCCACACCCCTGAACCCATGGGGAGAAATTCAGTTGTGGGGCAACTGGCAAACGAGGGTTATTGTGGTGAAGAGTAGTTTGGGGGAAGGTTGTATCCCCAAATTGGTCAGTCTCGCTCGAAAATTAAGTTTTCGTGCTGTTAATGATGTTACCAGGGCTGGGAATGTGTCCATCTCTGTTATAGTGTACTCTCCCAAGCGCTTAGTACAGAGTTCTGCACACAGTAAGCACTCAGTATTTTCCACTGATTGATAGTTTCCACTGAGCCAGAAGCAGCGTGGCTCAGTGGAAAGAGCCCGGGTTTTGGAGTCAGGGGTCACGGGTTCAAACCCCGGCTCCGCCAATTGTCAGCTGTGTGACTTTGGGCAAGTCACTTCACTTCTCTGTGCCTCAGTTACCTCATCTGGAAAATGGGGATTAAGACTGGGAGCCCCCTGAGGGACAACCTGATCACCTTGTAACCTTCCCAGTGCTTAGAACAGTGCTTTGCACATAGTAAGCGCTTAATAAATGCCATTATTATTATAGTTGTTTTAAATGCGTACTGTGTGCCGAGCATTGTATTCTGTGCTGGGAAAGGGTGCAGAGGTGGGAATTAAAGTGATCTTGCTGGGCAGTTGAATAATAATGGTGTCATCAATCAAGCAATAGTATTTATTTAGTGTTTCCTCTGCTCAAGGCACTGTACTAAGCATTTGGGAGAATACAATAGAGTCAGTAGATAGAATACTTGCATTTAAGGAGCTTACAATCTAGCAGAGGAGAATGACGCGCAGATAAATTGCAGATAGAAGAAAGCAAGAGTATGATCAATAAACAATAATCCAGAGGATGACATCATAAGGAAGAAACACCGTTAGGAGGAAATTAGAAATAAGTTTATATTTAGCTAATAAGAACATTTACATTAATGTCTGTCCCCTCTTCTAGACTTTAAACCTGTTGTGGGCAGGGAGTGTCTGCCAACTGTTATACTGTTATAGTATACTCCCCCAAGCGCTTAGTACAGTGCTCTGCATACAGCAAGCACGCAGTCAATGTGACTGATTACTGATTCTATTGCCCTTTTTTCATCAATTCGTACTCTTTTGTATTGTACTTTCCCAAGCGCTTAGCACAGTGCTTAGCACAGTAAGCACTCAGGAAGTACTGTCGAAGAAAAAGTTCACCGTCTCTGTGTTGTGTTCGAGCCGGTATTTCGGAGACAAGTGTATTCCTACTAACTCTTCTTCTAGCACAAGTAGGGAAAGGTGGTTGACCAGCAGAGTCAAGGCCAGCTCAACTCTGAATAAACCAGCTCTTCTTTTATACAGTACAGCATCTAATTTAACCCAAGGGTACAATACAGGATGAACACATCAGGATAGGCAGCAATAACTCGTTGGGGTGGGGTTTTCCATCCAGCCCCTACCTTGTTCTCAAGGTGATTAAACCCCACCCCACCCCACTAAAGAAGTAGTGTCATCTTGAATTTGGCTACTCCTTTCAGAAGAGCGGGTGAACAACAAAGTGAAGATGTGTTGTGAAGTTGATCGTCTTGGCATCCAAGAGCACCCAGAGGCGATGAAGCAGGTCTAGAGCTGAAAGGGGGCAAATGCAGGACCGCGACCCTTGTGCTTCCACAGTACCAGCGATTGATTCTACCCCAAAATGGACTCATGCCTTTAATCCAGAATATGCAAACGTGTTCAAACTGCATTTATTTGAATGAGGGAAAAAAAGCTAAACCCTCCATTTAATGCCCCAAATTATCCAACAATATTTTCAAATATGTGAATTCAAAGAACATTTTTGTAGGAAAACTTGTGTGAAGGAATTTTTTGCCTACCTGTTTTTTCCCTCCTTAAAAGGTTTTTCTTCTATTTCTGTATGCCCTGGCATATTTCTGCGGGTGATTCTTCCATAGCACTATTTTCATTCATTCAGTCGTATTTATTGAGCGCTTACTGTGTGCAGAGCACTGTACTAAGCACTTGGGAAGTACAAGCCGGCAACATATAGAGACGGTCCCTACCCAACCGTGGGCTCACAGTCTAGAAGGGGGAGACAAACAACAAAACAAAACATGTAGACAGGTGTCAAAATCGTCAGAACAAATAGAATTAAAGTTATATGCAAATCATTAACAAAATAGAATAGTAAATATGTGCAAGTAAAATAGAGTAATAAATCTGCCCAAATATATATAAGTGCTGTGGAGAGGGGAAGGAGGTAGGGCGGGGGGATGGGGAGGGGCAGGTAAACATTAGAAAATACGAAGAGGAACATTTTATCATTTAAACTGAAGGTACCCATAGACCTTAACTCCCTTCTTCATAATGCACTAAAACACAATGCCCTTTTTGTCCTGCCAATATTCATAAGTCTCTTTCTTCGAAAAAGGTAGCTTTTTTTTTTAACTTATAATGTAGCAGTGTTTGCTGTCTGCAGCTGTGAGAAACGTGAGTGTGTTTAGTAAGCTGAAGACGGCTTGCATACAGCAACTTGAACTACTCTTCCTTTTCTCTCTTGGGGTCCAGAAGAATAAAATGCCTATGCCTGGTTCACTGGGGTCTAATTTGTTTTGAATTGCTAAAACTAATGATAAAAATAACAACTGTGGTATTTGTTAAGTGCTTACTTATGTGCCAGGCACTGCACTAAGCACTGGGGTGGATCCAAACAAATCGTGTTGGACACAATTTCTGTCCCACAAGGGGTCCATAGGCTCATTCCCCGTTTACAGACGAGGTGTCTTAAGCCTAGAGAAGTGAAGTAAATTGCCCAAGGTCACAGAACAGACAAGTGTCAGAGCTGGGATTAGAACCCATGACCTGATTCCCAGGCTCGTGCTCCATCTCTTACACCATGCTGCTTTTCTAATGATTATTCATGTCCAGTAAACTTTAGTAAGCAAGATATTTGAGGAGAGGGCTCCGAAACCCATTTGTGTTAAATCATTGAGTAAAAATTAAATGAATGGCCTGTCTTCTTCCATTAAAAGTCCCCCATGACTCAGTAGCCACAGCAGGCCTCTAACTGCAAGTAGAAATCTTTTGAACTACTCTCTGGTTAATACAGCCACCACTCATGAGAGTTGTTCTTCAGTCAGACTTCATCATCATCATCAATCGTATTTATTGAGCGCTTACTATGTGCAGAGCACTGTACTAAGCGCTTGGGAAGTACAAATTGGCAACACATAGAGACAGTCCCTACCCAACAGCGGGCTCACAGTCTAAAAGGGGGAGACAGAGAACAAAACCAAACATACCAACAAAATAAAATAAGTAGGATAGCCATGTACAAGTAAAATAAATAAATAAATAAATAAATAGAGTAATAAATATGTACAACCATATGTACCTCAGACTTGTAGGTAAGAGAAGCCGGCAGAAATACAGTCAGCAGTTGGGCTGCCATTTTTATGTTCTTATATGATGTTTTTAAATGATTATGCTAGGGCCTTATAGGATGATAAAGAAATGCAAATGGTGTTAATATGAAGCCATATCAATCCAAGCCATCTAATTTAATCGGTCAAAATCAGTCAGTGGTATTTATTGAGCGCCTACTCTGTGCAGGGCACTGAACTATGCTTGGGAGAGCAAAATACAACAGAGTAGGTAGCCGCTTTACCTCCCCCCAATGAGTTTACAGTCTAGAGGAGCCAACCTTATTCAGACGTTGTGGAGCGCACATAGGGTCTGCCACTCCCCTAGTTGTTTTGCCAAATAGTTACTGCCAAATGGAAGATATGGGATGGTTCTATTGAATTGGCTTGTTTTAATCTTAAAATGATGTTTGGAAAGCATCAAGATCCTGAGTGCCTTAGTACCCTACTTGTACTAAACCCCAGAAGTAGGAGGGGAAATTTCAAGTAAAACGAAGCTCAAATATTTTGTTTTATTTAGAAGAATCAAAAACCGACCTTTTTTACGAATTTGGATGGCCTTCAGTTTAGCAGCAGAATCCTCTTCTTATGCCTTCCCCCTTCCTCCTCAAATGTGGAGCAGTGCCTGGTCAGTTCCTCCCCAAAAGGTTTAGTAGAGTAATAGTTTTTATTAAGTTCTAAAACCATTTGGACATTAGACTATGCATCTAGAAGTTTATAATTCGACTTGCTTCGAGTTCTGCTTGTGAGCTGTAATTGAAGCGTGCCCCAATCAGCGCATGACTCAGAAACAAGAATTATGTTCTCACCTGGCTCACCCTACCTCAAATTTGTTTCAGGCTGCGAGCTCTGTCTAGTGGTGGGAGCGTGACGTCCCCTCCGCTTTCTCCAGCATTGCCGAAGTATAAATTAGCAGACTATCGCTATGGGAGAGAAGAAATGTTAGCACTTTTTCTAAAAGAAAATAAGGTAAGGAAAGTTTTGCATTGTGTCCGTGGGCTAGAAAGTGCAAATTATTTACATGGCAACGTCGGTCCCTAGAACTAGGCATATGGGAGTGAATTTATGTCAAATTAAGTAGTGATTTGGGATTGAGCAACATTTGACTTGAAAGTCTGCAGGAAGTAGGAAAGTGAATGAAAGAAGAAAAACTTCTTCAGGGGTGAGTCAAAAATGGAGATTAATAAGATTTTTTGGGGGGTTGCTGTCTGTTAATGTTGGAGAGAGTATCTGAGTTCTTAGTCTTTTTTTTTTTTTTGCCTTACAGATACCCTCAGATCTTCTGGATAAAGAGTTTTTGCCTATTCTACAGGAGGAGCCCCTGCCACCATTGGCACTTGTACCTTTCACAGAAGAAGAACAGGTCAGTCTCTCCCCAAGACGATGCTTGTTTTTTAAGTCACTTTCCAGGGGTGTGTTCTGTTAGCCATTCAGTTCTTCCAACTGATGTTTTTCTCTCTGATTATGTAAGTTCCTGGGGAATGTGAATTTCGTGTATATTTTGGCAGCTCTAAACTGTATAATACCAGGAGCTCTCCTTCCAGTGCCTCTGTGTCACAAGACTTGAAAAGCTGGATTGTTACCTTGGCCACACCAGGCACCGAGAGCTCATTTTCCTTTTTCACCAGCTCCTTAGCACCCACTTGCTCTCCTTTCTTTCACTGGTTCCCAGGCCACTTTGGCTTGTACTACGGGCACTGGGTCAGATTTGGGAATGAAGTGTCTTCTGGAGAGCATCTCTGGTAATTCAGCAAGACAGTGGACACATTCATTTCTGTCCTCTTCCCCACGGGGGAAAAAAATATCCAAAAAGGATTCCCATATTTTATTGTCAACATCAGTAGCAGCATTTTTAAGCTCTAATTTAGCGAACGCGTTGCACTAGGTGCCCAGGAGCATTGGAGAAGCAGCGTGGCTCGGTGGAAAGAGCATGGGCTTGCGAGTCATGGGTTCAAATCCTGCCTCCACCAATTGTCAGCTGTGTGACTTTGGGCAAGGCACTTAACTTCTCTGTGCCTCAGTGACCTCATCTGTAAAATGGGGATTAAGACTGTGAGCCCCACTTGGGACAACCAGATCACCTTGTATCCTCCCCAGCGCTTAGAACAGTGCTGTGCACATAGTAAGCGCTTAACATGCCATCATTATTTTTATTATATAATAAATAGAAGATGCTCTCTCCGCCCTTAGAGAAATAATGAAAAAGGGTAGGTTAGGAGTTACATATTGTAAACGTAGAATTGGTAAAAGGATAAGAGCATAGCTACAGGTGATAAAAAGGTAAGTAAGGAAATACATCTTTTAACAAATAAACCAAATATATAATAGTGTGGTATTTCTTAAAGCAGATAATCACAATGATAGTATTTTTTCAGTGAGTGGTATTGAGCGCTTTGTGTTCAGAGCACTGTATTAAGTGCTTGGGTGAGTAATCATCAATCGTATTTATTGAGCGCTTACTGTGTGCAGAGCACTGTACTAAGCGCTTGGGAAGTACAAGTTGGCAACACATAGAGACAGTCCCTACCCGACAGTGGGCTCACAGTCTAAAAGGGGGAGACAGAGAACAAAACCAAACATATTAACAAAATAAAATAAATAGACTAGATATGAACAAGTAAAATAAATAAATAGAGTAATAAAATAAATAAATAGAGTAATATGTGGTAAGCACTGTTCTAAGCACTGGGGCAGATACAAAATGATCACGCAAGTCACAATCCCTGCCCCACGTGGCCACAGTCTAAGTGGGAGGGAGAACAGGCATCGAATCCCCATTTTACAGATGAGGAAACCAAAGTACAGAGAAGTTAACTGACTTGCTCAAAGTCACAGCATGAATGAGGGCTAAGGTGGCTGGTCGGTTGTCAGTACTAAGATGGTTGGGATAATCAGGATGTTCCTGTTGGAGGAGGTGACCTCTTACGGATAACATTCTACAAACACGCTCTGTGGAACTATACACAAGGTAGTCTGAGGAATTGAGAGGTTTGAGGCGGGGGGCGTCCGGAAAGGAGGCCGTTACCTAAAGGAGAGAAGTGGCGTGCGTGTCTCTCTCTAGTTTTGAAACTCACTCTATGCTTTCCTTTTCTTGGCAGAGAAATTTTTCAATGTCTGTAAATAGTGCCGCTGTCCTACGGTTGACGGGCCGAGGCGGAGGAACAGCGGTAGGGGCTCCTCGAGGTCGAAGTTCCTCTAGAGGTCGAGGTGAGAGCCCTTCTCCGAGTACACACATCAGAAGCAGCAGAAGTCATCGAATGGCACCGGGGTGCAGGGTATTGGGACTGGTGCCAGACAACATCCCGATGAGGGTTAAGGCATCGTCCTTATAGAGTCCAAGGAAATCGTAAAAGGGTGATGAGAATGCAAAATTGCCCCGTCACGCAAATTTTACAAGTTACTAAATGATGAACTTGGCAAGTTTATTTGCTTCATTTTAGGAGTATAGCAAATGGTCAGACGTCAGCTTCCCATCTGTCTAATGTGGCTTTCCGTTTTTGCCACCAAACGTGTAGGCAGGATTGGGAAACTGTATTGAAAAGTCCCTTCCACCTGTCCCTTATACCAATAAAAACTTGGACGCTAACATGAGACGCTCTAATAATGGACCTTTTTACTTTTATAGGAAGGTTGCGTTTTACCCGGTAACACGAAGAGCTTCTAAATTGAATATTGTCACTTTATTCTCTTGCCAGACCTTGAAGCCATTTGTGGATATCTTCTGTTTATACTTTATGGTATTTGTTAAGCACTTACTATGTGTCAAGCACTGTTCTAAGCACTGGGGCGAATACAAGTTAATCAGTCCATATGGGGCTCAATGTTAATAAGTAGGAGGGAGAACATGTATTAATCCCATTTTGCAGCTGAGGAAAATGAGGCACAGGGAAGTGAAGTGACCCGCGCAAGGTCACACAGCCTGGATTAGAACCCTACTTTGATGTAGAACTTTTCGGGTCAGGAGAAGAGGGCACAGCTCTCACCCCTAATCATTTGTTGGGACTTGTCTGGATACTCCTTTCCAAATACTAATGTAGGGGAGGGGACTGTGGAAGCATTTCAGTCTTATTCATGGGATCTTCTCCTCGGAGAGGCAGACAGGAAGGAAAAGCTGAAGGAGCTCCCAGGGCAGCCACAGTTTCCAACTTCACAGCGCGTGGTGAAATACAGTGCAACGGAGTTGTTGGCATGTTCCCTGCAAACAAGGAGCTTACAGTCTAGAGGGGTGACAGCCATTAAAATAAATTATGAATCTATACATAATCAAGGCTGAGGGTGGGATGAATAGCACGTGCTTGAAGGGGCCTGATCCAGGTGCATAGGAGATGCAGAAGGGAGAGGGAGTAGGGGAAATGAGGGCTAAGTTGTCAGGGAAGGCCACGTGGAGGAGATGTGATATTGGCTCCGTGGAAAGAGCCCGGGCTTTGGAGTCAGAGGTCATGGGTTCAAATCCCGGCTCTTCCAGTTGTCAGCTGTGTGACTTTGGGCAGGTCACTTAACTTCTCTTTGCCTCTGTTACCTCATCTGTAAAATGGAGATTAAGACCGTGAGCCCCCGTGGGACAACCTGATCACCTTGTAACCTCCCCAGCGCTTAGAACAGCAGTGCTTGCCACATAGTAAGTGCTTAACAAATACCGTTATTATTATTATTAAACCTTGGAAGGCATGGGGAGTGGTGTTCTGCCGGAGATGAAGTGAAGGTGGGGGAGTTCCGGGCCAGAGGGAGGATGAGGGCAAGGGGGTTGACGGTTAGAGAGGTGAGATTGAGGAATAGTGAGTAGGTTGGTGTTAGAAGGGTGAAGTGTCTGAGTTGGGTTGTAGTAGGATGAACTCTTCCTTCCATTCTGGAGGAGGGATTTCAGAAGCTTTCAAAACCCCCATCACTGAAGGAGTCCATTGTTTTTTGATCTGATTATCTTGTAGCTACCCTAGTGCTTAGTACAGTGCTTAGTACATAGAAGCCTCGTAAGTATTATTACTATTATCATCACCCGTAAAGTGGGGTATGGAGCACATGACTTGGAGTTCTCTAAATTAGTTCAGGACTCCAGCAGTCTTGAGCTTCAAGAACTCGGATATTTGGCTCCTGCCCAGAGAGGAACCCAGAGGGACAACACCCATTTCTTCTATAGCGAGAGAATTACGTTGTTTAAAACCAATGTGAAGGAAAACTTGCACTGTAGTATTATGTTTTGAGATCACAAACGTACATAAAGGATTTCTTCTACTCTCATGACACATCTTTTCCAAACAGGCTTTCTTTGATAAATAGCCATTCACAAATTTCCTAACCGTGTTCTAGCCAAAATGTTTAGTGAAAAATCCATTTTATAGCTCAGCTGACTCTTCATCGATTTCCACTTTTTCCTGAAATTCAAGTGTTCCTCACTGTTCTCCTTTTTGTGCCTGCTTTCATTACCTTCTGCTTGGCATCTAAATGTTTGAAAGTGATTGTCATGTCAGAAATCAGTGGTTTATGCCAATTTAGCCTGTCAAAAATGATCATGCTGAAGAAACTATTGAATAATTAACAAAACCAAAGAAAAGTATTCAATATAGTAATAGCAAAAATAATGATAACGGTATTTGTTAAGCGCTTACTATGTGCCAAGCACTGTTCCAAGCGCTGGGGTAGATACAAGGTAATTAGGTTGTCCCACTTGGGGCTCACAGTCTTAATCCCTCAGAGAAGTGAAGTGACTTTCCCAAGGTCACACAGCAGACAAGTGGGAGCGCCGGGATTAGAATCCACTACTTCTGACTCCCAAGCCCGGGATCTTTCCACTAAGCCACACTGCTTCTCAAAAACACACATAGAGAAGCAGCGTGGCTCAGTGGGAAAGAGCACGGGCTTTGGAGTCAGAGGTCATAGGTTCAAATCCCGGCTCCGCCAATTAGCTGTGTGACTTTGGGCAAGTCACTTAACTTCTCTGGGCCTCAGTTACCTCATCTGTAAAATGGGGATGAAGACTGTGAGCCCCCCTGTGGGACAACCTGATCATCTTCTAACCTCTCCAGTGCTTAGAACAGTGCTTTGCACATAGTAAGCGCTTAATAAATGCCATTTTAAAAAAAACCAAACACACACGAAAGGCATTTTAGTCTTAATGTGAATGCAAGGCTTGACCCTGACAGTGAAGTTATAAATATATGAACAAACGACAAGTTTGTAGAAGCGTCTTTCACTTGATGTGATGTATGCAATATCTCTTCACCTTTTCCCCCCTTTCCCCTTGAAGTTCCACCTCATAAAAAGTTGGAATAAATGCTCTGTATAGTAGTAATGCTCATGGTATTTGTTAGCATGGGAAGAGACAAATTATCAGATCCAGACACCGTCCCTGACTTAGCATGGGGCTCATAAATCAGCGTTACGGAGAACAGGAATCACCCCCATTTTTCAGAAGAGGAGACAGGCTCAGAGAGGTCGAGATTTGCCTGTCATTGCCTGTCTAGAACCAATTCCTAGGCACAATTTATTTCCCTCCAGCCACTTGAAAAAAATATGGTATTTGCTTTAGTTTATGCTAGACACTGTACTAAACCCTAGGGTAAGTATAAGCTAATCAGGTTGAACGTATTACGTGTCTCACATGGAGCTCACAATTGTAATCCCCATTCTACAGATAAGGGAACCGAGGCACAGAGAATTTAAGTGGTTTGCCCAAGGTCACACAGCAGACATGTTGGGGAGCTGGGATTAGAAACCATTCTCTTCTGGCTCCCAGGCCTGTTCTCTATCCATTAGGCCATGCTGTTTCTCAGCTGTGGAGTGTGATTTTCTTTTGTTGACCAGAGAAGGGGTTGGAAAGTAAACATTTATTATGGACGAAGGGCTCAGAGAAAGCCTTCTACTAAGTGGATGTATTTATTTAGAAAGATTTATTTATTTAGTGATGGTAGGTGAATAGGTCAGACATATAGGATTGCCTTATGGTTTTTTTCCCCTCACAGTTTTTCTTTATAACTACCATTTTCACTTCTCCAGGATCATTTCAGGATCATTTTTAGACTGTGAGCCCACTGTTGGGTAGGGACTGTCTCTATATGTTGCCAATTTGTACTTCCCAAGTGCTTAGTACAGTGCTCTGCACATAGTAAGCGCTCAATAAATACGATTGATGATGATGATGATTTCAGAGTAGTCTCACAGATATGTTTATAATCCAGGGTAATGCGACTGACTTCTGGAGCAGTCTTCCTACTTAGTTATCTACGAAGTTTTCTTAATTTTTTTCATAATAAGAGCTTATTATGTGCTAAGCGCTGGAGTAGACTCAAAGTTATGCCAGTCTCAGACTCGGTCCCTGTCCCACCTTGGGCTCACAGCCGCAAAGGGACGGAGAAGGTATTTATCTCCATTTTACAAGTGAGGAAACTAAGAGCCAGGGAGGTTTCAAGGTCAACCCAGGTTTCTTGGCTCCCAGTACTTTGCTCTTTCCACCAGACCCCGCTACCTCCCTTGTAGAGATTGTCTTTAGTCTTGGGTTGATTTTCATTCATTCATTCAATCGTATTTATTGAGTGCTTACTGTGTGCAGAGCACTGTACTAAACGCTTGGGAAGTACAAGTTGGCAACATATAGAGACGGTCCCTACCCAACAGTGGGCTCACAGTCTAGAAGGGGGAGACAGAGAACAAAACATATTAACAGAATAGAATGATTAGAATAAATATGTACAAATAAAATAAAGTAATAACTCTGAAGCTTATTTAAATACGAAAAGTTGTATATTTTTTATTACCCAACTCATAGCTGCTTTGGATTATTGTACCTACCATAAGTCTAGTGGTAGATAAGATGTTTGCTACATGCCTATTCATCACGTTACTATTTTAAATGAATTAGTTATCCTAAGCACAGCTTGTTTTTCAAATGTATTTTCTATAGGAACTTAACCTGTCCTCGCTGCAGATTTTGCACAATTTGTGTTTTAAAATATAAGCGAGCTGCTTCCTTTTTGGTTTTTATTAATTTTTCCTGGTGTTATTAGGTCAATTACTACAGTAAAAACGGGTGAAAGTTGGTAGGGAAATATTACATTTCTGGATAAATATCAGAATGTAAAGATGATATTCGTCAGTGCTTTAATAAATGGTGTTCTTAATGACTTGCTGCAATGAAAGTAAAGAGAATGCCCCTGGTAAAATCAATATATTGTCTAATTCCTGAAAAAAAACCTTTCCATTTGACTCTTACTCTTTGAGTCTTAGAACCATTACTCTCAGTTTAATCCTGGATTTAATAAGAGGAACCATGGTTTTATAGTTCTGGAGGATTGCTGGTTTGTGATATCCTTTGATGGAATTTCCAAATTCCTTTGTAAGACAGGCTTGCAGCAGTTTTTTTAAATGGTATATGTGCACCACAGAGCTCTTCTGTATACTCATTATTCTAGAACTATACACGTTAAATATTCACATAATTTATTGCCTTAGGCATTGGGGAATACATGCATATAAAATAGCTTTCGAAAGCCATACTCTGCATCATTATAGTCTTTTACCTAATATATTAATTAAAAGACTGAATACAAAATTCAGGTGAAAACTCACATTTTGTAAAACGAAGGCATTTTTCAGTTAAAATCAATTTAGATGGAAAATCCAGGTCACTAAATGAGTCTTTTTAAAGAGGAGTCAGCAAGCGTGTTTCAAAATTTTGTTTAGGATAGGAAAAATGGCTTCGTAACAGGTTTGGATGTTTGACTGTCCTTTTCTTTTATTTTACAGGCCGAGGCCGAGGAGAAGGTGGTTTCTACCAAAGAAGTTTTGATGAAGTGGAGGGTGGATTTGGGCGAGGAGGTGGTAGGGAAATGCACAGATCCCAGAGCTGGGAAGAAAGGTAAAACAGAATTATGCATCTGAACAAAGACATCCACTACATGAAACCTCTCTTTTGTTCCTCTTTTTCCTCTAAGACATGAAAGGCTATTGGGATAGGTTTGTAGATGAAGGAATTTACAAATATGAATTATTCATGCTCTAGCTAGGGTAAAGATTAAATAATACTACATTAAGACTTTTAATTTCTGGGTTGTTATTGGTTCTGAATAGAAATAGATCACTTTGAGTAGAGACTCAAAGAGAGTAGACAGTACTAAGGATAACCTGGTCACCGCAAGTATCCTAGTTGGGATTTGTAGGGCATTTTGGTTATTGCCAGGCTTCCATTTTGTAGTTTACATTAAATTCAGAGGGAGAGTGAGTGCTCTTTTGGACTGCTGCTAAAACCTTGTTTGAACCTCTCTTTTTGTCTTTGAAGGGGAGACAGAAGGTTTGAAAAACCAGGGCGAAAAGATGCAGGTAAGGTGACTTAACAATTTGAAATTGTTGTATTGATAATTTTAAAATTTTTTTTGCTATCACTGTATCTGTTGTAAGACTCATGTGGGGCCAGATTAATCTAAAAATGAAGTTGTCACTTCTTGAATCTAACAGAGGGTCTGTAAAGGGCTGCTCCAGGTCAAATATGCAGTAATAGCATCCTCCTAACGGTTACTTTAGGGTAGCAAGGAAGAAACGAGTGCAGCCATAATGCAGCCCAACGTGTGTGTGGGGACTATCTGCTCATTTGTTCTTTTGAAGAAGTGGGCAGGATAAAAGCGACTGTGTATGTGGAGCAGAGTTATACAATTTGCTTTACGTTGTAAAACTTTGTCAGGCACTTTCAGTTTCCTGGAAGAAAGTCATGGGGTCCGTGCAAAATAATGAGTACAAGGACCGGGGCCAAATCAAGGGCCTAAAGCGTGGACTTGGAGGTTGGCCTGCCCATTCCACCGGAACACCAATAATTCCCTTGCTGATCCTATTAACAGGGCCACCATCTGGGACAGTACAAAGCTAGCACACGAATCAAACCTTCCCAGGATGGCTGCCACACATACACAGCATCCAAGGAGTTACCACTCTAAACCCCTCCCCAGTTTCCTCTGTTCCACCTGCATGGCTGCCACTGCTCAGTAAAGGAGGGGCTGGCTGGAAGTATTGCCGGGGAGACAATGTCGACCTTTGTGGTCGAAACTCAGCTCTGGCCCCAAGCACTGGGGGTCCCGACTCTGTCATTGCTGACCCCTCCGCCGTCCTCCCAGCCATCCACAGCCCCAGGAACGAAGCCCACTCTCTGCCTGAGTCTCAACAGACCTGGCTTGTAAATGGGGCTCTTGCCCTGCAACTGGCCCAGCCTGGGCTCGGGGCGGGCAGGGGATGCGTGGCCTAGGGGAAGAGCCCGGGGGTCCTAAAACCAGCCGACGAGGTGTATCGTGGAAGCCCTGGACCTCCCCTTCCCACCCTGTGATTTTAGAAAGTCCAGCCGTGATCTGACCCGGTGAGAGGCCGACTTGGCGTTGACATCCTACTGTCCAAAACTGAGACCATTGGACACTGCTAGTTCTCAGTCTTCCCCTTTGCCCATAGCGCGGCTCCTCTTCCCCAGGAAGATCTCCTAGCCGGACAGCAATGGAGACCAAAGCTCCTTTTGCCACTTGAAGGAAGGGAAGGGTCTCCAATTAGACTTGACTGCTGAGTGGGAAGCCTTCTGATGATGCCTGTTCCGTGGCAGGGCCTGGAGTCCGCGGAGCAAAAGGGAGTGACAGAAGTGGGGTGGAGAACAAGGGTGTTTGCAAGGCAGAGGAGGCCTGGAGCCCACAGTCCAGCCCTCAGGAGGATACAGAGCTTGGTTTTAAGCTAATACAAGTTAGTAGTTGTCTGATTTGTATCGTGTTGTTATTGATATATTATATATATATGTATATATATGTGCATATATATAACATATATATATAATATATCAATAACAACATGATGTATGTATATATATATATATATATATATATGTATATATATATATATATATAACCCATGAGTTGGTTTTAGCCTCGAGTTTGAAAATGCCATGGCAACCACCCATAGTGAACGTGGGCAGCTGATTGGCACTATCATTAGAGGCCAAGAAGTTAAAATAAAGCATCGAACATCTTCATTCCTGGTTTGGTTTAGAATTCTTTCGTTTGGTGTCGTCGTTTCTCTAGCACTTGTCATCATGCTTCGGGGGGGCTGCTTTTTAACCATTTTAAATGTACCTTTTCAGAGGAAAGGTGAATGTTTCATCTTGTCCAAAACAGTCACCAGGTCAGGGAAAAACCCCTTTAACTCTCCCTGGCCTTGCTGGTGCCTGTTGAAGTAGTGCGGTTGAAAACAGGAAATGTGGTTGGAACATGGGCACTTTCAAGGAGCTCCCTTCTCTAAATAGGGACATGATGTATACCCAGGATGGGAGAGAGGCCTGGCATAAATAGGAACTAGCGTCAACTAGCTTCAAGTGTTACCTGTAGTAAAATAAAAATACCGTGCCTGTTTATATGTATCCTGGTTAATCTGCATCTGAGGGAAAGCCACCACTTAATGTAATCATTAGCCAAATTTCCCTAGACTCAAACTTCAGCGAGAAATACTAGAAATTTCTTTTAAAAAATCTCCATGATCAGGTTTGCCGTTAAATCGAACAGGACAAGTTGTTATTCTTGTCCATTACCTCACGCTGTGACATGTACTGTTTCAGCAGCTCCTCAGTTGATCTGCAGATTTTCCTGAAGTTATCAGGCAGTCAGTAGGTAGATTTAAAGATCAGCAGATAATAGTTTGTCTTAATGTGTTGTCAATTTTTCATACGATTAAGGCACAGTGTATGTTGTTGGGGAAATGGTTTACGTGACCATGTATTAGAACTTTTGGATTCATTTAACATCTTCAGTAAAAAATAAAGTGTATCCTTTCTTGGAATAGTTTCTTATCTTTTTTTTTAGTGTCTGAAAGACACCCAGAACGTCAAATTGGGTTTAGTTGGTCTCTAGTGCTACCAACTGCCTTAGTACCGTGCCCATTGCTTAATACAGTGCCGGGCATGTAGTAAGTGCTGAACAAATACCATTAATAAAAAAGAAAACTGCCAGAAGTTGCTGTACTGGAATAGATCAGGGGTTTGTTTTCTAGGAAGAGTGACACCTGCTTTGGCCTCTACTAAATGTTTTAGATAGTGGTCTTTAGTGAATGTTTTAATGAAAAGCAAACAGCTCATAATTTGGTGTATTTTAAGGAAGCACGAGAAACAGTTTGGCCTAGTGGAAAGAGCACGGGCCTGGGGGTAAGGAGGACTTGGGTTCTAATCCTGATCTGCCACTTGTCTGCTGTGTGACCTTGGGCAAGTCATTTAACGTCTCTGTGCCTCAGTTACCTCGGCTGTAAAATGGGAATTAAGACTGTGAGCCCTATGTGGGACAAGGACTCTATCCCACCCAATTATTTTGTATCTACCCCAGGGCTTAGTACAATTCTTGGCATCTAGTAAGGGCTTAACAAATACCATTAAAAAAAAAAGAGACTAGTAAGTGAGGGATGTTATGACTCCCGTAAAATGAGGGTGGTTTTCTTGCAGAACCCCATTTTAAGGAAAAATGGCAGAGAGGCAGTGTGGCCTAATGGAAGGAGCAAGGAGTGGAGAGTTAGGAGATGCAGGTTAGAGCCCCAGCAGTAATGGTAATCATAGTATTTATTAAACTCATATCCTGTGCAAAGCCTTAAGTTCTGGGAGACATACAAAATAATCAGATCAGACATTGTTCCTGTTCCCCACAGGGCTGTCAGCTCCTTGTGGGCAGGGAATGTGCATTTTTATTGTTATATGAGCAAGCCACTTGGCTTCCTCATCTGAAAATCTGAGATAAAATACCTGTTCTTCCTTTGTCCTGGACTGTCAGTCAGTCAACTGTATTTATTGAGTGCTTATTGTATGCAAAGCACTGTACTAACCCCTTGGGAGTGTACAATATAACAATAAACACACACATTTCCTGGCCACAAATGACCCTATGTCCGATGTTTTCCATGTATATATACAACCATTTCTTCTGACAGCTCCTCACACTACATTTAAGCAGATACACCTGGTCAGAAGAATATTCCCCAATTTTGCTGTCTTGTTCCACCCCAAATGCATAGTGAAAACATATATTCTGGTAGAATTGAATTGTAATTTTAGTTACTCAACAATTAAGTGAGAAAGGAAGAGATGGGCTGATTTTAATCCCTCTTGTTTCCTACCAAGCTTCCTGACTATTTTTCCCAAAGGAATTGACAGCGCGCTCTCATCTTATTAGTTGGGTAGAGGGAACAAAAGACGGGTGAATATAGGTTTCTTGCCGTGATAAATGCCAGGGTATGAGCGGTAGCTGAACTTTCCCTTGATGGAGTCATGAGATATGCCCAATTTTAGTACAAAATTTAGTACTATGCTTAGAACAGTTCCAGTGCTTAGAACAGTGCTTTGCACATAGTAAGCACTTAACAAATGCCATTATTATTATTATTATTACAAAAGAGATCCCGTCGTTTAGAAGACTCTTCTATTAGTCAACTTTGTGAACTTTTAAATGCAGATTAAGGCTGTGAGCCCCACATGGGACAACCTGATCACCTTGTATTCCCCCCCCCCCCCCCAGCGCTTAGAACAGTACTTCGCACATAGTAAGTGCTTAACAAATACCATCATTATTATTATTATTTTACACCTTTATTGCAAAATTGAATTATCAAGTGAAGTTGTTGGCCATCATTTTGTGTAGAAAGGAAGAAACAATGAAAAATCAGCTCTTTAATTTTGGTATATATTCCTTTATTACAGTTCAAGTTTGTAGGATACTTGAGGGGAAAATGTGTATTTCCACCAGTTTTTACTTCAGAGTAATATTCACCCAACCTGCTGGCCCCTTCATTCATTCATTCATTCATTCATTGTCGTATTTATTGAGCGCTTGCTTTGGCAGAGCACTGTACTAAGCGCTTGGGAAGTACAAGTTGGCAACATCTAGAGACGGTCCCTACCCAACAACGGGCTCACAGTCTAGAAGGGAAGGGAAGGTCCCTTCTCTTCCCTCCAGCCATTAATCAAAACGGGTGGAGCTGGAGGGGAAGACCAGATACATGTTCATTCATTCATTCAATCGTATTTATTGAGCGCTTACTGTGTGCCGAGCACTGTACTAAGCGCTTGGGAAGTACAAGTTGGTGACATATAGAAACGGTCCCTACCCACATGTGAGGTGCAGTTGCCCTAACTTCCTCTTTGCTGGGGTTGGGATGGCAGGGGGTAGAAGAAGGGAACAGCCTCCAGAGTTGAAAGATAAATTTCAGCATTGTTAAGTCTTGAACGTTTACTTGGCAAAACATTCAGTGTTGAGTGTCCTGTTCTTAATATGTAATTCTGTTGTGATCTCACATGGGCCATCTTATTTAGGACTAATGTGATTCAATTTCGATAATGAAGCTTGCTGCTAATGTTAAAATGAGTGGGTGCTGCAAATATTATGGATAAAAATAATACTAATAAGAATATGAGCGTAAAAGGAAAAATACGTTGGAGAACTTTCATTCATTCAATCGTATTTATTGAACGCTTACTGTGTGCAGAGCGCTTGGGAAGCACAAGTTGGCAACGTAGAGAGACGGTCCCTACCGAACAGCGGGCTCACAATCTAGAACAAATGTAAACTGGTGCATTTTAATGAAAGGTACATCGAAACAGGAGGTAGACTGTGTTCAAGGTAGGGTCTGTCATTCCCGCATCAAGTTTTTAAGCCCAAGTTTGATAAAACTTCATCAGTAGTGTCATCTTCAAGTAAGGGGGCCAACTATACACACATACACAAACAAGCTTATATGCGCACTGTGAAAAAAATGGAAATTTCAGTCATTCAGCTGCTTCTAGTAATATAATAATGATAATAATAATGATGGCATTTATTAAGCACTTGCTATATGCAAAGCACTGGGGAGGTTACAAGGTGATCAGGTTGTCCCACGGGGGGCTCACAGTCTTAATCCCCATTTTACAGATGAGGTAAGTGAGGCACAGAGAGGTTAAGTGACTTGCCCAAAGTCACACAGCTGACAATTGGAGGAGTTGGGATTTGAAATAATATGAAATACGAAATTTAAATAATAGTAATATGAAATTTTAGGTGGGCTAGTGGGAGAAAACCCACTTCAGGCATTGTATATGATAAGGGACTGAATCCAGTTTGCCACTAATTAATCCTTAGCTTCCTGATTATATGTTTTAGGGATTGAACTGGGCTTCTTCCTGATCATGAGATCCAAGAGCAAAATGAGCAAGGCAATAGTACTTAGAGTAGGAATCAGGGAGACCTGCAGTTTTTTATTTTTCACATGAATCACCCATCATTCTGTGCCTGTCCAAAAACGGTAGCTAGTGATAGTTTTTTGACTGGCTCATACCTCTCCAAAGAAAGTATCACCTCTGTATATCATCTCAAATTGGAGAAATTATAAAAAAGTGACACCAGAATGTTGATAATGCGAGTTCCATGTTTGCTTTTTAGTGGGATACTTCAGAAGAAAGGAATGGTCAAAATTATTTTTGCTTATATTCTGAGAATTCTATATTGTCGGTTTGTGAACTTGTAAACACCCTATGTTTTCAAGATTTTAAGGTGTTCTGTTTTTTAAAGCAGCATGGCCTAATGTTGCCCGGGAGTCAAAGGACCTGGATTCCAAGCCTGGCTCTGCCGTTTGTCGGCTGTGTGACCGTGGGCATGTCACTTTACTTCCCTGTGCCTCAATTACCTCAATCTGTAAAATGGGGATTTAGGCTGTGAGCCCCATGTTGGACATGGACTGTTTCCAACCTAATTATGGTTTTTTTTAATGGTATTTAAGCGCTTTACTTGTGACAAGCATTGTTGTAAGCACTGGGGCAGATACAAGATAATCAGATTGGACACAGACCATCCTATTTTGAGAAAAATTAAATATATTTTGATGTGACTAGAACCTTTTTGGGAAAGGAAGACAATTGCATTGTATGCAAGGTCTACTTTTTTATTTATTTAAGCGTGCAAATGTTACATTCAAACGAATGCACATAAACTTGGTGGATTCTGATTTTATAAGCAAATTAGATTCACTCTTATTTTGGGCGCTTAAGTTTTTTTTGTGCAGAGTATTGCACTAAGCATTCATTCTCATCTTGGAGCTCGTCAGATTTACATACGTTTTGTATTAAGTTTATTGTTATACACTTCTACCAAAAAATTTGAAAATGTAGGAATTGATGTAAGAAAGAAAGCATTACCTTTATCTTTAAAAAAAAATATTAGACTGCTCTTTGCAGTCTTAGGGAGAGAAGCAGCGTGGTTTAGCGGAAAGAGCACGGGCTTGGGAGTCAGAGGTCATGGGTTCTAATTCTGACTCTGCCACTTGTCAGCTGTGTGACTTTGGACAAGTCACTTCACTTCTCTGCGTCTCAGTTACCTCATCTGTAAAATGGGGATTAAGACTGGGAGCCCCAAGTGGGACAATCTAATTACCTTGTTTCTACCCCAGTGCTCAGAACAGTGCTTGGCACATAGTAAGCGCTTAACAAAGACCAGGATTATTATTATGATTATATTTGTGTCTTTTATGCCCAATTGTATTTGATATGCTGATTTAAAAATTCTAAACACCTGATATCTCATCACCTTACAGATATCGCTTTATAGATATCTTCAATTCTTAGGAAGAAAAAGCTTAAGGCCAAAGTTTGTCATAATTTTGTCTACTACAAAAACCAGGTTTCCTCTTCACTGCCCCTTTGTGATAATTTTAATAAAATCTTGACAAATTTGTAGAGCTGTGACACATAAGCAGAGCTTAGAGCCTTTATGTTAATGGGATTTATTTAGAGTTGGAATTACATCTTTATCATAAACTAGGGGTTTAAGTCAGTTTTGTTTGGGGTCTCCAGTTTCATAGTGTCCATTTTACCCCTTTTACAGTGCTGTACCATTTAATTAAACTTGATCAGCTGTGGGAGTCTTCAATTCTCTATTTCAGGGTCAATGCAGTTTTAATCATAGCTTAGTAAATTCAGCAGGTGGCACTTCTGCTTTCCTAGGATTTGTTCTGAAGTTTGGATTCAGTACCGTGCAGTTTAGCCACTCCTGTGGGCACGCATACGTCATGCACCTCGTTTTGTATGCATTGGATAGGTATAAAGGGATAGAGAAAAGGCCATCAGATAAATGATGAAGGGAAATAAGCTGTAAGTTTAGCTGGGTAGTTTTAATGTATTAAAATGAACGGAGCCAGGATCCAAGCCTATCCGACCAATCCAAGGTCAGAAATCTGGAAGTTATCAATGTGCTGTCCGTTGATACGGATTTCCAGGTCAGTCCTGTCCGGGCTCTTAGAGTCTGCTGCAGGGAGTTCAGGGAGAGTCTTATCAAAATTCTCCATCTTGATTTGATATTCACCTCTGGGGCCTCGGGTCAGCATCGATGCGAAACAGTGATGTAACATGATCTCAGATGGTAGATAGGATGTCCTCCTTTGGCACGTTTCTCCCGTTCCCTCTTGTGTAGCAGAGAGGAAAATGACTAGCTCGAAGTGGTGAGGCGTTTCCTGCCGGAGAAGAGTAGCCAGAGGACTGGATGACGTGATGGGGTGGTAATAGGTCAGCGGAAACATGAAAAACGGGCATTCTTCCGTGCTGATGTTGTCCAGGTGGAAGTCCACAGTCGTCTGGCAAAGTTTGCCGTTTTCACGTTCCTGATAGAGAACAGCGGAGACTCGAACGCTGGTTAGCGGGCTTGGGCGAGTGTTGGCCACTTGGAAAATGAGGTTCGGCTGGCCTTCGGTGTGAGCTACTACTGCAGAATAGGTAAAGCGGATTGAGAAAGCCCTGTTCTTTGGTCGGGCAATCTTTGCCACGAAGGCCCCTAAATAAGAGAAGGAGATAAGTTCAGTTAAAGAAGATAGAGCTGTTTCAGGGAACTTTTTAAAGTAGTAAAGTCAGTGATGACTTATCCTCTGACCAGGCACTCTCACCTACATGAAGGAGAGTAAAAAGAGGGCTGTGAAAATATTTGCATGACCCCTTCAGAAATTGACTTGAAACTACTACAACTCAGTTAACGTTTTGTTCATGCAGATTTTATCCTTTTTCTTTCCTACAATTTTGACATCTATTATAGTATTAACCAGAGGTAATTTTTTTTTAAAAATTAAGTGCTAATCAGGTCCCTCATGTCTTAATCTCCATTTTACAGATGAGGTAGCTGAGGTACAAAGAATTCATTCATTCATTCAATCCTGTTTGTTGCGTGCTTACTGTGTGCAGAGCATTGTACTAAGCACTTGGAAAGTGCAATTCAGCAACAGATAGAGACAATCCCTACCCAACAACGGGCTCACAGTCTAGAAGGGGGAGACAGACAACAAAGTAGGCAGGTGTCAATACCATCAAAACAGATAAACAGAATTATAAAATTAATAATAAAATAGAGTAATAAATATGTATAAATATACACAAGTGTTGTGGGGAGGGGGAGGGGGTAGAGCAGAGGAAGGGAGTAGAGGTGATAGGGAGGGGAGGAGGAGCAGAGGAAAAAGGGGGGGCTCAGTCTGGGAAGGCCTCCTGGAGGAGTTGAGCTCTCAGTAGGGCTTTGAAGAGGGGAAGAGAGCTGGTTTTGAGGATGTGAGGAGGGAGGGCATTCCAGGCCAGAGGTAGGATGAGAGTGAAGTATAGACTGAAGAGGAGAGAGACAGGAGGATGGGAGATCAGAGAGGAGGTGGATGCGGTAATCCAGTTGGGATAGGATGAAAGAGTGAACCAACAAGGTAGCTGTTTGGATGGAGAGGAAAGGGCGGATCTTGGTGATGTTGTGAAGGTGAGACCGGCAGGTTTTGGTAACGGATTGGATGTGTGAAGTGAATGAGAGAGCGGAGTCAAGGATGACACCAAGGTTGCAACTTGCCAAAGGTCACACAGCAGAGAAGTGGCAGAGCCAGAACAAGAACCCAGGCCCCCCTGACTTCCAACCGATGCTCTAGCCTGTGACTGTGAGCCCGCTGTTGGGTGGGGACCGTCTCTATATGTTGCCAACTTGTACTCCCGAGCGCTTAGTACAGTGCTCGGCACACAGTAAGCGCTCAATAAATATGATTGAATGAATGAATAGCCACTAGGCTATGCGCTGTACTAAGCGGTTGGGAGAGTACAGTACAACTGAGTGGATAGACAAGGAGCTTACATTCTAGAGAGGGAGGTATGTTTAGACATTTTTGTCTTACTGGTGCTCTGTTTCTATTTCTGCACTTATATGGTCAAGGAATTCTTAAGGTTTCGTGCAATTCTAGATGAATCAGTCCATGTTTCCCCACTCCTCAAGGACCACTAGTGGTTGCCTATCCACCTCTTCATTAACTAGTAACTCTTCTTTCACTTTAAAGCCTTTAACCACCTTGCCCACTCCCATCTTATGTCACTGATTTCCTACTACAACCCAGCACACTCACTTACCTCCCGTAATACCAACCTACTCACTGAGCCTCAGTCTCGCCTGTCTCGCCACCAATCTCCTGCCCATGTCCTGCCTCTGGTCTGAAATCCCCCTCGTCCCCCTCTCCATCCCCCCCGTCTTACCTCCTTCCCTTCCCCTCAGCACCTGTATATATGTATATATGTTTGTACATATTTATTACTCTATTTATTTATTTTACTTGTACATACCTATTCTATTTATTTTATTTTGTTAGTATGTTTGGTTTTGTTCTCTGTCTCCCCCTTTTAGACTGTGAGCCCACTGTTGGGTAGGGACTGTCTCTATATGTTGCCAATTTGTACTTCCCAAGCGCTTAGCAGTGCTCTGTACATAGTAAGCGCTCAATAAATACGATTGATGATGATGATGAAATTCCCTCCCTCCTTCATATCCATAAAACCACCACTCTTCCCAACCTCCAGAGGCCTTTTCCCCCATTTGCCCATCTCCCTCTTCCTTCTAACTTGCCTAGGAACTTGGCCCTCTATCCTCTAAGCACTTGATATTCACTTAGCCCAAATCCACAATTTATTTAATGTCTCCACCTCTAGACTGTATGCTCCTTGTGAGCAGGGAATATGGTTGCCAACTCTATTATATTGTACTTGCCCAAATACTCAGTACTGTGCACACCATAAGCACTCAATCAGTACAATTGATTGATGGATTGTCACCTGAGAATACTGATGCAACCACAAACAAAATATTGAACATATAATTAATGCTTCCAAAGACAGATTTTACGTTTGACGAGTTCTTACTCTTGTAGACACTTTCAACTCTAAACTTTATCGGATTAAGTCCCTACTATTTGTCCAGCATTGTGCTAAGCACAGGGGAAGATGCAAGATAATCATATTGAACAGTTCCTATCCCACACAAAGCTCACAGTTCGAGTTAGGATGAGTAGGAATTTGAGTAGGAAGTAAAGCTGAGGAAACTTTAAGACAGAGAGGTTAATGTTTTGCCCGAAGCACAGCAAGTCAGAAGCAGAACTGGGATTAGGATCCGGGTCTTCTGATTCCCGGTTTCATGCTCTTTAGATTAGGCTATGTTCATTTTTTTTAGCCTAGTGTAATTAAAAGAAAATTTGTGGCTATGAAAAAAATGTTCCAAAGCCACTGCTCTAGACTAAATGTTAGTGATATTAAGACTAGCAGTGTAATGATGCCAATACATATGAAAGTCTAAGGACCTTAATTATGTGACAGCCACAATATTTTATTTATAGAACTTCTGTACATATCCATACATTACTTATAATGTCCATCTCCCCCTCTAGACTTTAAGTTCGTTGTGAGCAAGGAACGAGTCTACCAACTCTGTTGTACTTTCCCAAGCGCTTAGTACAATGCTCTTCACACAGTAAGTGCCCATTAAATATCATTGGTTGATCAGTCATTCAGTTGTATTTATTGAGCACTTAACTGGGTGCAGAGCACTGTACTAAGCGCTTGGCAGAGTCCAGTAGAATAACAGACACATTCCCTGCCCACAACGTGCTTACAGCTTAGAGGGATGTAAATATATTAAACAAACTCAATATAATTTTAAAAAGGCTTTGCTTATGGTATTTGGATTTCTGGTTGCATTTCAACCCTTAAGCACTAGAATTTTGGTGAATGGTAGCCAAGGATTATTATGAACTTTTTGTGTTCTTAAAGTGTAAAAAATGTTGCATATAGGATCCAAGACTTCAATCTATTAGTTTACTCAGAGAACATTATACTTACCTAGGCTCATTCAGATAAATTTTATAGGATTTGATTCGGCAGACCTTGTTCAGGTGAAAAATTGAGTGAATTTACCAGCCTGGAGAACATTTTAGAACATTTCTATTTATATGTAGTACCTCATTTGGTTTTATGCACTTAAAGTATGGTTCAACTGAGAAAAGGGAAAGAGTAACCTTCTTGGTTAAGCAAATGCATCTTTTCCTCTACTTGAAAGTTATTCCTTCTCAGACATGAACAAAAATACTTCCCATTGTGTTTGAAATCAAACATAAGTTCCTGGTTCAATAGCAACAGTCCTCTAGACTGTGAGCCCGCTATTGGGTAGGGACCGTCTCTATATGTTACCAACTTGTACTTCGCAAGCGCCTAGTACAGTGGTCTGCACACAGTAAGCGCTCAATAAATACGAATGAATGAATGAACGAACAGCATTTATTAGAGCACTCGAGGTCCTTGGACTATACTGTGAAAGAGATGAGCTCTCTGCCCTTCAAGAGCTAATGGTTTAATGCTGTTCTCCTTAGATCTTTAATGCCTTCAAGGCAGATGGTTGGAAATTAATAATAATCTTGATATTTGTTAAGCACTTACTATGTGCCACGTACTGAACTAAGTGCTGGGGTAGATACAGATAAGCAGATCAGAGACAAACCCTGTCCCATATAGGGCTCACAGTCTGTGGGGGAGGGAGGACGGGTGTTTCATCCCCATTTTCAGATGAGGAAACTGAGGCACAGAGACATTAAGTTTATTTATTTATTTATTTTACTTGTACATATCTATTCTATTTATTTTATTTTGTTAGTATGTTTGGTTTTGTTCTCTGTCTCCCTCTTTTAGACTGTGAGCCCACTGTTGGGTAGGGACTGTATATGTTGCCAACTTGTACTTTCCAAGAGCTTAGTACAGTGCTCTGCACACAGTAAGCGCTCAATAAATACGATTGATGATTAAGTGACTTGCTCAAGGTTACTTATTGGAGAAGAGGCCGAGCTGGGATTAGAAACCACGGTCTTTCCAAATGGTAACTTTTATATGATAAAGTGACACATGAAGGCTCATCTGCAAAAATAAAGCTAGTTAAAACCCCTTACGGATGCTGCGGTATTATAAATGTTTTCAGAAGTTTATCTTTTAAGCGAACTCTTTTGTACTTCATAGACTTCATTCTCGGGAGGATCTGAGAAATCTGCAAACACTCTGAGATTAAATTTCTGCACACCGCTGTTTAGTCAGGAAGTCCGTATCTCGTTCTTGACACTGTTTCCACCTGAGTAGAAATTACCTGTGATAAAGGCCTCAAGCATGAGTCCCAGGAGCATCTGTATGGCAAGCAGGGCAATGGCACCGGGGCAGTCGCCGCTTGGGAACATGGTACCGTAGCCAATTGTGAGTTGTGTCTCCAGAGAGAAGGAAAACGCAGCTGTGAAACTGGTGATGTACTTGACACAGATAGTGTGGTTTTCAGGTGGGGCATCGTGGTCTAACTCCAGATCACCATTCATCTCTGCTAGTACATACCAGAGCACTGCAAAGAGAAGCCAGTGGATGACAAAAGAAGCTGAAAAGACCAGCATCATCCACCTCCAACGCGTGTCCATTAAGATTCCCCAGGCATCACGGAGATAAGCTACGCCTCCTCTTTGTGCGCCATCCATTTGGAGGGTACTGTGGCCATCTTTGGTGACCATCCTCTGGTATCTCTGAGTCAGGAGAGGGGCAGTGGTTTTGCTCTTACTGCCGTCCATCATCCTCTGTAATGAAAAGAGTGAATCAGTCTTTCGTGTTTTTCATTTAAGTATTCGAAACCTCGGAAGGGACCAAGTTTTGCAAAAAAAAATATGAACGACCACGTGTGCACCAGGAAGGAATAACTTGAGTGAGATTAGCTATTGCTCTCCATGACAGTGAGTGCTGTCAAACTAGATTTCACATTGTTTTCCTGTTTCCCAACTCATATACACATAATTGATCATTTTTTTGAGCACGTTATGTGTGTAGAATACTACTAAGCGCTTGGGAGAGAACAAAGAAGCAGACATATTCTCTGCCCACAACGAGCTTAAAGTCTAGAGGGGTAGCAACCCATGGTTAAAATGTGCAGCCAAACATATAGGCTGCTAAAGTTCTTTAGCCCTTCACGTGCTTTTTAAACTTATATTTTCTGTTCACCGTTAACTGCTTAAGCAGTATTTGAGTGTTTTGTACTTGTAGTGCACTGCACGAGGTAGTTGAAACAGGGGAAGCGGTCCCTTCCCTCATGGAGCTGTCATTGGAATGGTTCTAATGATTGGATCTCTCCCCTATAAAGCAATGATCTAAAGAGTTTATATTAGACAATTGTTATAAGCTTGAGTGGAAGATGAATTTTTTTGTGGGGATTGGTGGGGTAGTAGCTTTCCATATTAAACGGCCTCAGACATTTTTAGCTAAAGATGCATTTACAGTATTTCACATTACAACCCCTTGGTGGAACGCTTGCTTTAGTGAATATTTCAGGCTGTTGCTGATGGAAGACTTTACTAAGAAAAAAGAGAAAACTTTTAGCTTCTCTTCCCGTCTTCTAAGGAGATTAGTAGAATAAGTTGTCTACATGAGTGAGGGAGAAGGGACCTGTTTATATCGGAGAAGCCAGGGGAAGTAAAGCCCCATAGAAATACTGGATTGTCATTCCTTATTATTGTTTCTTAGAAAAAAGGAATAGAGCATGCAGTGAAATGTAGAGAAGCTTGGTAGCCTAATGGAAAGAGCATGGGCTGGGATTCTGATCCCAGCTCTGCCAGTTTCCTGCTGTGTGGCCTTGTGCAAGTCACTTAACTTCTCTGTGTCTGTTTCCTCATCTGAAAAATGGGGATTAAATACCTGTCCTTGAGTCCCATGTGGGACAGGGAACATGTGCAACCTGATTAACTTATCTCTACCCCAGTGGAAAGAGCACAGGCTTTGGAGTCTGAGGTCATGGGTTCAAATCCCAACTCCGCCAATTGTCAGCTGTGTGACTTTGGGCACTTAACTTCTGTGCCTCATCTGCAAAATGGGAATTAAGACTGTGAGCCCCATGTGGGACAACCTGATCACCTTGTAACCTCCCCAGAGCTTAGAACAGTGCTTTGCACACAGTAAGCACTTAATACATACCATTATTATTATTAACAAATATCATAATTGTTACCATTTCAAGAGTTAAATACACTGCACGTTTGAATCATAAATATGGAAAATACTGAAAGTGGCTTAAGGTAAAAATGATAGTATTTGATTTTTAAAACCACCAATTGTAATTATAGGTAAAAATTTGAAAAAGTACATTTTCCAGGCCATTACATGTACTTATTTTTCTGTGTGGTAGGCAGTTGCCAGTGTGCCCTGCTGGCTCTCCAGGACCACCTTTTCTATTTCATGTTGTTATTATTCCTACCTCAATTGTAAAACTGCCCCGAGTTGATGAGTTCATATCCAGTCCCTAGAAGTAATGATCAATGGTGCAGTCCACACCCATCCACAAATATGCTCTCTCTCCCCCCGTCCCCCACCCCCCAACTAATTCTTTTGAGTTTGTGTTCTTCTTTTCTATTTTCCTTACAATTGAATCTGGCAAAAACAGGTAGTTTTTATTTCTTTACGTTCACATGGTTTACTTAGTTTAGTTACAGAGTCATTCCTAAACTTATTCTAGTGGCACCTAGTACTGCATATATTAAAGTATTGTTGGAAATATATTCAGAACGATATGATTTAAAGCATGTACTTAGGGCAGCAGTCTGTTTTTTATGATTATCGTTTAAAGCTCTGAAATTATACCCAGCACCATTAATGTTCCCTTAGCAGAAGTAAATCTTTGAGTCACAAGATGCCACTTAATAAAGAAGAATCTCTCCAAGTGGGGACTAATATAGCTCATTGTCACTGCCTAATTAGCATCTTTGGGTATGTGAATTACATCTTTTCTGCTTTTCTGGATCTCTTAGTTAATATTGTCTTTGCTCCCTCTTTTGCCATTCTTCTCTGGACTGTCTCATCTTAACATCCTCTTGGTGTTGTTAGTTCATACTTATTTTGTTAATGATGTGCATGTAGCTTTACTTCTATTTATTCTGATGACTTGAAACCTGTCCACGTGTTTTGTTTTGTTGTCTGTCTCCCCCTTCTAGACTGTGAGCCGGTTATTGGGCAGGGACCGTCGCTGTATGTTGCCAAATTGTACTTCCCAAGCGCTTAGTACAGTGCTCTGCACACAGTAAGCGCTCAATAAATACGATTGAATGTATAAACTGTGTGTACCATAGAAAATCAGTCTGCAAGCTCATGTTTCTCCAGTGGTAAGAAAGCATATAGTACCATTGTGCAGATTTATATTTAGATTTCCACTTTTGGAAAAACTAGTAGGTAAATTGATGGAATAGAAAGTTGGGTGTATTTGAATATATAAAATAAATGGACCATCTGTAATCACATATTCATTAGCAGTTCCTCTGTAAGCCTTCCAGACCAGCAACGACTGTGTTCTAAACCAGTGAATTCTGTGGACATTTTCCCCATTAGCAACTTGGGACTTCAAATCGGTTTCATGTAAATGTGTAGCCTATTATGAAGCATATTTGTAGAGCCAAAGTGCTTATGATAGTTCAGGCTTTGAGAGAAATGGTGACGTGACACCTGTCCACAGGTTTTGTTTTTTTGTCTGTCTCCCCCTTCTAAACTGTGAGCCTGTTGTTGGGTAGGGACCATCTCCATATGTTGCCAACTTGTACTTCCCAAGCGCTTAGTCCAGTGCTCGGCACACAGTAAGCGCTCAATAAATACGATTGAATGAAGTGAATGAATGAATACTCTTCTGAGAGCAGAGCTTTCAAAGGAATTTCAGGTATTACCACCGTGGACAGGGAGAGACCCCCTACCAGCCTCACAGATTTTCAAAGTCATTCATTCATTCAATTGTATTTATTGAGTGCTTACTCTGTGCAGAGCACTGTACTAAGCGCTTGGGAAGTACTCTAGGTAAGGGTTTTTTTAACCCAACTGATACATCTCCTTTTTGGGGAGAAGGGGTAGAGGGAAGATGAGGAAAACTTTGTGCTTTTTCTGTTCGTCATAATGGGATACACTGCCAGACTTCAGCACCTTGTGTCCTCTACTCTGCCCTAGTCTAAAATAATGTAATCCCAAGCCATCCAAGGTAGAAGCATTACCTATAAATCTCATCCAAGTACAATATCTATCATTTGTTCAAGGCTCTCTTAGCCCGTAACAATCTTGATTTGACCATTCAAAGTAGCAGTGGAACTGGAAAAATACAGACAACCTTCTCCTTTCTCATTCCCCTTAGAATATGAGCTCTTTATGGGCAGGGAACGTATCTGTCAGTTCTTTTGTTCTCTCTCAAATGTCTCAAATGAATAGATGACTCATTCCTCTATAAGCTCTCCAGACCAACAACTACTGGTCTCCCTTGTCTCCAAATGTATCCCTTTCCTAATATAGTGATCGGCACCCAGTGAGCACTCAATAAACACCACTGATTGATTGAAAAAAATAGGTCCAGAAATCAGAAAGAACTATTCAGAGCTACTCAGCTTTTAGAGGTAAGCGTCAACCACCTGGTAAGAAAGGGCTGGTTCATCTGGAGTTTTATTTTCAACAACAGCAGCAGGTCTCCAGTTTGTTCACTCTCAAGTCGTGGCTTATTGGAAAGAGCCCGGGCTTTGGAATCAGAGGTCATGGGTTCAAATCCCGGCTCCGCCAATTGCTAGCTGTGTGACTTTGGGCAAGTCACTTAACTTCTCTGGGCCTCAGTTACCTCATCTGTAAAATGGGGATTAAGACGGAGCCCCAAGTGGGACAACCTGATCACCTTGTATGCTCCCCAGTGCTTAGGACAGTGCTTTGCACATAGTAAGCGCTTAACAAATGCCATCATTATTATTATTATTGTCACCTGTTTACTTGGGGTAATAGGTGGACCAGTCCTCTTATTATTGGCAAAAAATATACCTTATTCTTTGCTACTTCTTGAGGTTTTTAGTTTTTGGAGATTCCTCTAAATGGATCTCCAGGTCAAGACACTGACACAAATGCCATCATTATTATTATTATTGTCACCTGTTTACCTGGAGTTATAGGTGGACCAGTCCTCTTCTTATTGACAAAAAATATACCTTATTCTTCGCTACTTCTTGAGGTTTTTAGTTTTTGGAGATTCCTCTAAGTGGATCTCCAGGTCAAGACACTGATACAAATGCCATCAGTATTATTATTATTAAGTCACCTGTTTACTTGGGGTTATAGGTGGACCAGTCCTCTTGTTATTGACAAAAAATATACCTTATTCTTCGCTACCTCTTGAGGTTTTTAGTTTTTGGAGATTCCTCTAAATGGATCTCCAGGTCAAGACACTGACACATAGTCGTGTTACCGAAAATAAACACTAGTAATGAAAAACCCACTTTCAAAATTTCAGAAGATTAAAAAAAAACCCACAACCTTTTCAAGTCTATTGTCAATTAAAAAAAATAGCTTTTCTACTGGCAACTACCAACAAAGGAAACGTATCATGTACTTACCAGTGTTTTTGATGCTTTAGTCTATATGCAAAGTAGTTCTTTGGGTGGGGGAGGGGACTGTATATCTCTAAATAAGAAATCCTGTCTATAAAGTCTAGTTTGTAGGGCTCTCTTGAACTGGATTTGCAATTCACATGCCTCTGTTTATAATGCGGTGGGGGCTGGTTTCCTCCGAGGTGGATTTGATTGGTCAGTTAATCTGCAGGGGGCCAGTTAGCGCTGATCATGTGGAAAAGAATCCCTGTTTGTTAGGAGGTCTTTCTTTACCCAACACAAACCTTAGCAGCCCTGGAGAAATCTTCCAGAACTGACTAGGAGAAGGGATGCATTTTTCCCCCCCTCTAATCGGGATTGCTCTTTAGTAGATTTGCCTAATCTTACTCCGGGGTTTTGTTTGCAAGTTCAGAGGGATGAAATTCCACGCAAACTTTTTCCATTCAGCTTTTCTTAATCCAGAAAGTGTGAAGTGTTTCCTCAGATGTCTCCCTTTCCTACCAAGCGAGGCTAGTTTTATCTTTGGTAAAAGCTGGAACCAGGAACACAAACTTCCCTTCCTCTTTTCTGATCCCATCTTATTAGGTAGTGGTCTGGTTTTGTTCCAGCAAGAGGGTTTTACTACTACTACTACTAATAATAATGATGGCATTTATTAAGCGCTTACTATGTGCAAAGCACTGTTCTAAGCGCTGGGGAGGTTACAAGGTGATCAGGTGAGAAGCAGCGTGGCTCAGTGGAAAGAGCCCGGGCTTTGGAGTCAGAGGTCATGAATTCAACTCCCGGCTCTGCCAATTGTCAGCTGTGTGACTTTGGGCAAGTCACTTCACTTCTCTGGGCCTCAGTTCCCTCATCTGTAAAATGGGGATGAAGACTGTGAGCCCCTCGGGGGACAACCTGATCACCTTGTAACCTCCTCAGCGTTTAGAACAGTGCTTTGCACATAGTAAGTGCTTAATAAATGCCATCATCATCATCAGGTTGTCCCACATGGGGCTCACAGTCTTAATCCCCATTTTGCAGATGAGGTAACTGAGGCACAGAGAAGTTAAGTGACTTGCCCAAAGTCACACAGCTGACAATTGGCAGAGCTGGGATTTGAACCCACAACCTCTGGCTCCAAAGCCCGTGCTCTTTCCACTGAGCCACGCTGCTTCTCTAGGTGTGGAGCTGTTTATAATAATAATAATAATAATGATGGTGTCTTCTAGACTGTGAGCCCACTGTTGGGTAGGGACCGTCTCTAGATGTTGCCAGCTTGTACTTCCCAAGCGCTTAGTACAGTGCTGTGCACACAGTAAGCGCTCAATAAATATGATTGAATGAATGAATGAATGAATTTGTTAAGCGCTTACTGTGTGCCAAGCACTGTTCTAAGTGCTGGGGGGATACAAGGTAATCAGGGTGTCCCACATGGGGCTCACAGTCTTAATCCCCATTTTCCAGATGAGGGAACTGAGGCACAGAGAAGTTAAGTGACTTCACACAGGTCACACAGCTGACAAGTGGCGGGGCTGGGATTAGAACCCATGGCCTCTGACTCCCAGCCCGGGCTCTTTCCTCTGAGCCACGCTGCTTCTCCGTTTATAAGGATAACGAACAGTTTTATGGCCCAGTACCATGCCTGTTCCATCTTTCCTGCTGCCTTTTTCAGAAATTAAAGCGTGCTTAAGATTTTATTTATCCTTTTATTGAATAGTGTTTAAGGCATAGCTCTTGATGGAAAGTTGGGTGAAGCTAGGTGAACCAGCTGTTTGGGACACAATTTCAGATTTCCATCCCAGTACCAGCTTAGTGTCTTGCTGGAAAATTTCTACGATCTGGCTTGTAGCAACACTGAAATGAGGTACGGGGATAGCTTTGCAGGGCCCTGCATGCTCCGTATTTTTTTTTCCTCTCCATTAGCTGCTAGAACTCCGATCAGCGTCACATGTAAGAGGATCTGAGAAACAAAGACTGTGATTGTTTCCAGTAAAACGACTGAAGGCCTGCTGGGAAATTTATTAATGTAAACCAATATAATGCTACTTAGGCATGAAAATTCCACACTTATCCCCATTTGACCAGTCCTTTTTTTTATAAACAAAAACATTAATTCTTTTTTTTGTTTCATTCGTTAAGAACATTTCATTGCAAGTTCAGACATAACACCTGTAACTGCAGTAGACGAGTGTGACCTTCAGAAAACTGAGGAAGGTAAACCTGAAAGGAAAGGAACTTTCTATCTGCAGATTTGTAAAATGATTTAGATCAGGGCTGATCCTTTCCTTCATGTTTTTACAGCCGGTAGGTGTATTTCCAGGCAGTCTTTTACAGTTAGGTGACCTGTTTTTAATCAATCAATCAATCAATTGTATTTATTGAGCGCTTACTGTGTGCAGAGCACTGTACTGAGCGCTTGGGAAGTACAAGTTGACAACATATAGAGACAGTCCCTACCCAACAGTGGGCTCACAGTCTAGAAGGGGGAGACAGAGAACAAAACCAAACATAATAACAAAATAAAATAGAGTAGATATGTACAAGTAAAATAAATAGAGTAATAAATATGTACAAACATATATCTGTATATATATAGAGAGAGAGATATATCTATCTATCTCTCTCTCTGTGTGTGTATATATATATATATATATATATATATATATATATATATATATACAGGTGCTGTGGGGAAGGGAAGGAGGTAAGATGGGGGGAAACCAATGTATAGTGTGTGAGAGAGAAGCTGCCGGCAGGCAAATCGGAAATGTTATATTTTAATTCTGCCCCAGAGGTGACAAAGTAATGTCACCCATCCTGGAGTGATAAATGCTTTTCCTACAGGGAATACAGACATTTCCCTAGGGGGTATTTCATCTTCATTTTTTCTAGGAAAATTAGGAAATTGTAAATGATCTTTAAGTTTAGTCAGAGTGTAAGTTCCTTGTAGCAGGGAACATGTCACTTCTTTGGTACTTACTAAGTACTTAGCATAGCGTTTTATCCAGTGGGGGATCAGTAAATGCTTTTAGTACTATTATTTGGTGGGAAGAGAGCTTAGTACAGTGCTTTGCACCCAGTAAGCGCTCAATAAACACCACTGGATTGGAGAAGAAGCTTGCCAAATTAAGTGCTGCTTTTGGAATCTAGATTATAGTAATCACTTTAGTAGTATGTTTGGTTTTGTTCTCTGTCTCCCCCTTTTAGACTGTGAGCCCACTGTTGGGCAGGGACTGTCTCTATATGTTGCCAATTTGTACTTCCCAAGCGCTTAGTACAGTGCTCTGCACACAGTAAGCGCTCAATAAATACGATTGATGATGATGTTGAGGGTTTATAATATTCTAGATAGCCTATGGGAGGTGTACTAACCGTGCAATTGACAGTTTAGCCTTAAAGTTGATCTCTTGGGTCTGTAGAAATGGCTTGTGGGTACCCTGGGTATCTGTATTTTCAAAACAGGGGATACCCCCTTGTGAGGACTCTTTTTATTATTAATATGATTATTAATAATAAATCAATAATAATAATAATAATAATGATATTTGTTAAGCGCTTACTATGTGCCAAGCACTGTTCTAAGCACTGGGGTAGATACAAGGTAATCAGGTTGTCCCACATAGTGCTCTCAGACTTAATCCCCATTTTCCAGATGAGGGAACTGAGGCTCAGAGAAGTGAAGTGACTTGCCCAAAGTCACACAGCTGAAAAGTGGCGGAGCCGGGATTAGAACCCTTGACCTCTGACTCCCAAGCCTGGGTTCTTTCCACTGAGCCACGCTACTGCTTCTGTTTCTTTTTGAGAATCCGAAGGCCGCCTGCAGTGCTAGTTACCTCAGTGGTTTCATCAACTATCGGTCGAGTGAGCCATGGAAGTGATAGCCTTTAGTTCAAGAATTAATCTTGGTGAGATGGCACCTGTGAAAGCAAGTGTCTTTGAGAGAGAGTCACCTGGACAGTTCATCCAGGGACTGACTCTATATGTTGCCAACTTGGACTTCCCAAGCGCTTAGTACAGTGCTCTGCACACAGTAAGTGCTCAATAAATACAATTGAATGGATGAATGAATGAATGAGAATGCAGGCAGACAGATTTTCGAGTCCCTTGGTGTTTGGGGGTGAGCGTTATTCAGACACCAGTGGTTGAGTTGAAAGGCATGCCCTATCTAGCGATAGAGTGTGTTTTTGACTTGTTTGGGCTTTTTGATGGTTTGCTAAGACCCATCAATCAGTCGTATTCCAAGCAATCATATTTATTGAGTACTTACTGTGTGTAGAACCTTGTTCAAAGTGCTTGGGAAAGTAAAGTAAAACACATTTAAGAATATTTAAGATAGTAGACACCTTCCCTGCCCACAAGGAGTCTACTCTTGCCCAGTCCCCCTTGGACTCTTACTTGCTCTTTCATTCATCCTCCCTCCTATCCCTGTAGCACATATGTATATACCCCCTCTCCATCCCCCTCATCTTACCTCCTTCCTTCCCCACAGCACCTGTATATATGTATATATGTTTGTACATATTTATTACTCTATTTTACTTGTACATATCTATTCTATTCTATTTTATTTTGTTAGTATGGTTTTGTTCTCTGTCTCCCCCTTTTAGACTGTGAGCCCACTGTTGGGTAAGGACTGTCTCTATATGTTGCCAACTTGTACTTCCCAAGCGCTTAGTACAGTGCCCTGCACACAGCGCTCAATAAATATGACTGATTGATTGATCTGTAATTTATTGATTTAATCTGTTTATATTACTGTCTGTCTCCCCCTCTAGACTGTAAGCTTGTTATGGGCAGAAATGTGTCTGTACTCTCCCAGGTGCTTAGTTCAGTGTTTTGAACTCTTTATCTATCTATCTATCTATCTATCTATCTATCTATCATCATCAATCGTATTTATTGAGCGCTTACTATGTGCAGAGCACTGTACTAAGCGCTTGGGAAGTACAAATTGGCAACATATACAGACAGTCCCTACCCAACAGTGGGCTCACAGTCTAAAAGGGGGAGACAGAGAACAAAACCAAACATACTAACAAAATAAAATAATAGAATAAAATAAAAGATAGATTTTTATCTATCTTTCTGTCTGTCATCTATCTCAATCTTTATGTATTTATTTATGTATTTATTTATTTATTTATTTTACTTGTGCATATCTATTCTATTTATTTGATTTTGTTAATATATTTTATTTTGTTCTCTGTCTCCCCCTTCTAGACTGTGAGCCCACTGTTAGGGATCATCATCATCATCATCATCATCATCATCATCAATTGTATTTATTGAGTGCTTACTATGTGCAGAGCACTGTACTAAGCGCTTGGGAAGTACAAATTGGCAACATATAGAGACAGTCCCTACCCAGCAGTGGGCTCACAGTCTAAAAGGGGGAGACAGAGAACAAAACCAAACATACTAACAAAATAAAGTAAATAGAATAGATATGTACAAGTAAAATAAATAAATAAATAGAGTAATAAATATGTACAAACATCTATACATATATACAGGTGCTGTGGGGAAGGGAAGGAGGTAAGATGGGGGGGATGGAGAGGGGGATGAGGGGGAGAGGAAGGAAGGGGCTCAGTCTGGGAAGGCCTCCCAGAGGGATCGTCTCTATATGTTGCCAACTTGTACTTCCCAAGTGCTTAGTACAGTGCTCTCCACACACTAAGCGCTCAATAAATATGATTGATTGATTGAACAATGTAAGTGCTCAATAAATAAGATAGAATGAATAAAAACAATGGCATGAATGAATGACTCACCACCTCACAATGCGTGATGGTTGACAGTCACAGAGGTATTTATTGAATGCTTACTTGGAGCAGAGTCAGCGCTTAGAACAGTGCTTTGCACATAGTAAGCGCTTAACAAATGCCATCATTATTATTATTATTATTATTAGAGTCCTGTACTCAGCATTTGGGAGAGTACAATACATGATACCTGTCCTCAAGGAGTTTTACAGCTCAATGAGGTATAGTTGATAAGGAGAACAAAGTGCAGCCAATAGTCCCAGACCCAGAACAGGATATCTCTGAAGTCTCAACATTAGGAGAAACCACTTTGCCGTAACCCATTTGGTGAGACATTTCTTTCTCTGCTGTTCACATTGGTTTTGTAACAGTTGGGAGGATCTTTTCCTGATTTTTGTTTTTCCCCTTAGTTTTTGCAGTAAGCTCCACAAGGAACAACAGTGACATCAGTGTGATGAGTGGCAAGCTTCTGCCCTGGAACTTCTCTCCTTTATCTTGCCTACCACAGTAGTTTGAAATGGAAACTTCTCTTCATCGTCAATATTTAGCGCAGGCTTACCTTATGCAGAGCACTGTATCGGGTGCTCAGAATCATATAATTGAATTACGTGGTCCCTGCCCATAAGAAGAGTACAAATTTTACTTACAGGTTAAAAATCTTGGGAGACTGATATATATATAGAAGGTCAATCAATCAATCATATTTATTGAGCGCTTACTGTGTGCAGAGCACTGTACGAAGTGATTGGGAAGTGCAAGTTGGCAACATATAGAGACAGTCCCTACCCAACAGTGGGCTCACAGTCTGAAAGGGGGAGACAGAAAACAAAACCAAACATACTAACAAAATAAAATAAATAGAATAGGCATGCACAAGTAAAATAAATAAATAAATAAATAAATAGAGTAATAAATATGTACAAACATATACACATATATGCAGGTGAAATACAGTGGCTGTGTTGGTGACCTTTGATATTATTGGATAGCAGTGGTACGTGCTGAAAGAAATCTTAGCATAAAAACATAATGTTTAATCAGTCAGTGTTTTTTTGTTGGAGAGAGCACTGCATAGAGCCTTCAACTAAGCTCTTGGGAGACTTCAGTTGAGTCAGTGAACACAATCCCTGCCTTCTAGGAATTTGTAATATCTCATTGGGGAGGCCTACATTAATACTATAATAATAACAAATTTCAGCTAAGGGAACTGAAAGACTGCACAAATGCCGTGAGGGATAGTGGTCAGGGGAGTACCTAAATGCTTAGTGGGTATGCACTCCCCTAATAATAATTATTATTAATTATGGTATTTAAGTGCTTCCTATGAGCCAGGCACTGTACTAAGCACTGGGGTGGATACAAGCCGTCTCTATATATTGCCGACTTGTACTTCTCAAGCGCTTAGTACAGGCTCTGCACACAGTAAGTGCTCAATAAATATGATTGAATGAATACAAGCAAATTGGGTTGGACACAGTCCCTGTCCCACATGGGGCTCACAGTCTCGATCCTCATTTTACACATGAGGTGACTGAGGCCTAGAGAAGTGAAGTGACTTGCCCAAGGTCACCCAGCAGACAAGTGACGGATCGGGGATTAGAACCCATGACCTTCTGACTCCCGGGGCTGTGGTCTATCCACCGAGCCAGAAGAGAGGGAAAATAGGGTGGGAGATGAGAGGTGAATCAGGGGAGGCCATCTGGAGGATTTGGATTTTGATAGTGTTTTGAAGATGGGGAGAATGGTGCCCTGTCAGATATGAAGAGGGAGAGATAGTTCACGAAGGTGGTGGCTACATTAAACTACAATTCAGTTTATCACATACTTCCCCACTGAAATTCATACTGAATACTGAATTCAATAAAATCAGTTACTCCTCCTTTTGCTGTCCAGCCCCTTGTTTGGGATGACGTAGTTTCCCCCAGCGTTTCATACCACCAGCTTAACATTCGACTTTGGTTTTCCTCAGCAGTGTGTGAGTCTTACTGAATGGGATGAAACCCAAAGTCCTTTACCTCCCTCTTTGTTTTATGGTATTTAAGTGCTTATTAGTCATTCAGTCAGTCATATTGAGTGCTTACTGTGTGCAGAGCATTGTACTAAGCGCTTGGGAATCAATCAATCAATCAATCGTATTTATTGAGCACTTACTGTGTGCAGAGCACTGTACTAAGCGCTTGGGAAGTACAAGTTGGCAACATATAGAGACAGTCCCTACCCAACAGTGGGCTCAGAGTCTAAAAGGTATAATAATAATGGCATTTATTAAGTGCTTACTATGTGCAAAGCACTGTTCTAAGTGCTGGGGAGGTTACAAGGTGATCAGCTTGTCCCACGGGAGGCTCACAGTCTTCATCCCCATTTTCCAGATGAGGTAATTGAGGCACAGAGAAGTTAAGTGGCTTGCCCAAAGTCACACAGCTGACAAGTGGCGGAGCTGGGATTTGAACCCATGACCTCCGACTCCCAAGCCCTTGCTCTTTCCACTGAGCCACACTGCTTCTCCAAGTACAGTACAGTGCTTTGCACATAGTAAGCGCTTAATAAGCGCCATCATTATTATTATTATTATTATTATTATTATTATTATTATTATTACAAGTCGGCAACAGAGACTGGTCCTTATCCAACAATGGGCTCCCAGTCTAGAAAGGGGAGACAGACAACAAAACAAAACATGTAGACAGGTGTCAAAGTCGTCAGAACAAGTAGAATTAAAGCTATATGCACATCATTAAATAGAATAGTTAATATGTACAAGTTATAATAATAATGGCATTTATTAAGTGCTTACTATGTGCAAAGCACTGTTCTAAGCGCTGGGGAGGTTACAAGGTGACCAGATTGTCCCATGGGGGGCTCACAGTCTTAATCCCCATTTGACAGATGAGGGAACTCAGGCCCAGTGAAGTCACTTGCCCAAAGTCACACAGCTGACAATTGGCGGAGATGGGATTTGAACCCATGACCTCTGACTCCAAAGCCCGGGCTCTTGCCACTGAGCCACACTGCTGGGCACTCTGGTACGATCTGGGGCAGATTCAAGCTAGTCAAGATAGGCGGTGTACCAAATGGGGCTCACAGTCTTAATCCCCATTTTGCAGAAGAGGTAACTGAGGCAGAGAAGTGAAGCGACTTGTCCAAGGTCACACAGCAGAGGGGTGGCAGAGCTTAGATTAGAACCCAGGTCCTTCTGACTCTCCGGCCAGTACTTTATCCACCAGGCCACGCTGCCTCTCCCCAAAATACTTCGCCCCTGGTGCAGTTCTTACCCTGACTTCGAATTCCTATTTTATTTGCTTTTCCTTAAATCAACCTGCATTTCCCGGTGAAAAAAAATGAAGACGCACTAAGTGGATTCTTTTGCCCTTTTAATATTTTGGGCTTGTAACCATTCACATGGTTTAGAAGAGGGAAACAAACATCTTTTGAGAAATAGAATCTGCAATTCTCACGGCTGTAGATTTTGTTGGCTGCGTGCCTCTTTGCTCCATCAAAAGTTTTCCATAAACACCACTGTTGGCCGTGGGTCAAACATGCTCACGGGAGCTCTTTTCCTGCTCCTTCTCCTTAGGAAGTCGACTAAATTAGGCCAAGGAGGCCAGCAGTGCATTGTTTCAATCTTTTCATCCTAGAGAAGCCCCTAACTGCTGAAGCGAACTGCTGAATTAGGAATAATAATAATAATAATAATAATAATAATAATGGTGGTGTTCGTTAAGCGCTCACTATGTGTCGAGCGCTGGGGTAGATACAAGGTCATCATGTTGTCCCACTTGGGGCTCACAGTCTTCATCCCCCATTTGACAGATGAGGGAACTGAGGCCCAGAGAAGTGAAGTGACTTGCCCAAAGTCACACAGCTGACAAGTGGCGGGGCTGGGATTTGAACCCATGACCTCTGACTCCAAAGCCCGGGCTCTTTCCACTGAGCCACGCTGCTTCTCACCCTGAACGTGCCCTATCTCGTTGGGTTGGAAACAGTTCCTGTCCCACATGGGGCTCCCAGTCTCAATCCCCATTTTACAGATGAGGGAACTGAGGCACAGAGAAGTGAAGTGACTTGCCCAAAGTCACACAGCTGACAGTTGGCGGAGCTGGGATTTGAACCCATGACCTCTGACTCCAAAGCCCGGGCTCTTTCCACTGAGCCACGCTGCTTGTTAAGCACTTACTATAATAATAATAATAATAGTAATGGCATTTATTAAGCACTTACTATGTGCAAAGCACTGTTATAAGCGCCCGGGAGGTTACAAGGTGATCAGGTTGCCCCAAGGTGGGGGCTCACAGTCTTAATGCTCATTTTACAGATGAGGTAACTGAGGCACAGAGAAGTGAAGTGACTTGCCCAAAGTCACACAGCTGACAAGTGGCAGAGCCGGGCTTTGAACCCGTGACCTCTGACTCCAAAGCTCGTGCTCTTTCCACTGAGCCACGCTGCTTCTCTTATTATATATCATATATCAATCATATTTATTGAGCGCTTACTGTGTGCAGAGCACTGGACTGGGCGCTTGGGAAGTACAAGTTGGCAACATATAGAGACAGTCCCTACCCAACAGCGGGCTCACAGTCTAGAAGGGGTAGACAGAGAACAAAACCAAACATATTAACAAAATAAAATAAATAGAGGTAACTGAGGCACAGAGAAGTTAGGTGACTTGCCCAGAGTCACACAGCTGACAAGTGGCGGAGCTGGGATTTGAACCCACGACCTCTGACTCCAAAGCCCGGGCTCTTTCCACTGCGCCACGCTGCTTCAACTCCGCCTTTGAAAGATGTAAAAAGGATTTATTTGTGGGAGGCCGAGGCTGGGGTATTCTCAGGATTTGCTTTAGAACTGCCTTGTTGCAAGCCACCTGTCGTTTAACTCTTCCCTTAAATTCACCTTGTTTCTCCCTCCCACCCCTTCTAGATTAGAAGACTTGTGACATCCTAACTCCTTGGAAAGTCTTCGCTCAATCAAGCAATCAATCGTATTTATTGAGCGCTTACTGTGTGCAGAGCACTGTACTAAGCGCTTGGGAAATACAAGTTGGCTCGGTTTGTGTTTGTACTCTCCCAAGCGCCTGGGCTTTGCAGTGCTGTGCAGACACTACCACCAATCCCGGGATGAAGTGTGATGGAGGGAAACAGTGTGGCATAGTGGAAAGAGCCAGGGCCTGGCAGTTAGGGGGTTGTAACCCTACCTCTACAATTTACCAGGCGGGTGGTCTTGAGCAAGTCATTTCACTTCTCTGGGCCTCGGTTTCCTCATGTGTAAAATGGGGGTTAAATACCATTGAATGATTGATTTAGAGGGTGGACTTGGAGAAGTTTGCACCCACCCCTTGTGCTTTCCGGCACCTGTTGTTAGGGAGCAGCCCTTGTGTCGCCCAGGGCCGTTTGGGGGTGTGCTGAGGGGTGGGTGGAGGCCGAGTCATTCATTAATTCATTAATTAATTCATTCAATCATATTTATTGAGCACTTACTGTGTGCAGAGCACTGTACTAAGCACTTGGGAAGTACTAATCTTCTCACCGTGCCTCGTTCTCGCCTGTCCCGCCGTCAACCCCTGGCCCACATTATCCCCCTGGCCTGGAATGCCCTCCCTCCGCACATCCACCAAGCTAGCTCTCTTCCTCCCTTCAAGGCCCTACTGAGAGCTCACCTCCTCCAGGAGGCCTTCCAAGACTGAGCCCCCTCCTTCCTCTCCCCCTCCTCCCCCTCCGCCTTACCTCCTTCCCCTCCCCACTGCACCTGTATATATGTATATATGTTTGTACGTATTTATTATTCAATTTATTTATTTTATTTGTACATATTTATTCTATTTATTTTATTTTGTTAGCATGTTTGGTTTTGTTCTCTGTCTCCCCCTTCTAGACTGTGAGCCCACTGTTGGGTAGGGACCGTCTCTATATGTTGCCAACTTGTACTTCCCAAGTGCTTAGTACTGTGCTCTGCACACAGTAAGTGCTCAATAAATACGATGGATTGATTGATTGTGAGCCCACTGTTGGGTAGGGACCATCTCTATATGTTGCCAACTTGTACTTCCCAAGCGCTTAGTACAGTGCTCTGCACACAGTAAGTGCTCAATAAATACGATTGATTGATTGATTATGAGCCCACTGTTGGGTAGGGACCATCTCTATATGTTGCCACCTTGTACTTCCCAAGCGCTTAGTCCAGTGCTCTGCACACAGTAAGCGCTCAATAAATGCGATTGAATGAATGAATGAATGAGTGAATGAAAGTTGGCAACATATAGAGACGGTCTCTACCCAATAACAGGCTCACAGTCTAGAAGGGGGAGACAGGCAACAAAACAAAATGTGAATAGGTGTCAAGTCGTCAGAACAAACAGAATTAAAGCTAAATGCGCACGTCACACAAGGGACCAGTGATTCAGTCATCGGATCAGTAGGCAGGACTTTGCTTCCCCGGCCTCCTCTAGCAACTTGATCCAGGAAGCCATACTGTGAGGTAACAGATCAATCAATCAATCAATCGTATTTATTGAGCGCTTACTGTGTGCAGAGCACTGTACTAAGTGCTTGGGAAGTACAAGTCGGCAACACATAGAGACAGTCCCTACCCAACAGCGGGCTCACAGTCTAGAAACAACAGATCTAGAAGCAGCGTGGCTCAGTGGAAAGAGCCTGGGCTTTGGAGTCAGAGGTCATGGGTTCAAATCCCAACTCCCCCAATTGTCAGCTGTGTGACTTTGGGCAAGTCACTTAACTTCTCTGTGCCTCAAATCCCTCATCTGTAAAATGGGGATTAAGACTGTGAGCCCCCCGTGGGACAACCTGATCACCTTGTAACCTCCCCAGCGCTTAGAAGAGTGCTTTGCACAGAGTAAGTGCTTAATAAATGCCATCATTATTATTATTATTGTGGTCTAGAGGGGTTGGCTAATATGGGTGAAGCCCAGACATGCAGTTTGCAATATGCTGCTCTTCACAGTTTGTGCTTCAGTAGAATCATGATCGGCAGGGATGAGAGAGTTTGAACGGTGCTTTGCAAGCCACCAGCATTATAACCCATCCCTCTACACAGGTTCTTGGTCCTTAAGTGGCTTAGTGAAAAGAGGCTGAATCTGGGAGTCAGGAGACCTGAGTTCTAATCTTGCCCAGCTGTGGGAACCTGGGCAAGTCACTGCAGTGGTCCGTGCCTCAGTTGCCTCATCTTTAAAACGGGATTTAAATACCTGTCTTCCCTCAATCAATCAGTCAATCCATCATATTTATTGAGCACTTACTGTGTGCAGAGCACTGTATTAAGCACTTGGGAAGTACAAGTTGGCAACATATAGAGACAGTCCCTACCCAACAGTGGGCTCACAGTCTAAAATCAATCGTATTTATTGAGCGCTTACTGTGTGCAGAGCACTGTCCTAAGCGTTTAAAGTGACTAAAATATGAATAGGCGCTTAAAGTGACTACAAGTCACCTTCTCCTCTAGACTGTGAGTGGCCTCCCCTATAAGGGGCCAGTACTATGCTTCATATGGTGGTATCGTATCGACCCTGGTGCTTAGCCTATAGTAAGTACCATAATCATCATAATTCATTCAGTTGTATTTATTGAGCACTTACAGTGTGCAGAGCACCGTACTAAGCGCTTGGGAAGTACAAATCGGCAACAGATAGGGACGATCCCTACCCAACCACGAGCTCACAGTCTAGAAAGGCCAATCCTTCGTTCCTGACTGAAGAAGCTCCACTGCATTGTTCTATGTTTGTAGCTCATCTTTCCCTCGTCCCACCTTTTCTCCACTATATAGTCACCGCTTCCACCTCCTTTCCCGTGGCCACTGTTTTCTGCCTTCCCAAAGGTTGCCTGCCTTTCTGCCTTTTCCTTTCGGTCTCTCTTGTCGCCTTTCCACCCAGCTGCTCCCAGCCCTTCCATCTTTTAGTCTCTCCTGATCTGTTTCCCCAACTGTCATATATCTCCCCCGTTTTCCCCCCTTTCCGACAAGCCAGTTCCCCAGATCAGCCCGGCCTCACTGCTCCCCGGTCCCGACTCTGCCACTTGTCTGCTGTGTGACTTGGGGCAAGTCACAGTTAACTTCTCTGTGCCTCAGTCACCTCATCTGTAAAATGGGGATTAAGACTGAGCCCCACTGTGGGCCCCCTCTCCATCCCCCCCATCTTACCTCCTTCCCTTCCCCACAGCACCTGTATATATGTATATATGTTTGTACATATTTATTACTCTATTTTATTTGTACATATCTATTCTATTTATTTTATTTTGTTAGTATGTTTGGTTTTGTTCTCTGTCTCCGCCTTTTAGACTGTGAGCCCACTGTTGGGTAGGGACTGTCTCTATATGTTGCCAATTTGTACTTCCCAAGCGCTTAGTACAGTGCTCTGCACATAGTAAGCGCTCAATAAATACGATTGATGATGATGATGATGACAACCTGATAACCTTGTATTTACCCCAGTGCTGAGAACAGTGCTTGGTACATAGTAAGCGCTTAACAAATACCATCATTATTATTATTATTATTATTTCCTGCCCTGGCCGGGTGGGCAGTCAGCTGAGACGCCCCATAGAGCTAGCAATTGAAGAAACTGGTTTGGGTTTTAGTAAGGATGAAGGGAGATCTAGACTGTGAGCCCACTGTTGGGTAGGGACCGTCTCTATATGTTGCCAAATTGTACTTCCCAAGCGCTTAGTACAGTGCTCTGCACACAGTAATCGCTCAATAAATACAATTGAATGAATGAAGGGAGATGGGGAGAGAGTGAGAAATGGGGCTAATCACACTCGGGGCCTTAACCTGTCTTGTCTTAGGCTGTCGAGTCATCGCTGACCCACAGCAACACCATGGACACCTCTCTCCTAGAACACCCCACCTTGTGTGTAGTTGTCCGTGTAATGTATCCATAGAGTTTTTGTGGTAAAAATATGCAAGTAGTTTATCCTTACTCGGTTCTCCCCTGCCGCTGCTGCCCAGCACAGGTGACTTTTGACTTGTAGCAGATTGCCTTCCACTCGCTAGCCACTGCCCAAGCTAGGAATGGAACGGTTAGGCCTCCGCTTGACTCTCCCTCCAGTAGTCGAGACCGGCAGAGTACTGGAAACGCTCCAGGTGTGACTCTGAGAGGGTCCTTAACCTGGTAGAGAGCTCAGTACGTAGTCTCTCTTCCACTGTCTGTGTTTTCAGCAGGTGCCTACTCCCCTAGGGTACAGAGGCCTGACGTCTTGCTTTGACAGTTGGTTAGCCGCACATACGCACACACCCACAAAGAGGGAGGGGGATTATAACAGGAGTGGTGGAAATCGCAAAAGTATTCAGTTATAGCAGATTTAATGTCAGAAACCAATACAATGAAACCATTGGTCTTTTGCTACCTCAGGTTTTTTTTTTTCTCAGTTCAGTGTTTTAGGGGGTCTTGCTGTTTCCCTTCAATAAAACTGGCAAAGTATAAGGGAGCCCACCGTGTATGTATGTTTAAATATGTGTTAAATATGTTTTAGGGGATCTTGCTGTTTCCCTTCAATAAAACTGGCAAAGTATAAGGGAGCCCACCGTGTATGTATGTTTAAATATGAATAAGTTAGCTGGCTCCATTTGTAAAGGAATCCTTTGGAATGTCAGTTTGCAAAGATCACATTTTTTGGACTCTGGTGGTTTGCCATTTTGTTTAAGCATCTTAAAACCCTCAGTGCTTTTGACTTCGTTTTTTAAAACGGGTTTTATGTGAAGGTGGATTAACCTGAAGTAACCCAGATCATTCTTCGCCTGGAAGCAAGTAAAAGGTTGAAAAGTACCCACCTCGTCTCCAGTTCTCCCTTTTGTGTACGGTGGTGATTACTAACAGATGGTAGGAACCGATCACCAAAAATTTTTTTTTAATGGTATTTGTTAAGCATTTACTAGGTGGCGAGCACAGGGTAGATACGGGTTAATCGGGTCAGACACAGTCCCCGTCCCACAGGAGGCTCACAGTGCAAGGGAGTTGTCAGGAAAGTCAGTTAGGACAGTCACCGCCTCGTTCTTGTTCTGAAATCCTGGTAAGCGTGTTAGAGGAGTGTCGCATGGGAGAGGAGATGGGGTAGAAATCCAGGTAGGACGGCTAGGGTTGTTGGGAAATGCTTTCTCATTGTAGTCGCCCAGATCGTGTGGGGGCCGTTGACCCCCATGTACACTCGCCATTGGTGCCTGGCATTGAACCTTTAAAAAAGAGGCAGGAGATTTGGGGGTTTTGTTAAGTTATGGGGAACGGAAGGGGTTTGAAAAAATGGCAGGGCTGTTCTGGGGTAAGAATTTTGGGGAGGACAAGTGGTGTTAAAAAATAGTTGGTTACCAGCGATTAATAAGATTATTGGAGACTGAAACCAAAGTGATTTCTGACCCAGGAAAATCTGTTTAGTTGCACTGCTCTCATTTCGTTCATTCAGTCATTGTCGTATTTATTGAGCGCTTACTGTGTACCAAATGCTTGAAAAGTACAATTCGGCAACATAGACAGTCCCTACCCAACAACGGGCTCACAGTCTAGAAGGGGGAGATAGACAGCAGAACAAAACAAGTAGACGGGTGTCAATACCGTCAAAATAAATAGAATTATAGATGATAGGTATATTCACGGCATTTCAAACACTTGGCTAGCATGTATATGTGGTTTTGGAAAAATCAGAGAAAACCTCATAATAAGAACGGCATAAGAAATGCCATGCTCTTGTCAGTTGATGCCTAGCTGGGAAGTTCTGTGGCCGTTGCCTTTGTAGCCAGTTGAAAGAAGCTTTTAATCTTGTAACTGCTTTCCCCTATTTGAACTTTTAAAGATCACTAATGTGTTTTGTAAATTTTAAGGTCTGTTTATAGTGTATATCATTTAAATTAGTCTCCAGAAAATTGCTCACATTTCTTTCTGATTGTGGTTGTTCTCAAATTCATTTGCTGATTTTTAAGGAATTGAAATGGCGAACGATGCAGGACATTGGCATTGAGGTGTTGCAGTTTAGTTTTTTGTCTGCTGGTGTAGCAGGTTTACTTATCTTCATGTTGCTTTCTTCACAGTGAGACCAAACTTTGAAGAAGGAGGGACAGCAATCACAGGGAGGAAGCACGAATTCATTCGTTCAGAAAGTGAGAATTGGCGGATCTTTAGAGAAGAGCAAAATGGGGAGGAGGAAGACGGAGGCTGGCGGCTAGCTGGATCACGGAGGGACGGGGAGCGATGGCGGCCTCATAGTCCAGGTGAGAAATCTGGAAAATGACGACTTGTAAGGGAGTTGATTTGCATCTCTGGGCTTAAGATGAAATGGTGTTCAGAAATTTGGTGGTTGCAGTATCAATGTGAACAGTATTTATTTAGCCCTTTCATATTATAAAGCACTGTACTAAGTTCTCAGAGCACCTTCCAAGACATTGAAGAATCAAACCCTTCCGTTGGTTTTAAAATTGAGTAGAAGAGACAGGTTTGAACCGATGAATGGGTCATTGTTGATTGATGAAGAGAGAGACTAGATGTGAAGAATAACACATCTACACCTCTACACATCTACAAAAGGTTAACTACACCTTTTGAATTGACTAGTGGATGGGCATGACTGGGGTTGAGGTAGGAAAATCATGGGACCGTCGGATTTTGCTTGGGAGGATTCTAGACTGTAAGCTCATTGTGGCCAGCTTGTCGACCAACTCTGTTATATTGGACTCTTCCAAGCACTTAGTACAGAGTTCCGCGCTCAGTAAGCACTATTGGTAGCTCGGTTGAGGAACGAAGAGCCCGAGCTGCAGTGAGCAGAAGAGGACATAATAGTAATAATGATGATGGTATTTGTTAAGTGCTTACTATGTGCTAAGCACTGTTCTAAGCGCTGGGGTAGATACAAGGTAATCAGGTGGGCCTCACCGTCTTAATCCCCATTTTACAGATGAGGTAACTGAGGCACAGAGAAGTGGAGTGACTTGCCCAAGGTCACACAGCAGACAAGTGGTGGGGCCTGATTTAGAACCCACGGCCTCTGACTCCCAAGCCTGTGCTCTTTTCACTAAAACACACTGCTTCTCTAAATAATATAAGTATATAAACAAGATATAAGTAATAGGGAACCAGCTGCTGAGTACCTTAAAGCTGATGGCTTTACATGGAGCTTTTGAGGAGGAGAATGACACCCATGCCCATCATCCCCGTCAGCTCTTCCGTACATTTAACTCCCTTCTCAGGCCCCCGGTTCCTCCCCCTCCTCCTTCCCTCACCCCCAACGATCTGGCCTCCTACTTCATTAGTAAAATTAACTCCATCAGATCTGAGCTCCCCAAAGTCACTCCTCCCCCTTCTCCAACCCCCCGGCTCTCAATCCTCTCCGCTACTCTCCCATCCTTCCCAGCAGTATCCTCAGATGAGCTCTCCTCCCTCCTCTCAAGTGCCACTCGGGCCACCTGTGCTTCTGACCCCATTCCCTCTCATCTCATGAAATCTCTCGCCCCGTCCCTCCTCCCCTCCTTAACTTCCATCTTCAGCCGCTCACTCTCCGCTGGTTCCTTCCCCTCTGCCTTCAAACATGCTCACGTCACCCCATCCTAAAAAAACCCTCTCTTGACCCCACCTCCCCTTCTAGTTATCCCCCTATCTCCCTCCTGCCATTCCTTTCCAAACTCCTTGAATGTGTCGTCTACACCCGCTGCCTCGAATTCCTCAACGCCAACTCTCTCCTCAACCCCCTCCAGTCTGGCTTTCGTCCCCTACATTCCACTGAAACTGCCCTCTCAAAAGTCACCAATACCTCCTGCTTGCCAAATCCAACAGCTCCTATTCTATCCTAATCCTCCTCGACCTCTCAGCTGCCTTCGACACTGTGGCCCACCCCCTTCTCCTCAACACGCTGTCCAACCTTGTCTTCACAGACTCTGTCCTCTCCTGGTTCTCCTCTTATCTCTCCGGCCATTCATTCTCAGTCTCTTTTTTGGGCTCCTCCTCCCCCTCCCATCCCCTTACTGTAGGGGTTCCTCAAGGGTCAGTTCTTGGTCCCCTCTGTTCCCTATCTACACTCACTCCTTTGGTGAACTCATTCACTCCCACGGCTTCAGCCATCATCTCTACATCTCTGCCCCTGCTCTCTCTCTCCCTCCCTCCAGGCTCATGTCTCCTGCCTTCAAGACATCTCCATCTGGATTTCTGCCCACCATCTAAAACTCAATTATGTCCAAGACTGAACTCCTTATCTTCCCTCCCAAACCCTGCCGTCTCCCTGAGTTTCCCATCTCTGTTGGTGGCACTACCATACCATCCTTCCCGTCTCACAAGCCCGCAACTTTGGTGTCATCCTCGACTCTGCTCTCTTGTTCACCCCTCACATCCAATCCGTCACCAAAAACTGCCGGTCTCACCTCCGCAGCATCACCAAGATCCGCCCTTTCCTCTCCATCCAAACCGCTACCCTGCTGTTTAAATCTCTCATCCTGTCCTGACTGGATTACTGCATCAGCCTCCTCTCTGATCTCCCATCTTCCTGTCTCTCCCCACTTCAATCTATACTTCACACTGCTGCCCGGATCATCTTTGTGCAGAAACGCTCTGGGCCTGTTACTCCCCTCCTCAAAAATCTCCAGTGGCTACCAATCAACCTACGCATCAGGCAAAAACTCCTCACTCTCAGCTTCAAGGCTGTCCATCACCTCACCCCCTCCTACCTCACCTCCCTTCTTTCCTTCTCCAGCCCAGCCCGCACCCTCCGCTCCTCTGCTGCCGCTAACCTCCTCATTGTGCCTCGCTCTCGCCTGTCCTGCAATCGACCCACGGCCCATATCCTCCTCCTGGCCCGGAATGCCCTCCCTCCCCACATCCGCTAAGCTGGCTCTCTTCCTCCCTTCAAAGCCCTACTGAGAGCTCACCTCCTCCAGGAGGCCTTCCCACACTGAGCCCCCTCCTTCCTCTCCCCCTCCTCCCCTCCCCATCCACCCCACCCTACCTCCTTCCCCTCCCCACAGCACCTGTATACATATTTGTACATATTTATTACTCTATTTTACTTGTACATATTTACTGTTCTATTTATTTTATTTTGTTAATATGTTCTGTTGTCTGTCTCCCCCTTCTAGACTGTGAGCCCGCTGTTGGGTAGGGACCGTCTCTATATGTTGCCAGCTTGTACTTCCCAAGCGCTTAGTACAGTGCTGTGCACACAGTAAGCGCTCAATAACTATGAATGAATGAATGATCTATGTTTTGAAAAGATGATACTCAACTTCTGTTTGCACGAGTCCGAAGAGGGGGGAGGCCAGGCGGCAGGTCACCGGCAAGGAGATGGGGTGCCCAGCCCCAAGAAGCTCTTGCTCTTGGTGTCAAGAGTCCAACACGCCAAGTGCCCCTCACTTAGGGGGAAGTGGTAGGTGGGGAGTTTGGGGTAATACACTTGGCAAACCATAATGCATGCATCCTCTATGAACCTAGCTTGTGGAAAGGGCAAAAGCTTGCTTGGTCATGTTAATTCTGCACTAATCGGTGTCCTTATAGCCCAAAAGAGTTGATGTTCCTACCCCCCAGGTGCCTGTTTTGCAATCAGAGAGCAACTAGTCACTGGGAGTTCAGGATTCTTTGTTGACCATCAACTTTTGTTTTGTGGATAGAGGAACCAAAAGAAAATGGGCTTGTGGTGCAAGAAAGGACCCATTCTCTTATTGCTAGTCTACAAATATGCCCTCAGTTTATTTTAAGAATAAGCATTGATGCTAGGTCAAATGCATTATCACATGCTCCAGTCCTGGTAAGGTTTGGGGAATGGAGAATGAATAGCAGTGATTAGTAATTCTTTTTGCTCCTGAATGTGTTTCAAAGGGATCTTTCCCTTGACATTGGATATGCCGGTAACTGAAGATACTGGAGCTTTGTATTTAAGTTCAGACCCTATTAAATTGCTAATTTAATCTCTCATGACAACCAGATGTGAATGTAGTTTGGGTCATAGGGACAGTGAGAGAGTATGCATACAAAGAGAGTATACTGAGGGTGTAAGCCCTTATTAAGTGCTCAGTAAATGCCAGACACTGATATACAGACTTCAGTTTCAGTGAATTCAGAGTTCATCAATCAGTCAAATTTATTGAGCTCTTACTTTGTGCAGAGCACTGTACTAAGCACTTGGGAGAGTATAATGCAACAGAGTTGGTAGACATTTTCCCTGCCTAGTCTAAGGGAAAGATAGGCATTACTGTAAATAAATAAATTGCGGATATGTACACAACTTTCGTGGGGCAGAGGGTTGGGTGAATAAAGGATACAAATCCAAGTGCACATTGCATCGCAGAAAGGAGAGGGAGGGCAATCAATCAATCAGTCGTATTTATTGAGCGCTTACTGTGTGCACAGCACTGTACTAAGCGCTTGGGAAGTACAAGTTGGCAACATATAGAGACGGTCCCTACCCAACAGTGGGCTCACAGTCTAGAAGGCAGGAAATGAGGGCTTAGTTGGGGAAGGCCCCTTGGAGATGTGATTTTAATAAGACTTCAATGTAGAGAGAGTGATGGTAATTGGATACGAAGGGGGAGGGGGTCCTCGGAAGAAGCAGCATGTGGGCAGGGGGTTGGCAGTGAGATGGATGAGGTACAGTGAGTAGGTTGACATTTGGGGAGGGAAGTGAACAGCTGAGTTGTAGGAAGTCAGCGAAGTAAGATAGGAGGGGTCAAGGTGATGGATTGTTTTAAAGCCAGTGAGAAGCAGTTTCTGTTTGATGTGGAGGTGGATGGGCAACAACTGCAGGTTCTTGAGGAGTAGGGAGACATGGACTGAGTTGTTGTTTTTTTAGAAAAATGATCCAGGCAGCAGAGTGAAGTAAAGACTGGAGTGGGGGAGAATCGGGTGGCAGGGAGGTCAGTGAGGAGGCTGAGGCAGTAATCAGGGTGAGTTAGGATAAGTGCTTGGATCAGCATAGTTGCAATTTGGGTGGAGAGGAAAAGACGGACTTTAGCGATGTTGTGAAGGTAGAGCCGACAGGATGTGGTGGGAGATTGAATATGTGGGTTGAATGAGAGAGATGAGTCAAGGATAATGCCGAGGTTATACACATGTGAAATAGGGAAGATAGTGATATTGTCTATCAATCAATCAATCAATCAATCGTATTTATTGAGCGCTTACTATGTGCAGAGCGCTGTACTAAGCGCTTGGGAAGTACAAATTGGCAACACATAGAGACAGTCCCTACCCAACAGTGGGCTCACAGTCTAAAAGGGGGAGACAGAGAACAGAACCAAACATACCAACAAAATAAAATAAATAGGATAGAAATGTACAAGTAAAATAAATAAATAAATAAGTAGAGTAATAGATATATACAACCATATATACATATATACAGGTGCTGTGGGGAAGGGAAGGAGGTAAGATGGGGGGGGATGGAGAGGGGGATGAGGGGGAGAGGAAGGAAGAGGCTCAGTCTGGGAAGGCCTCCTGGAGGAGGTGAGCTCTCAGCAGGGCCTTGAAGGGAGGAAGAGAGCTAGCTTGGCGGAGGGGCAGAGGGAGGGCATTCCAGGCCCGGGGGATGACGTGGGCCGGGGGTCGACGGCGGGACAGGCGAGAACGAGGTACGGTGAGGAGATCAGCGGTGGAGGAGCGGAGGGTGCGGGCTGGGCTGCAGAAGGAGAGAAGGGAGGTGAGGTAGGAGGGGGCGAGGTGATGGACAGCCTTGAAGCCCAGGGTGAGGCTACAGTGGTGGGGCAGACGAGGAGGACAGGCTTTATAGGTGGGAAGATAAGGAATTCTGTTTTGGACACGTTAAGTTTGAGGTATTGACGTGACATCCAAGTAGAGATGTCCTGAAGGCAGAAGAAAATTCGAGGCTGCAGAGCAGGAGAGAGGTCAGGGCTGGAGAGTTAAATTTGGGAATCATCCACTTAGGGAAGGTAATAATAATAATAATAATATTAAGCGCTTACTATGTGCAAAGCACTGTTCTAAGTGCTGGGGAGTTTACAAGGTGATCAGGTTGTCCCACGGGGGGCTCACAGTCTTAATCCCCATTTCACAGATGAGGGAACTGAGGCCCAGAGAAGTGAAGTGACTTGCCCAAAGTCACACAGCTGACAAGTGGCGGAGCCGGGATTTGAACCGATGACCTCTGACTCCAAAGCCCGGGCTCTTTCCACTGAGCCAAGCTGCTTCCAGTTGAAGCCGGAAGGTAGTTGAAGCCGTAGGAGTGAATGAGTTCTCCAAGGAAGTGGGTGTAGATGGAGAATGGACGGGAACCCAGAACGGAGCCTTGAAGGACCCCCAGAGTTAGAGGAAGACAGAGGAGGAGCCTGCGAAAGAGACTGAGAATGAGCGGCCAGAGAGATGAGGAGGAGAACTAGGAGAGGGCAGTGACAGTGAAGCTGAGGTTGAATAATATTTCCAGGGGCAGGGAGTGGCCAGGGGTCTAGAGGGATTAGGATGGAGTAGACGCCATTGGATTTGGTGAGAAGGAGTTCGTTGTTGGCCTGTGAGAGGGCGGTTTCTGTGGGGTGAAGGAGATGGAAACCAGATTGGAGGGGGTCGAGGTGATAATTGGGGAGAAAGTGGATGTAGACAACTCGCTTAAGGAGTTTGGAGAGGAAACTCCTCCTGAGGAAACTCCACAGCACCTGTATATATGTATATATGGTTGTACATATTTATTACTCTGTTTATTTATTTATTTATTTATTTTACTTGTACATTTCTATCCTACTTATTTTATTTTGTTGGTATGTTTGGTTCTGTTCTCTGTCTCCCCCTTTTAGACTGTGAGCCCACTATCGGGTAGGGACTGTCTCTATGTGATGCCAATTTGTACTTCCCAAGCGCTTAGTACAGTGCTCTGCACATAGTAAGCGCTCAATAAATACGATTGATTGATTGATTGAATGGTAGGAGGGAGATGGAGTGATACCTGGAGGGAGCCGTGGGGTCAAGGGAGGTGTTTTTTTAGGATAGGGGATCCATGAGCATGTTTGAAAGCAGTGGGGAAGAAGCCAATCAGTTGTATTTAATAATAATAATAATGGCATTTATTAAACGCTTACTATGTGCCAAGCACCGTTCTAAGGGCTGGGGAGGTTACAAGGTGATCAGGTTGCCTCCATCTACACCCACGGGGTGGGGCTCACAGTCTTAATCCCCCATTTTACAGGTGAGGTTACTGAGGCCCAGAGAAGTGACGTGACTTGCCCAAAGTCACACAGCTGACAGCTGACTCCAAAGCCCGTGCTCTTTCCACTGAGCCACACTGCTTCTCTTTATTGAGTGCTTACTGGATACTCAGTGCTTGGAAGAGTACAGTGGAACAAAGTCGGTAGTCACGTACCCTGCCCACAAGAAGCTTTCATTCTAGAGGGGACAGAGACTAAAATCAGTTATCTAAAGGGGAAATGGCAGTGGAAGGATATGCACCTAAGTGCTTTGGGGCTGAGGGTGGGGTGAATATCATAAGACATACAGATCCAAGTGGGTAAATGACGTGGAGGGGAGGTTGGAGAGGAGAAGTAAAAGGTTGGTCAGGGAAGTCCTTTAGAGGAGATGTGGTTTTAGGTGGGGAGAGTGGTGGTCTGTTCTACATGAAGGGGGAGAGAGTTCCAGGTCAGAAGGACTGGGGCTAGGGGTTGGTAGTGGAATAGAAAAGATCGTTTCAGTCATTCAATTCATGGACTCTTCTATACCATGCCTATCTCTTCCCTAGGTATAGCACTATTTGTTAAACGCTCCCTTATGTGTCAAGCACTGGCCTAAGTGCTCGGATATCTTCAAAATATACTATGCCCCACATGGGGCTCACAGTCTTAATTAGGAGGGAGAACCCCACTTAGTCCCTTCTGTACAGATGAGGAAACTGAGGCAGAGAGAAGTTACATGACTTGGCCATGGCCGCCCAGCGGGCAAGTGCCAGAGCCGGGATTTGAACCAGGTCCTTTCTCTGACTCTGAGGCCTGTGGTCTTTCCGCTAGGCTCCACTGCATCCCTTCCTAGGGTTACCGGTACATAGATTAGAGATGTTCAAACTTTGTCTTCTGTTACTCTGCGGCCCGAGCTCTTGCGCCTTATCATTTTTATAACAGTAGTCAGTATAACCTAATAATATCATATAAGCCACAGTAATGAAGGGCTCCAGCCCTTTTGACGGTAGTAGTGGTTTGCTTGGGTACTCCTGCACATAGTTCAAGCGCTTAGTACAGTGCTCTGCACATAGTAAGCGCTCAATAAATACGATTGATTGATCCTGCTTTTCTCTCCCCCACACTCTCCTCCTACTTGGGAACACCCGCTCCCAATCTGTATAAGAAAATTGTTTTTGAGTAATGGCTCTTGGCCATACTATATTTGGTTTGCTGCTTTTCAGCTCGGGGCTAGGCCACTGCTGACAGAGATCATCTGGGGTGTCAATTTATGGCATTTTGTCATAAAGACTTTGACTGTGATAAGAAACACTGTTGGTGTTGCTTTCTCCTTGTTTCCGTCCTATGTGGGGGTCAGGTACAATTTGTACCGACTTTTCCCTTTCTTGGAAATAAATTGAAGTGTCAGAGTTAAGATGGGGCTCGAACTTCTTTTCAGATACCATCATCATCATCATCAATCGTATTTATTGAGCGCTTACTGTGTGCAGAGCACTGTACTAAGCGCTTGGGAAGTACAAATTGGCAACATATAGAGACAGTCCCTACCCAACAGTGGGCTCACAGTCTAAAAGTGCATGTCTGCTTTATGCCAGGCACTGTGCTAGTGCTTGGGAAAGAACAATAAAATACATGTGATAGACATATAGACTTCCATTCTGCCTCATGTATGCTCCGAGAACCACTTCCCTGTCCACCCACCCGCGGTTTGCAATGAGTGGTGTAGTGAGAACTTTTATAATCCACTTTGTGGGCCTGGACACTTGCTTTCCAGCATTCTCCTGTGGTGTCCCATTCTCCTACCAGTATTCATTCTTTCATTCATTGTCGTATTTATTGAGCGCTTACTGTGTGCAGGGCCCTGTACTAAGCACGTGGGAAGTACAAGTCGGCAATAAAGAGAAACAATCGCTGCTCACACTGGGCTTACAGTCTAGAAGGGGGGAGCCAGACATCAAAACAAGTAAACAGGCATCAATATGAATAAATAGAATTATAGATGTATGCGTATATACATAAGTGCTGAGGGGCGGGGGGGAGAGCAGAGGGAGCGAGTCGAGGTGATGCGTAAGGGAGGGGGAGCTGAGGAAAAGGGGGGCTTACGAATGTCTGTCTCTCCCCATAGACTGTGAGCTCCCTGTGGGAAGGGAATGTGTCTAGCATCTCTGTTATATTGTACTTTCCCAAGCACTAAGTACAGTTCTCTGCATACAAGTGCTAAAGAAATACCATTTATTTTTCAAATGAGATCCCATAAATAGAATGTACTGCATTATAACTATGCGTGGCTCAGTGGAATGAGCCCGGGCTTTGGAGTCAGAGGTCATGGGTTCGTATCCCGGCTCCACTAATTGTCAGCTGTGTGACCTTGGGCAAGTCACCTAAGTTCTGTGTGCCTCAGTTAACCTCATCTGTAAAATGGGGATTGACTGTGAGCCCCACGGGGGACAACCTGATCACCCTGTAACCTCCCCAGCGCTTAGAACAGTGCTTTGCGCATAGTAAGCGCTTAACAAATGCCATCATTATTATTATTATTATAACCGGAGTGTAAACTCTTATGAAAACCAAAACGTGCTTCCGTAACGGATGTGTTTTATAGCCTTTCTCTGGGCTGAGCACTTGTGGTAATAGTTTCTGATTCTGGAGCGTCACGGTAATATCCTTGTGTGGTCATCTGCTGTTTCTTGTTCTGCGCCTATAATAAATGAAGTGAGTGGCTTTCTGAAGTTGTTACCCAATGTCGTTCTTTAACTTTTCTCCCTTCACCGTTACCTCTTCAGGTAAACTCTCTTCTTGTGCTATTCTGCCCCCACTTTAGATGGCCCACGTTCCGCAGGCTGGCGAGAGCACTTGGAGCGGCGCCGAAGGTTTGACTACGATTTCCGAGAGCGGGACGACGAACGGGGGTACCGGAGGGTGAGATCTGGCAGCGGCAGCATAGACGACGATCGAGACAGTCTTCCCGAATGGTGCCTAGAGGACGCTGAAGAAGAAATGGGGACATTTGACTCCTCCGGGGCATTTCTGTCGTTAAAGGTGAACCCTTTTGTCACCCTGGGGTCGGAGCACCCTCCTTATCAAGGGCAGCGGGGTGGGAGGGTCATCCGCTGGTTTGTGTTTTTCTTGCCACAGAAGGTTCAGAAGGAGCCCATCCCCGAAGAACAAGAAATGGACTTTCGGCCTGTGGAAGAAGGGGAGGAGCGTTCCGATTCGGAGGGAAGCCACAATGAAGAAGCCAAAGAACCCGACAAGGCGGCCAAGAGAGAGGGAGAGAAACTGGAGAGAGTGGCAGGTAAGGAGAGTGTCACGGGTTTCTACCAATCAATCAATCAATCAATCAATCGTATTTATTGAGCGCTTACTATGTGCAGAGCACTGTACTAAGCGCTTGGGAAGTACAAGTTGGCAACATATAGAGACAGTCCCTACCCAACAGTGGGCTCACAGTCTAAAAGGGGGAGACAGAGAACAAAACCAAACATACTAACAAAATAAAATAAATAGGATAGACATGTACAAGTAAAATAAATAAATAGACCAAACATACTAACAAAATAAAATAAATAGGATAGATATGTACAAGTAAAATAAATAAATAGAGTAATAAATATGTACAAATATATATATGCATATATACAGGTGCTGTGGGGAAGGGAAGGAGGTAAGATGGGGGGGATGGAGAGGGAGACGAGGGGGAGAGGAAGGAAGGGGCTCAGTCTGGGAAGGCCTTCTGGAGGAGGTGAGCTCTCAGAAGGGCCTTGAAGGAATCCAATCCAAGATGCCTTCCTCCTCCATTCAGTGTCTGCCTCCCCTTGTAGACTGTAAGCTCCTTTTCATTCATTCAGTCGTATTTATTGAGCGCTTACTGTGTGCAGAGAGCACTGTGCTAAGCGCTTGGGAAGTACAAGTCGGCAACATAGACGGTCCCTACCCAACAGTGGGCTCACAGTCTTAGAAGGGGAGACTGACAACGAAACAAGTGTCAAAACTGTCAGAATAGGCATTGCTTCTGCTGACTCTGTTGTACTGTCCCTTCCTGAGCACTTAGTTCAGTGCTCTGCAAGTAGTAAGCGCTCACTGCATACCACTGATAGATAAATTAAAGTAAAATGATTCCGTGTTTTAGAAGCGGCAGAAGAAACAGTCCAGACGTCTTCACCGTCTGCCACACCGGCGACTCCGGCAGCCCACGAGGCCCAGGAACCAGGGCAGACCAGCTTATTTGATAGGAAAGAGGACCCCAAACCCGAAAGAACGGAAAAAACGGAAGACAAGGAGAGCCGAGCAGAGAATACACTACCAGCCAAAGCGTCCAGCAGAGGCGAAGGTATTCAGCTTTTTTGGGGGCAGAAGCAAGCAGTAATTTCCCCGGGAATCATTTAATTAGTGGTTCTTCGGGGATCACTGGAGCGCAGTGTAGTTGCTTTTGTGAGGGAAGGGAAGCAGGTGATGAATACCACTGTCCTCATTCAGTTTAATAGATTTGCTTTCGTAAAAGATACCTCTTGCTGCTATTAGAATAATACAGCAGAATATTTGTTTTGATCGTATCTCCCAAACTGGGTAAATGCCACTTCACAAGTTTCCTGCCAGTCTGTTACTCTAAGCAAGACTGTTATATTCATTGGTGTGGTAGAAGGAGCCCAGGCTTGGGAGTTTGAGGTCCTGGGTTCTAATTCCGACTCTGCTGCTTGTCAGCTATGTGACCTTGGGCAAGTCACTTCACTTTTCTGGGCCTCAGTTACCTCATCTGGAAAATGGGGATTAAGATTGTGAGCCCCACTTGGGACAACCTGATAAACTTGTATCTCCCCCAGCGCTTAGAACAGTGCATGGCACATAGTAAGCGCATAACAAATAGAGAAGCAGCGTGGCTCAGTGGAAAGAGCCCGGGCTTTGGAGTCCGAGGTCAGGGGTTCAAATCCCGGCTCTGCCAATTGCCAGCTATGTGACTTTGGGCGAGTCACTTCACTTCTCTGGGCCTGAGTTTCCTCATCTGTGAAATGGGGATGAAGACTGTGAGCCCCCCGTGGGACAATCTGATCACCTTGTAACCTCCCCGGTGCTTAGAACAGTGCTTTGCACACAGTAAGTGCTTAATAAATGCTATTATTATTATTACTGTTATAGCCCCAGCGCTTAGAACAGTGCTTGGCACATAGTAAGCACTTAACAAATGCCATTTTTATTATTATTATTACTAAGCAATTAATCACCACAGTCCTCTATTGGCAAAATTGTACTGCTGAAAGTCGGTATCACCCTAGTATGACATAGGAGGCCATGTTCGATCAATCTCTCGCCCCACCCTATGTCCCCCTCCCCCCCGCCGCTCCTCCCCAACTTTCCCATCAGCTCTTCCATACTGGGCTACTTTCTCCCTCCCCTCTTCCCATATCACTTGTGTACAAATTTTCATATTTTATAAGTGTCTGTCTTCCCTATTAGGTTGTAAGCTCCAGAAGGATCATGTTTTCTAGTTCTCAACCAGACTCTTAGTACAGTGCTCCTGCACACAGTAGATGCTCAGCATATGCAGTTGATTAAAGGTGTGGGCAGAGTGCCAAATCTACCCATAATCGTCTTAATTTGTTTTCTTTACCCAAAAGCCTTCACAGTAAAAACAGTTTTGTAATGTGGGTTGGGTATGGTCTTGTCTCTTCAAGCCATAATATAATGATTTTGCGGACTTGGAGATGGTTCTGCGCAGTACTCGTATGTAGAGTCTGAAAGAATTTAGGCAAGCTGAAGCAGCGTGACCTAGTGGAAAGAGCACAGACCTGATAGGCCAAGGACTTGAGTTCTAATTCTGCCTCTTGTCTGCTGTGTGACCTTGGGCAAGTCACTTAACTTCTCTGTGCCTTACCTCATCTGTAAAATGGAGATTAAGACTGTGAATCCCTTGCGGGCCGTGAACTGTGTCCATCGTGATATCTTTTGTCTACCCCAGTGATCAGTACCGTGCGTGGCACATAGTAAGCATTTAACAAATACCGTTTAAAAAAAGAGAGAGTTCATAAATGTGAGTTACATAATGGGCCACTAGAGAGGATGTAGGATGGGAAGAGGGGGAGTCCAGGTGTTTGACCCATTTGAGGACGATTGGCCTGCGATCAGTGTCCCACTCTTCCGGGAAACACCCGGTGACGGTTGAATATTGGATTAGGCGGGCCATTTCTTTGGATAGTGGTGATTCCTAGTCTAATGTAATTAATAATAATGATGCCACATGTTATTTTTTCAAAGCCCATTTTGAAAGTGTGCTGCTGAATCAGGTTTACAGAGGAATCCAGAGAACCGTACATGTCACAGTGTTAGTAATAACTCTCAATCCTTTTCTCTAGAACTGGTTTCTACGCCACAGATTCCAGTAGACACAGCGTCTCCTGTTCTCCTACTTCCACCTCCTGTGACCAACCCAAGCCCAGCCCTCAGGCCAGTCCAAACGCCGGTTATCGGTGCCCCAGGCATGGGCAGCATTTCTGCCGATCCAGATGATGAAGAAGGCCTTAAACATTTAGAACAGGTAAACTTGGACATTTTATGGTCTTTTGGGACCAGAGAATCCCACAGAATGGGAGGATATTGAATGAGCAAAGACATCTGTTTGTCTTGCAACTTACTATAAAAGGTGGCATTCAGTTTTAAAGGCATCACTTTTAAATCTTTCGATGTTCCTTCACTCGGGCTGTTTTTCTACTCTACCTCTTGAATTTCTTTTTGAAATGTCGGGAGTGCAAGAAGCAATATTCTGTTGGAAGCTGTAGATTGGTGCCCTGTCTGATGCCTCATGCTTGTGGGTTATGTTTTCAGATCCTAGTCACTTGTAGTCATATTATACTTTTCGAATAGGCGTTCGCTTGAACGGGTTAATTGTGTGTCCTGTTCTAGGCAACCCCACTTCTAGGGAAGATGGTTTTTCTCAAAGTCATACCTGCCACGTATTATCTAAAAACTGTCTCCAAGATGATGTTTTCTAAGAGTTATGTCACCTGCTGACCAAATCCCCCAAATCCCAGTTGATTTTACCATAAGGCACGTTTGAATACCTATAAATATGCTTGCTAGAACTGACCTTAGTTCAGCCTTCAGGTAGTCAAACATTACTGTATGTGAATACGTATTTATATAACAATAATTCATTTGGGCCCACGGTTCTAAAGAATGTTTCCTGTCCTAATTATTGCAGCAAGCAGAAAAGATGGTGGCATATCTACAGGACAGTGCACTGGATGATGAGAGATTGGCCGCAAAACTGCAAGAGCACAGAGCAAAAGGGGTCTCTATGCCACTATTGCATGAAGCCATGCAGAAATGGTATTACAAAGATCCACAGGGAGAAATTCAGGGTAGGTCTGTGGTCTTTATACTTCTAGAGCGGACCTCTCAGCCGTTTCTCATAAGCCCTGATTGAGGATGTGTGTTTCACCACTGTCAGAGTCATTCTTCTGTAATGTGAAAGGGGAAACAATTTAGAAATTTTTCAGTTTCACTAGGAGAAACCAAGTAATACAAAGCCAAATCCCGCACATCTGTCAGTGCCCTTCATGATATCATAACTGTATTATTTAATAAGTTCAGGATGTTCACTTGAAGAAAAGAATCTGCCTTTGCTGTTTCTTGATTATTAATCTCACAGATCAGAGATTGGTTACTGACCACATGTATGGATAGTTTTCTACCTGATATTAGTTGATCTGTGTTGCTTGTTTTTTTTTCGATTGTTAAATTCATGAAGATGGAGACGTTGTGTCTCCGGTTCATTTCATATCATTCTTTGGACATTGCCAGGAACCTAGAAACCTATCCTTAATTGGTGATGTAATCTGCTGTTGATTTAATCTATCTTTCTGCTCTCCAGAGCTGTTGTCTAAGGAAAGAATTATTAGACACGTGTTATCCAAAAAGGAAAAATTGCCCAAGTAGATTATCATCATCAATCGTATTTCTTGAGTGCTTACTATGTGCAGAGCACTGTACTAAGCGCTTGGGAAGTGCAAATTGGCAACATATAGAGGCAGTCCCTACCCAACAGTGGGCTCACAGTCTAAAAGATTATGTGAATCAGATTCTCCTCTTGTAATTTTAGTGATCATTGAAATGAAAACATACATAATTTGAGGGGAAAATGTCCAGGGTGTTCCATTAATGTACTTGTCCTTTTTTAAGCAGTAGGTTTTGGTGTGAGATAGAACTGGAATTATTTTACGATTGTAATAATAATGGATAATACAATACTACTAATAATATAATAATTATAATTTGCAATCTGAGCCTACTGGTGAATAGGAAATGAATTAAGCGCTTAACACAGTGCTCTGCACACAGTAAGCGCTCAATAAATACGATTGATTGGTTGAATTGATCCTTTTTGAAGGTTACTTAACGTGTTTGGAGTACCTCAGGAACCGCGTGGAGCAGTTTACTCCGTGCCACCCTTATTACCTGAGTTTGGCCATTTCCACTTCGATTGAACCCAGAATATCTGTTGTTGTTTTATGTTGGTTGCTGATGCTATAGGCCCGTTCAATAACCAGGAGATGGCAGAATGGTTTCAGGCGGGATATTTCACTATGTCCCTGTTGGTGAAAAGAGCCTGCGATGAAAGCTTCCAGCCCCTCGGAGACATTATGAAAATGTGGGGAAGGGTCCCCTTCTCTCCAGGTCCAGCACCCCCTCCACATCTGGTACGTAACTGACGGTAGACCCCTACCATCCACAGATTGCCTCATACCCTCCTGTTTCAGATATCCTCTGTGTTGCAGCACCGTTCCTCGATGAAATAGTTGCACATGCGGTGATTGTCCCCCGTGCTGTCAGAGAATTCAGGTCCCAAAAGCCACTAGTGGGTAACTGTGTAATAATAATAATGATGGCATTTGTTAAGCACTATGTGGGAAGCACTGTTCTAAGCCCTGGGGGGGATACAAGGTGATCAGGTTGTCCCATGTGGGGCTCACAGTCTTAATCCCCATTTTACAGAGGAGGTAACTGGGGCTCAGAGAAGTTAAGTGGCTTGCCCAAGGCCACACAGCAGACATGTGGCGGAGCCGGAATTAGAACCCATGACCTCTGACTCCCAAGCCTGTGCTCTTTTCACTGAGCCATGCTGCTTCTCTATGATGTACATATCAATCAATCGTATTTATTGAGCGCTTACTGTGTGCAGAGCACTGTACTAAGCGCTTGGGAAGTACAAGTTAGCAACACATAGAGACAGTCCCTACCCAACAGTGGGCTCACAGTCTAAAAGGGGGAGACAGAGAACATATCATCCCTTCCCCACAGGGAGGTAAGACCTGGCCCCGTTAAGGCTTCAGACTAAATTTGGACTCAGCCTCCTGATGCCAGTGTAGCCCCAAGCCAAGGTTTTGTCCCATGTTTGTTTTTGTTTTTTTTTTAATGGTATTGGTTAAGCACTTAACCATGTGCCTGATGCTGTACTAAGCACTGGGGTAGATAAGCGTCGTTCAGGTTGGACACAGTCTGCGTCCCACATGGGGCTCACACTTGAATCCCCATTTTACAGATGAGATAACAGGCACAGAGAAGTGAAGGGACTTGCCCACGGTCACACAGCAGACAAGCGGCAGAGATGGGATTAGAACCCAGGTCCTCTTACACCCCCCCCCCCCCCCCCCAGGGCTGTGCTCTTTTTTTTTTTTTCATGGCATTTATTAAGCACTTACTATGTGCAAAGCACTGTTCTTTCTACAAAGCCACACTGCTTCTTGCCGCGGGTTCATCCAGAATGTGTTGGGAGTACAGAGGAACTTGCTCATGTTAGGAAGCACAAAGAAGATATCCTCATCAATCGTATTTATTGAGCGCTTAACTGTGTGCAGAGCACTGTACTAAGTGCTTGGGAAGTACAAGTTGGCAACATATAGAGATGGTCCCTACCCAATAGTGGGCTCACAGTCTAAAAGATTTGTGGCCGGAACCCCAGAGCCTCTGCCTCATTATGGAAGCTGCCTTTCCACTTTTCACTGGCTCTGGGACAAAAACACAGAGTCTTCAGAATTGTGGATTGAGTGTTTTAAAGTAAAACAGACATGGGCATGGCAACAAAGAGTAGTTTGACATATGTGCCAAGTGAAGGTGATCTACTGGTTTTTCAGTGGACTCATGTCCTGTATACCTCCTACTATTTCATCACAAAGAGTTTGAATAAAAAAAACTTCGACAAACCATTTTAATTAAGGGCTTGTTGTCACAAATTGCTATCCTGGACACTGAAACCAGCTAGATTTAGGCATTAAGGCATTTGTAGTATGGAGTTCTACATAAGCACAGCCCCTTTGTTCCTCTCCCCCTCATCCCCCTCCCCCTCCCCCCCCGCCTTACCTCCTTCCCCTCCCCACAGCACCTGTATATATGTATATATGTTTGTATGTATTTATTACTCTATTTATTTATTTATTTTACTTGTACATATCTATTCTATTTATTTTATTTTGTTAGTATGTTTGGTTTTGTTCTCTGTCTCCCCCTTTTAGACTGTGAGCCCACTGTTGGGTAGGGACTGTCTCTATATGTTGCCAATTTGTACTTCCCAAGTGCTTAGTACAGTGCTCTGCACACAGTAAGTGCTCAATAAATACGATTGATGATGATGATTACTCTATTATATTTGTACATATTTATTCTATTTATTTTATTTTGTTAATATGTTTTGTTTTGTTGTCTGTCTCCCCCTTTTAGACTGTGAGCCCGCTGTTGGGCAGGGACCGTCTCTATATGTTGCCAACTTGTACTTCCCAAGCGCTTAGTACGGTGCTCTGCACACAGTAAGCGCTCAATAAATACGATCGACTGAATGAATGAATAGGCAACCCAGGAAGAGCATGAATATTTACATTCAGAATTTTGCCTCTGAATCTAGTTTTTCATGGTCCATTTTCTTTTATGCTTCATGTTTGGAATGGATGGTCGGAGGACCTTCCAGACCTAGTATATTCTTTACCCTATGGGAAGAAATAGGACGTGTGGGACGTCCACTTTCCCCTTTTAGCTAGCAGAAAGATTTTGTCGATCCGAAGATCTATCCATTAGCTGCTATGGGATGCCTGCTTCAAATTTTCATTTATTTTTGATTAAATGTTGCCCCCTGGTGTACAAATCTCTTCAATTTTAAACATTTTCACATTTTCTTGTGTTTCCCTTAGCGGTCTACTTTACTTCGTTGTGCATTGTGAATATTTATCGTCCTTCCTCTCAGCTCCGAAATATTTGCGTGTACAGATCTCTTCAGTTTTAAACATTTTCACATTTTGTTGTGTTTCCCTTAGCGGTCTTCTTTACTTCATTGTGCATTGTGAATATTTATCTTCCTTCCTCTTCCTCTCAGCTCCGAAATATTTGCGTGTCCTGCGAGACCAGCTGTAGTTCTAAAGCAGTCACCTTGCCCACTCCTACCGCATCTCACTACTCTCCTATTACATCCCAGCCCTCACACTTTGCTCCTCTAATGCCAACTGCTGACCTCCTGCCCATCTCCTGCCTCTGGCCTGGAATGCCCTCCTTCTTCATATCTGACAGACCTTTATTCTCCCCACCTTCAAAGCCCTATTGAAGGCACATCTCCTCCAAGATTTCTCTTTTCCCCTCATTTCTGCTTTTCCCACTCCCTTCTGTGTCTCCCTGATTTGCTGCCTTTCTTTACTGCTCCCTCAGCCCCATGTACCCAGTGCTTAGAACAGTGTTTTGCACATAGTAAGTGCGTAATAAATGCTATCATTATTATTACACATCTGTAATTTATTTATATTAATGTCTGTCTCCCCCTCTAGACTGTGAGCTCTCTGTGGGCAGGGAATAGGCCTACCCTGTTGTATTACACTCTCCCAAGCGTAAAATAAGAATAATTATATTATGATATTTGTTAAGTGCGTACTATGTGCTGAACATTGTTCTAAGCACTGGTGGGGGGAGATACAAAGTAATCAGGTTGTCCCACATGAGGCTCACAGTCTTAATCCCCATTTTACAGATGAGGGAACTGAAGCACAGAGAAGCTAAATGGCTTACTGAAGGTCACACAGCAGACAAGTGGCAGAGAAAATGATTAGAACCCACATCCTCTGGCTCCCAAGCCCAGGCTCTTTCCACTGAGCCACGCTGCTGCTGCTTAATAAATATGATTGATTATTTGAGGGCTGTCTGCTCAGAACTTCGGGTTCCTGTAGGTCCCATTCAGGCATTTTGGCTTGGGATTCTCTGTCCCAGTAAATTTAGTCATTGACGCGAACGTTCTTGCGGTTGCCGGTTGTTTGCATATTTTCTAATGCTTCTTTCTCACCCACAGGGAGAGTTGGACCAGGAGCGACTAAACCGACAGCATGAACTTACTGCCCTGTATCAGATGCAGCACCTTCAGTACCAGCAATTCCTGATACAGTAAGCTATTGCTTGAACAGTTTTAAATGGGTGGTTGTTTTCCCCCTTGCTGCATCCTCCAGCGATTTATCTGTCGTTCAGCTAACGGAACAAGTTGTTTATTAGAGGAATCAGGGTGTGCATTTAGCTGCGTTTTCTCTGTTGAAAGGACCGTGGATGAGGCTGTCTTTGGAAAATTGGGTTTGACCATCGATGGGCCTTTGAGGAGGGAAAAGAGGATCCTCAGAGAGGGCCTATGCACAAGGCACTCAACCAGTATTATGGATTCTAGTTTGCTTTAGTTCAGGGTGTTCTTTTTGAGTTCGAGAAGAGAAGCAGTGTGGCCTAGTGGTCAGTGGAAGGAGCCTGAGAATCAGGACCTTACCGACTGTGTGACCTTGGGCAAGTCACTTCACTTCTTTGTGCCTCAGTTCCCTCCTCTGCAAAATGGGGTTTCAGTTCCCATTCTCCCTCCTACTTAGACTGAGCCCCATGTGGGACCTGATTATCTTGTATCTATCCCAGCACTTAGTATAGGGCTTGGCACAGAGTAAGTGCTTAATAAAGGCCACTATTACTACCATTATTATTATTATTAATTCTCATATTAATTTTTATTAAACCAATCGCCAACAAAATTTTTGTATAGAATCTATTATCCTGGCCTGTCCTTTCACCTGACTCCCCTCTGGGAGATGTGGAAACAGGAGGGTGCCTCCCTCCTAGTTTTCTTAGTTTGGATGCTAGCTTAAGTCCCAGTGCCTATTGCCAACTTGGATACTTAAACATCTCCCCTCAATCTCTGTAGACAGTGCACACACCAGTCATTCCTTTCTAGCCTAGGGCAGGGAAAAGCACAGGATAAAGGAGAGGAGAGGGTTAAGGGGGCCGGAGGGAGTAGACCAATTTAGGGCTGTTACTGCTTTGGACTCCATAGTGTAAGAGAGATGGTGCAGGCATAATAGTTCTCCCTGCTGCTCAAACTGTGAGCCCCGGGTGGGACACGGATGGTGTCCAACGTGATTGCCTTGTATCTACTCCAGAGCTTAGTGTACAGTGCTTGGCACATAGTAAGCACTTAACAGAGGCCAAGATTATTAGAGAGGTGATGGTTTCCTTTGCTCTTCCTGAAGACAGCAGTATGCACAGGTGTTGGCACAGCAGCAGAAAGCAGCCCTGTCATCCCAGCAGCAACAGCAACTGGCTCTTCTCCTTCAACAGTTCCAAGCTCTGAAGATGAGGTAAGTGGTCCGTTTCAGGTCTCACTTGGAAGGCAGCATGGCCTAATGGAACGAGCCCAGGACTGGGTGTCAGGAGACTCATGTTTCTGTCTCAGCCCCTCTGCGTGCTTGCTGCGTGACCTTGGGCAAGTAACTTCTCTGGGCTTCAGATTCCACATCTGCAAAATGGGGATAAAATACCCATTCTCCCTCTTAGACTACAGGTTTTGTGTGAGACGGGGATTGGGTCTGATTTGATTGTCTTACCTCTCCCATGGAGCTTAACACTGTGCTTGACACATAGTAAAAGCTTAGTAGATATTATTCTTGTGTTTAATTGGAATTCATTCAGAAATTTAAAACCAAGAATTTTGGGATTAAATATCTAATTTCTCCAGTGAGAATGAGTTGGGAACAATTGCGCCAGTGCATATTTGGTGCTTTCGAAGGAGCGTGCAGTTAAATCTCGAAGGTTGCCATTGATTCTAAGCATTTGTGGCTGTTGAACTGCCATGAAAGTGGGGGTAGAGTCCGTGAAGACGTAAAAGGCTGGGTGAGTGGGCTAAAAAATGGCGATTGAGCTTCATCGCGAACAAGCGCAAGATAGTGTACCCCAGGAGACAATTCACAATACCGCTGCAGGTTGATTGCTTTGTAGCCGTTAGTAATGTTAGTGGAAAGAGATCTGAGTCACTGCTGACAACTCACGTGTCACTAGCAGCCAAAAAGACGTAAAAGAAGATCGAAAACACAAACAAAAGACATAGTTTTTCCCCTTTATAAAATCTCGGTTGACAAACTGTGGACAGCTCTTGTCATTGCATCTTAGGATGGATGGAATAATAGTGCTAGAAAAGGTCAGACAGGTTTATCTGGGGCAGTTAGCTTTCTTATGAGGATAGAATGAAAGAGCTAAGACTCAAAAGCTAAAATGATTAAAAGGGGACACGAACGAATCCACAAAACCGTGAGGAATAAGGACAGGGCACAAACAGAATTGTTATTTACCTAGTTCACTGATGCTTGAAGTTGATAGGTACAAAACCAATGAAGGGAAACACTTTTAAACCCAGTAGGTGTTAAGTATGTGGGCTTATTTCGACAGGAAGGTTTTGCAGTCAGAAAATACAAGTGGTTGCAAGAGGAGTTCGGATAAATTCATAAATGAGTGATCCATTAGTGGGTTACCAGAGGAGAAAAAAATTAGGGATGTTAGTTGACACATACCTAACATTAGGCTTTATATTAAGAAGTGTAACCATGGTGAGATTCTCCAAGCATCCAGCTGTCTCAGCCAAATGGATCTATTGGTGGAACCCAGGAACGGCATTGTATATTTTGTCATATTCTTAAGAGGTGTAACGTAGTCCAGATTGTAAAATAGGTTGCCAGCTCCTCACTAGACTGTAAACTCCTGGAGGGCAGGGATTGCGCCTGCCAACTCTATTGTATTGTACTCTCCCAAGCACTTCGTTCAGCAAGTTGTTTTTTTGTTTCGTTTTTATGGTATTTGTTAAGCGCTTAACTATGCTCCCGGCACTGTTCTAAGCACTGGGGTAGAAACAAGGTTAATCAGGCTGGACACAGTCCATGTCCCACATGGGGCTCATAGTCTCAGTCCCCATTTTACAGATAAGGTAACTGAGGCACAGAGAAGTTGTGACTTACCCAAAGTCACACAGCAGATTAGCGGTGAAGCGGGGACTAGAATCCAGGTCCTTCGGACTTACATGCCCGTGCTCTATTCACTAGGCCATGCTACTTGTGTAAGTGCTCGATAAGTACCATTGATGAATCGGTTGTTGTAGAGAGAAATAAACCTCCTCTGTCTTATGTGGTCTCAGTATGGTATTCCCCATGTGGACCCGGAGCTCTCTGGCTTGGTTATTTTTTGCGGAGCCCAGCGCTTACTTAGAACAGTACTTAGCGTAGCGCTTAATAAATACCACCGTTATTATTATTATTATTATCCAAGGTGTTATTTCTCCAGTTTCCGTAAGCTTAAAATGGGGTTCTGAGTACGGCCTTGGATTGTAAAGGCGATTAGACCAAAAAGGTAACCTTTCAGGTAAAGGTCATAAAAAAAATGGAATGAGCCCTATTCCGTTTGTGGGCTGCGCAAGAATGAATTTGCTGGCATTGATGGGGTACTGAGGCAAGGCAGTCAAACCTGGAGGTTCCATGACAGAGCTGGGATAGTCCTCTAGCAACAAGTATTTCTCCTCTTAATAGTGATAAGAACCGTTTTTGCTCCTAGAATATGAGCAGTCACATAAGCATGGTGAAGGTTTCAGGAAATAATCATAGTGATAAAATATAATTGACCTACCTCTCCCAGGTGTGATGTGCCACTCCTTGACTATTATATTCTTACTCTGGTACTTGTTAAGTGCTTACTATGCGCCAAGTGCTGTAGTACAGTACAGTACACTAAGGGCTGGGGTAGATGCAAGATAGTTTAGACACCACCCCTGTCCCACACAAGGTTCATAGTTTAAGTTGGAGGGAGTACTATGACATTTTGTTTAAAGGTAGAAGTTCACAGTCATTTCCCTGCTCTAGGCTGTAAACTTGTGGGCAGGGAAAGTGTCTGCCAACTCTGCTGTATTGTACTCCCAAGCGCTTAGTATAGTGCTCTGCATTTAGTAACCGTTCAATAAATACCTTTGATGATGATGATGGTGATAATGATTCACTGATAAAAAGGGTTGAATCATTGAAGATAATGCTCTGCATACAGGAAATACTGTGGATTTATTTTCATTGTATTTGTTAAGCGCTGTTCTTAATGTTGGGGAAGATACAAGTTAAGCGGGTTGGACACGGTTAGTGTCCCATACGGACTCTCAGTCCATTCATTCATTCATTCATTGTCGTATTTATTGAGCGCTTACTGTGTGCAGAGCACTGTACTAAGCGCTTGGGAAGTACAAGTTGGCAACATATAGAGACGGTCCAAGTAGGATGGAGAACAGATCAGTGCTTAGAACAGTGCTTTGCACATAGTAAGCACTTAACAAATACTGAAATTATTATATTGAATCCCCATTTTGCAGATGAGGAAACTGAGGCACAGAACAGGGAAGCGACTTGCCCAAGGTCACACAGCAGGCAGATGGGGAATCCGGGATTAGAACCCAGGCCCTCTGACTCCCAATAATTTTATTTATTGAGTAGTAATCGCATTTATGAAGCGCTTATTGTGCACCGAGCACTGTCTTAAGCACTAGGGGAAAATTCACAGGTGGGAATTAAACATGGGCCCTGTCCCTCATGGGGCCCACAATCTAAAAGGCCAGGCCCTTGTTTTTCCCAGTAGACCAGGGGGCTTCCTCTGGAGGATGAGGCGGTCCGTTGCATCTTTTTGCTTCTTACAGAATATCGGAGCAGAACCTGATCCCATCCGTCACGAGGTCTGTGTCAGTACCGGACACTGGATCAATTTGGGAGCTTCAATCAGCAGCCTCCCAGCCTGCAGGTAAAATATGCGTCCTGGCATTTGGTATCTTATAGAGCAGATACTGAAATCCGACCTGGAGCTTCAACCCTGTCTCACTTAAATAGATGTTTTTGACACCCTTGTTTACAACAGATCCAAACTGCTACTCTGTGCTACTCTGAATACCAATTTAAATTAAACAACGTTCACTCATTCATTCAGTAGTATTTATTGAGCGCTTACTGTGTGCAGAGCACTGTACTAAGCGCTTGGGAAGTACAGGTCGACAACAGATAGAGACGGTCCCTAACTGATAACTGGCTCACAGTCTAGAAGACAGACAACAAAACAAGACATGTGGACAGGTGTCAAGTCGTCAGAACAAATAGAATTAATGGTCGCTCCATTTAGGAGATGGATGACTTGTGCAAACTTGCCGGCAGACAAACCCATGTTATATCAACGGAAAGCCTGATTTGTAAGCAACACCCGATCTCTCTGGCTGAAGTTGTTTCTTAGTCTCATAAAATACTCAGGCTCTCCCTGTCTAGACTGTAAGCTTGTTGTGGGCAGGGAACATGTCTTTGAACTCTTGTACTCTCCCAAGCACATAGTGAAGTGCTTTGCACACAGTAAGCGCTCGATAAGTGCCATTGGTAGATGGCTTAAAAAGGTCTGGGTTAAAGTGATTGTAAGAAAGTATTGAAAAAAGTGATTTGATACAACTTTTTAGTGCATTGCTGTGCACACAGGAAGCACTCGGTAAATGCCATTGATAGATTGATTAAAAAGGTCTGGGTTGAAGTGATTCTAAGAAAGTATTGAGAACAGTGATTTGATATGACTTTTTCCCCTGAGAAGCGTTCAGACAAAGAGCGCAACTGCAGTTATGGGAAGAATGAAGTGTAGCTATTTACCTCTTCATTCAGTCAGTCGTATCTGAGTGCTTACTGAGTGCGGAGCACCGTTAAAGCACTTGGGAGAGTACAGTATAACGAGTTGGTAGTCACGTTTCCTGCTTATAATGAGTAGTCTACAGGGGGAAACGGCCATGAATATAAATTACCATATGTATATAAATGTTGTGGGCTGAAGTTGGGGTGAATAAAGTGTGCATATCCAAGTGCAGGATGCAAGATCTGTAGTCAAGGATGACTGGTGATATCAGCCAGAAAGGCCAGATATTATTTTCACAGTCTATTTAGGTTTATTGTCTTCCTTTTAAAGATCTCAGTGCTCTAGTCAAAACAATTACTTCTGTCGATTTTCAGCATCAGAAAATAGGCTGAAGAAGCAGTAGGGCCTTGCAAGTTTGGATTGGGCTAACAAGATAAATCCAGTCAGATTTAGAGGGGAGGATATTAGTCTTGCATCTGTGTGCGTTTCCCTTCTTGCTTCTTACCACCTCCGCTGTGTTTCAGAGATTGTAGGCCCAGGGTGGGTGTCTACAGCTTGGTGTGTTCATATGTGTAGTTGTCGTGAATGATTAATAGCACTTCCCAGAAGTGAACCTGGACCTAAGTCCAGCTTGGTTTAAGCATGCTTCCAGTTTGTTTCAAAGCACCAAGTTCAGCAGCCTAGGCCAGATGGAGCCCCGTATTTCTGTTCTTGATAGGTTCTTCCTCCCTCAACAAGCATATGTCAAAACTGAAAGCCGTACCTGTGTTTGGGAGGAGACCCTCTTTCCATTGTGTGGTCGAGTATATAGAAAGGACCTGCTCTGGGGAACAGTCCGACTCCTTCCGTAGGCAGGAAATCCCTGAAAATAATTCTTTGCCAGACGGTTGAGGCGAGGGATGGTATTTGGAGCCAAGGAAAGCTGCTATGCCTTGCTTTCCCAAGTAGGATAAATGACACAAAATCTCTAATTTCCCCCAAGTTTTTGCCTGTCTGCTTCCCGAGAGGAAGGGTCTTTCAAGGTTTTTGTGGATTTCTTATTTTATAGTCTGGGAAGGTAGCAGCGTCTGGGATCTTCCTCTTGACACTGCATCTCAGGGACCAGCTCTTGAGCAGCTGCAGCAGCTTGAGAAGGCTAAAGCCGCAAAGGTGAGAAACTGGAATTCTATCATCGAAAGTGCCGTAGGATAGTTCAGCTAAGGGGTGTTCGTCATTTGAAAGCCCCTCCATCCGTCTAGAATGGATTTATTTCATATTATTGTTAATAATTGTGATATTTAAGCACTTGCTGTGTACTAAGCACTGACGTGGATACAGCATCATCACGTGAGACGCAATCCCTGTCCTACCTGAGGCTTAAAGTCTAAGTAGGAGGGAGAACAGGTACTGAGCCCCCATTTTACAGAGGAGGAAAGTGATGAGGCACGTAGAAGTTAAATAACTTGCCCCAGGCCACATAGTAAGCAAGTGACAGAATAGAGATTTGAATCTGCTCCTCTCACTCCCAGGCTCATACTCTTTCCACTAGGCTGAGCTCTTTCCTGCTTACGAAAAGGATACAAAGTTTCAGAGTCAGCCAATAAGTATTGTTTATTGAACACTTACTCTTTGCAGAGCACTTTTCTAAGTGTTTGGTAAAGTATAATAGACTTAATATCAATCAAGTAATTTTATTCATTCATTCATTCAGTCGTATCTGTTGAGCGCCTGCTGTGTGCAGAGCACTGTACTAAGCGCTTGGGAAGTCCAAATTGGCAACATGCAGAGATGGTCCCTACCCAACAGCGGGCTCACAGTCTAGAAGGGGGAGACAGACAACACAACAAAGCATATAAACCAAATAAAATAAATAGAATATGTACAGGTAAAATACATAAATAGAGTAATAAATATGTACAAACATATATACATATATACATTCATTCAATCGTATTTGTTGAGTGCTTACTGTATGCAGAGCACTGTACCAAGCGCTTGGGAAGCCCAAGCTGGCAACATATAGAGACGATCCCTACCCAACAGCGGGCTCGCAGTCTAAAAGGGGGAGACAGACAACACAACAAAACATATAAACCAAATAAAATAAATAGAATAAATATGTACAGATAAAATAAATGGAGTAATATGTACAAACATATATACATTCATTCAATCGTAGTTGTTGAGCGCTTACTGTGTGCAGAGCACTTCTAGACTGTGAGTTCTTAGTGATTATCTTATAGGTAGCCCAGTGCTTAGTACAGTGTTTGGCTCACAGTAAGTGCTTAACAATTGCCACAGTTGTAATTACTATTAACAATGATCTCAAGAAGCTTAGAATTAGTATCAATCAAGGAATTTTAGTTGTTGAGCACTTAGTGATTATCTTAAACCTAGCCCAGTGCTTAGTATAGTGTTTGGCTCACAGTAAGTGCTTAACAATTGCTGCAGTTATAATTATTAATAATAATGATAATAATAATGATGGTATTTGTTAAGCGCTTACTATATGCAAAGCACTGTTCTAAGCACTGGGGAGGTTACGGGGTGGTCAGGTTGTCCCACGGGGGGCTCAGAGTTTTAATTCCCATTTTACAGATGAGGTAACTGAGGCACAGAGAAGTTAAGTGACTTGCCCAAAGTCACACAGCTGACAGCTGGAGGGGCCGGGATTTGAACCCATGACCTCTGACTCCAAAGCCTGTGCTCTTTCCACTGAGCTACGCTGCTACTTTTGATCTCAAGAAGCTTACTCTAGCAACGGATTTAGACTAAAATAAATTACAAATAGGGGGAAGAAATATTGTTTAAAGCTATGTTTTGAAGTGCCACGGGGGAAAGGATCGGGGAAGCGATTACCCAAGATGATTGGTAGAAGCTTTTGGGAGGGCTAGTGCATTTTTCTCTCCCATTCCCTTCTACCAGCGGCTTTTGAGGGAATTAAAATGGAATTCCATTTGGAGTTTCTTAGGTTTTCTTCCCTTTTCGTTCTGCAGTCACAGCAAAAAGAATACCCTTGGCTGACGACTGAAAAACTTAAAGCCATTCTCCCTTTTAAATTCTTCAGGTTGTGTTGAGATAGAAAGAGTCCTGGCCAGGAGAGCCTAGTTGCACTGTAGTTTCAGGAAAAATCACTGAGGGATAGTAGTCTCCAGGAAATGTTGAGCAGGATGTTTATTGAAAAGTTCTGGGCTTATTGATTTTTGTTTCTTCTCCCTGCATCGTGCTCCCCCCCCTCCCCTGAATATGATTGTAGCTAGAACAAGAGAGAAGGGAGGTGGAAATGAGGGCCAAAAGAGAAGAGGAGGAGAGGAAGAGGCAAGAGGAGCTCCGACGGCAGCAGGAGGAAATCCTGAGGAGGCAGCAGGAGGAGGAGAGGAAACGGCGGGAAGAGGAGGAGCTTGCCCGCAGGAAGCAGGTAAATTGTTGAGAACATTGTTATCAACGGTAATTATCGGCCGCCGTGCTCTGGGCAGAGCACTCTCTTAGATCCTTAGAGCATAGAAAGATGTGAAAAAGTTGTTCCCTGCCCTTGAGGTACTTAGGAGCTAGTGAGGAAAACAGTGGGCAAAAACTGACAATCTTAATCAATCAGTGGTATTTATGGACTGCTTACTGAGTTCATCATCAATCGTATTTATTGAGCGCTTACTATGTGCAGAGCAGTGTACTAAGCGCTTGGGAAGTACAAATTGGCAACATATAGAGACAGTCCCTACCCAACAGTGGGCTCACAGTCTAAAAGGGGGAGACAGAGAACAAAACCAAACATACTAACAAAATAAAATAAATAGAATAGATATGTACAAATAAAATAAATAAATAAATAAATAGAGTAAAAAAATATGTACAGGCATATATACAGGTGCTGTGGGGAAGTGAAGGAGGTAAGATGGGGGGGGATGGAGAGGGGGACGAGGGGGAGAGGAAGGAAGGGGCTCAGTCTGGGGAGGCCTCCTGGAGGAGGTGAGCTCTCAGTAGGGCCTTGAAGGGAATTCAGAGCACCATACTGGTTCAGAGCACCATACTGACTGCTTGGGGGAGTACAGTACCACAGACTTGGTAGAGTTCTCTACATACAGTGAGCTTACAGTCTAGAGGGGGAGACAGACGTTAATACCGATGCTTAGAACAGTGCTTGGCACAAAGTTAGCGCTTAACAAATACAATAATGATAATAATAATAATAATAATAATAGTATTTGTTAAGTGCTTACTATGTGCAAAGCAGTGTTCTAAGCGCTGGGGAGGTCACAAGGTGATCAGGTTGTCCCACATGGGGCTCACAGTTTTAACCTCATTTTACAGATGAGGCGACTGAGGCCCAGAGAAGTTGTGACTTGCCCAAAGTCACACAGCTGACAGTTGGCAGAGCCGGGATTTGAACCCATGACCTCTGACTCCAAAGCCTGGGCTCTTTCCACTGAGCCACGCTGCTTCTCTGATAATCATAATAATAATCATAAGAATAATCATTATAATTATAATATAATTACACAATAATAATCATCATAATAAATAATAATCATATAAATAATTTTAAATGAGTGATTTATGTTGTACACTTAAATGTTTCTTGGCAGGAGAGATAGGAGAATTTAGAGAATGGCTATTAGAGGAGGGCTTTTTAGGAGGGCAGGAATATGGTTTAGTGAAGCATCGGGTAAGAGAAATGTAAGGCATATTGTTAACCTTTACGGCAACTCACCCCCTAAAGAGACTCCTTATTTCCTTCTGTGTTAGCATGAAATAGAAGAAAGTCTTCTAGTACAGTGCAGATATTGGCGTAAAATCCTTTTGCAGTTCACACGTGCTGTTTGAGGAAATAGTGAAAATAATAATCTGGCTTTGTTCAGCATGATTTGGTGAAATATGCTATTGCAGCATTCCTACAATAGGGTGAACAAAATTCTTATCCATCACTGAATAATTGAAATGAGAAATACTTCACGTTTTGGCCCCCAGCAGTGGGGCTGTCCGGTAAATTTGTACAGTTCCTGGGATTGAAAGGAGGGGGGAAGAAAACCTTAATGTGGGAGTTCTGGGGAGTCATGCTACTTCTCAGTGTCTTGCTCCTCACGAAAGTGAGCGTGGGTTCCTGGGGCCGCTTTTTACTGTCCTCTCCCACCCCAACTTTTACCACCAATGTAGGCAACAGGGCTACTGAAAGAGATCGTTCGAGTCTTCAGAGCTCCCCTGGTACACCCATCTTTCTATTTGTTTCCCTCCCTCTGCCCCTCCGCCAAGCTAGCTCTCTTCCTCCCTTCAAGGCCCTGCTGAGAGCTCACCTCCTCCAGGAGGCCTTCCCAGACTGAGCCCCTTCCCTCCTCTCCCCCTCGTCCCCCTCTCCATCCCCCCATCTTACCTCCTTCCCTTCCCCACAGCACCTGTATATATGTATATATGGTTGTACATATTTATTACTCTATTTATTTATTTATTTATTTTACTTGTACATTTCTATCCTATTTATTTTATTTTGTTGGTATGTTTGGTTCTGTTCTCTGTCTCCCCCTTTTAGACTGTGAGCCCACTGTTGGGTAGGGACTGTCTCTATGTGTTGCCAATTTGTACTTCCCAAGCGCTTAGTACAGTGCTCTGCACATAGTAAGCGCTCAATAAATACGATTGATTTGTTTCCAATGGCTCCCTCAGGAGCCAAGCTACCAAGCAACGAGCCTTGCCACCTCTGTAGGTGGTGACATTTCACTGTGTCCTTGCCACTCAGGGAAGTAGAATAGGCAACGGGGAAAGCCAGAAGGGTGTGATTTTGTGGGTATCTATGTCACGTTGGAGGCCCGATTAGTTAGCCAGTCACTGATCGGGCTTGGTTCCGCGCTGTTAGAAAAGTGAGTGTTTGACTATCAATTAGAAATACACAGGGAACGACATAATTCTCAACGGCAAACATAGAGCGATTTTTCTAAATGTTTTTCTCTAATTAGATTAAAGAAATGCAACAAATGATGACTAGAAATGGATATACCTTGCAAAATTCCAACAGGCAGGAGTTAGGAGATGACATTATCCAGGACCTTTAGGGATGCAAGACAATTATAGTTCATGCCAGTGGCTCTTAAAAATGAGTATACTTTGGCGCTGGCATCTCAAAAGGAACCTGAGTTCTAAGGATATTAATCAATGGCCTCTCTGGCCCTCAAGCCAGGGCACTTCTGGCATTGGGCAGGGACTGTCTCTATATGTTGCCAACTTGTACTTCCCAAGCGCTTAGTACAGTGCTCTGCACACAGTAAGCGCTCAATAAATACGACTGATGATGATGATTATAAATCATTGTTCTGGATTCTAGAATGTGTTTTTCAGTTTTCAAAGTGCTATTTTCCCCTTAGGAGTGGAGGTTTTATAGAATGCAGTACAAGTGAATTATTTTATCATTAGCAGATATTTACATGGGCTGTGTTATGTTTTTATTATCTTGAGAAAAATCCTTCAGATGACAATCCTTTGAACCTAGTCTCTCGTGGGTTTTTTTTTTCCAGGAAGAGGCTCTACGGCGCCAGAGAGAGCAAGAAATTGCACTGAGACGACAGCGAGAGGAAGAGGAACGACAGCAGCAGGAAGAAGCACTTAGAAGACTAGAGGAGAGGAGGAGAGAGGAGGAGGAGAGACGACAGCGAGAAGAATTGATACGGAAACAGGTGAGGAGATAGCCTCATTTGAGACCGGGATTTATGTCTAATCAACAGAAGTAGATCCTTCTGACTAGGGCCAGACTATTTTGGAATTCCGTGAAGGATACTTAATATCAAATTTACATTGCTGTACAGTTAAGCTTCCAAGGAACTAAAACATCCTGGGGGAGAAAAATCAGTTTATTGTTTTCTCATTTCATTGTGCCCGAAATAGAATTCACACCAGTTTTCTTTAGTTTACAGGATCTCTTCGTCCCCCTGCCCCCTTCCCTCCCAATTTATATATGTATATATATATATATATCTGTACATATTTATTACTCTATTTTACTTGTACATATCTATTCTATTTTATTTTGTTAGTATGTTTGGTTTTGTTCTCTGTCTCCCCCTTTAAGACTGTGAGCCCACTGTTGGGTAGGGACTGTCTCTATATGTTGCCAACTTGTACTTCCCAAGCGCTTAGTACAGTGCTCTGCACACAGTAAGCGCTCAGTAAATATGATTGATTGATTGATTAATTTAACAATTTAAATGGCCTCCTTTAGTGTTCAGTAGGAGGCATCGCTCGACCTGTATTTCAAACATTATGTGTTTTTAGCATTTTGTAATGTTTTAATATTGAGAGAAAGCCAGGGAATAAAAGATGCCTTTAGGCATTTAAGAAACTGAAACTAGAACAATATTCTGGACTATTAGGACCTATTCAGGGACTCTGTTACAGCACACTCTTTTGTAGTGGTGCTGTTGAATTTTCATGCCAGTCTTTCCTTACAGCAAACATCACTTTTCCCCGACTCTCAAATTGTGTAGTATTTTGAGTGACTCGAATGGTATGATCAAAGCCCACTCTGATTTAGCATTAGATAATGCAGCTCTATTTTGTGGCTTGTCCAAGAAGCCTTCCCTAACTCACCTTTCATTTCCCCACCCTGTTCACCCTCTTTTCTGCTTTGTCTGACCACGGGTCTCTGCCTCTGAAGCCCTTGGACGCTCAGCCCAACCTCAGCACACAGCACTTATGTACAAGTCCTTATACTCTGCGCTTATTACAGTGCTTATTTACTTATTTTGCTTGTACATATCTATTCTATTTATTTTATTTTGTTAGTATGTTTGGTTTTGTCTCCCCCTTTTAGACTGTGAGCCCACTGTTGGTAGGCACTGTCTCTATATGATGCCAATTTGTACTTCCCAAGCGCTTAGTACAGTGCTCTGCACACAGTAAGCGCTCAATAAATACGATTGATGGTGATGATGATGATGATGCTCTGCCCATAGTAAGCGCTGCTGAATACAGTTGAATGAATGAATGCTGCTTCCCTCTATCTGGAATTTATTTTAATGGCTACCCCACACCCCCACTGGATTCTAAGCTCATCGAGGGCAAGAAGTATGTATACCACCTCTACTGTATCACACTCTCCAGAGTGCTTAGTACAGGGCTCTGCACCCAGTAAGTGTTCAAGTACCATTGATTGATTGACATTATCTGATGTTAGGCCACCATGCCTTTTTGCTGAATAAGTTGTGGAGCAGCGTGGCATAGTGGATAGAGCACAGGCATGGGGGTCAGCAGGTCATGGGTTCTAATCCTGGCTCTGCCTCTTGTCCACTCTGTGACCTTGGGCAAGTCACTTCACTTCCTTGGGCCTCAGTTACCTCATCTGTAAAATGGGGATTGAGAATGTGAGCCCTACATGGGACAGGGACTGTGTCCAGCCCGCTTTGCTTGTATCCACCCCCGTGCTTAATATGCTGCCTGGCACATAGTAAGCACTTAACAAATACCATTATTATTATTGTTGATAATTATTATTATAACACTGAAAACTAAGTATTTTCATAAGTACACATAACACTGAATTTTTTATTACTAGCAGACTTCAACAGTACTGTTGGATCATGTAACTACGTGATGCATTGTATTATTGAATTTTAAAATCCGGGAAGGGAAAAATATTGAATTATTTTATTATTAATCAATCAATCAGTCAATCATATTTATTGAGCGCTTACTGTGTGCAGAGCACTGTACTAAGCGCTTGGGAAGTACAAGCTGACAACATGTAGAGACAGTCCCTACCCAACAGTGGGCTCACAGATTTTTACATTACCATTTGATCATGTAACTACACGGTGGTTTGTATTACTGTTACGTTTCAATGGGGGAAGAAAGCTCTCTTAAACTTTATTATATTTAATAAATTTGAGGCTTCATTCAATCTTCATCGCCATTACCTTTGCGGTCACCAGTACAGCTCTCACGTTTCTCAAAAGCAATTCAGATGTTCCAACTGCTTCTAAAAAGCCTGCTTCTTTCCCCGGGAAGGAAGAGGAAGCTGCAAAATGGGCTCGAGAGGAAGAGGAGGCCCAGCGTCGGTTAGAAGAAAACCGGCTTCGCATGGAGGAGGAGGCGGCCAGGCTGCGCCTCGAAGAGGAGGAGCGAAAGCGCAAAGAGCTGGAACTCCAGCGCCAGAAGGAATTGATGCGACAGAGGCAGCAGCAGCAGGAGGCCCTGCGGCGGTTACAGCAGCAGCAACAGCAGCAGCAGCTAGCGCAGATGAAGGTGAAACGCTTTCCCCCCAAAATCGTAGGCTACAGTTCACAGCATTATTCAGCCAGGCTCCCCCAAACAGCTAGCAGTTTTGACAATCAATCAATCAATCAATCAATCAATCGTATTTATTAATAATAATAATAATGTTGGTATTTGTGAAGCGCTTACTATGTGCAAAGCACTGTTCTAAGCGCTGGGGGGAACACAAGGAGATGAGGTTGTCCCATGTGGGGCTCACAGTCTTAATCCCCATTTGACAGATGAGGGAACTGAGGCACAGAGAAGTGAAGGGACTTGCCCAAGGTCACACAGCAGACATGTGGGGGAGGCGGGATTCGAACCCATGACCTCTGACTCCCAAGCCCGCGCTCTTTCCACTGAGCCACGCTGCTTCTCTGGCGCTTACTATGTGCAGAGCACTGTACTAAGCGCTTGGGAAGTACAAATTGGCAACACATAGAGACAGTCCCTACCCAACAGTGGGCTCACAGTCTAAAAGGGGGAGACAGAGAACAGAACCAAACATACCAACAAAATAAAATAAATAGGATAGAAATGTACAAGTTAAATAAATAAATAAATAAATAAATAAATAAATAGAGCAATAAATATGTGCAACCATATATACATATTGACAGAGAGTGAACTCCCTCTTCCTCTGAAACCCTGTGCGTAGCACTGAATCACTTAACATCGAGTAATGCTATCCGGGGTTTATTTGGGGCTTTTCCCTTCCTGGATCTTAAAAGATTTTTCACATATTTTGTGTCTTTTTTTTTTTTTTTCCTTTTCATAACAGCCCTGGAAAGTAGGTAGGAACCTTTTCAGATGCGGGATATTGAATTTTTTTTTAGAAAAGAGAAGCGGACTTAACTAGTAAAGAAAGTCTAAGGCTGAAGTAATATGTTTCCTAGCCTATCTTGAAAAAACTGTAAAGGCAGATGAAAATTCTGTCATTTTCAGGAAATGGATATATTTGGGATTCAGAAGAGCCCTTATCAGGCGCTGTGGTGATCCTTTTGCATTCTTGGACAGTTTCTATCGCTATGAGGGAATGCATGGACTAGAGTCAGTGTTTATTAAGCATTTACCACGTGCCACACACTGTACTCATATGTGGGGGATATGCAAGATAGGCTTGTTGCCGGCAGGGAACAGGTCTACCATTCATTCATACATTCATTCATACCTTTTACAAATTTACGATTCTGTTTATTTTATTTTGTTAATATGTTTTGTTTTTGTTGTCTGTCCCCCCCTTCTAGACTGTGAGCCCGCTGTTGGGTAGGGACCGTCTCTATACATTTCTGACTTGTACTTCCCAAGCACTTAGTACAGTGCTCTGCACACAGTAAGCGCTCAATAATACGGTTGAATTCATTCATTCATTCATTCGTATTTATTGAGCCCTTGAGCACCGTACTAAGCGCTTGGGAAGTACAAGTCGGCAGCATATAGAGGCGGTCCCTACCCAACAAAGGGCTCACAAAACAAAACATGTATTGTACTCTCCCAAGCGCTGAGTACACTCTGCACCCAGTAAGTGGTCAGCAAATACCATTGATTGATAACAGTCATAGTCACTGTTCCGCATGAGGCTTACAATTTAAGTGGTAAGGAGAGAGGGTATCTTATTCCCATTTTACAGAGGAGGAAATAAGTACAGAGTGACGAAGTGATTTTCCCAAGGTCCCACAGCAGCGTAGTGACAGTGCTTAGACTAGAACCACGGATCTTCCAACTTCATCATCCCACCACCCTAGAATAATAATAATGGTGGTATTTGTTAAGCGCTTACTATGTGCAAAGCACTGTTCTAAGCTCTGGGCACTGTTTTAAGCCCTAGAATTGACCAGTCCCCTATTGTCTGTTATAGCTTGGACCTTTCATCTTTATGACCCACGCCGTTTGTCTCTGGTCATGGACGTTGGGCAAATTTCAGTTCTCAGACAGACCAACCCGAATCTTTTTAGCCTCAGACCCCACAGACCCCACTTTGTGTAGTTCTGTTGCAAACCATATTTTCATTTGGGGATTTGGATACAGACTGTGAACCCCATGTGGGGCAAGGACTGTGTCCAACTTAATTAACTTGCATCTGTCCCAGTGCTTAGAACGGTGTTTGACGCATAGTAAGTGCTAACAGATACCATAAAAGTATGGTATCGTGGGAAGCAGCGTGGCTCAGTGGAAAGAGCCCAGGGTTTAGAGTCAGAGGTCAGGGGTTCAAATCCCGGCTCCGCCAATTGTCAGCTGTATGACTTCGGGCAAGTCACTTCACTTCTCTGTGCCTCAGTTCCCTCATCTGTAAAGTCGGGATTAAGACTGTGAGCCCCCCGTGGGACAACCTGATTACCTTGTAACCTCCCCAGCGCTTAGAACAGTGCTTTACACATAGTAAGCACTTAATAAATGCCATTATTATTATTATTATAAAAAATGCCCCCCCCCCCAAAAAAAAAAAAACACAATGGAAAAATGAGAGCATTCTCCCTGTATAGTATGCGTCTGTTCTGGGAGAAACTGATTTGCAAATTGGTACAAGTAGACGTGGGGTAGGAACAAGCAGTTGTGTAGATGTGCGTGGCATTGGTCAAGGTGCTTTTTTTTTTCATTATAGTCTTTATATATAGGCACTCTACTGAGCACTGGGGTAGATAACAAGATCATCAGGTTGGACACAGTCCCTGTCCCACAAGGGACTCAGTCTTGAGATCCCCATTTTACAGATGGGATAACTTAGGCACAGAGAAGTCAAATGATTTGCCCAAGGTGACACAGCAGACAAGTAATAATATAATAATGATGGCATTTGTTAAGCGCTTACTATGTGCGAGGCACTGTCCTAAGCGCTGGGTGGAGTCAGGTGGAGTCAGGGTTAGAACTCAGGTCCTCTGACTCCCAGGCTGTTGCTATTCCACTAGGCCACTGTTCTGTTTCAGCCTTTTTGTGTTGTACCATGTAATAATAATAATAATGATAATAATAGCATTTATTAAGCGCTTACTATGTGCAAAGCACTGTTCTAAGCGCTGGAGAGGTTACAAGGTGATCAGGTTGTCCCACGTGGGGCTCACAGTCTCAACCCCCATTTTACAGATGAGGTAACTGAGGCACAGAGAAGTTAAGTGACTTGCCCAAAGTCACACAGCTGAAAATTGGCAGAGCCGGGGTTTGAACCCATGACCTCTGACTCCAAAGCCCGTGCTCTTCTCCACTGAGCCACGCTGCTTCCATGTACTTCCCAAGCGCTTAGTACAGTGCTTTGCACACAGTGAGCACTCAATAAATATGATTGAATGAATGAATGAATATACACAGAGTACTTTGGGCTCCTTTCTGTTTCTGTAATTTTACAGTGTTCAGTGCAGGGATTTGTACTTTCCAAGCGCTTAGTACAGTGCTCTGCACACAGTAAGCGCTCAATAAATATGATGGAATGAATGAATGAACTAGGAATGAGTGGCAAGGGAGGAAAAGCAGTCTGCTAGTGGTGCTCATAAACAATATTATAGGAATTCGCATAGAAAAATCAGTCACGATGAAGAAGTATCTTGGCCTAGTGGAAAGAGCACAGGCCTGGGAGCCAGAAGATCTGGGTTCTAATCCCAGCTCCACCACTTACCGGCTGTGTGACCTTGGGCAAATCACTTGACTTCTCAGGGTCTCGGTTTCCTCATCTGCAACATGGGGATACAGTACCCATTCTTCCTCCTACTTAGACTATGAGCCCCATGGAGGACCTGAGGATCTTGTATCTAGCCCAGCGCTTAGTACAGTGCTTGGTACCTAGTAAGCACTTAACAAATATCACAATTATTATTATTGTTATCTACCCCCTGGCCCTTTAATTCCTATTAAATAATAATAAGGACATTTATTAAGCACTTATTATGTGCAAAGCACTGTTCTAAACGCTGGATCATTGCCGACTGTAACGTGATTTTCCCATAGCACTAACTCCTTCGAGTACATCACCCCTGCATTATAGAGCTGCCTGTACTTGCAGGGAGTATTTTTTTCAGTGAGCCTGTTGTAACCGGAACTGACATCACAGTTTGCTTTTGTTGGGGGATGTGAAATTGCTGTACAAGGTTATTTTCATCAATCTTTTATTTACTATTAGGGTTCCCTAGCTGTACAGATATCAAGGGCTGCATACATTTGCAGTAATTAGGTGGCAAACCTGCGGCTGGTATAGTTAGACTGTAGTCTAAAAAAAGGGATGGCACCTGTTATTTGGACAGTGCTATACAAGTAGTAAGACAGCATGGAAAATAATATATGCAGGGGAGAGCGAAGAGGAACTTTTTGACTCTATAGGTGACCTAATTTAATAGGAAAACCGCCCCGTCCTCCAAAGCCACACACAGACCTGTAATTGATTCCGGGTTATCCCCTACCTTTCCTCTGTTGGTTTTTCATGTACCGTTTTTCCTTTCCTCCCTCGTTTCAGCTTCCCTCGTCTTCAACCTGGGGTCAACAGTCCAATTCCGGGGCATGTCAGTCCCAGACAACACTATCGCTGGCGGAAATTCAGAAGCTAGAGGAAGAGAGAGAACGGCAGCTCCGAGAAGAGGTACAGTAGACAAATCTAAAGGACCGGAGTAGTAAGAGCTATCGGAGTTGAGTAAGTAATGACTAGTTGAGGGCCTGCTAAATGTAGTTACTTGAGTCCAAGTGGTAGAGGACACCAGGATCAAAGTGACACTGTATTATTTCTCTTTCCTTATTCGGCAGGGCTGGTTGGCAACACCTGTAAGGGATGGCCTTAAAGCCGTCGCGCTCCCCACCTGACTATTCAGTCCTCCATTCCCTCTGCTAATCAGTTAGCATTGGCTCTTTGAGAAGCCAGGCCGGAAAGAGCTGTGGCGTACTGGCTTTATGGTCTGTGAAGAAACAATAATATTAAATACATGAGCTTGTCTTCTAAGTACTCCTTTTCAAAGACAGGCATCTTTGAGACCTATTTGACATTGGACAAGTCACCGTAACCTCTCTAGGCATCGGTTTCCTCATCTGTAAATTAGGGATACAATAGATTGGGAGCGCCATGTGGGGCAGAAATTGGGTCTGATGTGGTAAACGCCAGTCCTTACCACTGTGCTTGCACAGGGTGAGTGCTTTGATTAAAAACTGCTTGTTTATGGTATTTAAGCACTTAATTTAAAGCAGCATTTGTTTACGTTCTTAAGCTCTTGTCCTGTGCTAAGCACTTCAGCTAGAAATCTGGTTTCCTTAAACCCAGTCCCATGCTCTTTCCACTAGACCACGTCACCTCTTTGTCGAACCACACATAGCTGGGTGTTTTTCCAAAGCATCAAGTGAAGGGGAGTTTGATGGTATTTTTTCAGGTCAGTGAGAAAAGGGAGGGTTTTTTTTTTTTGTTTTTTTTGTTTTGAGTGAGAACTAAAAAGAAAACTGGGAGGAAAATTGGAGATAAGGCCATATTAAATGGCGAAGAGAGAAAGTTGAACAAATGAAAAACAAGCGGAGAAGGAACAGGAGAAGAGAGAAGTGATGAAAACTGGTAGGGGAAAAATGGACTGGGTGGACTTCACTTATCATTCTCCCAGATGCCGCAGATGGAGAGAGAGAGAGAATGAGAATCTAGCCTGTCTGGTGAGGGAGTTGATCTTTGGGGCTAAGTACGTAAGGTTGACATATAGAAATACACATGGGAAATGCATGTTTATGGCTGATTTAGAATATAGTCGGTGTAGTTTAAATCTCCCCAATTATTTCTTCACTTTTAGCCCAGAATGAATTGAACTATCCTGTATCTTTTCCTGTCAAGGAATATTAGCAAACAAACCAGAGGAAGCTACCCTGTCTTTCCCAAAGGGTCGCCAAATACAGTAGAGTGCCCAACATTTGAAACTAATTGGAACTAAGGCTAGGGCAGATGCCTGAAGGTTTGGGTAGCCAAACAAAATAGGGCTTGACTACATCATTCACGAGGCTTAATTTTGTACAGTTATCTCAATGTCATTTATCGGCTCTAGTTACCGACATTTGGGTAATTGGCTCACCACTGATCACAGAGGCAGGAATTTCAATTTAGTAACAGTTAGTAATAATAATAATAATAATAATAATAATAATAATGGTATTTGCTAAGCACTTAATATGTGCCGAGCACTGTTCTAAGCGCTAGGATAGATAAAAGGTTATCAAGTTGTCCCACGTGGGGCTCAGCCTTAATCCCCATTTTACAGATGAGGTCACTGAGGCACAGAGAAGTCAAGTGACTTGCCCAAAGTCACACAGCTGACAAGTGGCGGAGCCGGGATTAGAACCCCTGATCTCTGACTCCCAAGCCCATGCTCTTTCCACTAGGCCGTACTCCTTCGTTATTCCTTATTATTCAGTTATTATTCGGTTATTCCTACTCCTTTCTCATCAGAAAAACTGGTACGTAATGGAAAACTCAGTAACCATTTCTACCTTGTTGGATTAAAGTGCTCCTCACCCCCTCATTTCCCAAAGTTTAAATCTGATTTGCAATTTAGGACTGAGCATTGGGGTAGATAAAACTAGTCAGGTTGGACACAGTGTGTGTCGTACGTGGGGTCACGGTCTTAATCCCCATTTTACAGATGACGTAAATGAGGCACAGAGAAGCGAAGGGACTTGCATAAAGTCACGCAGAAGACCGGTGGCAGAGCTGGGATTAGAACCCATGTCCTTTGTCTCCCAAGCCCCTGCACTTTCCACTAGGCCACACTGCCTCTCATTTAGGAGTTGAAATTTTCGAGCCGTAATTTTATAAGTTCTATTTAATAGCAGAGGCGCCAGCAGCGGGAACTGATGAAGGTCCTCCAGCAGCAACAGCAGCAACAACAGCAACAACAGCAGAAACTCTCCGGCTGGGGCAATGTCAGTAAGCCCACAGGCGCTGCCAAGTCGCTCCTGGAGATACAGCAAGAAGAAGCCCGACAAATGCAGAAGCAGCAGCAGCAGCAACAGCAGCAGCAGCCGAACAGAGTTCGCAATACAACGGTGAGCCTTGTCTCCCATCTACATTAGTTTTGGGCAGTATTGGCATTTCTCTTACTCAGGTTTGCTTTTCTAGTCGTGTGCTTACTGATCTGCTCCCCCTCCTCCATACTGCCTGCCCCCTTTGTAGTGTTTACAAAACTCTGTTGCTCAGGCCATCTATCTCAAGCATCGTCACGCCCTTCCTCGGAAACCTTCACTGGCTACCCATTTTCCCCCTGCATCAACCGAACCTCCTGACCAGTGGCCTCAAAGTTGCCTACTAGTCTTCTCCTTTTTACACGGATTCTCTCTCCACCCACTACTTTACTGTTCACAAGCTTAGCTTCCTTTTCAAATCTCACTCTTGACTCCTGGTTCTGACCATGTCTCATGTCTTGTTTTGTTCATTCATTCAATTGTATTTATTGAGCGCTTACTGTGTGCAGAGCACTTGTTGTGTTGCCTGTCTCCCCCGTCTAGACTGTGAGCCCGTTGTTGCGTAGGGACTGTATCTGTTGCCTAGTTCAAGCGCTGAGTACAGTGCTCTGCACATAGTAAGCACTCAATAAATACGATTGAACGAACAAGCGAATGAATGAATGAATATCCTCTTCCCTTCCTGGAGCTCCCTTTCCCCTGTAATTCACCCACTGACAATCCTTTCCATCTTCCAAATCTTCGGTAAATCCGACCTCCTCTAGAAGGCGATTCTCAGCGTAATCTACCAGTCCCGATCATTTCATCCCACCACTTCCCCCCACTCCTTATTTATGTATCAATTCACATGTTTCTCTTGTTCATTTATTCATTTGTTTACTCTTGCTGCTGTCAGTTGTATGTTTTCCCTCTTGAACCAACAGAACGTGTGCCCCATGCACATGCCCCTCTTCCACATTCGATTTTAAGTTCTTCAGGGGACCGTATCTTTTACTTCGATTATGTTTTTCCAAGTGTTTAGTGCAGTATTCCGCATACAGTAGGTGCTCACTAAATGCTTTTTCCTTCTCTCTTGATATGAATAACAAGTACCACTTTTCTCTTTTTGCTCAACAGCATTCTAACCTGCACACCAGCATTGGGAATTCCGTTTGGGGCTCTCTAAACCCTACCCCCACTAGCCAGTGGGCATCTGACCTAGTGAGCAGCATCTGGAGCAATGCTGATACCAAAAACTCCAACATGGGTTTCTGGGATGATGCAGTGAAGGAAATGGGACCTAGGAACTCAACAAATAAAAACAAGAGCAATGCTAGTCTCAGGTAGGTCTCAGGAAACGGAGCAACAGTCGTGAGGATTTGCTCTCCCTTTTGGAGGGTCGTCTTAGGCTTCTACTCTACCAACTCTGTTGTATTGTACTCTCTCAAGTGCTAACTCTGCACACAGTGAGCACTCATTATATACCACTGGTTGATTAGACTGCTGTAATACTCTTCTCCGAAGAGCCTGAATGCAGGTTTTACAGTTAAACCCATTTCTATTCTCTTAACCAAACCTGCCACACTGCCATCCAGTTGCCCTACCCTTTTTCTTTCCAGGTGGTTTCAACTGTGAAAGGGTGCTATTGCATGCAGCAGAGACTCATCCCCCCCTCCCTATCCCCACACCGCAGTTACTTTCAAGAAGATTAAAAGGCGATAGACATTTTATTAGTGTCTTTTATTTTGTGCTCTTATTTTCATGAATTCATAATATTCTTGGGGAATGCAGCAAGCTTTAAAGCCCAGTACAGTGCTATGCATCCTGTGGCTGCCCAGTAAATCACGTTAATATGGTTTATAGTCTTCTCGGTAACTTGTGTGCCTTTCGCTACATCTACTGTTATTGTATTGTTTCATTTTCCATTTTCACCCTCTTCCCCTTGATTCAAGGGCTCAACAGCTGGTTTATTTCCAACTTTAGTGTATTTAAATGTAGCGTTAATGCGTCAGTGTAGTTAAACTTTAGACTTGAAAACTTTGCTAAGGAAAGCATAGAAGTATGCAAAGTTAGGCTTTAATCACTTCTTTTGAATGGAATGATTTCCACCTTCTAATGGAGGATAAGATTTAGGCTTGCTATTCTTAGAGTAGGGTGTCTGTTAGGCAATAGGACTGATCCTATGTTTTAGCCTGCCACTAAGACCATGAAGTGCCAAGCATCCAGGGAATTTGCTTTCTGTGCAGTCTACTGCTTTGTGGGTAATACACGTTTTGGGGAATAAAACTGTCCTTTGTTGTCTTTCTCTCTCTAGTAAATCTGTAGGTATGTCCAGCCGACAGAATAAGAAAGTAGAAGAGGAGGAGAAGCTGCTGAAGCTCTTCCAAGGGGTGAATAAAGCCCAGGATGGGTTTACCCAGTGGTGTGAACAAATGCTTCATGCACTTAACACAGCTAACAACTTGGATGGTAAGAGATGCGGAAAGAATGCTCATCTGTTTTCCTCTGCCAGCCCGGCCCAAGTTTTGGAGTTTTTCTGTGAAAGCTATTAGGACGAAGGGAACATTGAAGGCATTTAGCAACAGTTTGTGGAAAGCACTATGAAGGAGAAAATTAAAGATGGTATCCTTTATTTACCTCACCCACAGCATTTATATGCGTCTCTGTAATTTATTTATATCAAATGTCTGTCTGTGCGTATCTGTAATTTATTTATATCAAATGTCTGTCTCCCCCCTTAGGCTGTAAGCACCACAATAATAATAATAATTATCATTATGGTATTTGTTAAGCACTTACTATGTGCCAAACACTGTTCTAAGCACTGATTAGGGATCAGGTTGACCCTTGTGGGGCTGACAGTCTCAGTCCCCATTTTACAGATGAGGTAACTGAAGCACACAGAAGTTAAGTGACTTGCCCAAGGTCACTCACTAGACAAGCGGTGGAGGCGGGATTAGAACTCATGACCTCTGACTCTCAAGTCCGTGCTCTTGCCACTAAGCCATGATGCTTCCACGGGGGCAGGGAGTGTGACTACCAGCTCTGTTATATTGTCCTCTTCCAAGTGCTTAGTATAGTGCTTTGCACTCAATAAGTGCTCAGTAAATAAGATTGATTTGCTCTTGTCTTAATTAGGACTGAATTGTAGGCTAGGAGTGCAGAATGAGAATTTCCATAAATGAAAGCTCACTACTATTTTGATCCTCCATAACCTAGTTTTCTTTCACCTTGTAATAACGTGTGTGTATTTTAATTTTATCTGTAGTGTTGGAGTAGGGTGAAATTTCTGTCTCTGCATTTTCCTGAGAGAAATATTGGGTTAGCTGTGTGGACATGGAGAACTAGCGTCGCTCTGTTAGTTTGAGTTGATGCTGACATGTTCATGAAATAATTTATCACTGTATATCTGTTCCTGTCCCTATCCCAGTTTCCACCATCTTCATGAATATGTCTCTCATTGTAAGTTTTTTTTTTTTTCTCCCCCGTCCCCTTTCTGGTGTTGCAGTTCCCACATTCGTTTCTTTCCTGAAGGAAGTGGAATCTCCTTACGAGGTCCATGATTACATCAGAGCCTATTTAGGAGATACCTCTGAGGCCAAGGAATTTGCCAAGCAGTTTCTTGAACGCCGTGCCAAACAGAAAGCAAATCAACAGCGGCAACAGCAACAGCAACAACAACAGGTCAGAGGAGTCATACTGTAATTAGAGTCGGACGACGACACTGAAGTCGCATCGCTAAAATTATTAAAGATGGGATCTCTAACTGTGAATGACTCATGTTTGAGCAGTCCTGATATGAAGGGAACAGACCATTAAATTTTGCCCCCACACTGAGGCATTATGGCTGTCATGGTCATTCAGAGTGATTCCTGATGTAACCTGATAGAAATGAGTGAAAAGGTGACTACATTGAATTGTCCCAGCATTGTGCAAGGTCTCCCACTGGGAATGTTTTGTAATTGTAAGCCACTGGGTTGTGGAAATGATATGAATATCACCGTAGACATCGTAGAAGAGCAAGGCAGTATAATATGGATCGATGGACTTGTCATGTGGCTGTTGGGAAAATAGCAAAAACATGACTGTTTCCTTTTTCTTGGGTACTCTGCTGTCTGTGTAATCTCAGGTTCCTAGTGCACATCAGTGAATTTCAAATAACTGAAAGCTTAATGCCGGCAGCGCTTCCAGTCAACTAATGTCAAGCCCTTCCTAGTATAAGGTCCCACCATCCTCCATGTAACAGGAAAAATGAAGACCCAGTAATCAAAATCCCCTTCGGTAAGAGCGTGGGTGGGGAGTGTAAAAGAAGCCTGCAACCCCTCTGACCTGTGAAGTCCATTTGGAGCCTGTTTCTTTTCATGGAGAGAATGGAGACAGGGGAAGGGAATAGATTTGTCCACTTCCATCTGATCGGGGCCCATCTTGCTCTACAGAGATTCGAGGTGGTCCACAGTGGGACAAGAGAGTCCGGTGAATGATTGTTTCTGATCAAATGGAGATGGTCTCACCTCGGACAGGGGGATTTATCTGGCTGTGGTCTCATCTCCGAGGGTGTCCGACTAGCCTTGATTCCCCAGATGCGGGGGCCAAATTTAACTATCTGTTCCATGCTGATCAGGACTGCTCAAACCCAGAGTTACTCAGTGTTAGAGATCCCAGGGGTCCACCAGCCTAAGAGAATTCCTGTTGCTCCCCCAGCCCCGATAGTGGTGTTGGAGCTTTAGGTTCCCCGTGCCCTGGAAGTCAATACCTAAAGTGTTTGGTGAGTGGTTAAGATTAAAGGCAACCCTGGGCAGGTAATCTCAAAGAGCATGTGACACCAAAAAGCAAACAGCATCTCTTTCTGCATGGTGGCTCGTCTTGACTCTCAGGGACTCATGTAGCATCAGTTACGCAAAGGGCAGACGGCTAAAGGTAGCACCCTCTGCTTCGCACACAACCAGGGCTTTATAAGCCCCAGCTGAAGTCTTCTTAAGTCGGAAATATCTCCAGTGCATTGGAGATGGTCTTCAAGCAGCGTTTCTGATATGAGACGGTCTCTGATTTTTGTGGATTCCTTTTGGACGCAGCTCCAGTTGGGTTGGAGAGACCCAGCTGAAAAAACAAATGTCTGTTGTGATGGAGGAAGGGTGGGCTGGCTTATCTGAGCTGATGCGGTGAATTACCTAATGGGTGAGGTGGATAATTTGGTAAGTCGGCTGACAAATGGGTGTCCCATTTTTAACCTTATCAACGCTGCCCCTTTCCTCATCTTAACTCTGCTTATATTTTCTTACCACAGGACTCTGTATGGGGAATGAACCATAGTGCACTCCATTCAGTCTTTCAAACCAATCAGAGCAACAACCAACAATCCAATTTTGAGGCTGTGCAAAGCGGCAAGAAAAAGAAGAAACAGAAAATGGTTCGAGCAGATCCCAGTTTGTTAGGTGAGTATTGTACGAACCTCTGGACTGGACTCTCACTCTGAGTTCCTTCTCTAATAATAGTGATGGCATTTATTAAGTGCTTACTGTGTGCAAAGCACTGTTCTAAGCGCTTATTCTGTAGCTTGTACAGTTGAATTAAGTGCTTAGTACAGTGCTTTGCATTCAGTAAAGCTTGACAAATACCATTTTAAAAAAAGTAAGTGCTCAGTAAGTACCATTGATGGATGATCATATAATTGTCAAAAACCTTGGGGATATTGATTATGTACTAAATGCCCCCAGATCATTCTGGGACTGGTAGTGTAACAGTTGAGCATATGCATTCAGTTAATGCATTCATTCAATCATTGTCATATTTAATAATAATGATGGTATTTGTTAAGCGCTTACCATGTGCCAAGCACTGTTCTAAGTGCTAGGGTTGGTACAATCAATCAATCAATCAGTTGTATTAATTGAGTGCTTACTGTGTGCAGAGCACTGTACTAAGTGCTTGGGTAGTACAGGTTGGCAACATATAGAGACGGTCCGTACCCAACAGTGGGCTCACAGTCTAGAAGGGGGAGACAGAGAACAAAACATATTAACAAAATAAAATAAATAGAATAGATATGTACAAGTAAAATAAATAGAGTAATAATAACGAGGTTGTCCCACGTGGTGCTCACAGCCTTAATCCCCATTTTACAGATGAGGTAACAGAAGCAGAGAGAAGTTAAGTGACTTGCCCAGAGTCACACAGCTGATAAGTGGTGGAGCCGGGATTAGAACCCACGACCTCTGACTCCCAAGCCCAGCACTTTCCACTAAGCCACGCTGCTTGAGTGCTTACTGTGTGCAGAGCAGTGTACTAAGCGCTTGGAAAGTACAGTTCGGCAGCAGATAGAGACAATCCCTTCCCAACAACGGGCTCACAGTCTAGGAGGGGGAGACGGACGACAAAACAAGTAGGCAGGCATCAGTAGCTCCTGCTGCTAGACTGAACCCAGAATTCCAGGCATCCATAATAAGGAGAATTGCTCCTAAAATAAATTTTGCCCAGTTGGCTGGAGTAGCTTCAGAAAATCCAAGGTAGGTGGCCAGCCTCGATTCATACCATTAATGAGTTACAAGGGGCAATTATCCAGGAGACCTTCCCAGATTGAGCCCCCTTTTTCCTCTCCCCCTCCCCATCCCCCCGCCCTACCTCCTTCCCCTCCCTACAATCAATCAGTCAATCGTATTTATTGAGCGCTTACTGTGTGCAGAGCACTGTACTAAGCGCTTGGGAAGTATAAGTTGGCAACATATAGAGACAGTCCCTACCCAACAGTGGGCTCACAGTCTAAAGGGGGGAGACGGAGAACAAAACCAAACATACTAACAAAATAAAATAAATAGAATAGATACATACAAGTAAAATAAATAAATAAATAGAGTAATTACTATGTACAAACATGTATACATATATACAGGTGCTGTGGGGAAGGGAAGGAGGTAAGATGGGGGGGATGGAGAGGGGGACGAGGGGGAGAGGAAGGAAGGGGCTCAGTCTGGGAAGGCCTCCTGGAGGAGGGGAAGGGGAATATATATACAGCACCTGTATATATATTTGTACAGATTTATTACTATATTTATTTTACTTGTACATATCTACTATTCTATTTATTTTGTTAATGATGTACATCTAGCTTTATTTCTATTTTGTTCTGACGACTTTGACACCTGTCTACATGTTTTGTTGTCTGTCTTCCCCTTCTAGACTGTGAGCCCGTTGTTGGGTAGGGACCGTCTCTATATGTTGCCAACATGTGCTTCCCAAGCGCTTAGTACAGTGCTCTGCGCACAGTAAGCTCTCAATAAATACCGATTGAATGAATGAATGAATTTTTAAGAAAAAAAACAATGGGCCACAGAAGTCAGTTAATCCTAGCTGTGCTTTTAAAGTGGAAGTGGATGAAGAACAGAGTAAGGAAGAATAATAGCGTACTATAAACTTTGTTACTCCTGTTTCCTGAACTTTGTTACGGCATTTTACCTTTCCTGCCTTACAGCCTCAGAGGGTGGAATCTTGTGCATCACTTACTAGCAGGAATAGCATGTATTGAGCATTCACTTGGGGCAGGGCTCTGTACTAGATACTTGGGAAATAGAAGGAGAAGCAGCGTGGCTCAGTGGAAGGAGCCCGGGCTTTGGAGTCAGAGGTCATGAGTTCAAATCCCAGCCCCGCCACTTGTCAGCTGTGTGACTTTGGACAAGTCACTTCACTTCTCTGGGCCTCAGTTCCCTCATCTGTAAAATGGGGACGAAGACTGGGAGCCCCATGTGGGACAACCTGGTCACCTTGTAACCTCCCCAGCGCTTAGAACAGTGCATTGCACATAGTAAGCGCTTAATAAATGCCATTATCATTATTATTATTAAGAAGAGACACGATCGCTGCTACTAGGAGCCTATACACTAACCTGGGAGACGAGCATAAAAATATTGACAACACTGTCAAAATAAATGAAACGAACAGTTATTATATGTGTCGTTTGTATTGATGTCTCTCTCCCCCGCTCTAGACGGTGAGCTCGTTGTGGGCAGAGAATGCCACTGTTTATTGTTGTATTGTACTTTCCGAAGTGCTTAGTACAGTGCTGTGCACACCGTAAGTGCTTAATAAATGCTGTTGAATGAATGACTGAATGCTAAGGAGTGTGAAAATAAGTTCTTGAAGTGCTTGAGTTGACAGGATGAAAGAATTCTGGGTGCTGGGATATTAATTGGGGAAAGCTTGTTGGAGGAGGTGGGATTTTAGGAGGAATTTGAGTGTGGAGAGGTCAGCCTAATGTAGGGAAGAAGGGAGGTTCGAGCCCGGGGAACGGTGTGAGCGAGGGGATGGAGGTGGGAGAGTTTTAGAGTGAGGGTAAAGTACAGAGATAAGAGGCTTAGGAAGTAGTAGAAGCAGTGTGGCTCAGGAAAGAGCACGGGCTTTGGAGTCAGAGGTCAGGGGTTCAAATCCTGGCTCCACCAATTGTCAGCTGTGTGACTTTGGGCTAGTCACTTCACTTCTCTGGGCCTCAGTTTCCTCATCTGTAAAATGGGGATTAAGACTGAGAGCCCCCCGTGGGACAACCTGATCACCTTGTAACCTCCCCAGCGCTTAGAACAGTGCTTGGCACATAGTAAGCGCTTAATGAATGCCATCATTATTGTTATTATTAGTAGATGGGGCCAGATGGTAGAGGGCATTGATGGAGATTGTGAGGAGTTTTTGTTCGCTGCAAAGGGAGCCATTGAAGGTTTTGAAGAGAGATGTGGGCTGTGACACTTCAGGAAGGGGATTTGTGCAGCAGACTAGATTGAAGAGGGCAGAGGCTGGAGGGTGGGAGATGAGCAAAGAGATTGAGTGTGCCATAGTCTAGCCAAGGCAAGTCCAGAGCTTGTACAGGGCAGTGCGGTGGCATGTAGCAGTTTGGGTGGGGAGAGGACAGTATGGATCTGGGAAATCAATCAATCAATCAGTCGTATTTATTGAGCACTTACTGTGTGCAGAGCACTGTACTAAGTGCTTAGCACTGTACGGATGGATGGATGGATGGACATTATTATTTGAAGAAGGCACCGCCGATGGTGGAGTTTGCGTGTCGCTGCAAAGCCAATGCTTAGCGCCCAATAAATACGATTGAATGAATGACTCCCCACAGCACATATGTATCTATCTGTAGATATCTGTAATTGATTGTTTTATCTATTTGTATTAATGTCTGTCTCCCCCTCTAGACCGTGAGCTCTTTGTTGGGTAGGGACCGTCTCTATGTATGTTGCCAACTTGTACTTCCCAAGCGCTTCATACAGTGCTCCACACACAGAAAGCGCTCAGTAAATACGATTAAATGAATGACTCCCCACAGCACATATGTATCTATCTGTAGATATCTGTAATTGATTGTTTTATCTATTTGTATTAATGTCTGTCTCCCCCTCTAGACTGTGAGCTCTTTGTTGGGTAGGGACCGTCTCTATATGTTGCCAACTTGTACTTCCCAAGCGCTTAGTACAGTGTTCCGCACACAGTAAGCGCTCAATAAATGCGATTGAATGAATGAATCCCCACAGCTCATATGTATCTATCTGTAGATATCTGTATTTTAATGTTTTATCTATTTATATTAATGTCCGTCCCCCCCTCTAGACCGTGAGCTCGTTGTTGGATAGGGACCGTCTCTATATGTTTCCAACTTGTACTTCCCAAGCGCTTAGTACAGTGCTGCGCACACAGTAAGCGCTCAATAAATGCAACTGAATGAATGAATCTGGGAAACTCTCGGAATGGGAGAGTGGAATGACAGCAGGAGTCAAGGATGACATTGAGGCTGTGGACTTTTAGACTGTGAGCCCACTGTTGGGTAGGGACTGTCTCTGTATGTTGCCAAATTGTACTTCCCAAGCGCTTAGTACAGTGCTCTGCACACAGTAAGTGCTCAATAAATACGATTGATGGTATGGGGAGGTAGTGGTAGTGATAGGGTCAGCTAAGATGGGAAAATTAGGGGAAGGGGCCAGCCTAGTTCTCAGTAGCTGCTCTCAACTTGTATTCCAGTCTAAACTGTTATGCCTTGCCCTTTTTTCGTGAACCGTATCTTTTCATGTCACTGTATCTGTCTTCATGAATACTTTGCGAGTCATGAAAAGTTTTTTTTTTTAATTGTATTTGTTTAACTCTTGCAACGGGCCAGGCTCTGTACTAAGGTCGGGGGTAGGTACCAGCTGATCAAGTTGGACACAGTCCATGTCCCGCGTTGGGCTCACAGTCTTCATTCCCGAACTGAGGCCCAGAGAAGTGAAGGGACCTGCCTAAAACCGCACAGCAGAGAAGTGGCAGAGCCTTGGTTAGAACCTAGTTTCTTTTTTTTTTTAATAATGGCATTTATTAAGCGCTTACTATGTGCAAGGCACTGTTCTAAGCACTGGGGGTATGCAAGGTGATCAGGTTGTCCCACGTGGGGCTCACAATCTTCATCCCCATTTTACAGGTGAGGTAACTGAGGCCCAGAGAAGTGAAGTGACTTGCCCAAAGTCACACAGCTGACAAGTGGCAGAGGCAGGATTCGAACCCATGACCTCTGGCTCCAAAGTCCGTGCTCTTTCCACTGAGCCACGCTGCTTCTCACTGCTTCACGCTGCTAGTTCTTTCTGACTCCCAAGCCTGAGCTGTATCCACTAGGCCACACTGCTGCTCAAGTTACTTTAGTAAGATCCTAACTTTGAAGTTTCTCTCGGAAAAAATAATAGCTTAGTTACTTTAGGATGTTCTCTTAAGCCCCATTCACTGTTTGTTCATTCATTCAATTGTATTTATTGAGCGCTTACTTAGCACAGTTTCACTGTTTGTTCATTCATTCAATTGTATTTATTGAGCGCTTAGCACAGTGCTAAGCCCTTGGAAAGTACAATTTGGCAGCTGTTCATTCATTTTCTTTGGTTCAAGGCCCTACTGAGAGCTTCAAGGCCCTACTGAGAGCTCACCTCCTCCAGGAGGCCTTCCCAGACTGAGCCCCCTCCTTCCTCTCCCCTTCCTTCCCCTCTCCATCCCCTCCGCCTTACCTCCTTCCCTTCCCCACAGCACCTGTATATATGTTTGTACGGATTTATTACTCTATTTTACTTGTACATATTCTATTTATTTTATTTTGTTAATATGTTTTGTTTTGTTCTCTGTCGCCCCCTTCTAGACTGTGAGCCCACTGTTGGGTAGGGACTGTCTCTTTATGTTGCCAACTTGTACTTCCCAAGCGCTTAGTACAGTGCCCTGCATACAGTAAGCACTCAATAAATGTGAATGAATGAATGGAGGCTAACAGTCAGTTGTTTTGTATGGGGGCCAGTGCTTAGCCTTTCATAATAATAATGATGGCATTTATTAAGCACTTACTATGTTCTAACCGCTGGGGAGGTTGCAAGGTGATCAGGTTGTCCCACAGTGGGCTCACAGTCTTAATCCCCAGTTTACAGATGAGGTAACTGAGGCACAGATAAGTTCATTCATTCAGTCGCATTTATTGAATGCTTACTGTGTGCAGAGCACTGTACTAAGCGCTTGGGAAGTACAAGTTGGTTAAGTGACTTGCCCAAAGTCACACAGTTCATGGAACATTCTCCAGTCAGTCGGGCAGGTCTTTAACTGTAACCCCGCTCTGCTTCAGTAAGGAAAATGCTGCCATTCCTGCTATGCAGGGTCCTACTGTGTCATCTACTTGGAGTGGGTGTGGGACAAAAAAGTCATTGCTGCCTTATCCAGGCCTCTCTTTTCCTTTCTTTTCCCAGGAGCTAGAAATACCTAGGAAGGAAAGGAAGGCAGTAGAACAGGGCCTTGTGTCTGGCAGTGTCTTAAATTACTGCAATTTGTTAAAATGTGTTGCTTAGCTGAGTTTGAAGGAGAGGCCTGCAAGGAGAGTGATTTTTCCCCCCCCAAAAATTGAAGGAAGGTCTACCTAGGCAGGGAAGGAATGACAAAACATTAAAATACAAAGTATCCCACTACCCCTTCTTCCTCTACTACCATTTCATTTCTGAGAAAGAAGGAAATTTGGAAACCTGTTTTTAAACAAGTTTTAAACTTGGAAGTTGGGAGGAAATCTTCCAAGTCCTGAAACAGTAGGGAAGGATCCCCCCAGATTTCAGGTGCTTATTTATTCCCTGGAAAAAGAATTATTTTATTAGGCCAATTCTCTTCCCAGCTTTTACAGAATTTAAGTAAAAAAATAATTGAAATTCTTCAGGAAGCCATTTGGCCAAACCAGAATTTCTTGATGGGGTGTCTGGGATTGATCCAGTTTCTGTGTCCTTCATCTTGGAGAACTTAATAATAATAGTAATAATAATGTTGGTATTTGTTAAGAGCTTACTATGTGCCAAGCACTGCACTAAACTGCAGTGTAGCTCATCGGCTATACACACTGACTGCAATTCCTCTTTGTTTGCGACTTTTCCTCTCTGCCCGTTCCTGGCTTTCATTTCTGGTAAAATAAATAAATGAGAGGTGAGAACAACCCATAAATTATCGGTGAGCCAGGAAGCCATGTGAATCTTTCTGAACTGAAGCATTGTTTCCCATCCAGTCCAAAAGCCTTCAGAGCAAATTGCTAAATTTCATAAATGCAACATTAGTCACTTTATAATTGACGTCTCTCGACAGTGCCCCCCCCCCATCCCTACACCCTCTTTCTTTTCTCTAATTTGATGATTTTCTCAAGCCTCAAACAGGTTGTCACTGCCTCCCTACATGTGTCTTTTTCTCACATATTATCGCTAAAGAATCCAAATTCTCCAAAAATGTTATGGAGACAGTAACAAATCCTTAAAGGAGATAGAGGAATTTTAACTGATTTGGTTCGGATCAGTCAATCAATCAGTCGTATTTATTGAGCGCTTACTGTGTGCAGAGCACTGTACTAAGCGCTTGGGAAGTACAAGTCGGCAACATGTAGAGACGGTCCCTACCCAACAGTGGGCTAACAGTCTAAAAGGGGGAGACAGAGAACAAAACCAAACAAACAAAATAAAATAAATAGAATAGATATGTACAAGCAAAATAAATAAATAAATAAATAGAGTAATAAATATGTACAAACATATATACAGGTCTCGGTTGTGATTCTAATCCATGTGACACTTCATGCAACTCAAGCAAAATAAATAAATAGAGTAATAAGTATGTACAAACTTATATACAGGTCTCGGTTGTGATTCTAATCCATGTGACACTTCATGCAACTCAGACTTAATTTTAATGTTTTTATTATTTTGGTTAAATGCTATATATATGAAAACAAAGAAAATGACTTTTCACACTCCTACCTAATGGGTATTTTATTGAGCACTTACTCGACGCAGGGCTTTGTATTAAGTGCTTGGGAGAGGACAGTATAACAGATTTGGTAGCTACATTTCCCTGCCCTCAGCGAGCTTACATTCTAAGGCAATGGCTGATTTTATGAGTGTGGATCTTAGATTCTTTCAGACATGTTAGTGAAGGAAATGTCAGTAATATTAAGGAAGCATGGTTAAGAGGTTAGGGCTCAGGATTGAATGCTTGGTCCTATTCCCGATCTTCTTTGGGCACTGCTGAATCACCAAAGACTCTACTTTCAGGGCCCAGCTTCACTCTGTAAATAAAATGGGGACATTTATTTTTAAGACACTGGTATTTTTAGCATAAATGAGGATTATATTTAACAGCTTTATATTTTTATATATGCTAACAAATCTTGAGGTTACGTCTGAAAATGGGAACAGAAAGTGAAGTACAGAAAGGAAAGAGGAGAAAAAAATTGCAAATCATCATCATCAATCGTATTTATTGAGCGCTTACTGTGTGCAGAGCACTGTACTAAGCGCTTGGGAAGTACAAATTGGCAACATATAGAGACAGTCCCTGCCCAACAGTGGGCTCACAGTCTAAAAGAATTCTAAAATAAATTCAATGGGGCCGTTGTATTCCAATGTAGGGTTTTGCTCATCCATAAATTTGCCAGTGTTTCAAAGTCAGTCACATTTATGAGCCTCATATGAGACAGGGACTGTATATGGCTATCCTTGACCGCCAGCACTTACTACAGTGCTCAGCGCATAGTAAGCGCTCAACAAACATCATTATCATTATTAATAATAATAATGACCAGTGATGTTTATTAATAATTGTGGTAATAATTACAGCATTTAAGTGTTTATTTTGTGGGATGCACATTTCCAAGTGCTAGAGTAGATACAAGCTAATTAAGTTGGACAGTCCCTGTCCCACATGGGGCTCTCAGTCTAAGTAGAAGGGAGAACAGTATTGATTCCCCATTTTACAGTTGAGGAACTGAGGCACAGAGAAGTTAAATGACATGGCCAAGGTCACACAGCAGGCAAATGGCAGAGCTGGGATTAGAACTCAGGTCTCCCCTTCATCCCCCTCTCCATCCCCCCATCTTACCTCCTTCCCTTCACCACAGCACCTGTATATATGTATATATGTTTGTACATATTAATTACTCTATTTATTTTACTTGTACATATCTATTCTATTTATTTTATTTTGTTAGTATGTTTGGTTTTGTTCTCTGTCTCCCCCTTTTAGACTGTGAGCCCACTGTTGGGTAGGGACTGTCTCTATATGTTGCCAACTTGTACTTCCCAAGCGCTTAGTACAGTGCTCTGCACACAGTAATCGCTCAATAAATACGATTGATTGATGGACTGATTTTGATTCTTAGGCCTGTGCTTTTTCTACTAGACCACACTGTTTCTCATGTTGAGAGCTTACTGAGATGCAGAGCATTGTACTGGGTAATTGGGATGAAACAATACAATAGGGTTGTTAAGACATGGTCCCTGCCCACAAGAAGCTTACGGTCGAGGAGGAGACATGCATTAAAATAAATACAGTAAGTGTAGTGGGGCTGAGGTGAGTATTAAGTGCTTAAAAGGTGCAGATCGAAGTGCCTGGCTGACACAGAAGGGAGAAGAAGTAGAGGAAATGAGGGCTTAGTCAGGGAAGGCCTCTTGGAGGAGATGACTTGGAGGAGAAGCAGCGTGGCTCAGTGGAAAGAGCACGGACTTTAGAGCGAGAGGTCATGGGTTCAAATCCGGGCTCTGCCACTTGTCAGCTGTGTGACTTTGGGCAAGTCACTTAACGTCTCTGGGCCTCAGTTACCTCATCTGTAAAATGGGGATGAAGACTGCGAGCCCCTGTGGGACAACCTGATCACCTTGTATACCCCCAGCGCTTAGAACAGTGCCTTGCACATAGTAAGGGCTTAATAAATGCCATTATTAATTAATTAATTAATTAATTAATGACTTCAGTAAGACTCTGAAGGTAGCGAGAGCCCAGGTCTCTCGTACACAAAGTTGGGAGGGAGCTCCAGGCCAGAGGGGAGGATGGGAGCAAGGGGTTGGTGCTGAGATGGATTGAGATCAAGCCCGCAGATTGGCATTAGGAGCAAAGTGCTCAGGCTAGGCCCGAGTTCAAAATCAGCGAGGTAGTGAAGGGATGGAAGAGCCGATTGAATTCTCCAAAACTCAGGGCTTGGAGTTTCTGTTTGATGCGGAGGTGAACGGGCAGCCGCTGGAGGGTCTTGAGGAGTGAGGAGCCTGCAGAACTTACTTGCAGGTCTTGCATTTTCTTTCCTTTTTTGATAAATATGACTGTAACTTTTTATATTGTATTGGTTAAGTGCTCACTGTGTACCAGGTGCTGGGGTAGATCAGGTTAGACACAATCCCCATCCCACATGGGGCTCACGGTATTAATCCCCATTTTACAGATGAGGTAAGCGAAGCACAGAGAAGTTGTGACTTGTCCAAGGTCACAAAGCAGACAAGTGGTGGAACAGGGAGTAAAATTCAGGTCCTTCTGACTCACAGGCTCATGTTCTATCCACTAGACCAAGCTGCTTCTCAGTGTACAACTGTAACTCGTCAGAAAATTTAAACTGGTACCTGGATTCTAATGAGACTGTGTTAGCAAAAAGGTCCCTTGGGATTGCATAACCTAAACGTTCCCTTTTGCTGATCTTTATTGTTCCCAGACTGTTCGCCATCCTTAAAAATATATATACAAGTCCCTTTCTCCAGAGTTGAGGCTGTTAGCCCCATTTCCTTGATTGATCAAATTCAAATTTTGGGTAAATATTGCCCCACGAGCTGCCCGTCTCCTTAAATTCTCTGGTTTCAGCTGCAAACAACCCATTTCCCCTCATCCGCATCCCCCCGTGCCTCAGTTGTTACGGGCTGGTCTGCCGAACAAGATGTGCATCCTTTTTTTCTTCTCTTTAAATGTTTGTGGACAGTGTTGTCCATTTCTCAGTGGAAACCTCGCCAGGCTGATGGATGGTGTAATACCCTCATCAGGCTGGTGTGTTAAGGGGGCAAGGATTTTAGGTGGGGGATAGAGACTGGGAAGGGGTAAGTTTCGAAGAGCGAGTAAGCCAGAAGGCAGTCTAGGTCTCTTCCACCTTGGTTGCAATCTCTCCAGTTTCATCAGAGACCTGCAACGAGCACGTCTCAGTGGTTTAGCTCATAAAGCCCCGGGAGTGATTGCATCTAGGGGTAATGTGCTGTTCAAAGGGTTCAAATGACTGAAATGTTAAAAACAAAAATCACAGATTTTAGAAGTGGAATGACTCAATTTGGGGAATGGCATCATTCTTATACCAGTGGGCATCTCCCAGGTCAGGATCCCTGTACCGGCCCCCCTGAAAGGAAGACATGATTTCGTCCTCAGATCCTTCACTTGCTCGAAACTCCTGGGCCTCAGACTGGGATCAGTTGATTCCCGTGCCATCCTACCTGGAAAACTTTGCAGATCCCGTACGAGTTGGAGAATTTTCCTTTGGGAGCCTTGCTAGTCACTAATCCTGTATCGCACCTTTCTTTTCAGGGTTTTCTGTGAACGCTTCCTCAGAGCGACTCAATATGGGAGAAATAGAGACATTGGATGACTACTGAGCACATGCAAATGGACCGGCCTTTTCCTATATCTGTTAACCATGGATTCTCCACCTTTGGATACAGTACTTCTCCACCGTTAATTTTCAGTTCCCCCTTCAACGAATCACAGAACCGATCATCTCAGGCTTTCTCTTCTAGCCCTTCCCACCCAGGACTCCGCACAGCCCTCGTTGGCATAGATGCCAAGCAATAGACAAAGCCGGCGTCTCTGTGTCGATTGGGTGGGTGGGAGTTGGGGTTCTTCCGCCTCAAGGCTGATCTGTGGGCAGCAAGTATTCACTGTGCCGTGATTCTTTCTGCTGTTCTCTGAAAAGCCAATTGGGATCTGCCTGCTGGCAGCTTCCTTTCCCCCGGTCACTTTTTTTTGGGGGAGGGGATGGGGGGAAGGGAGGGAGGGAAGGGCGTTCCTTGTGCAATCCCAGAATTTTTGGTTAACAGATGTCGGTGAATGACAGACGCCACCCGGATTGTGACTTCAGCGTTCCATCGGGGCAAACGGTGCTCTCCCAAACCCAGGAGTTGCTAACTCAAGCTAACTTCAAGCTTGCTAAATTCAAGCTAACTTTTGGATGGGCACCAGAAAGGGCTTGGGTGGGTGGAGTTTCGCTTGGATTGGTTTGAAGTTGCCCTCTTCCCCTCACCTCCCACCCCCGCCCCGCCCTTTTCTGAACATCATTTGAAAGGAAAGTTCAAGGTTTTCTTCATTAGACAGTGATGTCAAAGCAAGTTGAGTTCTCCCTCTGGCACACTCCTACCTTCCCAGACAAAGGGAACTCGGTGATCTGGGAGAAGGATGATTTTAAAAACGACTCCTCCACCTAATCGATTGTTCCCTTCCCTATTTTTACTTCAGAGGAGTAGGACCGTTTTATTTTGGGCCCTTCTGCTAAGAATTTGTCTCGTTTAAGAGGCCTTTGGATCTTTACCATTTGTATGTATCTGTCAAGTTTCACTTTGGTCGGGGATGTTTTTCGGCTCCTGATCGCACAACCTTCAGAACGTCACCCGGTCTCTCTCTCGGCAGTAGAAGCATCTTGCTGCCACCCCAAAAAGGCTACAGTCAGAGCTCTAGGATGCCCTCTTGTCTCGCCTGCCCCTGGAAAGAGATCGAAGAATAAAGATGCCGGCCACACGGATACCTGCGGGATCTTTATTCCTGGAAACCACTAACTAGGAAGATGAGGCGGATGAGGGAGAAGGAAGGCCTGGGAACGCTGGTTGGCTTTATCTTCTAGCCTTCTGACTGTGGTCCCTTTCCCTTATACTTCAGATGCCGTCGGATGGGTTTGTAATCTCTCATCTGTCCTTCCTCCGTCGGGAGTTAAACAAAACCCCCAGGCCCCATCCCCTCCTCTGGAAATTGCCAAATTCTGAACTCTTTCCTCCCCCCACACCCCCTTCTCCTCCTTTTCCTCCTCTTCCTCCTCCTCTTCCTTCTCCCTGCTCCCAAAGAGTTGGACTGTGCCTGGAGGAGAAGTGCTGCAGTTTGGGTGGAGCTGTACAAAGCACCTTTTCTTTCCTCTGTCATCACTGCCTGAAGAAGAAGGCTTGAGTTGCTCCGAGAGCGGTTTGGCTTTGGATTATTTTGTTTGGTTTATGTTATTTTTATTTTATTTTTTGAATCACCATCCCCTCTCTATCCCTCCCTCCCCCGCCCCCCCCCGAATATGTACAGTAACTATACAGAGACTGCTGCAAACTTGTATATAGTTTTTGGATCCAATAGCTTGGTGAGCCCGGGAGCCGTCTCGAGTCCGGTCTCCTAATCTCCTCTGCTTTGTAAATTCATGAAGGGGGGAAGAGGGATAGTTAAAATGTTTACAAAACTTTAAGCTCCCTCAGAACTTTTGCCAGTGTGGAGAAAAAAAAAAAAAGAGAGAACTTAAATAAAACCTGGTTGTATTATACCTGAGAGTGCATTCTGTGCTTGCTTGTGTCGAGGTGGTTTGGTAATCATTTCTGAGCCCGAAAAGGCTGCCGTCAAGCTTCATTGAGAAGCAACAAGTAGCAATTACCTAGAGAGTGGGGAGACAGCCGCTGCTTTCTTCGGGAACGTCGACGGTTTTTCTACTTGAGAAGATTAGCGTTCAAAATCAACATCTGTAAATTGAGATTGGAAACATCGGGCTAAATGTCCACACTGATCCACATAGAGCCCCACCTCTCCTCCCGGGCTCTGTGGCCCAACCGCCACCCCTTCCCTCCACACACCTACCTTGTTTATAGCAGGAAAGATGAAGCTAGCTATAAATACCAACAACAGATTCAAAAATGAATGCCGCCGTTCAGTGACGGAAGAGTCAATAAGCAAGCATAGAGCACCCCACCCTCCACCTGAAAATGTCCTTGGCTGAACTGGTGAAGGGGCCCGCCTGCCTTGGGATATCGGGGCTCTCCCAAGGTACCCCGACCATCCCCACCCGCCCTACAAGTCGCTGCTTTCTGTGCACTGCCAATTTATGCTTTGGGGACACTTGGTTTTCACTTTTCTACTTAAGCCTAACTGTTTTATGGATTGTTCATTGTTCTGATCACTTCTGTTTTTCCCCAGAACCTCTACCCACAGAGTAGCTTCTAAATGCTCATTTGAAAGTAAGACTTTTCAGAGACTGGTAAGAAATTTGCTTATGGCCATATCAATCATTTACAAACATAGCTTGCTACTATTAGTATTTTAAATACAGGCATGTTGGGTGAATTTTCCGCTTCCATCTAAGTGTCTTTTTTCTCCTTGTCAAGAAGTCTTTTGTCAATTTTGGCATGCAATTGGACTTACCTTAAAATGTATTCTAACCTGGTGAGGAAATGTATGTATTTGTTTTATAAAAAAAAAAACTCACTTTGCCAAGGAGGGATTAATATGAAAAGTCACTGTTTATGGGGCCTACAGTAAACCCAGCTGTGCTTCCCCTAATGCCTTCTGCAATGGCATTAAACTCAAGGTATTTCCAGAGATGTGCTTTAAGTCTAGATAGGGATGTGCTGTTTGTTTTTTTAAAAAATTCTGACACAATAAGGTAAATAGAGGTAACCAAGAGGATTCATTTGTAGGTAAGTGGTGGTGATTATTTCAAGCCTCTAAGAGCTAGAAGTTGAGTATCAGCAAGGTAAGATTTTTCAGTTTTCCAAGGTCAGTGATCTCTATAAAACAGGAATGGCCAATTAGACTGGGTATCAAGAGAGGAGACTTCATCATCATCATCAATCGTATTTATTGAGCGCTTTCTATGTGCAGAGCACTGTACTAAGCGCTTGGGAAGTACAAATTGGCAACATATAGAAACAGTCCCTACCCAACAGTGGGCTCACAGTCTAAAAGGGGGAGACAGAGAACAAAACCAAACGTACTAACAAAATAAAATAAATAGAATAGATATGTACAAGTAAAATAGAGTAATAAATATGTACAAACATATATACATATATACAGGTGCTGTGGGGAAGTGGATCGTCTACAGGGGGAGGAAGACATTAAGATAGATTAGTTATTATTATTATGGGCCCAGGAATCAGGTCAGGGGTTCTAGAGAAGCAGTGTGGCTCAATGGAAAGAGCACAGGCTTTGGAGTCAGTGGTCATGGGTTCAAATCCTGGCTCCGCCAATTGCCAACTGTGTGACCTTGGGCAAGTCACTTAACTTCTCTGTGCCTCAGTTACCTCATCTGTAAAATGGGGATTGACTGTGAGCCCCCCGTGGGGCAACCTGATCACCTTGTATCTCCCCAGTGCTTAGAACAGTGCTTTGCACATAGTAAGCGCTTAATAAATGCCATTATTATTATTATTATTAAATTCCAGCTGCGCCACTCGTCTGCTGTATGACCTGGGGCAAGTCACTTCACTTCTCTGGGACTCAGTGGCCTCATCTGTAAAATGGGGATTGAGATTGTGAGCCCCACGGGGGACAAGGGACTGGGTCCAACCCTATTTGCTTGAATCCACCCCAGCGCTTAGTACAGTGCCTGGCACATAGTGCTTAACTAATACCGTTGCCATTATTATTATTATTTATTATTATTATTATTATTATTATCAGGGAGATCAATCAATCAATCAATCGTATTTATTGAGCACTTACTATGTGCAGAGCACTGTACTAAGTGCTTGGGAAGTACAAATTGGCAACATATAGAGACAGTCCCTACCCAACAGTGGGCTCACAGTCTAAAAGGGGGAGACAGAACAAAACCAAACATACTAACAAAATAAAATAAATAGAATAGATATGTACAAATAAAATAAATAAATAAATAGAGTAATAAATATGTACAAACATATATACATATATACAGGTGCTGTGGGGAAGGGAAGGAGGTAAGATGGGGGGATGGAGAGGGGGACGAGGGGGAGAGGAAGGAAGGGGCTCAGTCTGGGAAGGCCTCCTGGAGGAGGTGAGCTCTCAGCTGTCGATTTGGGAATCATCTGCATAGAGGTGGTAGTTGAAGCCATGGGAGCAAATGAGTTTTCCAAGGGAGTGGGCGTAGATGGAGAATAGAAGGGGACCCAGAACTGAGCCTTGAGGGACTCCTACAGTTATGGGGTGGGAGGCAGAGGAGGAGCCTGTGAAAGAGACTGAAAATGAGCGACAGTAGAGCTGGTGGGCAGTCTCAGCTCTTAGGACCCCAAAGATTCCTATTATTCATTCATTCAATTGTATTTATTGAGCACCCACTGTGTGCAGAGCACTGGACTAAGCACTTGGGAAGCACAAGTCGGCAACATCTAGAGACGGTTCCTACCCAACAACGGGCTCACGGTCTAGAAGGGGGAGACGGACAACAAAACATGTAGACAGGTGTCAAAGTCGTCAGAACAAATAGAAATAAAGCTAGATGCACATCATTAACAAAATAAATAGACTAGTAGATATGTACAAGTAGAGTAATAAATCTATACAAATACTGGGCAGTCATAATCACATTTATTGAGCGCTTACTGTGTGGAGAGCTCTGTGTTAGAGCTTTTAGACTGTGAGCCCACTGTTGGGTAGGGACCGTCTCTATATGTTGCCAACTTGTACTTCCCAAGCGCTTAGTACAGTGCTCTGCACACAGTAAGCGCTCAATAAATACGATTGATTGATATTAAGAGTGGAGATTGATACTTCACTTCTCTGGGCCTCAGTTCCCTCATCTGTAAAATGGGGATAAAGACTGAGCCCCACGTGGGACAACCTGATCACCCTGTATCCTCCCCAGCACTTAGAACGGTGCTTGGCACATAGCGCTTAACAAATGCCGATTATTATTATTATTATTAAGCTCCGGGGAGAGTACAATATGACAAACAGATGCATTCCCTGCCCACAGCAAGCTTACAGTCTAGAGGGGTAGACGGACATTAATGTAAATAAATAAATTCTAGATATATGCGTAAGTGCTGAGGGGCCGGGAGCGGGGATGAATAAAGGGAGCAAATCAGGGCGACGCAGACGGGAGTGGGAGGAGAGGAAAGGAGGGCTTAGTTAGGGAAGGCCTCTAGTCTCCATTGGAGGCTGAGTCTTTTATAAAGAGGTGATCCAAATTCCAAAATACGCCTGGGACGAAACCTTATTTGTGCAAAGCCTGGGAGACGTCCCCAACATTACCACACAAGACTTTCTGGTCAGCGCCGCTCAAGGAATTGTCCATGGAGGTGATGTTTCTCATATCAAAACCAATCAATAGTATTTAATAGCCCCTTCCTTCCTCTCCCACTCATCCCCCTCTCCATCCCCCCATCTTACCTCCTTCCCTTCCCCACAGTACCTGTAGATATGTATATATGTTTGTACATATTTATTACTCTATGTTTTTATTTATTTTACTTGTTCATATCTATTCTATTTATTTTATTTTGTTAGTATGTTTGGTTTTGTTTTCTGTCTCACCCTTTTAGACTGTGAGCCCACTGTTGGGTAGGGACTGTCTCTATATGTTGCCAACTTGTACTTCCCAAGCACTTAGTACAGTGCTCTGCACACAGTAAGTGCTCAATAAATACGATTGATTGATTTAATGAATGCTTAGTGTGTGCAGAGCACTGTACTATAAATCTTTGGGGGAGTACAATAGAGCTGGTGGAAGTGATCCCTGCCCATTAGAGCCTACAGTCTAGTGGGGGAGATATTTATTCATTCATTCAATCATATTTATTGAGCGCTTACTGTGTGCAGAGCACTGTACTATGTGCTTGGGAAGTACAAATTGGCAACATCTCTCCCCCTCCTCCCCCTCTCCATCCCCCCTGCCTTACCTCCTTCCCTTCCCCACAGCACCTGTATATATGTATAAATGTTTGTACGTATTTATTACTCTATTTTACTTGTACGTATTTATTCTATTTATTTTATTTTGTTAATATGTTTTGTTTTGTTCTCTGTCTCCCCATTCTAGACTGTGAGTCCACTGTTGGGTAGGGACTGTCTTTGTATGTTGCCAACTTGTACTTCCCAAGCGCTTAGTGCAGTGCTCTGCTCACAGTAAGCACTCAATAAATACGATTGAATGAATGAATATAGAGACAGTCCCTACCCAACAATCAATCAATCAATCAATCAATCGTATTTATTGAGCACTTACTGTGTGCAGAGCACTGTACTTAGCACTTAGGAAGTACAAGTCGGCAACACATAGAGACAGTCCCTACCCAACAGTGGGCTCACAGTCTAGAAGGGGGAGACAGAGAACAAAACCAAACATACTAACAAAATAAAATAAATAGAATAGATATGTACAAGCAAGATAAATAGAGTAATAAATATGTACAAACATATGCATATATTCAGGTGCTGTGGGGAAGGGAAGGAGGTAAGAAGGGGGGATGGAGAGTGGGACGAGGGGGAGAGGAAGGAAGGGTCTCAGTCTGGGAAGGCCTCCTGGAGGAGGTGAGCTCTCAGCAGGGCCTTGAAGGGAGGAAGAGAGCTAGCTTGGCGGATGGGCAGAGGGAGGCCATTCCGGGCCCGGGGGAGGACGTGGGCCGGGGGTTCGATGGCGGGACAGGCGAGAGCGAGGTACGGTGAGGAGGTGAGCGGCGGAGGAACGGAGGGTGCGGGCTGGGCTGGAGAAGGAGAGAAGGGAGGTGAGGTAGGAGGGGGTGAGGGGATGGACAGCCTTGAAGCCGAGGAGTTTCTGCCTGATGTGTAGGTTGATTGGTAGCCACTGGAGATTTTTGAGGAGGGGAGTAACATGCCCAGAGTGTTTCTGGACAAAGACAATCCGAGCAGCAGCGTGAAGTATGGATTGAAGTGGGGAGAGACACGAGGATGGGAGATCAGAGACAAGGCTGACAACAACAATGGGTTCAGAGTCTAGAAAGGGGAGACGGACAACAAACCAAAACACGTGGGCAGGTGTCAAGTCATTAGAATAAATAGAAGTAAAGCTAGATGCACGTCATTAACAAAATAAATAGAATAGTAAGTATGTACAAGTAAAATAGAGTAATAATAAATCTGTACATTCGGTAGCCGTGTGGTTAAAGCGATGGACTGCCAATCCATTTTGCGCTGCACATGTGGGTTCGAATCCCATCCCTGTCATTGAAATTGAAGCAACATGGCCTAGTGGATAGAGCCCAGGCCTAGGAGTCAGAGGTCATGGGTTCTAATCCTGCCTCCGCCACTTGTCAGCTGTGTGGCTTTGGGCAAGTCACTTCACTTCTCTGGGCCTCAGTGACCTGATCTGGAAAATGGGGTTGAAGACTGTGAGCCCCACGTGGGGCAACCTGATAACCTTGTAACCCACCCCCAGCGCTTAGAACAGTGCTGGGCACATAGTAAGCGCTTAACAAATGCCATTATTATTATTATTATTATTATCATGCATTCTAATCCTGGCTCTGCCACTTGTCTGCCGGGTGATATTGGGCAAGTCACTTCTCTGGGCCTGTTACCTCATCTGTAAAATGGGGATGGAGACTGTGAGCCCCTCATGGGGCAGGAATTGTGTCCAAGCCAATTTGCTTGTATCCTCTCCAGCATTTAGTATAGCGCCTTGCACACAGTAGGTGCTTCACAAGCACCATAATAATTGTTATTATTAAAATGGCGGGGATATAAGGCTATGTTCATCAGTGCCGTGAGGCTGGAGTGAATATCAAAGCCAACTTGTACTTACCAAGCGCTTAGTACAGTGCTCTGCACACAGTAAGCGCTCAATAAATACGATTGATGATGACCAAAGTGCAGAGGTGTCAAAGAAGGAAGGGTGAATCAGGGAAATGAGGGTTTGAGAGGTATGATTTTTGAAAGCAAACCCAGATGGGGTCATGCCCCAGCAGGTGAGAAACCCCAAATTAATAGAAATAGCAATAAACTGGGGGAGCTGGCTTGGTTGGCCTCCACTGACCCGAGTCAGAAGCAGCATGGCCTATTGGGTAGAGCATGCGCCCAGCAATCAGAAGGTCATGGGTTCTAATCATCCTCCGACACCTGTCTGCTGTGTGACCTTGGGCAAATCACTTGACTTCTCTGGGCCTCAGTTACCTCATCTGTCAAATAATACTAATAATAATGGTATTTGTTAAGCGCTTACTCTGTGCAAAGCACTGTTCTAAGCGCTGGGGTAGATGCAAGGTAATCACGTTGTCCCACATGGGGCTCACAGTCTTCATCCCCATTTTACAGATAGAGCAGGGGCCTAGGAGACAGAGGTCTTCCCTTACCTCAGAGGGCCAGAGAAATGAAGTGACTTGCCCAAGGTCACACAGCTGACAAGTGGCGGGGTCGAGATTAGAACCCATGACCTCTGACTCCCAAGCCCGGGCTCTTTCCACTGAGCCACGCTGCTTCTCTGGGGATTGAGACTGTGAGCCCCATGTGGGACAGGGACTATGTCCCACCCAATTTGCTTGTATTCACCCCATTCATTCATTCAATCGTATTTATTGAGCGCTTACTGTGTGCAGAGCACTGTACTAAGCGCTTGGGAAGTCCAAATTGGCAACATATAGAGACGGTCCCTGCCCAACAGCGGGCTCACAGTCTAGAAGGGGGAGACAGACAACAAAACAAAACATATTAATAAAATAAATAGAATAAATATGTACAAATTAAATAGAGTAATAAATACATACAAACATATATACAGTGCACAGTACAGTGCCTGGCGGTACATAGTAAGCACTTAACAAATAATAATAATAATAACAATGTTGGCATTTATTAAGTGCTTACTATGTGCAAAGCACTGTTCTAAGCCCTGGGGAGGTTACAAAGTGATCAGGTTGTCCCACGGGGGGCTCACAGTCTTAATCCCCATTTTACAGATGAGGTAGCTGAGGCGCAGAGAAGTGAAGTGACTTGCCCAAAGTCACACAGCTGACAATTGGTGGAGCCAGGCTTTGAACCCATGACCTCTGACTCCAAAGCCCGGGCTCTTGCCACTAAGCCATGCTGCTTCTCAAATACCACTATCATTATTATTATTATTATCAATTATTATTACTAATAATTATCAATCTTATTATCAAATACCATAAAAAAGAAAAAAAGACATAACTCAAAATGCCCTCTGCTTTAAAAGGGCACCAACACATGCTAGCTAATCCACGCCAAAAGATTAAGCGCACCTGGTTTTGGATTTTTTTTCTAGCAAAGAGGGATGGATTATAATAATAATAATAATAATTATTATTATTATTGGATTAGTTGTAAGATCTGATTATTGCTTTGCAGCACTTTATATGGCTTCCTTTCCTTCAGGTTTCAGGGAGCCGTGACGTGCGATCGAGCCAGCCACAATGCTTTTGTTTAATGCAGTTCAGCATTAAAAAAGAATCCCAGGAGTCATGAAGTGTTGCGGTAGTCACAACTCCACATCTTCTGGGTTCGAATGCCGGCTCTGCCACTAGTCAGCTGTGTGACCTTGGGCCAGCCGCTTAACTTCTCTGGGCCTCAATTCCCTCATCTGTAAACTGGGGATTAAGACTGTGAGCCCCATGTGGGACAACCTGATCAATCAATCAATCGTATTTATTGAGCGCTTACTGTGTGCAGAGCACTTTACTAAGCGCTTGGGAAGTACATAGAGAGACAGTCCCTACCCAACAGTGGGCTCACAGTCTAAAAGGGGGAGACAGAGAACAAAACCAAACATACTAACAAAATAAAATCCCCTTGTAGCCCCCCAGCATTTAGAACAGTGCTTTGCACATAGTAAGAGCTTAATAAATGCCATTATTATTATTGTTATTATAAAGATGTTCATCTGTGGAATTGAGTGCCTTGGGATAGATAAAGCTAAACTAGGGGAGACCTCAGCTTTCCCACTGAGGACATGGATTCTGTTAATGTCCGGTTCTAGCTAGCTTTGCTCTTCCCACATTCTCCTGGAACCAATTGCTTTTCTCTCCTTCTCCATCCCAGCCTGCACCCTCCGCTCCTCTGCCGCTGTTAACCTCCTCACAGGGCCTCGTTCTCGCCTGTCCTGCCGTCGACCCCCGGCACACGTCCTCCCCTTGGCCTGGAATTCCCTCCCTCCTCACATCCGCCAAGCTAGCTCTCTTCCTCCCTTCAAAGCCCTACTGAGAGCTCACCTCCTCCAGGAGGCCTTCCCACACTGAGCCCCCTCCTTCCTCTCCTCCTCCCTATCCCCCCCCGCCCTACCTCCTTCCCCTCCCCACAGCACTTGTATATATTTGTACAGATTTATTACTCTGTTTTACTTGTACATATTTACTATTCTATTTATTTTGTTAATGATGCGCATAGAGCTATAATTCTATTTATTCTAACGATTTTGACACCTGTCTACATGTTTTGTTGTCTGTCTCCCCCTTCCAGACTGTGAGCCCGTTGTTGGGTAGGGACTGTCTCTATATGTTGCCGACTTGTACTTCCCAAGCGCTTAGTACGGTGTTCTGCACACAGTAAGCGCTCAGTAAATCATCATCATCAATCGTATTTATTGAGCGCTTACTGTGTGCAGAGCACTGTACTAAGCGCTTGGGAAGTACAAGTTGGTAACATATAGAGACAGTCCCTACCCAGCAGTGGGCTCACAGTCTCACAGTAAATACGATTGAATGAGTGAATGAATGAATTGCTTTTGGGAAGGACGTAATCTATTAAACTCGTAGGAGAAAAGTTAATGTATTAATGTTGGTGTATTAATTTTTATTAAGGGGGAAAAAAGGACTGGAAGGAAATTTAAAAGCAAATGTTAGCGAGGTGTAAGCATTGATAGAGGGTGATGATGATGGAGTCTGCTTTCAATCAATACAGTGGTTTGCTGTTGTATGTGAGAAGCAGCGTGGCTCAGTGGAAAGAGCCTGGGCTTTGGAGTCAGAGGTCATGGGTTCAAATCCTGGCTCCGCCAATTGTCAGCTGTGTGATTTTGGGCAAGTCACTTCACTTCTCTGGGCCTCAGTTACCTCATCTGTAAAATGGGGATGAAGACTGTGAGACCCCCTTGGGGCAACCTGATCACCTTGAATCCTCCCCAGCTCTTAGAACAGTGCTTTGCACATAGTAAGCGCTTAATAAATGTCATCATTATTATTATAAGGGATGAACCTTTGTCTGGGTGTGAAGACTTCGAGAATGAGAAAATTCATGAACAAATTGATTGTGGTTTGTGCAGCCATCTCATCCCAGCCAATCTGCTGGGGCATTGACTGCCACGTGCAATTAAATGGGCAGGGCTGCATCCCTTTTTTTATGGTATTTGTTAAGCAATCAATCAATTGTATTTATTGAGCGCTTACTGTGTGCAGAGCACTGTACTAAGCACTTGGGAAGCACAAGTTAAGCACTTACTACGTGTAAGACACTGTTCTAAGTGCTGGGATAGATACAAGTTAATTAGGTTGGACACAGTCCCTGTCCCACATGGGGCTCACAATCTAAGGAGGAAGGAGGAATAGGCACAGAGAAGTTGTGACTTGCCCAAGGTCACACAGCAAGCACTTGGCAGAGTTGGGATTAGAATGCAGGTCCTCTGACCATTCCGTTTTCACTAGGTCATATTGCTTCTCCACTAGGCCACTCTACATCTCCATAACGCCATGCTGTTTCTCTACTGCAAAGTGTATGCAAGAATTGTATGTACAAAACTCATTTATTGTTGTACTATACTCATCCAAGCACTGAGTACAGTGCTTTGCACAAAGTAAGCATTCAATAAATACAATTGAATGAGTTGTATTGAAGGCCAGGAGGCCTTCCCAGACTGAGCCCCCTCCTTCCTCTCCCCTCCTCCCCCTCTCCATCCCCCCCGCCTTACCTCCTTCCCTTCCCTACAGCACCTGTATATATGTATATATTTGTACGTATTTATTACTCTATTTATTTTACTTGTACATATCCTATTTATTTTATTTTGTTAATATGTTTTGTTTTGTTCTCCGTCTCCCCCTTCTAGACTGTGAGCCCACTGTTGGGGAGGGACCCCTCTTCTCAAGTGCTACTCTGGCCACCTGTGCTTCTGACCCCATTCCCTCTCATCTCATGAAATCTCTCTCTCCATCCTTTCTCCCCTCCTTAACCTCCATCTTCAACCGCTCACTCTCCACTGGTTCCTTCCCCTCTGCCTTCAAACATGCCCATGTCTCTCCCATCCTAAAAAAAACCCTCTCTTGACCCCATCTCACCTTCTAGTTATCGCCCCATCTCCCTCCTACCATTCCTTTCCAAACTCCTTGAACGAGTTGTCTACACGCGCTGCCTCGAATTCCTCAACACCAACTCTCTCCTCGACCCCCTCCAGTCTGGCTTCCGTCCCCTACATTCCACGGAAACTGCCCTCTCAAAGGTCACCAACGACCGCCTGCTTGCCAAATCTGGCTCCTACTCTATCCTAATCCTCCTCGATCTCTCAGCTGCCTTCGACACTGTGGACCGCCCCCTTCTCCTCAACACGCTATCTGACCTTGGCTTCACAGACTCCGTCCACTCCTGGTTCTCCTCTTATCTCTCCGGTCGTTCATTCTCAGTCTCTTTTGCAGGCTCCTCCTCCCCCTCCCATCCCCTTACTGTGGGGGTTCCCCAAGGTTCAGTGCTTGGTCCCCTTCTGTCCTCGATCTACACTCACTCCCTTGGTGACCTCATTCACTCCCACAGCTTCAACTATCACCTCTACGCTGATGACACCCAGATCTCCATCTCTGCCCCTGCTCTCTCCCCCTCTCCCCAGGCTCGCATCTCCTCCTGCCTTCAGGACATCTCCATCTGGATGTCTGCCCGCCACCTAAAACTCAACATTTCCAAGACTGAACTCCTTGTCTTCCCTCCCAAACCCTGCCCTCTCCCTGACTTTCCCATCACTGTTGACAGCACTACCATCCTTTCCGTCTCACAAGCCCGCAACCTTGGTGTCATCCTCGACTCCGCTCTCTGATTCACCCCTCACATCCAAGCCGTCACCATAACCTGCCGGTCTCAGCTCCGCAACATTGCCAAGATCTGCCCTTTCCTCTCCATCCATACCGCTACCCTGCTCGTTCAAGCTCTCACCTTATCCCGTCTGGACTACTGCATCAGCCTTCTCTCTGATCTCCCATCCTTGTGTCTCTCCCCACTTCAATCCATACTTCATGCCGCTGCCCGGATTGTCTTTGTCCAGAAATGCTCTGGGCATGTTACTCCCCTCCTCAAAAATCTCCAGTGGCTACCAATCAATCTGCGCATCAGGCAGAAACTCCTCACCCTGGGCTTCAAGGCCGTCCATCACCTCGCCCCCTCCTACCTCACCTCCCTTCTCTCCTTCTCCAGCCCAGCCCGCACCCTCCGCTCCTCTGCCGCTAATCTCCTCACTGTTAGGCCTCGTTCTCGCCTGTCCCGCCATCGACCCCCGGCCCACGTCCTCCCCCGGGCCCGGAATGCCCTCCCTCTGCCCACCCGCCAAGCTAGCTCTCTTCCTCCCTTCAAGGCCCTACTGAGAGCTCACCTCCTCCAGGAGGCCTTCCCAGACTGAGCCCCTTCCTTCCTCTCCCCCTCGTCCCCCTCTCCATCCCCCCCATCTTACCTCCTTCCCTTCCCCACAGCACCTGTATATATGTATATATGTTTGTACATATTTATTACTCTATTTATTTTACTTGTACATATCTATTCTATTTATTTTATTTTGTTAGTATGTTTGGTTTTGTTCTCTGTCTCCCCCTTTTAGACTGAGCCCACTGTTGGGTAGGGACTGTCTCTATATGTTGCCAACTTGTACTTCCCAAGCGCTTAGTACAGTGTTCTGCACACAGTAAGTGCTCAATAAATACGATTGATTGATTGATTGACCGTCTCTATATGTTGCCAACTTGTACTTCCCAAGCGCTTAGTACAGTGCTCTGCACACAGTAAGTGCTCAATAAATACGATTGATTGATTGATTGACCGTCTCTATATGTTGCCAACTTGTACTTCCCAAGCGCTTAGTACAGTGCTCTGCACACAGTAAGTGCTCAATAAATACGATTGATTGATTGATTGAATTAACAGCTAATTGACCTCAGCAGAGTGTCAGTGCTGTGCTGAAATGTGACAGACCAACAGGCGGGGTAGCTAGGCCGCATGGTCATTTTTCTCATACTGGTAGAGAGCAGTATAATTTCCCTCTATGTGTGACTATGCCATACATAGCAGCGTGGCTCAGTGGAAAGAGCCCGGGCTTTGGAGTTAGAGGTCATGGGTTCAAATTCTGACTCCGCCACTTATCTGTGTGACTTTGGGCAAGTCGCTTCACTTCGCTGGGTCTCAGTTCCCTCGTCTGTAAAATGGGGATTAAGACTGTGAGCCCCCCGTGGGACAACCTGATCACCTTGTAACCTACCCAGCGCTTAGAACAGTGCTTTGCACATAGTAAGCGCTTAATAAATGCCATTATTATTATTATTATTTATACTTTTGCATGCTGTCGTCACTCATGTTATCACTTGGTTTGCTGGTGTCGAGAGCCCAAGTGTGGAGGCTTGTGTTCTAGGTCTGTTGTCATGAACTAACAGGGAAAATGTTGATACAATTGCAGCCATCAGGGATGATCTCCCTAAAATCTTCCCTGCTCCTCTCCAGTCCCTCTCTCCTTCTGACGCCTCTTTGACTCTCCCATTGTTCCCAGAAATATCTTGAGACCTGCCTGCCTGCTCTCAAAATCCACCCCCTCCACGTAAAACCCCATCCCTTCGTAACTTATCAAAACCCTTTTTCCCTTCCTCACCACCATCATCAACTGTTCCCTTGCCAATGGCTTCTTCCCCCCTGCTTTCAAATATGCTTATGTCTCCCCTATCCTAAAAGTTCTCCCTCAACCCCACAGCTCCCTCCAACTATTTCATTTCCCTCTTTCCATTCCTCTCCAAACTCCTTTGAGCAAGTTGCTTCTGCTTCCTCTCCTTCAATTCTCTCCTTGACCTGCTCCAATCTGGCTTCCGCCCCCTTCATACCATAGAAACTGCCTTCTCTAAGGTCACCAGTGACCTTGACCCATCCAACAGTCTCTCCCATTATAATCCTTCTAAATCTCTCGGCTACCATCAGTAATAATAATAATAATAATAATAATGGCATTTGTTAAGTGCTTACTATGTGCGAAGCACTGTTCTAAGCACTGGTGGGGGGGTACAAGGTGATCAGGTTGTCCCACAGGGGGCTCACAGTCTTAATCCCCATTTACAGATGAGGTCACTGAGGCACAGAGAAGTGAAGTGACTTGCCCAAAGTCACGCAGCTGACAATTGGCGGAGCCGGGATTTGAACCAACGACCTCTGACTTTAAAGCCCGGGCTCTTTCCACTGAGCCACGCTGCTTCTCTAACCACCCCCTTCTTCTTGAAACACTAGGTAACCTTGACTCCACTGGCACTTGTCTTCTCCTGGTTCTCTGACTGGTCAATTAATCAATCGTATTTATTGAGCGCTTACTGTGTGCAGAGCACTGTACTAAGCGCTTGGGAAGTACAAGTTGGCAACATATAGAGATGGTCCCTACCCAACAGTGGGCTCACAGTCTAAAAGGGTCCTTCTCAGTCTTTCACAGGCTCCTGCTCTGCCTCCCACCCTCTAACTGTGGAAGTCCTCAAGGCTCAGTCCTGGGTCCCCTTCTATTCTCCATCTGCACCCCCTCCCTTAGAGGATTCATTTGCTCCCACAGCTTCAGCTACCATTTGTATGTGAATGCTTCCCAAATCTACCTCTCCAGCTCTGCTGCCTCCTCTGCAGCCTCACGTTTCCCCCTGCCTTCAGAACATTCATTCCTTCAATCGTATTTATTGAGCGCTTACTGTGTGCAGAGCACCGTACTAAGCGCTTGACATCTCCAACTTGGCTGTCCTACCTACATGTCAAACTTAACATACCCAAATTAGAACTCCTCATCCTCCCACCCAGACCCTATCCTCCCTTTGTCATTCCTATTAGTGTAGGCAACACCACTATCCTGCCTGTTTCACAGCCCATAACCATGGCATTATCCTCGACTCATTTCTCTCACTCAACCCTCATATTAAATCAGCCACTAAACCCTGTCAGTTCCACCTTCACAACATCTCTGGATGCCACTCTTCTCTCCATCCAAGCTGCTACCATTCTGATCTCTGTCTCCCCCTTTTAGACTGTGAGCCCACTGTTGGGTAGGGACTGTCTCTATATGTTGCCAATTTGTTCTTCCCAAGTGCTTACTACAGTGCTCTGCACACAGTAAGCGCTCAATAAATACGATTGATGATGATGATGATCCAAGCACTTATCCTCTCTTGCCTCGACTATTGCATCAACCTCCTTGCCCACTCCAGTTCTTACTTCACTCTACCTCCCAGATTTTCTAAAAAACCTGTTCAGTCCATGTCTCCCCACTCCTCAAGGACCTCCGGTTGTTGCCCATCCACCTCTGCATCCAACAGAAGCTTCTTACCACGAGCTTTAAAGCACTCTGTCAGCCCTCACCTACCTTACATTGCTGATTTTCTACTACAATCCAGTCCGCAAACTTCGCTCCTCTAATGCAGTCCTCCTCACTGTACCTCGATCTCGTCTTCCTCCCTGCTCACTCTTTACCCATGCCCTCCCTCTGCCCGGGAACACCCTTCCCCTTCATATCCTACTTTGCCCACTCTCAAAGCCTTATTAAAATCACACCTCCAAGAGGCCTTCCTCAAGTAAGCCCTCATTTCCCCTACTTCTTCTCCCTTCCACATTGTCTGTGTACTGGGATCTGTACCCTTTTGTTGTCTTATGCTGTCGAGTCATGTTCGATCTGTAGCGATGACATGGACGCATCTCTCCCAGAACGCCCCACCTCCATTTGCAATCCTTCTGGTAGTGGGGCCATAGAGTTTTCTCGGTAAAAATATGGAAAGCAGTTTACTATTGCCTCCTTCCGTGCACTAAACCTCAGTCTTTGCCCTCGATTCTTTCCCATACCGCTGCTGCTCCTCCCTTCAAGGCCCTGCTGAGAGCTCACCTCCTCCAGGAGGCCTTCCCAGACTGAGCCCCTTCCTTCCTCTCCCCATCGTCCCCCTCTCCATCCCTCCATCTTACCTCCTTCCCTTCCCCACAGCACCTGTATATATGTATATATGGTTGTACATAGTTATTACTCTATTTATTTATTTATTTATTTATTTTACTTGTACATTTCTATCCTATTTATTTTATTTTGTTGGTATGTTTGGTTCTGTTCTCTGTCTTCCCCTTTTAGACTGTGAGCCCACTGTTGTGTAGGGACTGTCTCTATGTGTTGCCAATTTGTACTTCCCAAGCGCTTAGTACAGTGCTCTGCACATAGTCAGCGCTCAATAAATACGATTGATTGATTGATTGATTGCTGCCCAGCACAGGGGAGTTTTGACTTTCATTCATTCAATTGTATTTATTGAGCGTTTACTGTGTGCAGAGCACTGTACTAAGCGCTTGGGAAGTACAAGTTGGCAACATATAGGGACGGTCCCTACCCAACAGCAGGCTCACAGTCTAGAAGAGGGAGACAGACAACAAAACAGAACATATTAACAAAATAAAATAAATAGAATATGTGCAAGGAAAATAAATAGAGTAATAAATATGTACAAACATATATACATATATACAGGTGCTGTGAGGAGGGGAAGGAGGTAAGGCGGAGGGAGAAGAAGGAGGGGGCTCAGTCTAGACCTAAAGGTGAAACTGACCATTTTTTATTAAGGTCAGAAGTTATTCACACAAACACATATATTGAAAACTTTTCTCCAAATACTTCATATATCTAAAACGCACATGTTCTTAGCTTTCATAGCTCGTTCGGTCAATACAGAACCATTCCACGCTTTTGAAAGGAGGGGCAGGTTAAAATAATAATAATAACTTGTAGCAGATCGCCTTCCACTCGCTCTGCTTGACTCTCGCTCCCATAATCGAGACTGGTAGAGTACTGAAAACTCTCCAAGTGCAACCCTAAGAGGTCTGTACCCTTTCAGCCTTGATAGTCAGCCCTTTCCTTAGCCCCAGAGTACTTATGTACACATCTATAATTCAGTTATAATAATCATAATTGTAGTATTTAAGTGCTTACTATATGTCAAGGACTATACTAAGTGCTGGGGTAGATACAAGATCATCAGGTCCCAAGTAGGGCTCGCAGTTGAAGTAGGAGGGAGAACAGGTATTGAATCCCTACCTTGCTGATGAGGGAATTGAGGCACAGAAAAGTTAAGTAACTGTCCCAAAGTAACACAACAGGTATTTGGCAGAGTGAGGAATGGGATCCAGGTCGTCTTATTCCCAGGCCTGTGCTCTTTCCACTAAGCCACACTGCTTCTTCTGAGGCCTTCCCAGACTGATCCCCTTCCTTCCTCTCCCCCTCGTCCCCCTCTCCATCCCCCCATCTTACCTCCTTCCCTTCCCCACAGCACCTGTATATATGTTTGTACATATTTATTACTCTATTTATTTTACGTGTACATATCTATTCTATTTATTTTATTTTTGTTTTATTTTATTTTGTTAGTATGTTTGGTTTTGTTCTCTGTCTCCCTCTTTTAGACTGTGAGCCCACTGTTGGGTAGGGACTGTCTCTGTATGTTGCCAATTTGTACTTCCCAAGCACTTAGTACAGTGCTCTGCACATAGTAAGCGCTCAATAAATACGATTGATGATGATGATGATGTTGCCAATTTGTACTTCCCAAGCACTTAGTACAGTGCTCTGCACATAGTAAGCGCTCAATAAATACAATTGATGATGATGATGATTATTGTCTGCCTCCCCCTCTAGATTGTACGCTCCTTGTGGGCAGGGAACGTGTCCACCAACTTCTGCATTGTATTCTCCCAAGTGCTCAGTACAGTGCTGTGTACCCAGTAAGAGCTATATTGATGGATTAAAAAAAAAATTCTATCATTTTTACCTGGAAAATGATTTGTTCATTCATTCAATTGTATTTATTGAGCACTTTCTGTGTGCAGAGCACTGTACTAAGTGTTTGGAAAGTACAATTCAGCAACAAAGGGAGACAATCCGTGCTCACAACGGGCTTACAGTCTAGTGAGTCACAAAATATCCTGTACTTGGAATCATGGTAATCCTTCAGCATTCTTAGGCAGCTCTCATCATATTAGAGAGAAGGGCTAACTATACTGAGAGAAAAACCATGGGAGAATAATGAAAAGAATGATGATATTTAATAATGATAATGATCTTTTAGACTGTGAGCCCACTGTTGGGTAGGGACTGTCTCTATATGTTGCCAACTTGTACTTCCCAAGTGCTTAGTGCAGTGCTCTGCACACAGTAAGCGCTCAGTAAATACGATTGATAATAATAATAACGGCATTTATTAAGCACTTACTATGTGCAATAATAATAATAATGGCATTTATTAAGCACTTACTATGTGCAAAGCACTGTTCAAAGCGCTGGGGAGGTTACAAGGTGATCAGGTTGTCCCACCGGGGGCTTACAGTCTCAATCCCCATTTTTCAGATGAGGTAACTGAGGCACAGAGAAGTGAAGTGACTTGCTAAAAGTCACACAGCTGACAATTGGCGGAGCCGAGATTTGAACCCATGACATTTATTCAGGGCTCATAGTGTGCTGAGCATAATGCTAAGTGCTGGGGTAGCTGCAAGCTCTTCAGATTGGACACGGTTCTTGTCCCAAATGGGACTCAATTTAAGGGAGGGAGGGCAGGTATTTTATCCCCATTTTACAGATGAGGAAACTGAGGCCTAGAGAAGTTCCGTGACTTGTCCGAGGTCACACAGCGGACAAATGGTGGAGCTGGGATTAGAACCCAGGTCTTACCTGTATATATGTATATACGTTTGTACATATTTATTACTCTATTTTACTTGTACATATCTATTCTATTTATTTTATTTTTTGTTAATATGTTTGGTTTTGTTCTCTGTCTCCCCCTTCTAGACTGTGAGCCCACTGTTGGGTAGGGGCTGTCTCTCTATGTTGCCAACTTGCACTTCCCAAGCGCTTAGTACAGTGCTCTGCACACAGTAAGTGCTCAATAAATACGATTGGTTGATTGATTCTGACTCCCAAACCTGTGCTCTTTCCCCTAGGCCATGCTCCTTCTCCTGGAGGACTTCTGTAGGAGGACTTTATAGATGAGGAGAGCCGTGTGCTGGATTTTGTGTGGGATACAATGGGAGGAATTGCAGGAGCTGGGAGTCAGAGGCAGGAGAGTTGAGAGTGATTAGAATCAATCAATCAATCGTATTTATTGAGCGCTTACTGTGTGCAGAGCACTGTACTAAGCGCTTGGGAAGTACAAGTTGGCAACATACAGAGACAGTCCCTACTCAACAGTGGGCTCACAGTCTAAAAGGGAACAAAAGCAAACATACTAACAAAATAAAATAAATAGAATAGATATGTACAAGCAAAATAAACAAATAAATATGTACAAACATATATACATATAAATAGGTGCTGTAGGGAAAGGAAGGAGGTAAGATGGGGGAGATGGAGAGGGGGACGAGGGGGAGAGGAAGGAAGGGGCTCAGTCTGGGAAGGCCTCCCAGGTGAACTTTGGAGAACTTTGGAGAAGCAAAACTGAACCATATAGTAGGGAATGATAACTTAAGGATAAAACGGAGAGAGCTGGTCAAGAGCTTTGGAGCCAATTGTAGAGTGTTTCTGCTTGATGTGGAAGATCGTGGCTAATCACCGGAGGATTTGGAGGAATGAGGAGATGTGTGCTGAGCGACTCTGCCAGAAGAGCCACACAACAGTGTAGAGGCGATGGAAAAAGGTCAGCGAGGGCAGTATTCTAAACAATCTGGACTAGAGTTTGGGCCGGAGCGGGAACAGTTGGAATGGAGAGGAAGGGAGTGGATTCAGGATGTGTCTAATCAATCAATCAATCAATCAATCGTATTTATTGAGCACTTACTGTGTGCAGAGCACTGTACTAAGCGCTTGGGAAGTACAAGTTGGCAACATATAGAGACAGTCCCTACCCAACAGTGGGCTCACAGTCTAGAAGGGAGAGACAGAGAACAAAACCAAACATATTAACAAAATAAAATAGAATAGATATGTACAAGTAAAACAGAGTAATAAATATGTACAAACATATATACATATATACAGGTGCTGTGGGGAGGGGAAGGAGGTAAGACGGGAGGGATGGAGAGGGGGGCAAGGGGGAGAGGAAGGAGGGGGCTCAGTGTGGGAAGGCCTCCTGGAGGAGGTGAGCTCTTAGTAGGGCCTTGAAGGGAGGAAGAGAGCTAGCTTGGCGGGTGGGCAGAGGGAGGGCATTCCAGGCCCGGGGGATGATGTGGGCCGGGGGTCGATGGCGGGACAGGCGAGAACGAGGTACGGTGAGGAGATTAGCGGCAGCAGGGGAGCGGAGGGTGCGGGCTGGGCTGGAGAAGGAGAGAAAGGAGGTGAGGTAGGAGGGGGCGAGGGGGTGGACAACCTTGAAGCCCAGGGTGAGGAGTTTCTGCCTGATGCGCAGATTGATCGGTAGCCACTGGAGATTTTTGAGGATCCTGGCTCACCTGCTGTGTAAACTCGGGCAAGTTACTTAGGGTCTCAGGGCCTCGGTTACCTCAACTGTAAAATGGGGATTAAAACTTGTGAGCTCCAAGTGGGACACGGATTCTGTCCAACCTGATTAGCTTGGATCTACTCCAGCACTTAATATAGTGCCTGGCACATAGTAGTCACTTTAACAAACACCGTAAAAAGGTGTTTGGAGGCTAAATCAGCAAGATTTTGCAGTTGACTGGATTAGGCCAATTCTGGACCTCTAAAGACTCTTATTAACCCCAATGAGGCAGGGGAAAGGATGTTCATAAACCCATTCCAGTAAGAGCATTGTGAGTTTTGCAGATGTCCTCCGAAGAAGCCGAGGAGTAGATTTGATGACCTCTCAGTTTCCGCCTGCCCACCGGGTTGGTTTACACCTGAGCTAACGTCATACCTGCTCTTTCTCCAAAAGCCTTCTTGCTCTCCGGGGAGAGATTGGGTGATTAATAATTCTGAACTGGCGGAGCCGTCTGATGACAGTGGAACTAGAGAAAATTTTCCGAAGTCAACGGCCAAGCTGGCACGTGGGTCGTTCGCTCTCAATGGCCAACTGTGTGCGCGGGCGTGCGTATGTGTGTATTTGTGTGGTTTCCTCCCTTTTCCCCCCTTCCCAGAGGGAGGAGCTGCCGCATGCCTTCAGGAGGGGAGGTCAGCTTGGCAGTCAGAGTGAGTGAATCTCGGCAGGACTCCTGCACGGGTGTGTGATGTGCATGTGTGTATGTGCCCGGACAAAGGTGTCTGAGAGCTGAGTGGACAGTGTTGGCATTGTATAGGTGAAGCTCCAAGGCTTTTTTGACTTTTCCCTGTGTACTGAAGCTTTTTTATTCCGTTTTAATTTTTGAAACCGACAAAAACCAAGCCCACTTCGCCGCCCGCCAGTCGCCGGGAGAATCATGGCCTGCTCGCGAATCCTCCGCCTGGCTCTTCTGACGCTCTCAGGAGTCCTCATCCCTGCCGTTCTCACAGGTAATCACCGTCATCGTCATCAATCATATTTATTGAGCGCTTACTATGTGCAGAGCACTGTACTAAGCGCTTGGGAAGTACAAATTGGCAACACATAGAGACAGTCCCTACCCAACAGTGGGCTCACAGTCTGAAAGGGGAATGTGTCGGACTTGATTCCGTCCACCGCTTACAGCCCACAAAGGCCCGGAGGGAGACTTGACCATGCCGTGGTCTCTGGGAAGTTTGGGAGAATCCCGGAGGAGAAGAGGGTCCCAGGATGCTAGAGTCCGGAGCAAAGGCTGGGGTGACGGGCTGGGGCAAAATGAAGCATCCTCCATCCTGATTTGCTTCTATCCATGTCCAGTGCTTAGTACAGTGCCTGGCACATAGTAAGGGCTTAGCAAATACCACCGTTATTATTATTATTATTAGGTGAAAGCACCTTCCTTAAGAGATTGTGAATTGAAGACCAAAGGGGGAAAGTCAGAGAACAGGGACAACAAGTGAGCAGATTCATGGTGAGCTTTACCCTGGAGCTCTAAAATTCAGCTAGGGGAAAGGAGCAAGGTTCATAGAGAAGCAGTGTGGCTCAGTGGAAAGAGCACAAATTTTGGAGTCAGAGGTCATGGGTTCAAATCCCCGCTCTGCCAATTGTCAGCTGTGTGACTTTGGGCAAGTCACTTAACTTCTCTATGTCTCAGTTACCTCATCTGTAAAATGGGGAGCCCCACGTGGGACAACCTGTAACCTCCCCAGCGCTTAGAACAGTGCTTTGCACATAGTAAGCGCTTAATCAATCAATCGTATTTATTGAGCGCTTACTGTGTGCAGAACACTGTACTAGGCGCTTGGGAAGTGCAAGTTGGCAACATATAGAGACAGTCCCTACCCAACAGTGGGCTCACAGTCTAAAAGGGGGAGACAGAGAACAAAACCAAACATACTAACAAAATAAAATAAATAGAATAGATATGCACAAGTAAAATAAATAAATAAATAAATATCAATCAATCAATCGTATTTATTGAGCGCTTACTATGTGCAGAGCACTGTACTAAGCGCTTGGGAAGTACAGATTGGCAACATCTAGAGACAGTCCCTACCCAACAGTGGGCTCACAGTCTAAAAGGGGGAGACAGAGAACAGAACCAAACATACCAACAAAATAAAATAAGTAGGATAGAAATGTACAAGTAAAATAAATAAATAAATAAATAAATAGAGTAATAAATATGTACAACCATATATACATATATACAGGTGCTGTGGGGAAGGGAAGGAGGTAAGACGGGGGATGGAGAGGGGGACGAGGGGGAGAGGAAAGAAGGGGCTCAGTCTGGGAAGGCCTCCTGGAGGAGGTGAGCTCTCAGCAGGGCCTTGAAGGGAGGAAGAGAGCTAGCTTGGCGGATGGGCAGAGGGAGGGAGGGCATTCCAGGCCCGGGGGAGGACGTGGGCCGGGGGTCGATGGCGGGACAGGCGAGAGCGAGGTACAGTGAGGAGATTAGTGGTGGAGGAGCGGAGGGTGCGGGCTGGGCAGTAGAAGGAGAGAAGGGAGGTGAGGTAGGAGGGGGCGAGGTGATGGACAGCCTTGAAGCCCAGGGTAAGGAGTTTCTGCCTGATGAGCAGATTGATCGGTAGCCATTGGAGGTTTTTGAGGAGGGGAGTAATATGTCCAGAGCGTTTCTGGACAAAGATAATCCGGGCAGCAGCATGAAGTATGGATTGAAGTGGAGAGAGACACGAGGATGGGAGATCAGAGAGAAGGCTGGTGCAGTAGTCCAGACGGGATAGGATGAGAGCTTGAATGAGCAGGGTAGCGGTTTGGATGGAGAGGAAAAATGCCATCATTATCATGCCATAAATGCCATCATTATTATATCTGGAGGCTGAAATTGCTTGGGATGTGCCCAGGTTTGGAGCTAAAGTCCCAGTAGGAGGGGGAGAGATGTTTGCTAACCATACTTGTCTACGCACTTGGTTCCGTTCCCTTTTTTTTTCACTCCTCCCTCAGCTCCACAGCCCTGATGTACATATCCGTGATTTATTTATTTGTATTAATGTCTGCCTCCCACTTCAGACTGTAAACTCACTGTTGGCAGGGAACACTCTTCCAACTCTGTTATATTGTACTCTCCCAAGAGCTTAGTACAGTGTTCTGCGCACAGTGAGCACTCGATAAATACCACTGATTGATTGATTGAATGAAAAGGAATGCCTAGGGACTATACTACCGTTATCTCCAAGGATTTCAGAGAACTTTACTATTTTTATTTCATTTATCCAACTCAATCCTTGACCGAATCTCCAGGGGTAGCAAAAGGAAGACATTAACTGAGGCAAAGAGGTAGGGTGACTTGCTAAAGTTCACCCAGCTAGTTGATTCAGGTGGTTGGGTTGAAATTTGGTGATATTCGGTTTTCTGGGATTGGTGATATGAGGAAAGGGTGAATTGAACGGTCCCATGCATTCTGTAGCAAGCTAGTCAATTGCTTACAAGAATATTGAAAATCATCGGGAGCCTTGGGGGAGCAGAATTAAGCAACTTTCTGAATATTTCAGGATATTCTCTCTCAGTTCCAGGACTACACAGGCAGGAATGACACTCCCAGAAATTTCTGCCCTTGAGAAAATTCTGCTTCTGGAACCATCAACCTGAATTTTCTAGACAGTAGTGATGCTGGATGGAGATTTGCTTTGTTAACTCAGAAAGCACAATTGGACTCCATATGCCTTAACGGCTGTATTTGTAAGAAGTTTTGTAGGATGTGGGGGGAGATTTCTTTACTGTTTTAATGTTTTGCCTAGAAAAACGTACATAAGCGCAAGGGTGTATTTCTGGATGGATCTCTGCTTGTGGCCGTTCCTGGCTGGGAGCCTCTTGCAAGTGTCTGCCGGGCCTCCCTCAGTATTGCCTGACTCTGTTGGGAAATCAATCAATCAATCAATCGTATTTATTGAGCGCTTACTATGTGCAGAGCACTGTACTAAGCGCTTGGGAAGTACAAATTGGCAACATATAGAGACAGTCCCTACCCAACAGTGGGCTCACAGTCTAAAAGGGGGAGACAGAGAACAAAACCAAACATACTAACAAAATAAAATAAATAGAATAGGTATGTACAAGTACAATAAATAAATAAATAAATAGAGTAATAAATAGGGAAAGTCCTAGACGGCATCTCTCAGGTCTTGTCTTTTCCTTCCGCAGTCCTAGTGCTGCACTGTGCACTGGTGAGCGTTTAAGGAGTCATGAGAAACAGCGGAGATAGTAAGCGCTCAATAAATACAATTGATGATTAACAGCAGCTAAACCGCAGCTAGCTAAGAGCGACAGCTAGTAGAATCACTGCCTATACCTGAGGGAGTTTCAGGAGATACAGAAGTTTATCTAATGTCCAGAGCCTAAGCCCTCCTTGGGCTTGCTCATATGTAAATATCTCTATGCTCCCCTTTGGAACTGGTTTTGAAATGGCCATTTCTGAGCACCTCTCTCTTGGGGAAATGTTATTGGAAGGCGCTTATTTCCCAAACAGCTCTGAGTATCCACCCGGCTGAGAGCAGGGAAGTTGACTGCCGGGGCTCTGTGACCCTGAAGACAGATCCCTTATTAATCAATCAATCAATCGTATTTATTGAGCGCTTACTGTGTGCAGAGCACTGTACTAGGCGCTTGGGAAGTCCAAGTTGGCAACATATAGAGACGGTCCCTACCCAACAGCGGGCTCACAGTCTAGAAGGGGGAGACAGAGAACAAAACCAAACATATTAACAAAATAAAATAAATAGAATAGATAGGTACAAGTAAAATAAATAAATATGTTCAATAAGGCTTTAAGGTGGGGAGAGTGATGGTTGGTCGGTTATGAAGGGGGAGGGCATCCCAGGCAAGAGGCAGGATGTGGGCGAGAGGTTGGCGGCGAAATAGGCGAGATGGAGGTTCGGTGAGGAAGTTGGCATTAGAGGAGTGATGTGTGCAGCTGGGTTGGAGTATTCATTCATTCATTCATTCTTCAATCATATTTATTGAGCATTATTATTATTGTTATTATTATTGTATTTGTTAAGTGCTTATGTGACGAGCAGTGTTCTAAGTGCTGGGCTAAAAACACATTAATAATAATAATAATGATGGTATTTGTTAAGCGCTTACTATGTGCCAAGCACCGTTCTAAGCACTGGGGTAGATACAAAGTAATCAGATTGTCCCACATGGGGCTCACAGTGTTAATCCCCATTTTACAGACGAGGTAACTAAGGCACAGAAAAGTTAAGTGACTTGCCCAAAGTCACATAGCTGACAAGTGTCTGAGCCGGGATTAGAACCCACGACCAAGCCCGCACTCTTTCCACTAAGCCACGCTGCTTCTCGGCAGGTTGGATACAGTCCCTGTCCCACCTGGGGCTCACAGTCTAAATAAGAGGGAGTAGGATTTAATCCCCATTTTGCAGTTGAGGAAACTGAGGCCCAGGGAAGTGACGGGACTTGGCCAAGATCATACAGCGGATGAGTGGCAGAATGGGGATTAGAACCCTGGTCCTCTGACTCCCAAGGCCTGTGCTCTTCCCACTAGGCCACACTGCTTCTGATGCAGCAGTAGCGTGCCCAGAAAGATAGATAGCCATGATGCATGGCAAGGAAAAAACAATATTTATGACAGGTAATAGTTACTGAGCCCCCACTTGGAACGTGTTCCCACAAGGTTTCAAATCCATGGTCTCTGCCCTTCAATAAAGAGTTGGGAGCATCCATTTGCCGGGAAGGAAAAGCACCAAGGAAGGAGCCAGAATGGCCAGAAGCAGCGTGGCTCAGTGGAGAAGAGCCCGGGCTTTGGAGTCAGAGGTCATGGGTTCAAATCCCAGCTCTGCCCATTGTCAGCTGTGTGACTTTGGGCAAGTCACTTCACTTCTCTGGGCCTCAGTTACCTCGTCTGTAAAATGGGGATTGAGACTGTGAGCCCCACGTGGGACAACCTGATCACCTTGTAACCTCCCCTGCGCTTAGAACAGTGCTTTGCACATAGTAAGCGCTTAATAAATGCCATTATTATTATTATTATTAAATAGCATTATTCTACGGCTGCTATCTCCCACGTCACTGGCAAAGTCTAGCAAGTAATGCTCAGCAGTTTACTTGTGTTTCTGGGGACTAGCCCCCCGACCCTATAAATCCTAGTTTTGTCCCACTGAGGTTATCCCTGCACCCAATCCTCCGGTCTTCAACTCTAGCCAAGCAGGGGAACCTGGAAACGACTGGAAGCCCACTCCCATTTTATTTTCATTTTATCGTAAGCTCAGAAGTGTCAGTCTGTGTGTTTTCAGTGCACATTTTGGCTGGGACGTGATTAGGATATTAGGGAATGTTATTCTGCAGCGCAAACTTGTTTGGACGCTGTGGGCCAGCGTGGCTCAGTTGAGAAGCAGCCTGGCTCAGTGAGAAGAGCCCAGGCTTGGGAGTCAGAGGTCATGGGTTCTAATCCCGGCTCCGCCACTTGTCAGCTGTGTGACGTTGGGCAAGTCACTTCACTTCTCTGGGCCTCAGTCACCTCATCTGTAAAATGGGGATTGAAAGTGTGAGCCCAACGTGGGACAACCTGACAACCTTGTACCATCCCCCCCAGCGCTTAGAACAGTGCTTGGCACATAGTAAGCGCTTAACAAATGCCATCATTATTATCGCTGAAGAAACTACATGTTGCACGTGTTGGGTCTGAACGGGCTAATCCTAGTTTTCCTTCAATGCTGGGTTTTGCAAGGAGCTAGTGCTCTGGGATTCAGGAGAACCAGGCATGTTGGCTTCTTATTTTCACAGCTGGAGTTCGGGGGCTCATGATGTCTGTCTGTGTGGACTCTCAGATGAGAGCTGAGCCCCAGACATTGCTTTTCTGAGCAGCAGTGGGGTCACCTCAGCTTCGGAGAGGGGTGTGGTGATGCTGGAAGCATCTCTCTCATAGTTCAGCTGTTCGTGAAATACGCTGCAGCTCCTCATCTTCCTTGTCTTTCTCCTTGTCCTCATCCTCCTCTTCCCCCTCTTCCTTTCCCTCTCTTCTCCCTCCTCTTCCCCTTCCCCCTGCTCCTCGTCATGGTAATCATCCACCTCCTTATCCTCCTCTTCCCCCTCTTCCTTCCTCTCTCTTCTCCCTCCTCTTCCCCTTCCCCCTGCTTCTCATCATGGTAGTCATCCACCTCCTTATCCTCCTCTTCCCCCTCTTCCTTCCTCTCTCTTCTCTCTCCTCTTCCTCCTGCTCCTCCTCCTCCTCCTCATGGTAGTGATCCCCCTCCTTGCCATCCCCTCCCCACGCCCCTCACAAAGTGCTCAGTTAATGTAGAGGCCAGGCTATGTAGAGTAGGCTATTACTCTATTTATTTATTTATTACTCTATTTATTTTACTTGTACATATCTATTCCATTTATTTTATTTTGTTAGTATGTTTGATTTTGTTCTCTGTCTCCCCCTTTTAGACTGTGAGCCCACTGTTGGGAAGGGACTGTCTCTATATGTTGCCAACTTGGACTTCCCAAGCGTTTAGTACAGTGCTCTGCACACAGTAAGCGCTCAATAAATACGATTGATGATGATGATGATGAGGCCAGGGAGGAGGAGAAATGGGGCCTATTAGCATCGATGAACGTTCGCTTTGGCTGAAATCTGTCTACCTTCCCTTCCTGCCACTCGTTTTCTTTCTGCCGACTCTTTCCAGGCTGAGGGCCTTTGTCGGAAATGGCTAAATATTGATCCTTGACCATTGGGACCATCTTGACCATCTTTTAGACTGTGAGCCCACTGTTGGGTAGGGACTGTCTCTGTATGTTGCCAACTTGTATTTCCCAAGCGCTTAGTACAGTGCTGTGCACACAGTAAGCGCTCAATAAATACGATTGATGATGATGATGATTGGGAAGATGGGAGGGGGCAGGCCCAGGGAGGGAGGACGATCCAGAAGAAAAATACCATTTGATGTGTGAAGATGTGGGGTGGGATGAGGTTGGATCAGTCTCCCCTGCGCCCAAATATTTAGAATTTTGGGCTGCAACGACATTGAAGCGTAACAGGTCGGGGCATTTCCTGCCTCACACACAGATAAAATGGGACAAGGAAGCGGCTAGCTGGCGACATGTACCTATTGCTCTCCCCCACAAATACACACAGGGCATGCACACATACTCTCTCCCCCCACCCCCCACCCCCCAACACACACTGTCAGATTCAGGTCTGCCTTTAGGTAAACAAGTTTATTTAACATTCAGTCCGACCGCAGTGCTCCGTGCTGGTGCTCAGTGGAGCATCAGGGCCGCGGTCCTCACAGATGAGCCTTTGTGTGACCCATGAAGGGCCTTTTCATGCCCGCCCTGGCCCCCGGCCCGCTGTGCCTACCTGGGGTCGGACAGCCCGCCGCTGGCCGCAGGCGCCTCCCGGCTCCCTACCCTTCTCCCTGTTCCTTGTCCAGAAAGCCTAGGGGGAATGATGTCCTCAACCTCCTCCTTCTCCCTCTCAGATGGATGAATACGGGGGTGAGAAAGGGTCCTGGGGACCTTGGCCTACCCCTGGATTCCAGGCCAGCGGGTTCCCACCCTCGGCCGGGTGACGGGGACCACCCTGCCGTGGGGTCCGAGGCTCTGCCAGCCCACCCACCGTCACCGACCACACCGCTCACCGGCCCCACTCGGTCACGTCCACACCCACTCCCTAAAGAACTGGACAACAATTCTCGCCACCCCCAATCTATCAACGTATTTACTGAGCACTTTAGACTGGCCTTCTGGACTGGGAGCCCGTTGTTGGGTAGGGACCGTCTCTATATGCTGCCAACTTGGACTTCCCGAGCGCTTAGTACAGTGCTCTGCGACACAGTAAGAGCTCAATAAATACGATTGAATGAATGAATGAATGGCTGCAGAACACTGTACTCAATCAATCAATCAATCGTATTTATTGAGCACTTACTGTGTTGCAGAGCACTGTACTAAGCGCTTGGGAAGTACAAGTTGGCAACATATAGAGACAGTCCCTACCCAACAGTGGGCTCACAGTCTAAAAGAAGCAGAATGGCCTAGTGGGAAGAACAAGGGCTTGGAAGTTAGAAAATGTGGGTTTTAATCCTGGCTCCTCCACCTGTCTGCCGTGTGACCTTGGGCGAGTCACTTCACTTCTCTGTGGTTCAGTTACTTCATCTTTAAAATGAGCTCCACGTGGGAGGCCTTCCCAGACTGAGCCCCCTCCTTCCTCTCCCCCTCGTCCCCCTCTCCATCCCCTCCACCTTATCTCCTTCCCCTCCCCACAGCACCTGTATATATGTATATATGTTTGTTCGTATTTATTACTCGATTTATTTATTTTACTTGTACATATTTATTCTACTTATTTTGTTCATGTGTTTTGTTTTGTTCTTTGTCTCCCCCTTCTAGACTGTGAGCCCACTGTTGGGTAGGGACCATCTCTATATGTTGCCAACTTGTACTTCCCAAGCGCTTAGTACAGTGCTCTGCACACAGTAAGCACTCAATAGATACGATTGAATGAATGAATGACAACCTGATTACCTTGTGTCTACCCCTGTGCTTAGAACAGTGCTTAGCACATAGTAAGTGCTTAACAAATACCATACTACTACTGCTGCTGCTACTACTACTACTAATTATTATTATTACTAAGTGTTTGGGGGAGTAGATACGACAGAGTTAGTAGACACAACACTGAGATTAAACTACAGGTAGGGGAAATGGCGCGTACAAAGTTACGTACAGAAGTGCTCTCTGGGGGCTGGGGGTAAATATCCAAGTGCTTAAGGGGTAATAATAATAATAATGATGGTATTTGTTAAGCGCTTACTATATGCCAAGCACTATTCTAAGCACTGGGGGAGGTACAAGGTAATCAGGTTGTCCCATGTGGGGCTCACACTCTTCATCCCCATTTTACAGATGAGGGAACTGAGGCACGGAGAATTTAAGTGACTTGCCCAAGGTTACACAGCAGAGACGTGGTGGAGCTGGATTAGAACCCACAACCTCTGACTCCCAAGCCCTTGCTCTTTCCACTAAGCCACGTGGGTACATAACCAAATGCATAAGTGACACGGAGGAGAGGCAGATGGGGAAATGAGAGATTAGTCAGGGAAGGCCTCTTGAAGGTGATGTGATTTTAGGAGGACTTTGAATAATAATAATAATGATAGCATTTATTAAGCGCTTACTATGTGCAAGGCACTGTTCTAAGCGCTGGGGAGGTTACAAGGTGATCAGGTTGTCCCACATGGGGCTCACGGTTTTAATCCCCATTTTCCAGTTGAGGGAACTGAGGCCCAGGGAAGTGAAGTGACTTGCCCAAAATCACACAGCTGGCAATTGGCGGAGCCAGGATTTGAACCCATGACCTCTGACTCCAAAGCCCGGGCTCTTTCCACTGAGCCATGCTGCTTCTCTAAGGTGGGGAGAGTGGTGGTCTGCTAGATATGAAGTGGGTGGGCTTCAGCCTAAGTACTGCCCTGCTGCTTCTGGCTGCTAACTTCTCTGAGCCTCATTTCCCTCATCTGTAAAATGGGGATTCAATATCTGTTATCCCTCTTTTGTGGCACCTGATGATCTTGCCAGCCCTGTGCTTAGAATAGTGTTTGGCACATAGTAAGCACTTAACATTCATTCATTCATTCATTCAATCGTATTTATTGAGCGCTTACTGTGTGCAGAGCACTGTACTAAGTGCTTGGGAAGTACAAGTTGGCAACATATAGGGACATCCCTACCCAACAGCGGGCTCACAGTCTAGAAGGGGGAGACAGAGAACAAAACCAAACATATTAACAAAATAAAATAAATAGAATAAATATGTACAAGTAAGATAGAGTATTAAATATGTACAAACATATATACATATCTACAGGTGCTGTGGGGAGGGGAAGGAGGTAAAGCCGGGGGGATGGAGAGGGGGAGGAGGGGGAGAGGAAGGAGGGGGCTCAGTCTGGGAATACATGTTCTCCCTCCTACCTAGACTGTTGGGTCCCATGTTGGGATGGAGTTCAAAATTATTTTTTCGTATCTACCCAGTGCTTAATACAGTACTGAGAAGCAGCGTGGCTCAGTGGAAAGAGCCCGGGCTTTGGAGTCAGTGGTCATGGGTTCAAATCCCGGCTCCGCCAATTGTCAGCTGTGTGACTTTGGGCAAGTCACTTCACTTCTCTGTGCTTCAGTTCCCTCATCTGTAAAATGGGGATGAAGACTGTGAGCCCCCCCATAGGACAACCTGATCACCTTGTAGCCTCCCCAGTACTTAGAACAGTGCTCTGCACATAGTAAACGCTTAATAAATGCCATCATCATCATTATTACTTAGCACATAATAAGGGCTTAACCAATGCCACAGTTGCTTTATTTATTTTACTTGTACATATCTATTCTATTTATTTTATTTTGTTCTTATGTTTGGTTTTGTTCTCTGTCTCCCCCTTCTAGACTGTGAGCCCGCTGTGGGGTAGGGACTGTCTCTGTACATTGCCAACTTGTACTTCCCAAGCGCTTAGTACAGTACTCTGCACACAGTAAGCGCTCAATAAATACGATTGATTGATTGATTGCTAAGAAATGGCACTCTCTTAAATGGTAGGGCTCAGGCACATACAAAACATTGTTCGGGGACTTATTAAGGACAGAGAGGAGAACGTTTAGTGCAGTGCTTTGCACACAGTAAGCGCTCAATAAATACGATTAAATGAATGAATGAAAGGAAGCAGGATGGGAGCCCCGGGGGTCTTCCATTTCCATTTACAAGGGTCTGAATGGGATGAACTCTTCAGAAAGGACTTTCTCCTCCCTTGCTGCCTAATCATGCTGCCTAGTAGAGAAGCAGCGTGGCTCAGTGGAAAACAGCCCGGGCTTTGGAGTCAGAGGTCATGGGTTCAAATCCCGGCTCCACCCATTGTCAGCTGTGTGACTTTGGGCAAGTCACTTCACTTCTCTGGGCCTCAGTTCCCTCATCTGGAAAATGGGGATGAAGACTGTGAGCCCCACGTGGGACAACCTGATCACCTTGTATCCTCCCCAGTGCTTAGAACAGTGCTTTGCACACAGTAAGCGCTTAACAAATACCAAAATTATTATTATTATTATTAATCAAAAATCTCTCCCATGCCCCTTTACCTGGAGTCATTCATTTTATTCATTCAGTCATTTTTGTTGAGGGCTTACTGTGTAGAGAGCACTGTACTAAGCACTTGGGGGAGTAGAATATAACAGTAAACATTCCCTGCCTATAACAAGCCTTGAGTCCTCGCTGGTGGGGGGATGCTTAACCCAGGGGATAATAATAATAATAATAATGGCATTTATTAAGCGCTTACTGTGTGCAAAGCACTGTTCTAAGCGCTGGGGAGGCTACAAGATTATCAGGTTGTCCCTCATGGGGCTCGCAGTCTTAATCCCCATTTTACAGATGAGGTAACTGAGGCACAGAGAAGTGAAGTGACTTGCGCAAAGTCACAGAGCTGACAACTGGCGGAGCCGGGATTTGAACCCATGACCTCTGACTCCAAAGCCCGGGCTCTTTCCTACTGAGCCACGCAGCGGGGCTTTCAAAGATGCCACATTAGAACCGGGGGTCGCTTTGGCCGCTAGTGGTGTTGCCATGGTGGCAACCCCCGCTTCCTTAGGCTGCTGGATGTGTGTGTTTTGAGGCTGGACTCTGCGTGGGGACCTGTCTTCTAGACAGTGAGCCCGCTGTTGGGTAGGGACCGTCTCTATATGTTGCCAACTTGTACTTCCCAAGCGCTTAGTACAGTGCTCTGCACACAGTAAGCGCTCAATAAGTACGATTGAATGAATGACCTCACTAAGATGCTCTTTATTTTTGAGGAGGGTGTGGTCAGGGCCAGACTTTGAGGCCAGGGCTGGGTTCCTGGAAATACCCCAGCTCTTGGACTTTGATAATAATAATAATGATAATAATGATATTTGTTAAGTGCTTACTATGTGCCAAGCACTGTTCTTAGCGCTGGGGTAGATACAAGGTAATCAGGTTGTCCCACATGGAGCTCACAGTCTTAATCCCCATTTTACAGATGAGGGAACTGAGGCACTGAGAAGTGAAGTGACTCGCCCAAAGTCACATAGCTGATACATGGCATAGTGGATACAGCACGGGCCAGAGAGTCGGGGGTCATAGGTTCTAATCCCAGCTCTGCCACTTGTCTGCTTTGGGACCTTGGGCAAGTCAATCAATCAATCGTATTTATTGAGCGCTTACTGTGTGCAGAGCACTGTACTAAGCACTTGGGAAGTACAAGTTGGTAACATATAGAGACGGTCCCTACCCAATAGCTGGCTCACAGTCTAGAAGGGGGAGACAGACAGCAAAACCAAACATATTAACAAAATAAATAGAATAGATATGTACAAGTAGAATAAATAGAGTAATAAACATGTACAAACATATATACATATATATAGGTGCTGTGGGGAGGGGAAGGAGGTAAGGCGGGGGGGCTGGGGATCATAAGCGCTTAGTACAGAGCTCTGCCTGTACTAGAATGGAAAGTCCCTTCACTTCTCTGTGCCTCACTTACCTCATCTGTAAAATGGGGATTGAGAACATGGGCCCCACGTGGGATAGGGACTGTGTCCAACCCAATGAGCTTAGTACAGTGCCTCGCACAGAGTAAGCACTTAAAAAATACCATTATTATTATTGTTATTATTATTATCATTATTATTATTATTACTATAAATAGTGGAGCCAGAATTAATAATAATAATGATGGCATTTATTAAGCACTTACTATGTGCAAAGCACTGTTCTAAGTGCTGGGGAGGTTACAAGGTGAACAGGTTGCTCCATGGGGGGCTCACAGTCTTCATCCTCATTTTACAGATGAGGTAACTGAGGCCCAGAGAAGTGAAGTGACTTGCCCAAAGTCACCCGGCTGACAATTGGCGGAGCTGGGATTTGAACCCATGACTTCTGACTCCAAAGCCCGGGCTCTTTCCACTGAGCCACGCTGCTTCTCTGATGCCCTTAGGAACAGAAGCAGCAGAAACACTCAAAGCACAAGAGCCCCCTTTTTTTCTGCCCGGCCTCCTGTGTGACCTGGGGCCTGGGGTGCGGAGAGAAGAGCTCAGAATATTATGGGGCTTCTTAGGGTGGGTTTTTTTAAACCTCCATTCATTCTCCATTCATCCCCTTTTAGACTGTGAGCCCACTGTTGGGTAGGGACTGTCTCCATATGTTGCCAATTTGTACTTCCCAAGCGCTTAGTACAGTGCTCTGCACATAGTAAGCGCTCAATAAATACGATTGATAATGATGATGATGATTCTGTTAAACTGATTATTATCTCATGGTGTCGGGCCAGAGGTTTGGAGGGGATTTGGAGCCCCCTCCTTCCTCTCCCCCTCCTCCCCCTCTCCATCCCCCCCGCCTTACCTCCTTCCCTTCCCCACAGCACCTATATATATATGTATATATGTTTGTACATATTTATTACTCTATTTATTTTACTTGTACATATCTATTCTATTTATTTTATTTTGTTAATATGTTTGGTTTTGTTCTCTGTCTCCCCCTTCTAGACTGTGAGCCCACTGTTGGGTAGGGACCGTCTCTATATGTTGCCAACTTGGACTTCCCGAGTGCTTAGTACAGTGCTCTGCACACAGTAAGCGCTCAATAAATATGATTGATTGATTGATTGGAGATTTCGCTAGGTGGATGTGGAAGGAGACTGTGGCAGCAGATTATCCCCACCCAACCACGACTGTGTTGCTCTCGCCCTTGACTCTATCATCATCCCACCCACCCATTCAGTGCTTAGAACAGTGCTTTGCACATAGTAAGCGCTTAACAAATACCATCATCATCATCATCATCATTCTGTCACCTTCCGCCCTGGTTCAGTTGGCCTCCACACCTCACCTTGACTCTGCTGCCCTCCCCTCCAGTTCTATTTATTTTACTTGTACATATCTATTCTATTTATTTTATTTTGTTAGTATGTTTGGTTTTGTTCTCTGTCTCCCCCTTTTAGACTGTGAGCCCACTGTTGGGTAGGGACTGTCTCGATATGTTGCCAATTTGTACTTCCCAAGCGCTTAGTACAGTGCTCTGCACATAGTAAGCGCTCAATAAATACGATTGATGATGATGATGATGCTGTGTGTCTCCCCCATCCCTCCCCTGGCTCCTATCCCCCCCCCAACTCCTGTTGCCCTTCCTCCCTCATTGTCACATTCAGCGCTTACTGTGTGCAAAGTACCATACTAAGCCCTTAGGAGAGTACAGTATAACAACAATTCCTGCCCACAACGAGCTTACGGTCTAGAGGGGGAGACAGACATTAATACAAATAAATAAATAACAGACGCATACGGATTTATACGTACGTGCTGTGGAGACGGGAGGGAGGATGAATGAAGGAACAAGTAAGAGCAGCGCAGAAGAGAGTGGGAGAAGAGGAGAGGAGGGCTCAAACAGGGAAGGCTTCTTGGAGGAGATTAAGCGCTCAGTACGGTGCTCTGCACACAGTAAGTGCTCAATAAATATGATTGAATGAATGAATGAGCTCTCCCCCTAGTTCTGTTGTGTGTCTCCCCATCTCTTCCCTCCCTCGCTCCTCTCCCCACCCTGATTCTTTTGCCCTTCATCTCCCAGTCTCTGTCACCCTCCTTTCTGGTTCTGTCGTCTCCCTCTCTCCCCCTGTCAAGCTCTTTCACCCTCCCCTCCAGTTCTGTTGCATCCCTGGCCCACCTCCGTCTGTTTCACCCCGCTCAATCGAGCGCTTACTGTGAGCAAAGCACTGTACTAAGCGCTCGACGATCCCCAACCAGCCCTGTTGCCCAACCTGGCTCTGTGTCTCCTTTCCTCTTTGATGAGTTGGTCCAAACCCTCGGGGAGAATGAGGTAGAAGGGAGGGTGCGTAGGCCTATGTTGGTCAACCTTGGATTGTGGGGCAACTCAGTAAGGTCAGAGGAGGGATGGGATTGTTTGTTTATGTTGAGTGACTGGAGATCTGTTAGTCAAAACCCCGGGGCATTAGTCCCAACATTCCTACCTAGCAAACTTGAGCCTTGTGTCCAAAGAAAGGCCTTTTCTCCACTGAATAAATTGAAACTGTTTGAGTTTCTAAGCCCGTCTCTGCCAATCGCCCTCCCCGTGAGACCCGAATAAAGTAACCACACTTACTCGCATCCAAAGTAGGATAAGGGGCGATGGGGTTCTCCCCCTCTAGACTGTAAGCTCATTGTGAGCAGGGGGTGTGTCTACCAACTCTGTTATGCTGCACTCTCCCAAGCGCTTAGTAAAGTGCTCTGCACACAGTAAGCACTCAATAAATACGATTGATCGATGGACAAATTCTAGGTTTTGAAAGGAAGCGTCAGTCAATCGTATTTGAGTGCTTTCGGTGTGTACAGCGCTGAATTAAGCAATTGGAAGAGAAAGGCAAAGGAACGGACCTCGCTTAGAGGAGGGGGTCACGGTCACACAACGGGAAGACACAACACGCATATGGTCAGACATGCTCACAAGTCACAGTGATCCCTTCAATTTGTTGTGCTTTCCTATCATGTTTTACCTTTACAATTTTCCTGTGAGTTAAGGGAGGCATTATTACGCCCATTTTATAGATGAGGAAACTGAAGCACAGGGAGTTGAAATAACTGCCCAGGTCCCACACTTGGCCAGAGGCAGAGTGGGATGACTAGAATCCAAATCTCCCGACTCCCAGTCTTTGCTCCTGCCATCAGACCATGCTGCTCCCTGAGTTGGGTGTTCAACTAAGTGGAAACTGGGGTGGGCTTCCCTCCTCTGAGGCTCCCCAGGTTTTCGGGTTTGGTTGTTGGATGCAGAGTGAATAGACGCCCCTTTTCTGGGGCCGGTGGATCCGCTGAAACCCTCAGCCCGTGACTGCCGTTCTTCCGCCCTGGTGCTCCCGTAATCTTCCTCCATCTCCTCCTCAGCCTCCAGAGCTTTGGCTTCCAAGACTAAGGGAGGGCCCTTCCCGGCTCTACTGCCTTGTAATGACTGAAGAACGGACTGATGGGCTCTGAGGGCAGGGATGTCTGCTCGCTTTGGCCACTGGCAGGTGAAAGCCAACTGTGATTTAGAGCCTCTGCCTGTCTGTTGGGCTTTCTCTGGGAGTCGGGGAGGGTGGATCCTTAGATGACTGGAGAATACAGAGGCCTAGGAGCCCTAGCTGTCATCTTTGGCCTTCGTTTTCTGTGGCCACGGGGCTAGTGTGAGCCTGGACAGTTGGTAATCTTCTCCCTCTTGTAGCCTCTTGCCAATGCTGCTGAACGAGGAGTTTCAGCAAATGCGTTTCCCCTCTACCCCCCCGCCCCCCGCCTTTTCATTTTCTCCCTCGCTTTCCTCCCCCTACCCCATTTGGCCCAAAAAATAGCCAGTGGAGGGAGGAGGAGAAGAAGCAAAGGGGTGTGGGAATTCCACTAGCAGGACAAGTAATCAGAATCCTATCAATTTGAGAGGTTTGCTCTTTCCTTAGATTGAATTTTATCAATTTTTCTTCCTCTCCCTCAGGTCTCTCCTCATGTCTGAATGCCCAAGCAGGGAATCACCAAAAGCCATTTGCCCGGTGCCCACCTGGGTTTGGACTTGTGCTGGGCACCAGGGAGAGATGGAGCATTAACCTTTTTAACTAGAGGAGATGACTGGTGAAATTCACTTTTAGCTATGGGGTGGGGATGGTGGTGTTTTTGTGTGTCTGTGTGAAAGCCAGTATGGGTCCCTCAGTCTGGGCACACACAAAGGCTGTCCCTTGTTATAATAATAATATTAAACGCTTACTATGTGCCAAGCACTGTTCTAAGCACTGGGGAGGTTACAAGGTGATCAGGTTGTCCCACAGGGGGCTCACAGTCTTAATCCCTATTTTACAGATGAGGTAACTGAGGCCCAGATTAGTGAAGTGACTTGCCCAAAGTCACACAGCTGACAGTTGGGGAAGCTGGGATTTGAACCCATGACCTCCGACTCCAAAGCCCATGCTCTTTCCACTGAGCCACGCTGCTTCTTATTGTATCGACATGTTTGTTGTTTCCTGATACTCAGTAATTTGAACAGGCTCAGTCCTGCACTCACACCAACTCTGTATACTCTCCCAAGCCCTTAGTACAATGTTCTGCACATAGTGAGCGTTCAAGTAATCAAAGCATCTAATTTAAAGGAGGCATCACTGGTGCAGCATGCTTTCTTCCAAAGACCCCCTGGGCATGGCTCCTGACCCCACTGAAAGCCTGGGGTGGAGGGATGAAGGAGGCCTTTAATTTATATCTGTGACTCATTTCTGTGATGTGTTGCCTTGGTATGGCCTCTCTCTTGCCTCTCTCTTTCTTCAATCAGTCAGTCACTGGTATTTATTCAGAGCTTCCTGTGGACAGCGCACTGTACCAAGTGATTGGGAGAGTTCAATACAGCAGAGTTGGTAGATCAATCAATCGTATTTATTGAGCGCTTACTGTGTGCAGAGCACTGTACTAAGCGCTTGGGAAGTACAAGTTGGCAACATATAGAGACAGTCCCTACCCAACAGTGGGCTCACGGTCTAAAAGAGGGGGGCTCAGAGAACAAAACCAAACATACTAACAAAATAAAATAAATAGAATAGATTTGTACAAATAAAATAAATAAATAAATAGAGTAATAAATATGTACAAACATATATACATATATACAGGTGCTGTGGGGAAGGGAAGGAGGAAGCAGCGTGGCTCAGTGGAAAGGGCACGGGCTTTGGAGTCAGAGATCATGGGTTCAAATGCCGGCTCTGCCAATTGTCAGCTGTGTGACTTTGGACAAGTCACTTCACTTCTCTGGGCCTCAGTTCCCTCATCTGAAAAATGGGAATGAAGACTGTGAGCCCCTCTTGGGACAACCTGATCACCTTGTAACCTCCCCAGCACTTAGAACAGTGCTCTGCACATAGTAAGCGCTTAATAAATGCCATCATTATTAAGGAGGTAAGATGGGGGGGATGGAGAGGGGGACGAGGGGGAGAGGTAGATGTGATACTTACCCACAAAGAGTTTACAGTCTAGGAGGGGAAGAAGACATTAATGTAAATTACACAGAGTGAAATATATTAAGATTAACAAGTACTGTGGGGCTGGGGTGAGTATTAAAATGCTTAAGGCGTGCACATATCTATGGTGAGGGGAGGGCAGATAGAGGAAATGAGGGCTTAGTCTGGGAAAGACTCTTGAAAGAGATCATCATCAATCGTATTTATGTGATTTTATGAGATGTGATTTTAGGAAGGTTTTGAAGGTGGGGAGAATGGAGGACTGGCGGATATGAAGGGGTCAGGCCAGGGGGTAAACGTGGGCAAGAAGTGGGTAGTGGGATACGCAAGATTGTGGTACAGAGAGTAGATTGGCATTAGTGGAGCAGTGTGCAGACTGGGCTGTAGTAGATCAGTCAGAAAAGGAAGGGGGAAGAAAGTCAATGGTGAGGAACTTGATGTGGAGGTGGATGGGCAACCAACCACTGAAGATTTTTGAGGAGTGGGCAGACATAGACATAACATTTTTTAGAAAAATGATCCGGGCAGCAGAGTGAAGTATAGATTAGAGATGTTGTGAAGGTAGAAGATGTTGAGAAGATGCATTGGTGTAGTGGATAGAGCACGGGATTCAGGCGGTCAGCAGTTCTAATTCCGGTTCCGCCACATCTGCTGTGTGATCTCGGGCAAGTCGCTTTACTTCTCTGTGCTTGTTACCTCATCAGTAAAATGGGGATTGAGACTGTGAGCCCCATGTAGGACAGAGGTTTGTATCCACCCCAGCGCTTAGTACAGTGCCTGGCACATAGTAAGTGCTTGACAAATACCGTTATTATTATTAGAACTTACAGGATTTCAGGACAGATTGAATGCATAGGTTGAATGAGAGAGATAAGAGAGAGATAATAATAAGAAGAATCATGATGATGGCATTTATTAAGTGCTTACTACGTTCAAAGCACTGTTCTAAGTGCTGGGGAGGTTACAAGGTGATCAGGTTGTCCCACGGGGGGCTCACAGTCTTCATCCCCATTTGACAGATGAGGGAACTGAGGCCCAGAGAAGTGAAGTGACTTGCCCAAAGTCACACAGCTGACAATTGGCAGAGCAGGGATTTGAACCCAAGGCCTCTGACTCCAAAGCCCATGCTCTTTCCACTGAGCCACGCTGAGCGATGAGTTTCTTTCCACCGTCTCCGATCCCTTTGGTCCCGGGGTCAGTCCTGGGTCTCCCTATGCTATGGAAAGCAATATCAGAGCAGTCCTTTGATCCCATTCCCTTCCCTACATCCACTTCCAGCAACTGGAACCACAGGCAGAAGTGGCCTAAATAAACAGGACTTTCAGCTGCTAAAATAGACCCTGCTTAAATGCTCCATCTTTCCTTCTGGGAACCTCATCCTTGGGTGTCAGAGACGTGTATGTGTGTGTTTGTGTGTGTGTGTATGTGGAGGAAGGTGACGGGGCAGGGTGGAAGGGAGTCTAAACAGGGCTCAGGGCAGGATGAAAAGGATGACATTTTTGTGGAGAAGGCCCGAGCCCCCAGCCTTTTTTTTAAAAAATAGTAATTGTGAAGTGCCTACTATGTGCCAGGTACTGTACTAAGCTTTGGAGTAGATACAACCTAATCAGGTTGGACATAGTCCACCCTGCAAGGGGCTTACAATCTAAACACCCCGTTTTTCAGATGAAGGAACTGAGGCCCAGAAAAGTGAAACGACCTTCCCAGGCACCCCCCATTATCTAAACTGCAGGGTCCGTGTGCTCTATGCAGCTCTAGGGCCCGGGGTTCACACATTCATTCATTCATTCAATTGTTGAGCGCTTACTGTGTGCAGAGCACTGTACTAAGCGCTAGGGAAGTACAAGTTGGCAACATGCCTAGGGACTTGTGACTGCCTCCTTCATCGCTGCATCTTAGGAACGGAACTGGAGAAGGGAAGCAGACTCATCTTGGGGCTGGGGGGAGAGGAGAAGCTGCCCTTCTAGACTATAAGCTTGTTGTGGGCAGGGAATGTGTCTACAAACCCTGTTATATTGTATTCTCCCAAGTGCTTAGTACAGTGCTCTGTACACAGTAAGCACTCAGTAGATACCATTGATTGATTGATTGATTGAACAAGGATAGAATCGCCGATCTGAGGGGATGAAAGCTGAGAAGGAGGGACGTGATTGAAGTCTGCAGCATCACGAAGGGTGTGAAGGGCAAACACCAAACTGTTGTTCAGGCAGTTCCTCTGGCTCAGGGCCAGTCAATCATCATCATCATCAATCGTATTTATTGAGCGCTTACTGTGTGCAGAGCACTGTACTAAGCGCTTGGGAAGTACAAGTTGGCAACATATACAGTCCCTACCCAATAGTGGGCTCACAGTCTAAAAGGGGGAGACAGAGAACAAAACCAAACATACTAACAAAATAAAATAAATAGAATAGATATGTACAAGTAAAATAAATAAATAGAGTAATAAATATGTACCAACATATATACATATATACAGGTTCTGTGGGGAAGGGAAGGAGGTAAGATGGGGGGGATGGAGAGGGGGACGAGGGGGGGGAATCATATTTATTGAGCGCTTACTGTGTGCAGAGCACTGTCCTCAGCAGTTGGGAGACTACAATATAGCAATATAACAGACACATTCCCCGCCCACAGTGAGCTTACAGTCTGAAGTCTGCAGTCACGATCCAACCTTGGGAGCATGAACTTGGTAATAATAACAATAATAATAATGATGGAATTTATTAAGCGCTCACTATGTGCCAAGCACTGTTCTAAGCACTAAGGGGGTTACAAGGTGATCAGGTTGCCCCACGGGGGGCTCAAAGTCTTCATTCCCATTTTACAGATGAGGTCACTGAGGCCCAGAGCAGTGAAGTGACTTGCCCAAAGTCACACAGCTGACAATTGGTGGAGTCGGGATTTGAACCCATGACCTCTGACTCCAAAGCCGTGCTCTTTCCACCGAGCCACGCTGCTTCTCTTGGTAGGCTGAGAGCAAGCAGAGAGGAGCACTACTTCATCTATCTTTTCTAGACTGTGAGCCCGCTATTGGGTAGGGATCGTCTTTATGTGTTACAAACCTGTACTTCCCAAGTGCTTAGTACAGTGCTCTGCACATAGTAAGTGCTCAATAACTACGATTGAATGAATGAATGAATATCCCATGGCAAACATTTGGAATTTACCAGGGAAAGCACCTCCCCCAAAATACTGGCAGATTCAAGAGGGCGTTTACTTGAATCATTCTCAGATGAGAGATTTATTATGAGTGATTTGAGGGGAGGTTAGGGATCATCATCAGTCGTATTTATTGAGCGCTTACTATGTGCAGAGCACTGTACTAAGCACTTGGGAAGTACAAATTGGCAACACATAGAGACAGTCCCTACCCAACAGTGGGCTCACAGTCTAAAAGCTGTTAGATGTTAACTGGACTTCCAAAATACTGAGTCAAATTAGGGAAGGCAGCTGCCACGACTGTGAGTCCGTTGTTGGGGAGGAACCGTCTCTATATGTTGCCAATTTGTACTTCCCAAGCGCTTTTTGCCAACTTGTACTGCCCAAGCGCTTAGTACAGTGCTCTGCACACAGTAAGCGCTCAATAAATACGATTGAATGAATGAATGAATGCTCTGAGCTTCCTGGGCCATTCCTGGACGTAGCATCTTGAGTTGGTTGGCCCACTGCACTGATTAACTTTGCACAGTGGAAAGTAGAGTGATCTAGTGGATACAGCAGGGGCCCGGGCGTCAGAAGGACCTGAGTTCTAATCCTACCTCTGTCACTTGATTGCTGTGTGATCTTGGGCGAGTCAGCTTCTCTGTTTCTCAGTGACCTTATCTGTAAAATGGGGATGAAGACTGTGAGCCCCGTGGACATGGGGACATGGACTGAATCCAACATGATCAGCTTGTTATCTACCCCAGCGCTTAATACAGTGCCTGGCACACAGTAAGTGCTTAACAAATATCATTTAAAAAAATTGTCTCAGGACTTCCAGCAGGGAATCCAGAAAAGCCAGGCCAGGAAAACCAGCAGGCCACAAGTTAATTTGAATACATATATGCATACACATTTGAATACACATATGCGTATAAGCTACATATATATCTCAAATATGTCTGTCTAGACTCTTCTCCAGGAGTGAAAGGCCATTATCAATGCCCAAAATGTTATTTCTTACTGCTCTATGTCCCCCATCTTTGCCCCCCCGACCAGCAGCCTAGGTTCCCGTAGCAGCGTGATTGACAGGGCAGGAGATGGGAATAATAATAATAATAATGGCATTTATTAAGCACTTACTATGTGCAAAGCACTGTTCTAAGCACTGAGGAGGTTACTAGGTGATCAGATTGTCCCACGTGGGGCTCACAGTCTTAATCCCCATTTTCCAGATGAGGTAACTGAGGCCCAGAGAAGTGAAGTGACTTGCCCAAAGTCACACAGCTGACAAGTGGTGGAGCTGGGATTTGAACCCATGACCTCTGACTACAAAGCCCGGGCTGTTTCCACTGAGCCACGCTGCTTCTACTGCACGCTGCTTCTACTACAGAGAATGAGACGGGGAATGAGAGAAGCAGCATGGCTCAGTGGAAAGAGCCCAGGCTTTGGAGTCAGAGGTTGTGGGTTTGAATCCTGCCTCTGTCACATGTCTGCTGTATGACCTTAGGCAAGTCACTTAACTTCTCTGAGCCTCAGTTACCTCCTCTGTAAAATGGGGATGATTACTGTGAGCCCCATGTGGGACAGCCTGATCACCTTGTATCCCCCCCGGCACTTAGAACGGTGCTCGGCACATAGTAAGCGCTTAACAAATACCACCATTACTATTAAGGAGGCCAGGAGGCCTTCCCAGACTGAGCCCCTTCTTTCCTCTCCCCCTCGTCCCCCTCTCCATCCCCCCGTCTTACCTCCTTCCCTTCCCCACAGCACCTGTATATATGTATATATGGTTGTACATATTTATTACTCTATTTATTTATTTATTTATTTATTTTACTTGTACATTTCTATCCTACTTATTTTATTTTGTTGGTATGTTTGGTTCTGTTCTCTGTCTCCCCCTTTTAGACTGTGAGCCCACTGTTGGGTAGGGACTGTCTCTATGTGATGCCAATTTGTACTTCCCAAGCGCTTAGTACAGTGCTCTGCACATAGTAAGCGCTCAATAAATACGATTGATTGATTGATTGATATTAAGGACCTGAAAGAGGGCTGAAGTCCCAGAAACCTTTTCAGGCCAGAGCCTGAGGAGCAGTGCCAATTTTGGGCCTATTAAACCTGTTCCTGTGCCGACCCCGGGCCCCAAATGTCTCCGTGTCCCTGCATCAGACTGCAAGGCCCTGGGCGACGAAGCAGAACTCCCTGGCAGTGCTCAGTGGGTGAGCTAGCCAGGGCCTGGTCCTCTTCGGCCCAGGAAGTGGGTCACCATCATCATCATCAATCGTATTTATTGAGCGCTTACTGTGTGCAGAGCAGTGTATTAAGCGCTTGGGAAGTACAAGTTGGCAACATATAGAGACAGTCCCTAGGGTCTTTCTGGGTTCCGGCAGTTGGATGCTTTGGCTGCAGGTCTCTGAGCTTGAGAGAACCGTGGGGTTTTCCCATCCCTGGGCGACATTCCCGACCGTTTCAGTGGGGAGGTGTGGAATGTCTCTGGCTCTCCCCAACCCCTCCTGGCTGGTCCCGCCCGAATAATGCGGGCATTGATTCCCACTCTTGGGCCCCACCTCGAGCAAACAGGAAAGGGCGGCCGTCTCCCCTTCACCACTGTGAGAAGGAATCACAGGGCACGAATCCCAATATCAAACACCAAGGCCTTGGTTTTTTGATCTTCCCTGTGGAAGGATGGGAGACAGTCTTGCACAGGGGAGGTTGGACATGGCCTTGGGACCCATCGGACCGGGGGTGCTTTGGTCTCCCGGGTGCGGTTGGCAGCCACACAGGAGCCGAGGCCATGAGAGGTGCTTGGTGGCCACCCCCCTTCAACCCTGGGCAGAAAGGACTCGCTCTGGCATTTTAAGAAGACTCATGGGCAACCAATCCTACATCCAGATCCTCTTTCTCTCCCACCTTTGGGATAGGATAGAGTGCTGAGAGGAGTTGGAACTAGCCTACGGGTATTTGCTTGTATCCACCCCTGAGTTTAGTACAGTGCCCGGCACACAGTAAGCACTTAACAAATACCAATCCCCAACCTTTAGCAGCTCTTGGATTTGGTCCTCTCAACCAAAGCCACCAGCACCTTGGCAAGGTGCTGACAGCTCTCGATAATATTAACTGTGGTATTTATTAAGTGCTTACTATGCGCCAGGTACTGCACTAAGCGCTGGGGTGGATACAAGCAAATCAGGTTGGACACAGTCCTTGTCTCACGGGGTGCTCACAGTCTCAAGCCCCATTTTACAGATGAGGTAACTGAGGCCCAGAGAAGTGACTTGCCCAAGGTCATGCAGAAAGACAAGTGGTGGAGCTGGGATTGGAACCCATGACCTTCTGACTCCCAAGCCTGTGATCTATTCACTATCTTATGCTGATGTTCTGTGTCTAAGGAGGGAAATGGAAATTTCCCCCTTCTAGACTGTGAGCCCGCTTTTGGGTAGGGACTGTCTCTATATGTTGCCAACTTGTACTTCCCAAGCGCTTAGTACAGTGGTCTGCACACAGTAAGCGCTCAATAAATACGATTGAATGAATGAATGAGTGAAATGGTGGCTGATCCTCAGGCTTGCTCTGACCCATACATGAGCGTGCTTACGTTCCCTGGCATGTGACCGGCTTTGGGCTAGTTCACATCATCAATTGTATTTATTTATTGAGCGCTTACTATGTGCAGAGCACTGTACTAAGCGCTTGGGAAGTACAAATTGGCAACATATAGAGACAGTCCCTACCCAACAGTGGGCTCACAGTCTAAAAGGGGGAGACAGAGAACAAAACCAAACATACCCGCTCTTGGCTTGTTCTTCCTCTTTGGAGGGGCTGGCACCTTGTCAGAAGTATCCCATGATGATGATGATGATGATGATGAAATTGCCCTGGAGTGGCGGAGGGGAGGCAACCAGGGAGCTTTGCTGAGGGGGCAAGGAAATGAATGGGGTATGGGATGTGGATGGGATAATAATAATAATAATGATTGTGGTTTTATGTACATAATATTTGCCAAACACTATGCTAAGCGCTGGGGTGGATACAAGCAAATCGGTTCATACACGGCCCCTGTCCCACGTGGGGCTCACGGTCTCTAACCCCATTTTCCAGATGAGGTAACTGAGGCACAGAGAAGTGAAGTGATTTGCCCAAGTCACACAGAAGACAAGTGGCGGAGCTGGGATTAGAACCCAGTTCACTCTGACTCTCACGCCTGTGCTCTATGCACTAGGCTACACTCCTCCACCAAGAGGGGGGGACCCTGGGGGAGGGAGGAGGAGATCTGTCCCTCTTCCCTTTCCCTCCTCCCCCTTCCTTCCTGGGAGGTAGAGGGGGAAGCCCCACAAGATGCATGGTCACATAGCAATATGGCATTAATGTTAAAAGAGAACATCCTCACTCCCTGGCATCGCCTGGACCCTCAGATGGGGCAGTGACCGTTAGGAGGCCGAGTACAATTATGCTTTGGTACCTGACGGGGACAAGTGGGAATTCTCTAATAATAATAATAATAATAATTGGCATTTGTTAAGCGCTTACTATGTGCCAAGCACTGTTCTAAGCGCTGGGGAGGATACAGGGTGATCAGGTTGTCCCACGTGGGGCTCACAGCCTTAATCCCCATTTTACAGATGAGGGAACTGAAGCCCAGAGAAGTGAAGTGACTTGGCCAAGATCACACAGCTGACATGCGGCGGAGTTGGGATTCGAACTCATGACCTCTGACTTCAAAGCCCGGGCTCTTTCCACTGAGCCACGCTGCTTCTCTTAGTCACTTTCTCTAGTCACTTTCTCTAGTCACTTTCACGAGTGTGTTCACTCCCTAACTGTCTGATTGGAGGCTTGGAGAACACCCGTGCAGTGGGGCACTGGGTTCCTTCTATGTAAGCATCTGGTGGTGCCCTGAAGATTGCAGCTGTCACCCTCTTTCATGCCACCCACCATGGGCGATAAGCGATTCAAGCTCAGTCGCACACTCCTGCTTAGGCAATAAAATAATAATAATAATGATGATGATGATGGCATTTATTAAGTGCTTACTATGTGCAAAGCACTATTCTAAGCACTGGGGAGGTTACAAGGTGATCAGGTTGTCCCGGGGGGGCTCACAGCCTTAATCCCCATTCTACAGACGAGGGAACTGAGGCCCAGAGAAGTGAAGTGACTTGCCCAAAGTCACACAGCTGACAGTCGGTGGAGCTGGGATTTGAACCCATGACCTCCGACTCCGAAGCCCGGGCTCTTTCCACTGAGCCACGCTGCTTCTCATCACACGGGATGGTGCCTCACCTGGTTGTCTTGCCCCCACATTGGGCAACTGGTCTGGGGGCCCCCTCCCCTCCCTTTCTGCCTTGGACTGTGAAGAAGCAGCGTGGCTCAGTGGAAAAAGCACGGGCTTTGGAGTCAGAGGTCATGGGTTCAAGACCCGGCTCTGCCACAAGTCTGCTGTGTGACCTTGGGCAAGTCACTTAACTTCTCTGAGCCTCAGTTACCTCATCTGTAAAACGGGGATTAAGACTGTGAGCCCTACGCGGGACAACTTGATCATCTTGTATCCCCCCGGCGCTTAGAACAGTGCTTTGCACATAGTAAGCGCTTAACAAATGCCATCATTATCTTTTAGACTGTGAGCCCACTATTGGGTAGGGACTGTCGCTATATGTCGCCAACTTGTACTTCCCAAGCGCTTAGTACAGTGCTCTGCACACAGTAAGCGCTCAATAAATACGATTGTTGATGATGATGATGATGAAGAAGGCCAGAGGCGGGCATGCACCCAGCCCGATTACTACCAAAAACACTGGGGCGGCACTGGCCCTAAATTAATTGGGACATTCCAGCTCCACTCTTGACTCCCGAGTCAATCTCTCAGCACTTCAAGTATTCCGACTGTAAATTGGGAGATCAATCCCCACACGCAGTGGTGTTCATTGAGCAGCTACTGAGTGCAGAGCTCCGTACTGAGCGCTTGGGAGAGTACAACTGTAATGCAGGTAGGCACAATCAATCAATCAATCGTATTTATTGAGCACCTACTATGTGCAGAGCCCTGTACTAAGCGCTTGGGAAGTACAAATTGGCAACCTATACAGTCCCTACCCAACAGTGGGCTCACGGTCTAAAAGGGGGAGACAGAGAACAAAACCAAACAGACTAACAAAATAAAATAAATAGAATAGATATGTACAAGTAAAATAAATAGAGTAATAAATATGTACAAACATATATACAGGTGCTGTGGGGAAGGGAAGGAGGTAAGAAGTGGGGGGATGAAGAGGGGGGCGAGGGGGAGAGGAAGGAAGGCACAATCCCTTGGGTTTTGGAAAAGTTGCGTGTTGTCACTCTGTGCTTGGCATTTAGCAGAGTACCCCGTGGGCCCCGCTCCGACTCTGTGGAACGAGGCGCCAGAATTGCCGTCGGGCGAAGGACCGCCGGAACCCACCGGCGCGGCCTACGTGTCGGAGCCCACCGGCCTCCCGCTCTCCACGTCGGAGTACGAGCCCGAGGATACCACCCACCTGCACCGGCTGGATGAGGGCAGTGGTCTGTATGGCGAGAGCCTTTGTCGGGGTTGAAGCCTGGGGCTCTTCAACCTGGAGAGGGGTGGCTGAGGGTGGAAGCGACGTGGGCGGAAGCCAGAGAGGTCCGGATGAGGCGCGGGCTGACTGACTCCAGCACAGAGACGCTGGAGGCCTTGGGCATGACGCCAGTTGATGATTGTATACTGTAAATCACTTATTTAGAGAAGCAGCATGGCCTAGTGGAAAGAACATGGGCTTGAGAGTCAGAGGTCGTGGGTTCTAATCCCGGCTCTGCCGCTTATCGGCTGTGTGACTTTGGGCAAGTTACTTCTCTGGGCCTCAGTTACCTCATCCTGAAAACGGGGATTAAGACTGTGAGCCCCACATGGTGCAACCTGATTACCTAGTATTTACCCCTGTTCTTAGAACAGTGCTTAGCACATAGTAAGCGCTTAACAAATGCCATTGCTATTATCATTTATTCATATTAATGTCTCTCTTCTGCTGTAGACCATCCATAAGCTTGTAAGGGGTGGGGAACGTGTCCACTAATTCCGTTATGTTGTACTTTCCCAGGTGTTTAGTACAGTGCTCTGCATGTAAGCACTCAATAAATACCATTGATTGATTTATTGATGACACTGCCTCTCTTTTCATTCATTCATTCAATCGTATTTATTGAGCACTTACTGTGTGCAGAGCACTGTACTAAGCGCTTGGGAAGTACAAATCAGCAATTTATAGAGACAGTCCCTATCCAAAAACGGGCTCAATAGGAGGATTCCCACCTCCTCATCCTTGCACCGGAGCAGCACAGTGAGGAAGCGAGGGTTGTTACAGAAGAAGGGAGGCTACCAAATTTTGTGGTGTCTTTCGCCGCTCCCTCCCTCAATGAGGTTGGTTGGGGTTACTGGCTGAGTCCATTGATCACTAGGAATTACTGAACACTTGTGTGTGTGCAGAGCACTGAAAAACAAAAGTGATATCAAGTGCTTACTACGTGCCAAACACTGTACTAAATGCTGGGGGGGGATGCATGGTAATCAGTTTGGACACAGTCTCTAGCTCACCTGGGACACTCAGTCTAAATAGGAGGGAGAAAACGTGTTTAAATCCCATGTATAGATAAGGAATCTGAGGCACAGAGAGGTTCAGTGACTTGCCCAGGGTTCCACAGCAGGCAAGTGGCAGAGTGGGGATTAGAACCCAGGTCAAGGCGGGGAAGAGGGAATGAGAAAGAGGCAGGGGGTGGGAGGGACAAGAATGAGACAAAGTGAGTGAGTTAGCTAGAAACAAAGGGGGCAAGCTGGGGGGTAGTGGGGGAAAAAAAGAGTGGATTTCATTCAATCGTATTTATTGAGCACTTACTATGAATAGGAGTGAAAGAGAGTTGGTTGAATCCAAAGGCCAGGAGAAGAATGTGTAACCATTTGGTGGTCTTTGAGGAATCATCATCATCATCAATCGTATTTGAGTGCTTACTGTGTGCAGAGCACTGTACTAAGCGCTTGGGAAGTACAAGTTGGCAACATAACGAGACAGTCCCTACCCAACAGTGGCTCACAGTCTAAAGGGAATGGGATTAAATGTGCTAAACACTGTGGAGAAATGACTTGGGCAGCAGAGGGAAGTGTGGACTGGAGGTGGGAAAGGCTGGATGCAGGGAGCAAGGGTTGATGGGAGAGGACAAGTGCCTGGATTTGGGAAAACAGATAAGGAGTTCAGGTGGCAGAGGTTAGGGCTATAGTGAAAGGGTGCCCATGTAGGGAGAGGAGGGCATTTTGAAGGGCTAAGCCTGCATGCAGTGACGCTTACAGGTAACCTGCTCGAGTACAGCCTGACTTTCACTACATTTCCCCTATCGAAGGGGCGGGAGAAGACAGGACCACAAGGATAGCTTGTGGGGATGTAACAGAGTGGGACAGAACTGGGCAAGGTTAAAGGTTAGAGGAATTCAGATGATTTCACTTGAGAAGGTTGATTGGGACAATAATAATAATAATGATGATGGCATTTGTTAAGCACTTACTATGTGCAGAGCACGTTCTAAGTGCTGGGATTGCCAGGACAGCCCTCCACGAGTTTTAGGTATTCAGAGGAGGGCATCCGAGCTGACTTTGAAGTCCTTGAGGGGGATATTTCATTTTTATTTATCTACTGGGCTCTGCCTCATCTAAGTTCTTAGCCCTCTGTCCCTCCCTGAGGCGCCTTCGTGGCAGTAGGCATTCTGAGCTGGGATTAAGCGTTTTCCTCCCTCCTCACTAGCCTCTCCCTTTGTCACCTCCAGGTTCTCTGGGGCCAGGAGCCATTGCGGCCATTGTGATTGCAGCTCTGCTGGGCACCTCCGTGATTGTGGCACTGATTGTCATCACTCTGAGAAAATTCTCCACTTCCTGAATGGAATAAAAGTGCTTTGTTTTCCTATAATCGGCATTCAGCATTCTTCCCCGCTTGGGGGGATGTAGGGGAGAGAGAAAGAGAGAGAGAGAGAGAGAGAGGGGAGGGGGAGAGAGAGAGAGAGAGAGAGAGGGAGAGAGGGAGAGAGGGAGGGAGAGAGAGAGAGAGAGAGAGAGAGAGAGAGAGAGAGAGAGAGAGAGTGTGTGTGTGTGTGTGTGTGTGTGTGTAAGAGAGGAGAAGAAAATAGGTAAATGAATTCAGAAGCTCTCCTCTACGGATTTCTCCTGGCCCAGGTGAGAGGCTTTGGTTTTAAAAACATTTGTTTCTTTGGCTCAACACCCCAAGTTGCCCCCACTCATGGTGGAATTTATGAAGTTAGGACTGTGCCCTATTATTCCCAAGTTTGGGATAGGGTCTATATCCCCTCACCCTTCATGGCTCCCTCCTGCACCTGCCCTCACTCGCGCTGCTCTTTGCGCACCCCTTTTCCATGCCACACTCTCCCCTCCCCACCATTCCTCCTCTATTTGGTTGGAAGAGCCTACCACCTGCAGTTCACACAGCTCACAGGTATCCCCAAAGAATGCACCGTGGAAACTCATCCATCACAAGCATATGCTAAGCACACTCAATCACACTCAATCTCAAAACCATGAACACCTGGCCACAGCCAACATAAACACTGGAGCTCTTTTTCTCCTCTTCAGCTCAAAGCACTGTCCCCTAACTCTTCCCTCATCTAGCAAGAATTTAGGGAGGAGCAAAACCCCTTTAACTCCAGTGCTCAAGGGAAGCAGCATGGCTCAGTGGAAAGAGCACGGGCTTTGGAGTTGGGGGCTTGAATCCCGGCTCTGCCACATGTCTGCTGTGTGACCTTGGGGAAGTCACTTCACTTCTCTGAGCCTCGGTTCCCTCATCTGTAAAATGGGGATTAAGACTGTGAACCCCGCGTGGGACAACCTGATCATCTTGTAACCCCCCAGAGCTTAGAACAGTGCTTTGCACATTGTAAGCGCTTAACAAATGCCATTATTATTATTATTATTATTATTAAGGGAGAGAAAGCTATGGGATCTCTCCCCTGCAGGAATGGTGGTGTGAGTGTCCTGACCTTGGCTTCTGGGGTATGATGGTGGGTTGAGGAGTCTCCCTGTGGTGCCCTCTGGACCAGAGGTGGGTAGGAGGAAGGAGGGTAGGAGGAAGCTAGGTTAGAATAATAATAATAATAATAATGGCATTTATTAAGCGCTTGCTATGTGCAAAGCACTGTTCTAAGCTCTGGGGAGGTTACAAGGTGATCAGGTTGTCCCACAGGGGGCTCACAGTCTTAATCCCCATTTTACAGATGAGGTAACTGAGCCACAGAGAAGTTAAGTGACTTGCCCAAAGTCACACAGCTGACAATTGGCAGAGCTGGAATTTGAACCCATGACCTCTGACTCCAAAGCCCGGGCTCCTTCCACTGAGCCACGCTGCTTCTCCATTATTACTTATTAAGCTCTTACTATGTGTCAAGCACTGTTATAACACTGGGGCAGGCACAATTTAATCAGGTTAGACCCAGTCCCTGTCCCACAGAAGTCTTAATCCCCATTTTACAGATGTGGTGACTGAGGCCCGGAGAAGTGACTTGCCTAAGGCCACCCAGCAGACATGCGGCGGAGCCGGGATTAGAACCCAGGTCCTCCTGACTCCCAGCAGTCCCTGTTTGAAGAACCGGATGGGGATTATGATTGGTGGGGTGGAAGATGCTGCTCCCATATGGGGTTCGTGGGCTAGTGTTGCAGGGGAAGACAAGTCTTGGTATGGTGGAGTATCCTCAGCAAATATGGAGGAAGGAAACACGGTTATAATAACAATAATTTTGGTATTTGTTAAGCACTTACTATGTGCAAAGCACCGTTCTGAGCGCTGGGGAGGATACAAGGTGATTAGGTTGTCCCATGGGGGGGCTCACAATCTTAATCCCCATTTTACAGATGAGGTAACTGAGGCCCAGAGAAGTTAAGTGACTTGCCCAAAGTCACACAGCTGACAAGCGGCAGAGCTGGGATTTGAACCCATGACTCCCAAGCCTGGGCTCTTTGCACTGAGCCACGCTGTTAATTCTGCTCTGCCACTTTGCTGCGGGACCTTGGGTGGCGAAAAGCGGTTTAAGGAGGTGAAAGTGAATTGAGTCAGAGGTAGAGCAGCGTGTCATAGTGGAAGGAGCCCGGGTCTGGGAATCAGGAGGACTTGGGTCCTAATAATAACAATAATAATAACAATAATTTTGGTATTTGTTAAGTGCTTACTATGTGCAAAGCACTGTTCCAAGCGCTGGGGAGGACACAAGGTGATCACGTTGTCCCATGTGGGGCTCACAATCTTAATCCCCATTTTACAGACGAGGGAACTGAGGCCCAGAGAAGTGAAGTGACTTGCCCAAAGTCACACAGCTGACAAGCAGCAGAGCCGGGATTTGAACCCATGACCTTTGACTCCCAAGCCCGGGCTCTTTCCACTGAGCAACACTAGTTATGGGGCAGGACTGACTCACACATGCATACCAGCTCTCCGCCCGATTCCTAGCTTGGAGCCGTCAGCAATGTCCATGACTCCTGCCAGGTGCCACTGAGGCTCTGATCCTTGGAGCAATAGACTTCAGCGTGGCTCAGTGGAAAGAGCCCGGGCTTTGGAGTCAGAGGTCATGGGTTCAAATCCCAGCTCCGCCAATTGTCAGCTGTGTGACTTTGGGCAAGACACTTAACTTCTTTGTGCCTCAGTTACCTCAACTGTAAAATGGGGATTAAGACTGTGAGCCCCCTGTGGGACAACCTGATCACCTTGTAACCTCCCCAGCGCTTAGAACAGTGCTTTGCACATAGTAAGCGCTTAATAAATGCCATTATTATTATTATTATTCAGCGACCAGAGCCTTGGTGAGCTCATGACTTGGAATGGGTAGGCAGCTGCCATGCATCTGGTCTCTGAAAAGTCTTGGGAGATGAATACTATATAATAATGGTATTTGTTAAGCGCTATGTGCCAAGCACTGTCCTAGGCACTAAGGTGTGTTGGGTGTGTGGGAGAGGGGCGGGAGACAGCGTTCTGAAAAGTGTGGGTGACATAAAAAATTGGGTGCCTGTGAATAAGAGAGTCTTAATTTCTTAAAAAGAGAGTCTTTGAGAAGTAGCATGGTATAGTGGTTACAGCACAAACCTGGGAATCAGGAGGTTATGGGTTTTAATTCTCACTCCGCCACTTGTCTGCTGTGTGACCTTGGGCAAGTCACTCCACTTCTCTGTGCCTCAAATACCTCATCTGTAAAATGGGATTAAGATTGTGAGCCCAATACTGGACAGGGACTGTCCCCAACCTGGTTTGCTTGTATCCACCCCAGCGCTTAGTACAGTGTCTCATCATCATCAATCAATCGTCATCACACATAGTAAGTGCTTAACAAATACCATAATTATTATTATTAATTTCATGTAGCTTCCTTTGCCCTTCCCTGATCCGCTTGTTTATTTATTTTACTTGTACATATCTATTCTATTTATTTTATTTTGTTAATTTGTTTTGTTCTCTGTCTCCCCCTTCTAGACTGTGAGCCCACTGTTGGGTAGGGACAGTCTCTATATGTTGACAACTTGTACTTCCCAAGAGCTTAGTACAGTGCTCTGCACACAGTAAGCACTCAATAAATACGATTGATTGATTGTACTCTTCCACTCTTTTTTTTTTATTGGATCAATCAATCAATCAATCAATCGTATTTATTGAGCGCTTACTATGTGCAGAGCACTGTACTAAGCGCTTGGGAAGTACAAATTGGCATCACATAGAGACAGTCCCTACCCAACAGTGGGCTCACAATCTAAAAGGGGGAGACAGAGAACAGAACCAAACATACCAACAAAATAAAATAAGTAGGATAGAAATGTACAAGTAAAATAAATAAATAAATAAATAGAGTAATAAATATGTACAACCATATATACATATATACAGGTGCTGTGGGGAAGGGAAGGAGGTAAGACGGGGGGATGGAGAGGGGGAGGAGGGGGAGAGGAAAGAAGGGGCTCAGTCTGGGAAGGCCTCCTGGAGGAGGTGAGCTCTCAGCAGGGCCTTGAAGGGAGGAAGAGAGCTAGCTTGGCGGATGGGCAGAGGGAGGGCATTCCAGGCCCGGGGGATGACGTGGGCCGGGGGTCGATGGCGGGACAGGCGAGAGCGAGGTACAGTGAGGAGATTAGTGGTGGAGGAGCGGAGGGTGCGGGGTGGGCAGTAGAAGGAGAGAAGGGAGGTGAGGTAGGAGGGGGCGAGGTGATGGACAGCCTTGAAGCCCAGGGTGAGGAGTTTCTGCTTGATGCGCAGATTGATCGGTAGCCATTGGAGGTTTTTGAGGAGGGGAGTGATATGTCCAGAGCGTTTCTGGACAAAGATAATCCGGGCAGCAGCATGAAGTATGGATTGAAGTGGAGAGAGACACGAGGATGGGAGATCAGAGAGAAGGCTAGTGCAGTAGTCCAGACGGGATAGGATGAGAGCTTGGATGAGCAGGGTAGCGGTTTGGATGGAGAGGAAAGGGCGGATCTTGGCAATGGTGCGAGAGCAGCGAAGGGAAAGGGGAGCGAGCGAGTCTAGCTGAGTAGAAAGGGTAGAGTTGAGAGCAGTAATCTGATCATCAAGACTGGGTAGAGAGGAGAGGGCGGCGAGGTGGGGTGTTAGGCGTTCCGAAAGATGGGTGGGGTCCAGAGAGCGGAGATCTCTGTGAGGGAGTAATAAGGATTTACAGGGGAAAGGAGTGTGAGTGAGGAGGCAGGTGAGAAGATTATGATCAGAGAGAGGGATCACAGAGTTGGTGAGGGTGGACACAGTGCAGCGGTAGGAGATGATGAGGTCGAGGGTATGACTGAGCCCCTTCCTTCCTCTCCCCCTCGCCCCCTCTCCATCCCCCCCATCTTACCTCCTTCCCTTCCCCACAGCACCTGTATATATGTATATATGTTTGTACATATTTATTACTCTATTTATTTTATTTGTGCATATCTATTCTATTTTATTTTGTTAGTAGGTTTGGTTTTGTTCTCTGTCTCCCCCTTTTAGACTGTGAGCCCACTGTTGGGTAGGGACTGTCTCTATATTTTGCCAACTTGTACTTCCCAAGCGCTTAGTACAGTGCTCTGCACACAGTAAGCGCTCAATAAATACGATTGATTGATTGATTCCCTTTCCTCCAACTCCCTGAGGCAGCCAGAATTCACACCCAGCAAGGAGCTGTCAACTCACTGGATAACACACTCAATCACCTTGCCCCTCCTACCTTACCTTGCTACTTTGCTACTTTCCTACTGCAACCCAGCCTACAAACAAACAAACGTCGCTCCGTTAATGCCAAACTATTCACTGTACCTCCGTCTCCATTAATGCCAAACTATTCACTGTACCTCCGTCTCCATTAATGCCAAACTATTCACTGTACCTCAGTCTCGATTATCTTGCTGCCAACCTCTTGTCCATGTACTGCCTCTGGCCTGGAACACCCTTCTTCTTCATAGCCACTGTTTACTTGTTTTGTTGTCTGTCTGCCCCTTCTAGACTGTGAGCCCATTGTTGGGTAGGGATTGTCTCCATCTGTTGCCAAACTGTACTTTCCAAACAGTTCAGTGCTCTGCAAACAGTAAGTGCTCAATAAATATGATTGAATGAATATCCAGCAGGTGATCAGTCTCTCCACCTTCCTTCTTCAAAACTTAATAAAAGCACAACTCATCCAAGAGCCCTCCCCTGACTAAACCCTCATTTCCTCTTCTCCCACTCTTCCAGGTCACCCTTGCTCTTGGACTTTCGCCCTTTATTCACCCCTCCCTCAACCCCACAGCATTTATGTGCACATCTGTATATTAATGTCTGTCTCCCCCTCTACATTTTAAGCTCACTATTGGCAGGGAATATGTCCACCAACTCTGTTATATTGTACTCTCCTAAGTGCTTAGTACAGTACTCTGCCCACAGTAAGCACTAAATTAATAAGGGTGATTGATCGACTAGTCAGCTCTGCCTCCCATCTCTATTTATTTATTATTACTCTATTTATTTATTACTCTATTTTATTTGTACATATCTATTCTATTTTATTTTGTTAATATGTTTGGTTTTGTTCTCTGTCTCCCCCTTCTAGACTGTGAGCCCACTGTTGGGTAGGGACTGTCTCTATGTGTTGCCAACCTGTACTTCCCAAGCGCTTAGTACAGTGCTCTGCACACAGTAAGCGCTCAATAAATATGATTGATTGATTGATTTCCTTCCTACCACCAAGGAGGGACAGAGCAAACCAGCTGTTCACCCTTTTTTTCTGCAAAGGAGTGAACTCAGCCTTCATGTCTCATGGGGCTGGAGGGCAAATCCTGTGGCCAGGCCCCTTTGGGCCTGAGGGAAGATCTGCCATCTTAGTCCCAAACTCTTGAAGAGCGATACAGAGGCTGTTCATTCATTCAATCATATTTATTGAGCGCTTACTGTGTGCAGAGCACTGTACTAAGCGCTTGGGAAGTACAAGCTGGCAACCTATATGTTGCCGTTCTTTGGGGCACAAGTTCATTTAAGGAAGGCCAAGGATTTCAGCCCTCAGTGCTTTGCACATAGTAAGCGCTTAACAAATGCCATTATTATTATTATTATTATCTATTTCCTTATCCTCCAGCAAAATGGCACTCCCACCTGGGCAGAGGAGGGGGTTGAAGCCTCAGCCTGTACTGGGCAAGGGGCTGGAAGGTGGGGGCCTGGCCTTACCCACTGGGGGCATGCGTGGATACACTGGTGTTGGGGGAAAACAGAGTACTTGGAAGCCACATACACACCACTTGTTAGGAAGAGCACACATTTTTTAAGAGTAGTTTTGGTAGGGATAATAATAATAATAATAATAATAATGGTATTTGTTAAGCGCTTACTATGTGCAAAGCACTGTTCTAAGCGATTCCATAGCTCTTGGCCTAGTGAGGAAGAGTTTCCTGGAGAATGGGTCCCAACCAGTCCATGCCTGGTGGGCAGCCTGGGCCGCAGCGCTTATGCACATATCTTTAAATTATGTTATAAATTATTGCTAGATAGATAGATTGATAGATAGATAGAAATGTCTGTCTCCCACTCGAGACAGTAAGCTCACTGTGGGCAGGGACCATGTCTACTAATTTTGTTGCATTATACTCTCCCAAGTGCTTAGTACAGTACTTTGCACAGAGTAAGCACTCAATATTGATAGGCCCCCATCACCTGGGTGTATCTTCTCCTGAACGATGATAGCCTGGGGGCCAAGGGTCCTTCTGATTTCACTGGGACTGTGACTGGAGGAGGAGGAGCAGTGTAAATTTCCTTGGCAGGGCCTGAGTCCTGATTTGGAAGCCATCACTTCTAGGAGTTTTCTTTATTTCCAGTCATTGCAAGTGGCCACACTTCGGCACAAAGGAGAGATGAAAGGCTCCCGTGGAGAGGGGACACCAAGTCATAGCTATGCTGCACCCTCCTGAAGGTAGGGGACAGCACCATTCTAAGCGCTTAGTACAGTGCTCTGCACACAGTAAGCGCTCAATAAATACGACAATGAATGAATGAATGAACACACTAGCACCCTGTTCCTGTTGACATCCCCTCTTTTTGGGAAGGAAGTGAAGGAAAAGGAGAATCTTCTTGGCCAAGCAATTTGGTCCTCTTTACTGAGGCCGAGAGGGTAGGTGTGGTGCCTAATTGCCCTCCCGTAGAACAAAGGAAGTTGATGAAGACCTGAGACTAACTCAGCTTAGAAAATAGAACAAGTTCCTAACAAGCGGCTCTATTCTCCACTGACCACTCTGGGTCAGTGAAGTAGGTAAGCACGGTGAGATACTGGCTCTAATTCTCGGAATGCTGCAGCAGGAGAGGGAGGACTGGCGAAAGCAAAGAAAGGGAGATCACAACACCATCTCTATCCAGCCTTTTGAAACAATTTCATTCAGCTATATTTTCATCACAGGAACAACAACAATAAAAGAGGGTGTTTTTTTTTTCTTCCCCCATATTAGTCAGGCAGCCCAATACAGGTCTAGAAGGGCATCTATTCAACCGATCTGTGTGAACACATCATCAGACTACCTAAAACCAACACACCGCAGCAGTATACACCTAGATGAGGAAAGGAGTTTAACCAAAAAAAAAAAAATTGACAATCCAAAAGAACTAACTGAAAAGACAGGTTGCGCAGTGCAGCTCAAAGCCTAAAATGTATCCAAAGTGACATCTCAGATTTCTAAGTGCTAACTACTCAAGGCCTGATGAATCTGGAAAAAAAAAAAAAGACAAGCAACTGTTTTGAACAAGCTCTTCGATTCAGCCCCCCAAACACCATGTGTCCTTTGGCCTTCGGGTTTTTGGTTCAGGTGGGTGTTTAACCTGGGGAACCGCAGCTAAATGAGTGCTGGGGAGTCTACCTGAGTCCTCAGTTTCAGCCAGTGTTGGCCGATGACAGAACAGAGCACGGGCTCAAATGTGGGTTGACTAGGCTTGGCATCAAGATCAGCCAGCAGTGGCACCAGTTCAGAGTGCCCGGAGGACACAGCTGTAGAGTGTCTTGTCAGAAAGCTGCCTAATACTTCCCTGATTTTGTGCCACACACACATGGACAGATCCCCACATTTGGCAATCCTGTTTAGAGTGAACACACTGAGGGCTTGGGGGAGGGAGAAGAACTTATATAACAGTTATAAAAATAGCAGCTCAAATATCCATGTGGTGAGAGGTTTTTGTGAAAGATTGTTCTCTAGCAACCATTTTTTTTTTAAGTCCCTGAAGTTTGATTGCTCTCTTCTTGCATGAAATGCAGAGATATGTTAAAGGATTGTGAGGCCTGTGATTCTTAGCCTTTTTTGGAGTCCCTGCTGATTTTCCTACATAATTAATACACATGCAGTTCATGCACAGGGTTGCTCAGCTGGCTTATGGATAAAGCTCAGGCAGGGGAGAGGTGATAGGAGCTTTGAGAGCCCAGTTTTCGATTAGCACTTCCTGCTTCCTAAGTGAATGTACACCATCCCTCCCTCCCTCCTCTGATCAGGTGTGACAGACCTCATTACCACCTGGCCTACGTTCTTGGTCTCAGTCTACATTCATTCCCCCCAGCACTTCCAAAAATATATTGCTGGTAAATTCGAGTTTCGGCTTAGAAAATATATTCTTGAAACGAGCCTGTAATCTAAAGATAAAGCATAACAATATAGGTTAAGTACAGCTATTTAAAATACGGTCACTGCGTGTTTTATGATGGCTTCTCTGGGTTCATGGGATTTTGCCCCCAAAACGTCGACATTCTTTTAATCTGTTTTCCATCATTCTCACATGTGCAATATTTTATGAAACCAACAAGCTGATTATAAAAAATACACAATGGCAAGGAAGGGCAGGGACTAACACTGTAGCTGGACTGTTCCAGTGCCCACTGGAAACACTGTATATGCGATGCTGAAGGCTCACTGGACATCCGTGAACATAAAAATGGAGATCTAGACTGGTATATATACACAGAGAGAAAACGTCACATTTGAGCCTGTATTAATGCTTCGCGTCCTCCCTTTTAGGGCAGGAATCAGGGCAGGGCCTGGATTAGGGAAGATATTTGGGCTTTAAACCTTGCCTGAAAAAGATAGTGCATGACAGAAGGACTAGAGAAGTTACCCTTTAAAACTGAAAGAGCAATAGTGGAGAGCCATGGCTATTTCTCCAGGTGTACAATATTCATTGAGAAGCATGCCTTGATTACATAGCTTTGGTAGTGGTCAGTGTGTCTGGAATTAGGTCTCGGACATCATTGGGGTGTTTTGCTACCCTGATAATTCATACTTAGGACTCGGTGATGTGAACTCCGCACCCTGACCTCCTCTGGAGCCCTTCATGCAGTGAGAATGGGAGTCAGGATCTCCTGGGCAGGGTGGGACGGTCAGAGTTGCACAGGGAGCTTTTGAAGTGCCCTCTGGTCTCAGAGGGGAGGGAAAGGGAAGAGGAAAATCCCAAGAGAGAATAGAGGGTGGATGGGTCGGGGGCAGGATCCTGATCTTTTGTGGGGACCCTCTATGAGTTGGTGACTAAGAACCTGAATCACCAAATGATCATTTGAGTTTGAGGGCTTGAAATGGCGATCTCAAATTTGAGGGACGGAATATCTGAACAGTTTCTAAGGTAGCCAGGACAATTTAGCGCAACTTTGATATTTCTCCATATTTACTGTTGAAAATATTACGACATGATCCCCCAGGGACCATCTAGCTCTGTCATGCTCTCAGCAGCAGGTGCGCTCCACCTGCTCCAGGGGGCTTGTTTTCTCATTTCTCAGGGAGATTATTCAGGGCGGCAGAGCACTCTCATGCCCATGCAACGAAAGGTTTCGCACACTTACTGAAGACAGAGCTGGGGAGAGGGCAGTGATGCAGCAATCCAATATACTCTGCTTGTGCTTCCCTCGTATTTGCCACGGAAAGAGCCAGGAATCAGCAGCACTGCATGAAGAGCGGAAGGGTTGAGCTTTGTACACATTAAGCAGGGCAGTTTCCCTTTGGTTAGGGGTGGGTGCAAAAAACATGCCAAGAGACCAGTCCTATTTAGTACCAATTCCTCCACCTCCTTCATCCCAGCCCTTAGTCTCCGCGCTTGGTCGGTCCCTAGAAGTCGTAGGTACTGCTCACTGTCCTTAGACTCCACGGCACAGGATTGGATAGAGGTCATTGCCGGTTCCTACTGCCCAGCTTCTTTCGGTCTTTGTTTTGGTTGCGTTGGCTGTCGTCCATCTTGTGAACTCTGAAACACTCCTTGAGATTCTGCGACCTTATCTTGGGGTTCATGATCTCCTCCCCCATGGAGCTGGGGAACCAGCCTCGTTCCTGGTCATGAAGACGCTCCCCAAAAATCCAGCCTGAGAAGAGGGAAAGCAGATCAGGAGAGTTCTGGAATCAGATGACAGCCCGGACTTTGGAGTCAGAGCTCTGCCAATTGTCAGCTGTGTGACTCTGGGCAAGTCACTTCACTTCTCTGTGCCTCAGTTACCTCATCTGTGAAATGGGGATTAAGACTGTGAGCCCCCCGAGGGACAACCCGATCACCTTGTAACCTCCCCAGTGCTTAGAACAGTGCTCTGCACATAGTAAGCGCTTAATAAATGCCATTATTATTATTATGAGGAAGCAAGAGGGTCTTCTTGCCAGGGAAAGCTCATGATTATTTTTCCTTATTGTTTTCCAAAGTGAAAACTTATCTTGACGAGCAATTTGTAAACAAAGTAATTCAGTAATTCATTTCCTCAAATTGGGAAAATTCATTCGAGGTGGAAAATAGATATTTCAGTTTGGAGATGAGTAACAGAAACAGTGAGATCGACCTTTCTGGAGCAAGCAGGCCTTGTTTCATGTTTAGTTTTGTTCTCTGTCTCCCCCTTTTAGACTGTGAGCCCACTGTTGGGTAGGGACTGTCTCTATATGTTGCCAATTTGTACTTCCCAAGCGCTTAGTACAGTGCTCTGCACATAGTAAGCGCTCAATAAATACGATTGATGATGATGATGATGTTTCAGTGACTAGCCACAAGGTGGGGACTGAGATTAAGACACTACTCTTCCACAGACACGGCCCGCAGAACTCGATTTTGAAGCAGTCAACTTCTCACCTTGATGTTTCCGCAATAAATCCTGACAATTCTATGGCAACGTGTTCATATTCAATGTGCACAGTGAGCCAAACAGAAAATCATCGAAAATAAAAGCAACCGGGATCAAACGCTTTAAAAACTGATTGTTTGGGTTTTCCTACCTCATCTGTAAAATAGGGATGAAGACGGTGGTACCCACATGGGACAACCCGATTACCTTGTATCTACCCCAGCGCTTAGGACAGTGCTTGGCACATAGTAAGCGTTTGACAAATACCATCATCATCATCAGGGGTGGGGGATGGGAGTACTGAAAGGGATAAAGGGACTTTTTGCAACTGGATAATAGTCAGCCTGACTTCAACATATGAAGCTTTAAATGGATAACTGAATTTTAGTTGCCTTGAATTAGGGGACTTGCTGGCATGTCTACCAACTCTGTTATATTGTATTCTCCAAAGGGTACAATGCTCTGTAATAATAATAATGGTATTTGTTAAGCGCTATATGCCAAGCACTGTTTAAAGTGCTGCGATAGATACAGGGTAATCGGGTTGGACACAGTCCCTGTCCCAAATGAGGCTCACAGTCTTAATTCCCCATTTTACAAATGAGGTAACAAGCACAGAGAATAATAATAATAATAATAATAATAATAATGGCATTTGTTAAGCACTTACTATGTGCAAAGCATTGTTCTAAGCGCTGGGGGGGATATAAGGTGATCAGGTTGTCCCACGTGGGGCTCACAGTCTTCACCCCCATTTTACAGAGGAGGTAACATGCACAGAGAAGTGAAGTGACTTGCCCAAGGTCACACAGCAGACAAGTGGTGGTCAGGATTAGAACCCACAACCTCTGACTCCCAAGCTTGTGTTCTTGCCACTAAGCCATGCTGCTTCCCATAAGTGTACACAGTAAGCACTCAATAAATACCACTGATTGATAGATACTGAGTGTTTGTTGTGGGCAGAATACTGCATTAGGTGCATGGGGAACACACGCACAAAAGAAAAAAAAATGCTATCCCTGCTTTCAGAGAGCTTACAATCTAATAGGGTGAAGTAATAATAAAGATATTTTTAATGTGCTTATTATATGCCAGGCACTTTACTAAGTGCTGGAGTGGCTAAAAGCAAATTCAGGTTGGAAACAGTCCCTATCCCGCATGGGGCTCACAGTCTTAATCCCCATTTTACAAGTGAGGTAACTGAGGCACAGAGAAGTGAAGTGACTTGCCCAAGGTCACACATCAGACAACTAGTGGAGCTGGGATTAGAACCCAGGTCCTCCTGACTTTCAGGCCCGTGCTCTATCCAGCTGGGCCACGCTGCTTCTCCATAGAGAATACATAAATGTATTGTATTTCCAAGTACTTAGAGAAGCAGCGTGGCTCAGTGGAAAGAGCCCGGGCTTGGGAATCAGAGGTCATGGGTTCGAATCTCGCTCGGCCACTTGTCTGCTGTGTGATTTTGGACAAGTCGCTTCACTTCTCTGGGCCTCAGTTCCCTCATCTGTAAAATGGGGATTAAGACTGTGAGCCCCCTGTGGGACAACCTCATTACCTCGTGTCCTCCACAGTGCTTAGAACAGTGCTTCGCACATAGTAAGCGCTTAACAAATGTCATCATTATCATTACAGTGCTCTGCATACAGTAAGTGCTCAATAAATACAATCGATTGATTGATTGGCAAAAACAGTATACAGCATTAAGGCACCAAAGGTATTCTCACTTTATCCTAGCCCTGAGCTACAGACGATTTGAAACCTATAGGGAGAGGCAGAATTGCCCAAACACTTCCCTTCCCTGAGCACCTCCTGTCTCTCCTTCTATATGCTGGATTTACATACAGCATAAACAATTCCTTCTGGCAGGATCTGGCTCTCCACTCTCCTTCCCAAATTCGAATAAGACTGAACTGGGATCACAAGTGGAGTTAAGACCCTAACACAGTAAGCTCTCCATAAATACCACTGGCTAAATTGATTGGCCAAAAAGGTCAATATTTAACTGCACAGCTGATAGTGTGGCTCAGTGGAAAGAGCATGGGCTTTGGAGTCAGAGGTCACGGGTTCAAATCCCAGCTCTGCCAATGGTCAGCTGTGTGACTTCGGGCAAGTCACTTCACTTCTCTGGGCCTCAGTTACCTCATCTGGAAAATGGGGATTAAGACTGTGAGCCCCCCGTGGGACAACCTGATCAATTTGTAACCTCCTCAGTGCTTAGAACAGTGCTTTGCACATAGTAAGCACTTAATAAATGTCATTATTATTATTATTGAAACTAGTCTAGACTGTGAGCCCACTGTTGGGTAGGGACCGTCTCTATATGTTGCCAACTTGTACTTCCCAAGTGCTTAGTACAGTGCTCTGCACACAGTAAGCGCTCAATAAATACGATTGATTGATTAATAGTCTAGTTTTTTTCCCCATTGCTCAGACCCATCCATCTCTTTCAGTCGAACAACTCTTAACTTCCTATGAAGATGGTACAAAAAGTGACCTTTCTATGAAAATATGACCAGTGCCTGCAGTTCCACGGTTCTCACCATCATCCGTCTTGTCTAGGATGTTCAGTATGTCCGCCAAATCCAGGGAGAGCTCATCAGGTTGTTGAGCTACATATGGATGGACACACTGCACCTGAGGACAGTCTGGCATTGGGAGACAGGAAGAGGAAGGGAGGAAAAAATTAACTCATAAAGAGCTATGCTTGCTAAGTAATGCAAACCATGAGTCCTCCTGGTACCTTTACTGATGAATATATCCAAGCCCTCAGGGGGTGGCGAGCAGTATTTAGAAAAATAGCACTCTCCAGTTCCCCGTAGCATCTATAAAAATATTTCAATTCAGCGGAAAGGTGGTTCCGTCCCCCAGGGAGGATCATTAGAGCATTCCATAGGTTTTCCAGGCAAGTGGGTCTCCCAAGAGAGCCATTGACAAGGATGAGGCATCTGAGTCTGCACTAGAGACACCTGGCTCCAGAGACTCATTTGAAGTTACTTCTATTTTCTTTCATTTTGTGTTCCAGAAATCCCCCTCACCCTAAGACATTTTCCACATTGTATTCATTTTTCCCTTTCAGTATCACTGAAAGTCAGGGCATGTCTATTTTACCAGGTTAGGAGTCCAAGGTTCAGAGAGGTCAAATGCCTTGCCTATGGACAAAAGCTGATAGCAGAGCTGTAATATTTAACCTTTTGATTCCCAGATTTAGGCTCAGTATCATTGACTGCCCTGCAAAGACCCCAGTGGTTCAGGTTTTGAGAAAAGAACACTTTAGCTCGTGAATGCTCGGAAGTTAGGAAGACAACTTCTTCCACCTGCTTAAGAGTGCTGTTAATGATTTGGGAGTGGGGCTCTTATTTGGCACTATGGTCTCAATATGATGCCCATAGTTTTTGCCACACACGCACAGGATTTCTGAGATCCTGGGTTAAAGATGATGTAAAAATATTTAAATTTATTGAGCTCAGGCTGAGCCTATCTACCGCTGTTCACCACTTTCCCAGGATTGGCTGTTTTACCAAGTAATCTGGATGTGAAAGAAACAAACTTGGTTCTTCGGTTTGGGGCCAAGGAGGTCATCCACCGTTTCATCTCGCTCCTATAATAGAAAGGAAACATATCATATGATCATATAAACATATAATCACACCCAGTAGGAGACATACACATCAAAAAGCTCACTCAAAAGACCTCATTTGTATTTTTAAATGTAGCATGCCAACTTCATCCATTTTAGGTTACAGTTCCTTAGTTTCTTTAGCAACCTGTAAATTGTCCACTATTGTATCTTTCAAAAGTTAACATTAGAAGGATCTGTGAGTAATCCCTTTCAGTGCTCAATTCAATTTCTGCCCAAATAAATCTAAGACAAATCCCTTCGTAGAACCATAACCGAACTGTTAAATGAAGTTTCCCAAAAAAGGCAATCTTGTGTTCCCCTGAGTGAGGGATAACACAGGGCCAAGAATGCCTTTTGTGTGTAGGGAAGGCAGGGGAGGGAATGAAGAGGAGAAGGTCATGGAGGACACCCAGAACAACAGGACTACACAAGCAGCAACTAAACATGCAATTCTGGAGAGCTGTTGGTAAAACATTAACAGCAAGTGAAAAACTAGGTGACAAGTTAGAAAGCCTGCAGCTGCTGCAGTTCCCAGAATTCCTGGAGTTACTGTCCGGCTAACTCTCCCCGCTTCTAGACTGTAAGCCCAGTGTGTGCAGGGATCACCTCTCTTTATTGCTGAATTGTACTTTCCAAGTGCTTAGTACAGTGCTCCACACAAAGTAAGCACTCAATAAATACAACTGAATGAATGATGTTGGCTGATGATGCCAATTGCATCTCTTCTAGACTGTGAGCCTGTTGTGGGCAGGGATTGTATCTATTTGTTGCTGAACTGTACTTCCCAAGCACTTAGTACAGTGCTCTGCATACAGTAAGTGCTCAATAGATACAATTGAATGAATGAAAATTCCCTTTTACACCTTATCCAAGTGGTTGACTATGAGGCTCTGTCTATCATAAAACAATTTAGCCTGCATGGGGACTGTAAATCAGAGGACCCCGGTTCTAATCCGGGGCTCTGCCACCTACTTACTGTGTAAACTTGGGCAAGTTATTTAACTTCTCTGGGCCTCAGTTTCCTCATTTGTAAAACGGGAATTCAATAAGTGTTCTCTCTCCTACTAAAACTGTGAGTCTCATATGGGCCAGCCTGATCATCTTATGTCTACCCAGTGTTTAGTACAGTGCTTGGCATACGTTCTTAACAAATACCCCTATTGTCCTTATTATTATGGTCACCAGTTGCCACCTTATCCCAAAGTTTATAGCTGAAGTGGTTGGCTGCTATTGTTGCCCCAGAGTAGTCACATGATTTGAAGCTACTTTGTAGAGCCACAGCTAGCCATCCTAACTAGATTTCAGAGCAGATAAGTGGCTCATTATTATCCATTTCTGATAACATTGTCTTTTTCTAGGCTAGGTCAAGGGACAGTTTGGGAGAGGTAAACAGGGGGTGGGACAAGGAGCAGGAAAGCAACCGTTTGAGAGCAGTTTTCACTTGCAAACTGAAGTGAAGGTTAAATTAAATTGTAAAATGTTCCACTTGTAGGTTGCCGAAACTGATTGTTCAAGCAAAAAACCCCTCAGATTCGAAGCATAAATTCTCATAATGAGGACACAGACAATTTGGGACAAATGTGTAAGCATCTTCTCATGTGTAAAATGTGCTCTGTATATAGTAAGTGCTCAGTAAATATGATAGATTGTTTCAGTTTGTGGTGGGGTTGAAGTGACCGGGGAGGGGAATCGTAGGAGCAACTGTGATGTGGAGACAGGATTGCAATATTCACTACTCACTGTGATGAAGCCTTCAGCATATAGCTGGCCTCCCGGTCATCTGCATTTTCAAGGAGTCTCAAGATGAAGACATTAGCCAGAGTCTGTCCCTGATCCTCCAGTTCCTCCACTCTGAGGAGGCCGCGAGGTGCTGAATCAAATACCTGGTACCGGTCGCTAAGAATCGGAAACAAAAGAAGACCTGTCATTCACAGCTCACACTGATCCTTTGCTTAGACAGTCCTGGGATGGCTGAGTAATTCAGGATTCCAATAGGGCAGAGATGCTCACGTTACTTTGAAGTTTGAGATGGACTAATGGTCGTTGCTGTTTTTTCACTAGCAAGCTAGTGAAAAAGCAACAGCAGAGAATGGGGTGGTAAAAAACTAAGCAAATGAAGTTTGTTCATTCAATTCATTCAATCGTATTTATTGAGTGTTTACTTCTGCCCTCCTAGAAATAGTGGTGCTGGGTTCCAGACACTTGCAGCCCATCACAACACATTTTCTGGTACACCAAGATTCCCTCCCACATCCCTTCCTCTTACTGGTTCTAGGTTGAGGGGGCGGGTGGGTAAGAAAATTTCCCTTCCTGAGCAGAGGCAAGATGCTGCTGCCTCCAGCTTCTAAGGTAGAAAACTTTGCAGAATGACAAATTCTGACAACAGTTTGAGTGTAGGCAGGCCAGAGTTTTACGCTAAGGATGGCCATCGGATAGAAAAAAAAAAAGAGGGAAGAGAAAGCAATACTTTCTGTTTTCCAGATAGGTAAGGGACTACGATGGGACTATGCTCCTATTGAAAAACAAATAAAGAGGAAACGCTCAATAGCTCTTATATTTGAGGGTGGGGTGATGGAACGAGTTAATCCACGCTGGACTGACAATTTTCTCTATTCGATGTGCACATAACAGTAAATCCTTAGCTGAGCTGATCATTTTGTCATCTACTATGACTGTTGGGTTTCGTCTACCTTTTGGCGTTTTCCTGAAGCCTCTGATCAAGTAGCCTCTTTCCTAATTGCCAAAAACCTGGCTGACTGTCTACTGCCCTATTCCAGGAGGCCTCTGATTTGCCACAATGTTTGAAACTGTTTCTGTCTTTAATCTCTCTACACTGTAACCTCACTGTGGGCAGGTGTCTACCACCTCTATTGTACTCTCCCAAGCACTTAGTACAGAGGTAAGCAAAGAGTAAAATTCATTCAATCATATTTATTAACAATGCTTACTGTGCACAGAGCACTGAACTGAACGCTTTGGAAAGTACAATAGAACAGTAAAGAGTGACAATCCCTGCCCACAGTGAGCTCACAGTCTAGTGGGGGGAGACAGACATCAATACAAATAAACAGACATTAATATAAATAAATACAATTATAGATATATACACAAGTGCTGTGGGGTGGGGTGGGGGGAAGAGCAAAGAGAGCCAGTCATGGTGATACAGAAGGGAGTGGGAGATGAGGAAAATTAGGGTTTAGTCTGGGAAGACCTCTTAGAGGAGATGTGCACAGGCTTTGGAGTCAGAGGTCATGGGTTCAAATCCCAGCTCTGCCACCTGTCAGCTGTGTGACTTTGGGCAAGTCACTTAACTTCTCTGCACCTCAGTTACCTTATCTGTAAAATGGGGATTAGGAGTGCGAGACCCCCATGGGACAACCTGATCACCTTGTACCTCCCCAGCAATTAGAACAGTGATTTGAACATAGTAAGTGCTTAATAAATGCCATCATTATTATTATATGCCTTCAGTAAGGCTTTGAAAGGGGTGGTGGGGGAAGTAATTGGTGGATTTGAGGAGGGAGGACATTCCAGGGCAGAGGTAGGATGTGGGCCAGGGGTTGAACAACTGATGATTTAAATCATTCTGCTCTCACTGCTCATCAAAACCCTATTTTGATTCAGTAGGGACCACTTAGGTCTCCTGCCAACACCTGGATTCCCAAGTTTATAAGATTTTAGGGCTCCCAAGGGGCAGCTTGAGCACCAGGGTCCCCCCTCATCCAGATAGAGTGGCAAGCAAATCTCCTCCCACCCCCTCCCCACAGGGTGGGTGAGAGTCACTTTCGCCAACTTTGGAAATTGGGAAGATTGTGGCAGTTTCTCATTAAGCACTACTTACCTGGTGCAGTTTGCGGCTGGAAGATCATCCTCCCTCCCCCCATTTTTTTTTTTGTTAATTTACACACTTTCTGATGATCATTTTGAGTGACCTTGTTTCTGTTGTTGATTGGATTATGTTCTTTTTGCGTAGCCCCTGCCACTTAAATCATGAGCTCCTTGTGAGGCAGGAGATGTGCAGATTGATTTTGCATTTCTTACATTTCCCGCTCAAAGCAGCTGAATGCATTTCCGGACTTCATTGTTGGCGATCCTGTCTTGCCATTTGATGTTAGATATGGTTACTATTCTACAATGGTAGAATTCTTCTAGATTCCCCTTCTGTGGTAGTTCTAGGTCTCACTGCCCTATAAAATATCATATTTTATTATGACTCTGAAGACTCATAGTTTGATATGAAATTTAATTTTTATTTTCCACCCTGATAGTCTCCCACAGGACAGGGTGGCCTTGAAGCTCACTGTGGGAAGGGAATGTGTGTGCTTATTGTCATACTATAGTCTCTCAAGCACTTAGTACAGTGCTCTGCTCTGGGATTGAATAATAATAATAATAATAATGGTATTTATTAAGCACTTGCTTGTGCAAAGCACTGTTCTAAGCACTGGGGGGATACAAGGTGATCAGGTTGTCCCACGTGGGGCTCACAGTCTTAATCCCCATTTTACAGATGAGGGAACTGAGGCTCAGGGAAGTTAAGTGACTTGCCCAAAGTCACACAGCTGACAATTGGCGGAGCCAGGATTTGAACCCATGACCTCTGACTCCAAAGCCCGGGGTTCTTTCCACTGAGCCACGCTGCTTCTCTAATGAATTCTCTGCTGCTTCTCTAATGAATGAATGAATTAGTCTTCTTGGATAATACATGCATCACGGAATACCATTTTACCTCGAAGCCAAATTAAGTTCTGTATTACCAGTGAAAATTTTACATCGTATTTCTGGCTCCTCAAGCACAGACTGGCATATAACTTGCCTTCTTTGGGTTTATTGTTAGTTCATAATGCTATGTTTGCTTTGCAAAGTAATCCATATCTGTAAGAAGTCTTTCTGAATATGCACCTTTAAGGCACAGTCATAGAAAGCCTTAAGGGAAATTATCCAGCAGTCTCTTAGAGGAACTTTCCTGGAGGATTAGAAACTTATTTTGGCAAAGCTCAGGTCCAATAACGCTTTGATAAGCTTTGCAGTTAGAGTTTAGGAGACCTTGGGTCTGTAGTGGTTTGTATGGCTGTGAATTTCTTGGCATCCTAGCATATTTCTTAGCTTGATCTGTACCCCCAGGTAGTAGCCTGCAAGATGCCATATTAAAGAAAATTGGTGTTGAAGTACTCACCGTGTCCAATGCTGCATGCATTTTTGCAACTATTTCTTTCTCACTGTCATACTATATATAAACAGGCTCACACTGTCAGAAGAACAGACCCTAATTCTGTAACAGTGTTCTTTCCAAAACATAATAAAAAACACACACTCAGGCAGAACCGAGTGTATTATGTTTCTTATTCTTCTGCAAGTAGGTTGAAAAGCAGCACAGCCTACAGAACAGCCCACCAAACTGGGAGTCAGAATTTGAGTTCAAATCCCGGCTCTGCCATTCGGCTGCTGTGTGCCCTTGGGCGAATCAATCAATCAATCGTATTTATTGAGCGCTTACTGTGTGCAGAGCACTGTACTAAGCGCTTGGGAAGTACAAGTTGGTGACATGTAGAGACGGTCCCTACCCAACAGTGGGCTCACAGTCTAGAAGGGGGAGACAGAGAACAAAACCAAACATATTAACAAAATAAAATAGAATAGATATGTACAAGTAAAACAAATAAATAGAGTAAAAAATATGCACAAACATATATACAGGTGCTGTGGGGAAGGGAAGGAGGTGAGATGGGGGGATGGAGAGGGGGACGAGGGGGAGAGGTCAACACAACTCTGCTTAGTATGGTCAAGCTAAAAAGATACATAGAGAAGCAGCGTGGCTCAGTGGAAAGAGCACAGGCCTTGGAGTCAGAGGTCATGGGTTCAAATCCCGGCTCTGCCACTTGTCAGCTGTGTGACTTTGGGCAAGTCACTTCACTGTGCCTCAATTACCTCATCTGTAAAATGGGGATGAAGACTGTGAGCCCGCCGTGGGACAACCTGATCACCTTGTAACCTCCCCAGCGCTTAGAACAGTGCTTTGCACATAGTAAGCGCTTAATAAATGCCACCATTATTATGACTTCACTTCTCTGGGCTTCAGTTACCTCATCTGTAAAATGAGTATTAAGACTGCGAGCCCCAGGTGGGGCATAAACTGTGTCTAACTTGATCAGCTTGCATCCACCCCAGTGTTTAATACAGTGCTGGGCACATAGTGAGCACTTAAATATCATTTTAAAAAAACTGAGTTGTCCAATCTGTCTTGAGCGTATCACCATGCCAAACCCATGGCTTTGGTGAATGCTTGTTAGACAGAATCTTAGAGAAGCACCCATTTGTTCCTGGGGTTCCTTGCTCCAATATGACTGCTGCAGGATCAGAACTTTACAGGTATTTCCATTCTCCAGTGAACTGGCCATAACTCAGACGCATTCCAGACTCCCACTGGCAACACACCAGTTTGGCAAATGGTCGACACGGATCCCCCTTCCTCTCCCCACACACCTGCAGGAGCCCAAACATATTTCATGTTCTCCTTTCAAACATGATCTAATCAATGAAATGCCATTACTTATATCGGGATCACGTCCCTCATTTGAGAGCTACGAGGTGGCGTTTGTAGCGGCAAGCTGATAATCGGCACATTCACTAAACGGGAGAGATCAACGGGCAAACTGTGGACTATGTTCACAGCGCAGTAGTTCCAAGATAGCCCAAACCCCGCCAGCCGAAACTGTGACTTTTTACTACTAAAGACCTTACAGATACGCATTCCTGGTTTCACAAATATAAATTATCACTTAAAAGCTCAGTGTCCAGCTGGAAAAGATCAGTGTGACCATTCCTACTGCTCCCTAAACTGAAGTATATGAAAGCTAATACTGGGCAAGTTTAAGTGCCTAGAAACCAAAGATACTCATACCCTGGCCAGGGCAACTTTCTCATCATGATGCACCTTATAACTCTTACTCATATCAATAGAGTATGCTGATATAACAGTGGTATTTACTGAGCACTTTGTGCACAGCACAACACTAAGAGCTTGGGACAGTTTGAGAAGCAGCGTGGCTTATTGGAAAGACCGTGGATGTGGTAGTCAGAGGACGAGGGCTCTAATCTCGCCACCTCCACTTGGCTACTGAGTGACCTTGGGCAAGTCACTTAACTTCTCTGTGCCTCACTTATCTGTAAAATGGGGATTAAAAGTATGAGCCCCATCTGGGACAATCGGATTACCCTGTATCCACTCCAGCGCTTAGAACAGTGCTTGGCACAAGAAGTCATGGGTTCTAATTGCAGCTCCACTGCTTGTCAGCTGCGTGACTTTGGGCAAGTCACTTTACTTCTCTTTGCCTCAGTTACCTCATCTGTAAAATGGGGATTGAGACTGTGAGCCCCATGTGGGACAACCTGATTACCTTGTATCCCCCCCACACTTAGAATAGTGCTTGGCACACAGTAAGCACTTAACAAATGCCATCATCATTATTAGTAGTAAGTGCTTAACAAATACCATTATTATTATTACTTTATAGCAATACAATCAAAGAGTGACTTCAGCTTTAATCAAACGATGGTATTTGAGCGCTTTCTTTGCACAGAGAGCCTTACAAGGGACTTGGAGGAATTCAGTACACTAAAGAGCAAACCTTTAGCCCAAAGATCTAAACTCTTGGTATTAAACTTACTGATAACATCAAGAATTCCGATTAGCTTTTTCAAATCACACCCACACAGCTGAATTTCACTGTCAGCGCTGTCTTCTTCGCATATTTGAAGAACACATTTTTGAGGGTGAAATTCACCTATGAGGGCCAGTGTGACTTTAGAGGCCAATGAAGGACATCCTCCCGCTTCCTCGTTATGCTGTCATGATTGATGTTTGCAGTACCGGGCTCTATTTTCACCTTTTCACTGTCCTTTGTTCCTGGTAAAGTTTTTGCACAAAAACAGCCACTCCTTTCTTTACTGCATTACACTCTGCTGGTCTATCCTTGACTACTGACCATGGTTTTCAGCTGGGATGGAGACACTGCATCCTTAAAAAGATTCCTCTGTCCTCCTTGACTGGTAAATTAGGAAGTGGAAAGCAATCTGTAGTATTTGCTAAGCACCTACTATATGCTGAACAGTACAGTAGGTGTTTGAGAGAATAAAATAGAGGTAGAAAAACATGATCCCTGCTAGTGGGAGAGAGACCCAAAATTTACAAACAACAGAAAGAGGTACCACTTCATCAACTGTGCATCCATAGTAACCCCTAGTGCTTTCGTTATTACTGACAACCCTTTGAACTATTGTTATTATCGATTTACATATTCATCTGGATAGCTTTGGAGTAGAATTCCCTCACATTTCAAAAAAAGTATTGTCTAGAGCAATGTTTCCCAGTAGATTTGGTTCGAGGCCTAAAATAAAAATAGTGGTCCGGTCAGGGGGGGTTGGGGGGGGCAGTTCCCCACTCCTTCAAGAATCCTGTGGGAATGGGAAGCCAGTGGATATTCAGTCCGCTTGGATGTGGTGAGGTTCTTATTTCCATAGGCTTCCATTTTGTATTTGATTCCCAAGGGCACAAGCTCGTTCCAAAGACAGCCACAAGCTGGAAATTTTCTAGGTACATCAGGGAAATTTCAGCGGTATCCCGTTAAGAATCATTTTATGTGACCACATGAGGATTAAATGAAAACAAAAACAAAAGCATGCTAGAACCATACCTTTCATGTTTAGGACTCACCCGGGAATTTGCCTACAGATTACAAGAAGATCATTGAACAAAAACAAATAGATTTCTCTGAAGAGTTTCTTCGTGCGGAGGGTACGTGATGTCTTCGGGCCGGCCATCTGCTGCAGTTCTCCCTGCTTTAGCAGCCAGCGTGAGTGAGAGATGATGGGTACAGACTACATGAGAGAGAGAGAGAGAGAGAGAGAGAGAGAGGGAAATAGACAGAGCAAAAAGATAAAAAAAAAATCCAGGAATCAGAATAATTGTGACTCCCAAAGGAACATCAGACAGCTGGCAATCAATCACTGAGGGATCAGGAACTGGAGGATTATTTATGTCATTATGGAAAAGTGGGATGGGGTTACTATAATGAAAATAAGCATAAGGATAGCTTCAGGTCCTATTAAAATAGAACCCTAGAACTGTATCAGTTAAAGTACCATAACACCACTCCAGCAACCCTAAACATCAAACACACTGCACCCTCTCTCTATACTACTGTAGTAGTAGAAGTAGTATACATGAGGGGATAATAGATTTGATTTATAATGAAGGACATGTGACTAGGATATCTAATCAGCTTTTTGACCTAGGAAGAATAGGATCTAGACGCCTCAAAGAACCAAAGCCCCAAATAAAGGAGACGGTAAATCTAATACAGTTTAAAATAATAACAATAATATTAAAGCTATTACTATATGTCAAGCACTGTACTAAGTGTGGGGTAGATACAAGATAATCAGCTACCACATGGGGCTCACAGTCTAAGTAGGAAGGAGAACAGGTATTGAATTCCCACTCTGCAGATGAGGGAAATTCTGAGGCACAGGGAAATTAGCTCATTTTCTCAAGGTCACACAGCAGGTAAGTGGAGCAGCCGGGAGTTAGAACCCATTAGAACATCAATAACAATACCACGTATAGTGTCAGACATTCACTCAGAGCTCAGGAAGTGCTTGCGATGATATGTTAATATGACGCATTAATATGATGCGTTAATATGAAGAACTCTCCTCTCTCCTCTTCTCTAAATCCTAAAAGGGAGAGCAAAGCATGGACTGCTCTCTGATAAAATATAAAAGGAAATGTTTAATGCCATTTTATTGGGGATAACAGATTCGGATTCTGTCTACAGATTAATGGAACTAAGGTGTCTACTTCACTCGGGGACGCAATAAGAATTTACGAATACCTTGATCTTAAACTCCATTTTCTTCTGAATACTAATCATCTGTTCAGTCCGACTCATCTTCCTAACCCCCTCGTTGCATGCCTTCACCACCTGGAAAAATAAAAGCAGAGAGAGGGGGAAAAAAAGTGATGTGTGTGAGTATATATATATACAAAATCACTAAAAGTCTCAGTCAGCAGGGTTCCAGATGCCCTCCAGACATAGAAACAATGGAGAGGCACATTATGCAGTGAGAAAAAACTAAAAACATGAGATTTTCTAATTCTTACTCTACTGATAAGATTTACTGAAAAATAAACCAAACCGATAAACACCCCCTCAAACAACCAATCTTTAATTTTTGACAATGTAATCACTTTGGAATTAAATCCCACAATCTCTGACACTAGGTTAAATCTAGATGAGGTTAAAGGTGCAATCGGATCCAATCCTTTAAGTATGTATCACCAACTGAAGATGTCTTTACCTTGGGAAGGCTCCCAAGCAACTTTTAAGGGAAAGATGGGGTAGTTTGGATTCAGGAGACCTTCCCAGATTCAGCCCTCCTTTCTCTGGCTCCCTCTCCCTTCCGCGTCAGCGATGCACTTGGATTTGTATCCTTTGGGCATTTGGTATTGTGGAAGCAGAGTGGTGTAGGCCTTGCATGATCCCTTTCTCATTCAACAGTTTTCTCTGCGCTATTTTGTTTCTAGGCTTGTTTGATTGTCTCCTAACCACCTTATTTTAAGCGAACAAGAATAACTCCGGTGACTAGGGTCCCTTGGAGTCGTAGAATACCAAGAGATAGAACGTGATGGGTTTTTAGTCCTGGACTCCATTTTGTCTGGCCAAGCTGCCATTTTCTCAAAGCAGGCATATCCCATATCCTCCTCTCTCCTTTGTTTTGTTTTATCTTGGTATCTGTCTATCTGTCAGGAAGTTTGGTTTGTCAAAGTCTTGAGACGGAAGAAATAGGGCCAAGATTTCTAACTTGCTTCTCAGTAGTGTTTGCCCACCAGATACTTATTATGGAGAGAACGAGGCAGGGCCTAATAATTACCCCATGATGTAGACATTACTGCTGTTTGTATTAAGGTATATATAATAATCTGTGCTCTTCTATCACGTGTGAAGCTCGGATGCTGAACCAACTGTAGATAAAGAAACCCTGTATTGCTTAAAGTTGAGCTGGCATTGCATAGCAGAGGAAACTCTGCCCATCAACCACCACTCCCTACTAGTGCTAGAACTCGTCTCTGACATACCCTTTTTGAACACAACACAGAGTCTGTGAAGTTTCCTTCCACTGTATCTAGCCCACCCTCAACCCCATAGAACTTACGTACATAACAGTAAATTATTTATCTTAATGTCCATCTCCCCCTCTAGACTCTAAGCTCACTGTGGGCAGTAATAGTAACGATGATGGCATTTGCTAAGCACTTATTATGTGCCTAGCACTGTTCTAAGTGCTGGGGGAGATTCAAGGTAATCAGGTTGTCCCACATGGAGTTCACAGTCTTAATCCCCACCTCTCACCCATGTCCTGCCTCTGTCTTGTAATACTCTGCCTCTTCATATTCAACAGATGACCACTCTCCCCACCTTCCAAGCTTTATTAAAAGCTCATCTCCTTCAAGAGGCCTTCCTCTGACTAAGCCCCTATTTCCTCTTCTCCCACTCTCTTCTGCATCACCCTTGTATTGAAATTTGCATCCTTTATTCACCCCCTCTCAGTCCTACAGCATTTACGTACATAGCCATAACTTATTTATATTTGTCTACCCCTCTAGACTGTGAGCTCATTGCGGGCAGGAAATGTGTCTACCATCTCTGTTATGTTGTACTTTCCTAAGCACTTAAAACAGTGTTCTTCACACAGTACTCAATAACTACGATTGATTGGAAGAATACATTAGAGTTGGTAGATACGTTCCTTCCCTCCTTGACATTTTGATATTTGGATTGTATTGTACGAAACGGGTCTTCTTTCTGTCCTATCCTCCTTTCGTGGATACTTTCCTCCCCAGTTCAGACCTGTGTTTCTTGTACAGGAAACTAGTACACTGAGAAAGAATCAAGAGCCAGCTACATTTTGAGCTGAGCCAAACTCAAGCCAATTTCTGGACCCATCTTCCCTATTTCTAAGTAATTTCCAAACCTCAATTTCCTCCTCTGAAACAGTAATTGAACTTAGGATAAATTCACCCTGTCCCCTGGAATCACAGCTATAAACATGGTCCCATGTAGGCTCTGATACACCTAATACAAACTGATACATGCAGATTTGTGGAAAGTTGCAGACACTCAGATTGGATCCCAAAGACACTCAAGTTCCAGGCATAGAAAAAGTATACATAGAGAAGCAGCAGGCCTAGTGGAAACAGCAGGGGCCTGGGAGCTAGAGGACCTGGGTTATAAACCTGGTTTGGTGCCTTATCTGCTTTATGACCTTGGGCAAGCCATTTAACTTCTCTGTGCCTCAGTTACCTCATCTGAAAATTGGGGATTAAGACTGTAAGCCCCAAGGGAGACATGGACTATATTCAATCTGATTAGCTTGTATCTACTCCAATGCTTAGAGTACCATAAATACCACTAAAACAAAGGGGCTGATGCAGTAGTCCAGGTGGGCTGGCACAAATGCTTGGGTCAGCATGGTAGAAGTTTGGATGGAGAGGAAAGGGTGGATTTTAGAGATGTTGTGAAGATAGAACGCATCATTTTATTTAAGAGAATCAAGGAGGATGGAACTGTGGAATTAAGGGAACCAAGTGAAACCAGGAGTCAGAGGTCAAGTTTTGCAGGTGGGAGGTAGAAACGGAAGTGGAGCAACTGACTCACCTATTTTAACTATCATATGCAGATGTTGCTCATGTTTTGGAGCATTCCTAACCAGCAAGAGGAAGGAGAAAGGAGTTAATCTCATCTTGGTATCTAAAACTCACAACCTCCTCCTTCTAGTTTCTATTTTTCTTCACATGGAAATGGGGAGACTTACTAGAACCCAAGGAAAAATCACATCAGATGGCACCAAACTGATCAAGTCTCAAGTCTGTCTATCATTCTAGCACCTGTCCCTCTCAAAGCATTTGCTGGGCTGGTATTTCACTTTCTTTAGGATTCAAAATATGACTTCTGTACATTTCCTCCCTCCTTCCCTCTGCTCCCCATGGCACATACAAACAAATATACCACTGCCACCCATCACCCTGAACCTTACCTTACCTTCACATACCAGAACACCAGTGATTATTGCCTCTTAGGGAGGCCACAGTTACAAACTGCAATGAACCAACCTCTCAGAAGCAAATACATTCCACCACTACATTCCCACTGCACTGCTCTTACCTGACAACCCTCCCATTGTTTTTTCCATTTTGCTATTATTACTTCCATCACCCCAACCCAACTCCTTACCTTAGCCCTTCCCTAGTCTCTTTGTAGTCTTTATACAAAACCCCATTTCTGCTGTTACTCAGAAATCACTGGGCTGAGTTAAAAGCCTTTGAATAACTAAAATCACAGACCTAAAAACATCACACACAAATACTCCTTTCTTCAGGCCTGTCTGAACCATTTGTACACTTCAGCCACTGAGGGGAAAATGTCTCATTTGATGATACTGAATTTGTACTGCTGAAATGTAGAAATTAACAAACAATTAAGATATGCACATTTGCTGTATAAAGAGTTAAAGATGCATATTTCAGTTCCATTCTTGAAAACATTTTAAAGACATGCTATTTTCAAAATGTTTTTGCTTTCCATAAAGAGAGAAGCTGAGTATTATCTTGGACTATGATCTAGAAATAGGAGTTTCTCTTCTCTTGTGAGTCTTACATTGCAGCATCAAAGCCTAGCAACGTCTAAACGCAGGTGTAGTTCGGCACAACTGTTAAGATGAAAATCACCCTGATTCAATTTGTTTCCATATAAGAATTTGCTGTGTTTGAGGAGGCAAAGATTAAGGGGGCGTGGGGTGGGAGGAGGGTGTGATTCTTAACAAAGAAATCTAAAACCCAAACAGATCTAGCCAAAAAGCACCCCGCCACCCCCAAATCCACAAATAGTATGCTAAATTTCAGCCTCCTCCATTAAGACATGAGATCTCTACAAATAGAAAATATCCCCACTTGTCCTTAAGGAGTGCTAGTAGGACTATGGGTTTGCTAAGAAAAATCTCAAAATCAAAGGCATCTACCTCAATCTCCTGGGAATGTACTCCAAATCTGTACTCTGCCCTGGCAATGTGTGAAAATCACTTGCATAACTGCATTGTTCAAAGATACCATCAGGTCTCCTGGGACAGAAGCACCGTGCCAGCTTTAGTATTCTTAACTCATAAAAAGCTCCATTCTATGAAACTGTTGAACTAAGCCAAACAGCTATTTTACTCAAAAAATGAAATCTTACTTCTCACTGACTTTTAGTTGCAGATAATTAAACAAATTCTCATATGTTTTCTTCAAGTTCAAAGATGATGCTACCAATGGTGAGATAATCAGAGTATGCAACTATGGCAGAGACCAGTGAAACAAATGGTATTTGGTACCGGCCCAGAGCAGAATAAGAATAATAATAATAACAATAACAAAAATAATTATGGTACTTAAGCACTTATGTGCTAATCAATCACATTTGAGCACTTACTCTGTGCAGAGCACTGTACTAAGTGCTTAGGAGAGTAGAGGGGGAGGCTGAATTAATACAAAGTAAAATATTTCAGATATGTACATAAGTGCTATGGGGCTAAAGGGGTGGTGAAAAAAGGGAGCAAATCCAAGTGTAAGGGGGACACAGAAGGGAGTGGGAGAAAAGGAAATGAGGGCTTAGTCGAGGAAAGCCTCTTGGAGGAAATGTGCCTTCAATAAGGCTTTGAAGGTGTGGAGAGTAATTGTCTGTCAGATATGAAGAGAGAGAATACTCCAGAGGCAGGATGTGGGTGAAAGCCCATGGTGTGATAAATGAGATCGAGGTACAGTGAATAGCTTGGCATTAGAGGAGCGGAGTGTGAGGGTTGGTTGTAGTAGGAGAGCAGAGAGGTGAGGTAGGAGGGGGCCCGTGATAGCACTAAGCACTGTTCCAAGTGGTTGGGTGGTTTCAAGCTAAGCAGGTTGGACACAATCCCTGTCCCTCCCGGGACTAAAGAAGAAGAAAAACATTTAATCCCCATTTTACAGATGTGGAAACTGAGGCACTGAGAAGTTAAGTGACTCTGAGGCCTATTGTTTTTAATAATAATAATAATAATGGTATTTGTTAAGCACTTAATATGTGCAAAGCACTGTTCTAAGCGCTGGGGGAGGGATACAAGGTGATCAGGTTGTCCCATGTGGGGCTCACAGTATTAATCCCCATTTTACAGATGAGGGAACTGAGGCACAGAGAAGTTAAGTGACTTGCCCAAAGTCACACAGCTGACAAGTGGCGGAGCCGGTTTTAGAACCCATGACCTCTGACTCCCAAACCCGGGCTCTTTCCACTGAGCCATGTTGCTTCTCTAACACTTCTCTTACACTAGTAAAATCCCCATTTTACAGATGAGGGAACTGAGGCACAGAGTAGTTGTGACTTGCCCAAAGTCACACAGCTGACAAGCGACGGAGCCAGTTTTAGAACCCACGACCTCTGACTCCCAAGCCTGGGCTCTTTCCGCTGAGCCACACTGCTTCTCTAGCACTTCTCTTACACTAGTAAAAACATGTCGGCTCTATTGCTTGGTCCTCTTGTGGCTAGCGGCATGTGGAGTGAAGTGACGAGCTGCAGTACGTGGCCAAAGAACTAAGTGTCTGTGTGCTCACTATATACCAATAATAATAGTAATAATAATTAGAGTATTTGTTAAGTGCTTACTATGTGCACCAGGCACTGTACTAAGCGCTGGGGTGGATACAAACAAATCGGGTTGGACACCATCCCTATCCAACATGGTGCTCAAAGTTTTAATCCTCATTTTACAGATGAGCTAACTGAGGCCCAGAGAAGTGAAGCAACTTGCCTGAGGTCACACAGCAGACAAGTGGCAGAGCCGGGATTAGAACCCACGACTTTCTCCGCCACTGTGTGGCACTCACTCCCAGCATAAAAACCACTGGGGCTTTTGCAGTTCATACAGTGTAGTGCTGCTTGCAGAGTTGGAAGTTGGAATGTTATGAGTTTATGGAAATGATGAACTGTGGAAATCAGTTTTCAAACGCAGAAATTTTCTTTCACCAGTTTTCAAAAATGATCTGTTTCAAGTATTCCAGCCACAGCAGTAAATCTGCACGAATAATGGCAGAATAATTTCTTGAATATTCAGGCTTTGAGGTACAGTGGGGGAAATTTTGACTTTGAAATCCAATAACTTTCCTAAACTATTGATGACATGTGTGATTCTATTTGCAAATGATCAGGCTTACCGTTTCTAATTCCTTGTGAGCATCGAGTGCGGTGCATTCTCTCTCTGATCTCTCTTCCACTTTTTTGAGGATATTCTGAAAATAAGAACAGTTTAACTGAGCTCCAGTTAAGGATTAGAATCACACACACCATTAAACACTCAGTAGTTTTCCACTCAAAGATGGACTGAGAGCAGAAAATGCTCTTCCTGGATAAAACTGAATCTCAACCCTGATTGGAAGGGGTAAAACCCTAGAAAGAGTCAGTTAAAATGTCCAAACTGGTGATGCTTACAAAAACAGCTCTGAACTTTGAAGCACGATAAGTGTCTCTCCTGAGATAGGTATAAAATTATTTTAGGGCAGAAAATGTTCAAGCACTGTATTCTGTGGAGTAATCTTGGCAGTGAATTTTTCCCTTGAATTTGCTTAGTTTTTAAATGCCATTTACTTGTCCAATCAATATCATTTGTTCAGTGTCTACTGTGTGCAGAGCACTAAGTACCTGGAAGAGTACAACAGAATTAGTAGACACGATCCTGCCATAAAGTAGCTTACGATATAGCGGGGGAGATAAAACACTTATATTACAATGAATTTTAAACTTTTCAACACTTCTCTTCCAAGAATCTCTAACCCACATTTTCTATATTACCTCTTTTGAATTCCACCTCTCAGCGTCCAGACGTCTAATCACACATCACTCCCGTAACTGTCCACCAGATCAGTTCCTTACTAATCTTGACTACTTCATCCTACTTCCACTTCCTTCCCCCAGTTCAACAAATTGCCTTTTCGTAACCAGAATTTGAATTGGCTTAAAAGGGGAATTACTTTATCCCTAAATTTATTAGAGTGGAGAATAACAAATCTCAGAATCCTTGGGTGGAGGAAGTGGAGAGAGAGGAAAGAAGAAAGGGAAGTGGAGTAGGTACCTGCACAAGTAACTTTAGGCGGGTGATCCTTTGAAACGGTAAAATCAGAAAGGAGGAGAAGGATAAGCCTTTACATTTGGGATCCAATTCCAACTGAGAGATCACCTCCCGGAAAGCTGCCTTCTCCTGGCTGGAAATAAAGACAGATGGAGAGCACATTTCTCTGTATTGAAGACCAGGCGTGTAACAGATATGAACGTTAAGTGCTTCCTTTCATGTAACTTCCACCCCCCATTGAGAGCATATGGCTAGCCCTCAAACTTCCACTCATTGAAAACTCCTGAATACATTTCTGTTTATATTTAGGTCTAATTCTGTGGGGAGGGAACAAAAAAACTTATAATGCACAAGTTAAATCAGTGTAGTGGATTCACGAGCGTATCGCATATGGATTTAGCAACATATGCTGTAAGTGTGGGTGTGTCCAAGTATGAGTCAGAAGCATAATTATACCTCTTTACACAGGAGGATCATTGTAGCCTGGTAAAAATCCATGTAGTCACAGAAACAGGGCAGTGTCATAGAGAAAATGACTAAGATAGTCTAAGTTATTTCTAATGGGGTAAAATCTAATCCAAAAGGCACGGCCCTGAAGTATAGCCAGGGACCTACTAGACATTGGCAAGACATAGGGGTGGAGTGGGATGCTGGAATGAATAGAATTACCACAGTCAATCTGAGTTTCACAAGAGTATTATAGAAAAACATCCACTTGGCTGCCTTTGATGAAGACTTCCAAGACGATGCTCAAATGCCTGAAAGGCTTTTTTTAGTTGGCTTCCGAAGAGTCTCTATCTGGAAATTAAGGCAATATTGATGTGCTCGGGTGGGGGCTGAATGAGGAAGTTTGATTTTTAAATGCCTGTAATGCATATGAACATATTTCTGATATTTAAGGGGCATGAAACCTTAGAGATGAACAGGTGAGGTAGTCTAACATTTACCTTAGTGTTTGAAACACCAAATTATTAGAATAATGTCTGAGAAATGGGAGAGATTAATGGTAAATTCTAGCGTGGGGCTGAAAGGTATCCAAAATTCCTTTCCTCACCCACTCTTATTTTCTATGCAGAATCTCTGGCCTCAAACCCACTCAATGTCTCTCATAGGGTTCTGCATTGTTGATGTATAATCCAGTCATAGTACCCAGCAAATCAATATACAAGCTTTTTGTTGGAGTCAAAACAAGATTGTCATACTTACTTTTCTGAGATACAAGAGGCTCTAAACCCTCTGGAACTATTAAATTCTTTGAAATGCATTAGGCTTGGATATAACAACTAGGAAATCCTATTGCTATGGTAATAATGGGGAACTGGAATGTAGAGTCAAAGGAGAGATATATTCATAAGGACTTCCCTTGACCCAGAAAAATAAAAAAAAATAGATTGGGGCATTTCTTAACTAAGGACCAGTTAAATTATTTCAAGTGGGGCTCAACATTACAACTCTTTCGGGGGCCTAAAGATTTTTTTTAAAAAACTAATTTATTCACTGAACTCACAGAAGTTGTTTATATGTCCGCTCCTGGTAAGTCTGGTTAGAGACATAGGTTATGTAGACAGAGAAGTGATTGGCTGCATGCTGGTAGACAATGTCACACACATCTGAGATCACGATGTTCTCTTCCATCCGATGCTCAAGTTCCAACAGGAATCTAGATGATCAACCCGGAAGTCAAATGAAAGAAGAACGGTTATCAATACAGACTATTGAAAAAGCCAATGCAATTTGCTTTTCACTCTTTGCTGTTATCATTAGAAACAGTCACAGGATAAAGTATGAAGATGTGTTAATATATATTGTCACACTGCCTTGAACGTGGAATAGGAAAACAATATTAGCCACCTTGTTTCCATATTAAAATTATATCATCATCATCAATCGTATTTATTGAGCACTTACTATGTGCAGAGCACTGTACTAAGCGCTTGGGAAGTACAAATTGGCAACATATAGAGACAGTCCCTACCCAACAGTGGGCTTACAGTCTAAAAGGGGGAGACAGAGAACAAAACCAAACATACTAACAAAATAAAATAAATAGACTGTGTACAAGTAAAATAGAGTAATAAATACGTACAAACATATATACGTATATACAGGTGCTGTGGGGAAGGGAAGGAGGTAAGGCGGAGGGGATGGAGAGGGGGAGGAGGGGGAGAGGAAGGAGGGGGCTCAGTCTGGGAAGGCCTACTGGAGGAGGTGAGCTCTCAGTAGGGCTTTGAAGGGAGGAAGAGAGCTAGCTTGGCGGATGGGCAGAGGGAGGGCATTCCAGGCCGGGGGGATGACGTGGGCCATCGGTCGACAGTGGGACAGGCGAGAACGAGGCACAGTGAGGAGGTTAGTGGCAGAGGAGCGGAGGTGCGGGCTGGGCTGGAGAAGAAGAGAAGGGAGGTGAGGTAGGAGGGGGCAAGGGGGTGGACAGCCTTGAAGCCAAGGGTGAGGAGTTTCTGCCTGATGCGTAGGAACAGCTTTCATTTTAGGGAAAAAGGTGTTGTGAAATTGGTCCCTTTTCTCTTTTAAAACAAAAAAAAAAAACCCAAAAAAATGAACAAACAAAAAAACAAGCAATGGTTGAGTTAGATCAATGACTTTTTTTTACTATCAGGTTTACTTTGAGTGGTAGAGGAGGGAGGGAAGAAAATATCTTCCCTTTCATTCCTCCTGCCAGAGAGAAGAAGCCCTATTCCCCATGTGAGCAGAAGAACTATGGACAAGAAACAAGAACAGAAATCCTGACTCCCAGTGAGAATTGGGAATCCTCACTTTATGGGCATGTGCGGAGGAGCATAGAGAATCATGGGAATGTGAAGATGTGCCAAGTGAGCAAGCATTTCCTTCTCTCTTCCAGAAAAGTGCTCAACACCATAAAGGAAGGTGGGTAGGGGGGAAAAAAAAGACAAGATGAGGGGCAGAAGGCAGAAAGACAGATTATGCAGAGAATTGAAGCATAAAGGAGAGTATCAAAAAGTTATAGAGGCATAAGGAAAAAGGAACATTGAATAGTTGAGAAAAGCTAATGAGAAGACATTGGGATGGGAAGAGAGGGACACAGCCCAAGGGCAAATAAATACACAGGAAAAGAGAGTTAAGGGTCTCACACAAACCAACAAAAAAGTTAAGGGTCTTAGGGGGAACAGGAGGATTTTGGCAGAGGAAGAATTACAGAAAGAAAGGAAAGAAAAGGGGGTGGGGCAAGGAGAACGAATGAAGAGTAGGGATTTCTGTTAGTAGTCATAAACCTGATAGAAAAAGCCTGAAACTATGTTAAAATAGCACCTTGAAGTCCTGTACTATGGAGAAAGGCAATGGGAGCACGTCACATAGCCCATGAAATAAATTTGAGAATTTAAGTCTGCTAAAGTATTACCCAAGGTTGAATGCATGTTTAAACATGTCTACTTTACTGGCGTGAAATGAGAGCAACATGTGGAAGCAGCTCTTCCACATCGAGTAGCTCACTTGTCTGTAACACAAAGCTCTGTGGACATGACAAGAACGAAGTTGGAAGCAGGGAATCTTAAAAGGGGCAGACTGTGGGATGAGATCATTTCCCCTCATCTCTGTTAATTTGATCCTCACCTGATCTTTTATTTTTCAGAGTGATAGTCAAGAGGACTGGCCTTTTGAAAGTCAGTTTATCTAACTTTATTTAGGTAGTAATATGGGCGTAAAGTGAAGGATGAAATCAGAACAGCTCTAGGCTTCACTAAAAAGGTACTATGAAATTATAAAATCCCCTAGGCAAAAATTTAACAGCTTAAACTTACCGTTCGCTGACTGCCATGACATCCAGGACATTAGAGAAGAGGATGTGAGATTCAGAGGGGTGTAAAATCTTCTTCAGTCGCTCATTTTCCATGAAGTGAGACACAAGCAGGCTTAGGCTTTTGTAGTAAGAGGCTTCTGAAGTGACTAGTTCAAACATAGCCTAAAAAAAATTTTAAAAAAAGGAAATCCAAAATGTGAAGATGTGCCAAGTGAGCAGGCATTCCCATGATTAATCCCCATCTTCCGCCACCCTAAAACATGTAATTCAGTTTATTCTACTTATTTTTTTTTTTTGCTTACTTTTGTTATCAGTTATATCTATATTTCTTTAATAGTTCCCATCGTATGTATAAACCTGGGCCTGTTTCTCCCACTGTAAGCTTTACAATCTCCATTTTACAGAAGTGGTAACTGAGGCACAGAGAACTTAAGCAACTCCACCATTTTCTGGTGTGTGACCTTGGGCAAGTCACTTAAACCTCTCTTTGCCTCAGGTACCTCCTCTGTAAAATGGGGACTAAGACTGGGAGCTCCATGGGGGATACATCTTGTGTCCAATCTGGTTAGCTCATATTTACCCCACAATAGTACAGTTCCTGACACATACGAAGTGTTTAAAAAGTTGAAAAAAGTTCAAAGGGCAGGAATTGTGTCTTCTACTTTTATTGTGAGCTCCCAAGTGCCCAACAAAGTTTTCTGTAAACAATAGATGCTCACTCAATATTGGTAATAAGAACTCATACCTCATCCTGAAAAATCTTTCAGAATTTCTTTAAATATATCCATTGCCTGGATTTCTGAGCATAGATGCACAAAGAAAAAAAATAATGGAATTTATTGAGCAATTACTATGTGCAGAGTAACAGTACAACTGAGTTGGTAGACATGTTCCCTGCCCACAGTGAGCAAGAAAACCGTATTAAGCTTCCTGAACCGCCACTTTTTTCTGCTTAAGAATGCTGTGAAAACTTAGTTACCAAACTTGTCCAGGGGTAGTGGATGGATATGTCCAGTTGTGGGGGAAAATAATCCCTGTTCCAGATGTTTACTGGTGGAAACTTGCAGAATTATTTTCAATTTAACTAGAGAGAGGTTTGCAACAGCAGGTTTGTTTGGCTACAGTCTATTTGGGGAGAAAGAGCAGAATAGAAGTTGGGGATCTTGTTTTGTGGCCCTGGGCTATGGATCCTTACTGGCTTGCTGGCTCTCCACTTGCTCTCAGGATTGCTAGATCCTTATTTTTCTTCCAGTTCCCCTTTCCTCTTCAAAGAAAGAAATGTTGCAAAACACCCAGACACATTTCTTTCATTTTTTTCAATCTTGCAAGTACTATGTCCTAAGTTCTTTGTGGAGTCAAAGATCACAGTAGTGTTGTTAAAAACTAGTTCAAATTAAGGCCACAGACCAAGAGCAGGATTTAAACTAGAGAAGTTAGCTAATCTTTTATTTAAGAATTTGGATAACTTCATACAAGGTTTTTTGTCTTTGGGGCTTTACATTTTTTTGGCCCTCTGATTTCATTTCCCTCTCATTCTGCCTCTTTCCTTTCTCTCTGCCTTCCCTAGCTCTGTCCACCTGCCAAGACACTATACCAAGAAAAAGTCTCAGAGAAAGTAATCAAATCAACAGTATTTATTGAACCCTTACTGTGTGCACAGCACTGTACTAACTGTTTGGCAGAGTACAATATAGCAGAGTTGGTAGACACGTTCCTTCTCCACAAGGAGTTTAAAATAATAATAGTTATGAGATTATGGTATAGAGCTTAATAATAATAATAACAATTATGGTATTTATTAAGTGTTTACTATGTGCCAGACACTATACTAAGCTGTGGGGTGAATACAAATCAGGTTGGACATAGTCCCTGTCCAATGTAGGGCTCAGTCTCGTTCCCCATTTTACAGATGAGGTAACTGAAGCACTGAGAAGTTAAGTGACTTGCCCAAGGCCTCACAGCAGATAAGTGGTGGAGGCAGGAGGATCAGAACACATGACCTATTGACTCCCAGGCACAAGCTCTATCCACTATACCATCTTGCTTCTAGTCCAGAGGGGAAGGGAAAGAATAAAAAATAAAAAGCTCAAAAGTTACACCCTCCTCCCAAATCAAATTAGCAGCTTTACAACAGGGCACAAAAGGAGGGCAAAAAATAGTTGACTTGAAGAAGATACAGTTTCCCAATAAGAGAGGAGTAATGATATTGTGTTTTGGAGTTAAGCTCTGGGGTGGGCTTAATAGTTTATGGTTCCAATTAAGTTACCCTGTCTGCCCAGTGGCACATTTGCAAATGTGTTGGGCAACGAGAGCAGATTTGGGTCAAAAATGGATAGTTCCAAGGAAAAAAAAAAAGTTTATTAAAAAAATGTGCATCTGCCTAGAGCAAATCCAGACAGTGAATAGTATTTACGTAGCCTCTGTTGTGAGAGTAGTATGTTCACTGGTAAGTGATGAATCGAATTAGGAACCAGTTCCCAATAAAAAGAGAACTCCCAATTAGTCACTACTGACACAGATCACGTGATAAAAATCATGGTGTCAGATGAGCCTCTAATAATTGAGACAAAGAGTATACAGGACCAAAAGTTATTCTGACAAATTAATTCATTTGTTCAATTGTATTTATTGAGCACTTACTGTGTGCAGAGCACTGTACAAAGTGATTGGAAAGTACAAATCAGCAACATATAGAGACAGTCCCTACCCAAGAACAGGCTCACAGTCTATAATTACTGAGGCTCAGATTTTTAAAATCAACATCTCTGGGCTTGTTTTTTATAATTGCAGTTTACTCCAATACACTAGTTAATTGGGCATTTTAGGAAGGTCATTACACTTTGCTACCTACATTATGCATACCCTACCACCCACCTTAATCTGCTCCTCCTCCCCCCGCCCCACCTCACCACTACCACCACAAAATATGTAACTGTGGGTTTCTCTATTTTCCACCTGCATCCACTCCCTTGGAGAACTCATTCACTCACGTGACCTCAACTACCACCTCTTTGTGGATGATCCCCAAATCTACATCTCCAGCCCTGATCTCTCTCCCTCTCTTACAGTCTCATATTTCCTTCTGCCTTCAAAACCATCTCTACTTGGATGTCCTCCTGTCACCTCAAACTTGACATGTCTAAAACAGGACTACTTATCTTCCCACCCAAAGCCTGTCCTTCTCCTGACTTTCCCATCTCTGTAGACGGCATCACCATCCTTTATCTCACAAGCCTGTAACCTTGGCATTATCCTTGACTCCTCTCTCTCATTCAACCCACAAAGCCTGTCCTCCTCCTGACTTTCCCATCCCTGTAGACGGCATCACCATCCTTCGTCTCACAAGCCTGTAACCTTGGTATTATCCTTGACTTCTCTCTCTTATTCAACCTACATAGTCAATCCATCCCTAATCAATCACTAAATCCTGTCAGTTCGACCTTCACAACACTGCTAAGTTCCACCCTTTTCTCTCCATCCAAACTGTTAGCATATTAACCCAATCACTTATCCTATCCCACCTTGATAATGGTAATAATAATAAGGATAATGCCAAGGTCATGGGCTTGTGAGACAGCATAGTGTGGTCAGCAGTGATGGGAAAGACACGGGGAGGACACGGTTTGAGTGGGGACATGGAGAAGGTCTGTTTTGGACATATCAATAAGTTTCCTGTTGTTAAATTTTAATATGTTAATATATATTTCAGAGTATTGTTAAATCAAATTGGAATCTCTAAAAGGACTTTAAAACTAGGAAAATCTTCTGATACCAAACCAGGGCAAAAATAATGAAAAACACCAAACAGATCTGTCTGTCCAATCTTCCTCCCCCTGCACCCAAAGCCAAATATACCTTTTCTGTTTTGCTCACTAATTCTCCCTTTCAGCATGCTCTTGATAGCACTCAGTCAGCATCTCCTCAAACCCTCTTCTCCTACATAACTAATTTTAATTGTATTTATGCAGCCATTGCACTAGAAAAATTTTAAATCAGTCAATGATATTTATTGAGCTCTTACTGTGTGCAGAGCACTGTACTAAGCACTTGGGAGAGTACAGTATCATAGAGTTGGTGGACACATTCCTTGCCCACAATGAGCTCACAGTCTAGAGGGGGAGACAGACATTAATATAAATGTAAAAGATACGCACATAAGTGCTATGGGGCTAAGGAGGGGTCAATAAAGGGAGCAAGTCCAAGTGCAAGGTGATACAGGAGGGAGTGGGATAAGAGGAAATGGGGGCTTGTTCTTGCTTTATGAACAGCTCCATCACAGAGCAAAGAGATCAGAGTTCAAATTTTGAAGAAGCCATGGTTATTCTGCATTATGCAGCATATGTGTACAGGTTTGGTTAATAAAAAAACAACTCAAATTTACAAACATCTGATCAGGACCAAATATAAGACTTTCACAAGTACACTGGCCCTAGTGTTGAGAATTGAGACTTCAACTAGAATAAAATTGTCCCACTTCTTTGCATAATTTTTGTAATATTGAAAGAAGGGATGGAACTATTAGTAATTTGGAAATAATCCTTGCAATAAGGGGATGAGGAGCAGCGTGGCCTAGATTAAAGAGCATGGGCGGGAGAGTCAGAGGACCTGGGTTCTAATTCTAGCTCCATCACTTGTCTGCTGTGTGATGTTGTACAAGTCACTTAGCTTCAGTCTCCTCATCAGTAAATTGAATCCTACTCAGATATAAGCCCATGGGAAAAAGGCCTGACTCCAACCTTATTATCTCATACCTACCCCAGGGCTTAGTACAGTGCTTGGCACAAAATGCTTAAATATCATAAAAATCTCCCTTGCTCCTCTCCATTCCCTCCCTTCTCCTGCTCCTCCTTTAACTCTCCCACCTTTCCCAGCAGTATCTCAAGAGATCTCCCACCTCCTCTCAGAATCTACCCCCTTCACCTTCCCCTTCCAACCTCATCCCTTTGTACCTTACCAAAACACTTGCCCCCTCCCTGACCACCATCTTCATCCAGCGCTTAGAACAGTGCTTTGCACATAGTAAGTGCTTAGTAAATGCCATCATTATTATTATTATCTGTTTTCTTTTCAATGACTTCTTTCCCACTGCTTTCAAACATGTTCATATCTCCCATTGTCCAAAAAAACCTTCCTTTGACCCCTAGCTCCTTCCAGTTATCACCCCATTTGTCTCCTATTATTCTTCTCCAAATCCTTTGATCAATTTGTCCACACCCACTACCTCTACTTCCTCTCCTCCAATTCTTTCCTCAATGCCCTCCAATCTGGCTTCTGCATCCTTCACTCCACGGAAGCTGCCCTCTCAAAGGTGACCAATGATCTCTTTCTTGCCAAATCCCCCAGCCTCAACTCCATCCTAATCCTCCTCGATGTCTCTGCTGCCTTTGACATTCCTTTTCCTGGAAACATCATCGAACCTTGGCTTCACTGACACTTGTTCTCTCCTTGTTCTCCTGCTATCACTCTGGTCACTCAGTCTCCAGTTCCCCTTGCTGGCTCCTCCTCCTCCTCCTCCCACCCCAACTAACTGTGGGTGTCCCTCAAAGTTTGGGTCCACTTCTATTCTCCATCTACACCCATGCACTTGGAGAATTCATTTACTCCCATGGCTTCAACTATCATCTCTATATGGAAGATTTCCAAATCTACATCTCCAGCCCTGTTCTCTTTCTTTGCTGTCTTGCATTTCCTCCTAACTTCAGTACATCACTACTTGAATGTCCCAGTGACACCTCTGATTTATCTCAAGTTTAACATGTCCAAGACAGAACTCTTCATCTGACTTTCCATCTGAAACCTGTCCTACCCCTGACTTTCCCAGCACTATAGATCGCACCGCAATCCTCCGTCTCAGAAGCCCGTAACTTTGGCATTATCTTCAACTCATCTTTCTCATTCAACCCACATTCTTCGATCTGTCATCAAATCCTGTTGGCTCAACCTTACCGACATTGCTAAAACTCTCCATCTAAACTGCTACCATGTTACTCCAAGCACTTCTCCTATCCTGCCTTGACTACTGACTGAATCAGCTTCCTTGCTGACTTTCCTGCCTTCCTGTCTCTCCCCACTCCAGTCCATTTTTCTCATAAAGTGTTCAGTCCGTGTCTCCCCATTCCTCAAGAATCTCCAGTGATTGCCTATCCACCTCTGCATCAAACACAGACTCCTTACCATTGGCTTCTAAGCACTCTATCACTTTGACCCTTCCTGTCCTACTTTGATTTCCTACAACCCAGCCCGCATACTTCACTCCTCTAATGCCAACTTACTTGCTCTACCTCAATCTTGTCTATCTTGCTGCTGACCCCATGCTCACATCCTGCCTCTGGCCTGGAACTCCCTCTCACTTCATATCCAACAGATCACCACTCTCCCCACTTCCAAAGCCAGACCTCCTTCAAAAGAACTTTCCCAACTAAACCCCCTTTTCCCCTACTCCCTCTCCCTTCTGCATCACCCTTGCACGTGGATTTGAATTCCTATTCAACCCAGCCCCAGCCCCACTGCACTTATGTACTTATCCATAATTTATTTTAAAGTCTGTTTCTTTTGCTAAACTGCAAACTCTTTAGGAGCAAGGAGTGTGTCTACCAACTTTGTTGTATTGTACTCTCCCAAGCATTTAGTACATGCTCTGCACTCAATAGATACGATTTTTTTTTAAAAGAGGGGAGAAGGAAGAGGAAGGTAAGAGAAGCAGCATGGCTCAATGGAAAGAGCACAGGCTTGGGAGCCAGAGGTCATGGGTTCTAATTCCGGCTCTGTCACTTGTCAGCTGTGTGACTTTGGGCAAGTCACTTAACTTCTCTGTGCCTCAGTTCTCTCATCTGTAAAATAGGGATTAAGACTGTGAGCCGCACGTGGGACAACCTGATCACCTTGTATCCCCCCCAACGCTTAGAATAGTGCTTCACACATAGTAAGCACTTAAATGCCTTCATATTATTGAGTGCTCTTGAGATTGTGTCTTATTTCTATTTCATTTTCAAACGTTGCATACACTAGGCATTCAATGAATCAGTTGCCCACACCCATGCTATTTGTCTTTGTTCTCACCCTTCTGATCCTTTCTGCTCCTCTACTGGCCCACAGAAGTCTTAACTTCCCTCACCTGGTTTGTTGTGTTTTCTCCCGTCTGTGTCACCTCCTCCCCAAGGGCATGGCCATTATGTGGTAAAAAAAATAATCTTATGTTTGCCTCAAAAAACCAGGGTGGGGTAATTATGTAGCTTAGGTAATTATGAGTGGATATGAAATTTCCCTTCACTTGAGAAACTGTTCAAATTGACATTTTTCTTGAGTTTTCTGAATCACTTCTATCTTAAGGCAATTTTTATTGAGACAAAAAAAAAACCCTCGTAAAATAGACTGAGGTCAGCAAGTTATCAAGAACTCCATGTATGAAATTTGTTTTCTTTGTTCTATTTGTCCAGCGCTTAGAACAGTGCTTTGCACATAGTAAGCGCTTAACAAATGCCATTATTATTATTATTATTTGTCAAGCATTAATTGATCATTGCTTGATTTTCTAGGGTATTTCCATGCCTAAGAGCTGTCCTCCAAGCCCCCCTAACCACCAGTTACTTATTAAAAGTATGGAGGTTGTATTCTCCAAACATTCATTTGCATTGACCCAAATTAGCCCTCTATTTATAAACTATAGCGCAGTCCCTTAACAATTCTGTTACTTACTAGATTTGATTTTTGCAATGATATCATTTTTGAGTTCCTCCATATATTTTTCCACTTCCTGTAAAATATCATTTTAATTTGATTTTGTGGGCTGTCAGATCTAGATTCATGGCAAGAGAATCAGGGGGCTTTGGGGCTTTCCCTGAAAATATAAGCAGGCCCCAGGAGAACTTGGATAGACTTATAATGCATTAGATACATGTGAATTCGTTCATTCAATTGTATTTGAGTGCTTACTCTGTGCAGAGCACTGGACTAAGCACTTGGGATGTACAAGTTGGCAACATATAGAGACGGTCCCTACCCAACAGCGGGCTCACAGTTTAGAAGGGGAAGACAGACAACAAAACATATTAACAAAATAAAATAAATAGAATAGTGAATATGTACAAGTAAAATAAATAGAACAATAAATCTGTACAAACATATACACAGGTGCTTTGGGGAGGGGAAGGATGTAGAGTTGGGGGAATGGGGTTCAGTCTGGGAAGGCCTCCTGGAGGAGGTGAGCTCTCAGTAGGACCTAATGCTGCACTGGCCTGAATCCAACTCTGGAATACTAATAGTAATAGTATTTGTCAAGCACTTACTATGTGCCAGGCACTGTACTAAGCACTCGGGTAGATACAAGCTCATCAGGTTGGACACAGTCTCTGTCCCACATGGGACTCACAGTCTTAATCCCTATTATACAGAGGAGGAAACTGAAGCACAGAGAAGAGAAGTGACATGCCCAAGGTCATGCAGAGGACAAGCGGTGGAGCTGGGATTAGAACCCAGGTCCTTCCCGTGCTCTATCCACTAGGTCACAACGCTTCTCTAAAAGAAAGTGTCACAGAACAGGTGTTCTGTGGGAGGTAGGGCTGTGGGAGTGGAGATGGGGCTGCCCTGACCGTATGATTCCTTCATTCATTAATAGCATTTATTATTAATTAATTAAATTAATTTATTTAGTATTAAATAATTACATTAGTATTAATTTAATTATCTATTAATTTAGTATTTATTGGGCACTTACTGTGTGCAGAGCACTGTACTAAGCACTTGGGAAGTACAAATCGGCAACATATAGGGATGGTCCCTCCCCAACTAGGGGCTTACAGTCTAGAAGGGGGAGACAGACAACAAAACAAGTAGACAGGTGTCAATACCATCAGAATAAATAGAATTATAGCTATATACACATCATTAATAGAGTAATAAATATGTACAAATATACACGAGGGCTGTGGGGAGGGGAAGAGGGTAGGGTAGAGGGAGGGAGGGGGAGATGAGGAGGGGAGGAGGAGAGCCTGGGGTGGGACTCATCCACATAACCCCAACCCTAACCCCTGCTGTCCAACAGACAGCACCCACAGCCCCATTGCTCCCATTTTACCCACTCAATCCCGGGGCTAAAGCCCTGCCTCTCCTTCAGTGACTGGGTGACCAACTCAACCCCTACCGAAAGCCTGTCTTCTCATCATTATGGCCATCAATCAATCGTATTTATTGAGCGCTTACTGTGTGCAGAGCACTGTACTAAGCGCTTGGGAAGTACAAGTTGGCAACATATAGAGACGGTCCCTACCCAACAGTGGGCTCACAGTCTAGAAGGGGGAGATAGAGAACAAAACAAAACATATTAACAAAATAAAATAGAATATGTACAAGTAAATATGTACAAACATATATACATATATACAGGTGCTGTGTGGCGGGGAAGGAGGTAAGGTGGAGGGGATGGAGACGGGGAGGAGGGGGAGAGGAAGGAGGAGACTCAGTCTGGGAAGGCCTCACTGCCTCCCCGTCTCCCTACCAGAAGTCAGCTCTCCCTTCAGGTGGCAGAGCCAGTCCGTACTACTTCTTACTGCTTCATAAGTAAAATGTGAAAGTAAAATGTATTAACTGGAATACTGTCTCCCTCCAACTAAGTCTCCCTTCAGCGTGGCTCAGTGGAAAGAGCCCGGGCTTTGGAGTCAGAGGTCATGGGTTCAAATCCCAGCCCCGCCAATTGTCAGCTGGGTGACTTTGGGCAAGTCACTTCACTTCTCTGGGCCTCAGTTACCTCATCTGCAAAATGGGGATTAAGACTGTGAGCCCCCCGTGGGACAACCTGATCACCTTGTAACCTCCCCAGTGCTTAGAACAGTGCTTTGCACATAGTAAGCACTTAATAAATGCCATCATTATTATTATACCCCAATTCACTCCTCCATCAGACTGAAAGGTTTATAAACCAAGGTCGTACCTAGCAATCAGTGGGTGTAAGGCTCTTTTTATTTTCATGACCAATATTACTTTTCTCTAGTCACCATATTTCCAATGGTTGGGTGAAAGAGACTCATGTTTTTTCCCCCAAGGGCCTCTTAAGGATAGCTTATATGATTAACCTTTACATCCCCAAACTATATTACCAGGAGTAGAAACAAGCACTTTTCCCCCTTTCCTGCATTAGGTATCTGGGAGGAAAATTCTGTCACTTCCTTTGTCTCAGGGTGAGGATTCTGAAGCGGCACCATTTGCAGAAATGAGGTAATCAGCAGAAGCAGAGGAGATGCAACCCTCACATTATTCCTTGTTAGAGTTCCCTCCTCAGCAGTAAGGTAAAGGGTGGAGGCCCGTATTGTCAGTGGTATTCACTGGGTATTTGTGCAGAGCACCATACTAAAACACTTGGGAGACTACAGTTGTTAGACATGATTCCTGCTCTCAAGAAACTTACAGTCTAGCAGGGGAGTTTGTAGTCTAACAATGTGCTAGGGCGAGACTCGCCATTTTGTCACTGACACGCCGGCCAGTTGGATAGATAATAATAACCATAGATAATGATAACGAACGTAACATTACATTTCCATCATTTTAATACGATCAAAGAAACCATGGGTAAGCGCTTTCCATAAACTCCATCCCAAGCTATATAGGCTTTCAGATAGTAATTCATTCTAGCATAACTGCAATTCAATCCTTCTGAGGCCTCTCTAGACTTTTCTCCTTGAAATATCCTAATTTCCCCAGAGAACATATGCTAGAGAAGTCCTACAGGGATTTCCAGAGTCAGAGCTCCTTTTTAAGCGAAAACAACATGTTCTTGAAAGGTGTTATCATTCTCCAACAAGAGGATCTTGAGCTCAGCCCAGCTGGAGCTCTATTTGTATTCTGGTGTATTGCCAAAGAGACCTTTTTTAGTTTAGAGACAGCATGGTATAGTAGGCCTGCTTTGTGATGACAGGCAAGTCACATAATGCTCTGAGCCTCAGTTTTCTCAACTTTAAAAAGGGATAAAATAGATTATAAAACAGTGCTTGGCACACAGTAAACGCTTAATAAAAACCATTGTTATTATTATAATCCCCTTCTGGGAAAGGGATTATGTTCAATCTGATAATCTTGTATCCACCCCAGTGTTTAAAACACATATTAGGTGCTCAATGACCTAACTACAGAAAGAAGGTCCTAGGTCTTAAATTCAGATTTCTAGATTTGAAACCAATCCTAGCACATCCCTTGTTTTCATGAAAGATGGCAAGAGGTTCCTTTTCTTCCATTTCCAGTTTTTACTCTTTCCTGTAGTCATGAAAGTAAAGAAAAAAGTCCAATTAAGGTACACTAAATATTTTGCCAATTGAGCTTACTGATTTGCCAATTTAATAGACTGATTTAAATGATCGCTTTATTTTTCTAAAAACAGATTTTATAAAAAAAAAGGATCAAGTTAGATTGCCTCATTGTCTTAGCTTTTTTGTAACTTCTCTTCCTTTCCTCATCAGAGATTTTTTTGAACTGCCAGGTCATAATCCTTCAGGATATTCCCCATGCTACTATTAATACAGTACTGATGTTTAAGTGCTCACTACATTCTGGAATAAATACAAGATTATGAGATTGGACATAGACTGTGGGTGCTGTGTAAGAGATGGTGATTAAATTACCTCTATTTTATAGATGAGGAAATTGAGGCCCAGAAAGATTCAGAGATTTACCCGATGTCCCTTACCGTAGGTTTGGGATTTGAATAGATTTGAACATGGGTCTTCTGATTTGCAGTCTCATGATCTTAACTAGGCCAAATAGTCAACTATTAAAAGGATAGTATTTTTGGCAGCGGTTCCGCTCTCTCATTCACCCCTCACATCCAAGCCGTCACCAAAACCTGCCGGTCTCAGCTCCGCAACATTGCCAAGATCCGCCCTTTCCTCTCCATCCAAACCGCTACCCTGCTAATTCAAGCTCTCATCCTATCCCGTCTGGACTACTGCACTAGCCTTCTCTCTGATCTCCCATCCTCGTGTCTCTCTCCACTTCAATCCATACTTCATGCTGCTGCCCGGATTATCTTTGTCCAGAAACGCTCTGGACATATCACTCCCCTCCTCAAAAACCTCCAATGGCTACCGATCAATCTGCGCATCAGGCAGAAACTCCTCACCCTGGGCTTCAAGGCTCTCCATCACCTCGCCCCCTCCTACCTCACCTCCCTTCTCTCCTTCTACTGCCCAGCCCGCACCCTCCGCTCCTCCACCACTAATCTCCTCACTGTACCTCGCTCTCGCCTGTCCCGCCATCGACCCCCGGCCCACGTCATCCCCCGGGCCTGGAATGCCCTCCCTCTGCCCATCCGCCAAGCTAGCTCTCTTCCTCCCTTCAAGGCCCTCCTGAGAGCTCACCTCCTCCAGGAGGCCTTCCCAGATTGAGCCCCTTCTTTCCTCTCCCCCTCGTCCCCCTCTCCATCCCCCCGCCTTACCGCCTTCCCCTCCCCACAGCACCTGTATATATGTATATATGGTTGTACATATTTATTACTCTGTTTATTTATTTATTTATTTATTTTACTTGTACATTTCTATCCTACTTATTTTATTTTGTTGGTATGTTTGGTTCTGTTCTCTGTCTCCCCCTTTTAGACTGTGAGCCCACTATCGGGTAGGGACTGTCTCTATGTGATGCCAATTTGTACTTCCCAAGCGCTTAGTACAGTGCTCTGCACATAGTAAGCGCTCAATAAATACGATTGATTGATTGATTGATTGATTTGGGAGAACAGGGAAAACTGAGAAAGCTGACAACTACTGGAGAAGCAGTGTGGTTTAGCGGAAAGATCATGGGCTTGGTAATCAGAAGGATCTGGGTTCTAATTCTGGCTCTGTCACTTGTCTGCTGTGTGACAACCTGATTTAGAAAAGCAGGTGCCTTAGCGGAAAGAGCACGGACTGGAGAGTCGGAGATCATGGGTTTTAATCCCGGCTCCGCCACTTATCAGCTGTGTGACTTTGGGCAAGTCACTTATCGTCTCTGTGCCTCAGTTACCTCATCTGTAAAATGGGGTTTGGGACCGAGCCCCATGTGGGACAACCTGATTACCTTGTATCCCCCCCAGAGCTTAGAACAGTGCTTGGCACATAGTAAGCGCTTAACAAATGCCATTATTATTATTCTCCACGTGGGACAACCTGATTACCTCATATCTACCCCAGTGCTTAGAACAGTGCTTGGCACATAGTAAGCACTTAATACCATTATTATTATTATTAGAAAATAAAGTGGCTGGAAAGAAAGCGGAGCACAAAGGTGGGTAGAGAGAAGGAAAGAAAGAAAGTTGAGACTTTTTGGGTTGCTGTTATTTTTTCAATTTCAGGTAAGATCAGTTTTGCCCAAGAGTTCCCCATTCTGTAGCACTCCACTCCCTTAATATTGCTTATGTGTGGGCCCAACACTTCCCTAGTTTCTTCTATTGTTTGCATCATTAATCATTAAAAGCCTATCTTTGATGATTCATTTTTAGCTTTTTGGTGCCTAGCAGATGTCTGGATAATTTTAAGAAGTCACCCATCAGTACAGTATCTTGCGACAGCCATTTTTGAGAGTTGTGCAGGAAACATATTTGTTTAGTCTTAATCTAGTGGCCAACAGCACACAATTATTGTTCTTATATCAAACTACAGCTAGAATATTTTACTATTTGTCATTTTGCATTCTTGTGCGCTTTTATTTTGGGCTTATTTCAGTGCATGGTTGGTAGATACTATCATTACTCTATCCTATCAATACTGCAGGACAACATACCTGCACAGCCTAGACTGAATGGAGGGATGGGAAGGGGAGGGAAAAAAAAAAAAAAATCAAACTGCTACACTCACATCTTGTTGATTGCAAATATTCCCCATTAATTTTACACTTCAATTCTAGCATTCCTAGTACTCCTAGCCTAACCACTATTCATTTTCATTGAAATGTTTCCTTCTCCTTCACTTGGATCAGAATTCAGCTTGGCTTTCCAGGCTGTCCAGCTCACTCACCCTCTGCCTCTTCAATTTCCCATTCCTTGAAATGGTCCAGTCATTCCTTTCTTTAATTTTTCTTTGGAGGCCTTCTCTGTTCAATAGAAATTTCACTGGCTGGGAATTGAATCTGGGTCTCTTCCAGCATAGAGGGATTGCAGGCACGTTATTCTCTATGAATTTAAAGTAGAGTGAAAAGACCTTTCCCTGGCTTTTAGAGAAAGCTCTTAACTTTACAAAAAAAAAATCTATGTTTTACTCTGGACTCAGGTCAGATGTGGGGGCTCAGTGGGGCAAACTCACGAATCCAGTTTAACCCATCTAAGCTAGTCTGGATAAGAAACAATTTAGTTGGTTTTCCCCTCTGAGGTAACCCCACTTAAACATCCAAATCTGGCCTCCTACAGAAGGAGGAACACAGTACAGTAGGAAACCAAGAATATTTGAGAATCAGCGTGGCTTAGTGGAAAGAGCACGGGCTTGGGAGCCAGAGATCATGGTTTTGAATCCCATCCCTGCCACTTGTCAGCTCTGTGACTTTGGGCAAGTCACTTAACTTCTCTGGGCCTCAGTTCCCTCATCTGGAAAATGGGGATTAAGACTGTAAGCCTCACATGGGACAACCTGTTAACCTTGTATCTCCCCTAATGCTTAGAACAGTGCTTCGCACATAGTAAGCGCATAACAAATACTATTATTATTATTTGATAAGCTGAGTTGAGGTAGTAGCAGCTCTGAAGACCCACCAGGATCTCCCCTTAATCAGGCTTACAAGTCAGTTGTGCAAGCCCATACAGTGCAGCGTGGCTCAGTGGAAAGAGCACGGGCTTTGGAGTCAGAGGTAATGGGTTCGAAGCCGGCTCCACCACATGTCTGTTGTGTGACCTTGGGTAAGTCACTTAACTTCTCTGAGCCTCAGTTACCTCATCTGTAAAATGGGGATTAAGACTGAGTCCCACGTGGAACAACTTAATCACCTTGTATCCCCCCCAGCGCTTAGAACAGTGCTTTGCAAATAGTAAGTGCTTAACAAATGCCATCATTATTATTATTATAGAGTGACCACTTCCAATTCAAAGTAGCACCCTATCCCCACCACCTCGCTATCCCACCCCACCCTGCTACCTTGCTGGTTCAATCTCTCATCCTATCCCGACTGGATTACTGCATCAGCCTCCTCTCTGATTTCCCATCCTCCTGTCTCTCCTCACTTCAGTCTATACTTCACTCTGCTGCCCAGATCATCTTTGTGCAGAAATGCTCTGGGCATGTTACTCCCCTCCTCAAAAATCTCCAGTGGCTGCCAGTCAACCTACGCATCAAGCAAAAACTCCCCACTCTCGGCTTCAAGGCTCTTCATCACCTCGCCCCCTCCTACCTCACCTCCCTTCTCTCCTTCTCCAGCCCAGCCTGCACCTTCCGCTCCTCTGCCGCTAACCTCCTCACTGTACCTCGTTCTCGCCTGTCCCGCCGTCGACCCCCAGCCCACGTCCTCCCCCGGCCTGGAATGCTCTCCCTCCCCACATCCGCCAAGCTAGCTCTCTTCCTCCCTTCAAAGCTATACTGAGAGCTCACCTCCTCCAGGAGGCCTTCCCAGACTGAGCCCCTTCCTTCCTCTCCTTCTCCCCATCCCAACCCTACCTCCTTCCCCTCTCCACAGCACCTGTATATATGTTTGTACAGATTTATTACTCTATTTATTTTACTTGTACACATTTATTATTCTATTTATTTTGTTAATGATGTGCATCTAGCTTTAATTCTATTTGTTCTGACAACTTGACACCTGTCCATGTTTTGTTTTGTTGTCTGTCTCCCCCTTCTAGACAGTGAGCCCATTGTTGGGTAGGGACCGTCTCTATAGGTTGCCAACTTGTACTCCCAAGCTCTTAGTACAGTGCTCTGCACACAGTAAGCGCTCAATAAATAAGATTGAATGAATGAATGAAACCTCAGCCTGGCCAGTAGCTGGCCATGGGTTGTTGGTCCCAAATTTAGAGAGTTTCTGTATCAAACTGTATAGACTTCTTTCATGGCCTCCTTTTCCTAATCACCCTCTTTAGTGAATTCCTTTGTTCTGTAGCTCATAGGAAAATCCTCCATCATCAATGGTATTTGAGCGCTTACTGTGTATGGAGCACTGTATCTAGAGAACAATACAACAGAGCCGGTAGACATTCCCTACCCACAACTATTCTAAATGCTATCCTCATTTAAACTGTTTAAAATCAGTTGACAATATCATAGAGCATTTGGAAATCCTACCTATTTCATTGTTCAGGATATTCTTTTTAAAAAAAACCCAAATCAGTAAAAGGAATAAATGGGGCAAAAAATAATGAAAACCCATTAAGCTTCATTTTTTTATTAAAAAAAATTGGAAATGAGGAAAAAGTCATGCCATTTTTAAGATACCTGGCTTCAAAAGCAAATTCAGATTTTGTCAACAGAAAGTCCTTAATTTTTTCTTGAAAAATTGAAAGTATAAACAGCATCTCATTATGATTTATTTTATTTTAAAAGTACGGCTGAAAAAGTTGCTGGGTCAGACAGATCGTGCTTATAGTAGAGGAAGAACTACTTTTCAAGCAACTGAACAAATATGGTACAGAAGTCACTGATTTAGAATACAGAACACAAAGATGTCACTTTTCTTACTGGATGACTTTAACATGTTAGATTGTTCACACTGAGTTCTCATCTCCAAGAGTCCAAACTGCTAAAACCCTCTAGCTTATAAGCACTCCATAAATATGATTGAATTAATTAATTAATTAATTAATTACGTGTGGTGTCCCCTGACTTTTCATTACTAGCCCAATGAGGCCATAACATTAATACTATCTGAGATGCCAAATTATTTCATGAGTTTCAGCCACATGCTCCCGCTAATGTGACCAGTAATTGCATAGTTGTTGCTCTTTGCCCCCAGTTGCCCCTCACCACCCCCCACAACAAATTTAAACCACTACAATGTGAATATTTTTATAAAATTCTGGCAGTGTTTGAATCAGATCAATTTTGTTCATTAGTGCTATAGCTTATTGTTTACATGCATTTTTCAATTAATTCAGGAAAAACAATGCAGGTAGGTTGAGGGTGAGGACACATCAGGGCTTCAAGAACTAGTTGCAACCAAACTACATATGTAGGAAAGCCTAGTAGGTGGGAGGTGAGATGGGGTGAGGTGTGGAGGATTAAAAAAAAAAATACCAAAACAAAAACCTTTCTTCCTCATTTTTATCTCTTATTTTAAGTACACACTCTCAAATCTCTCACATTCCCACTCAACTACAGAACACACTCTTTCAATGTTTAATCCAGCATGGTCTGTTCCTCTCATTCAATTCACTTCTCTACACTCCTCACTTCTCTGCTCAACATTATATTTTACCTTCTCTAGCCTCTGGACTCTATTTCTACTTCTTTTCTCCATTTGACTTGGGTGAGGAGGTAGCATGGGTTGCTGCTGGAATCCTTATTTCAATCATTGAATCAATTGTATTGAGTGCTTACTGTGTGCAGGGCACCATTTTAAGCACTTCTAGCACAATATAGCTGACATTCCCTGCCCACAACGAATTTATTCATTCATCATATTTATTGAGTGCTTACTGTGCATGAAGCACTGTACTAAGCACTTGGGAGAGTACAATACAGCAATATAACAGACACATTCCCTGTCCACGAGTTTACAGTCTAGAGGGAGAGGCAGACATTAAAAAATTACAGATATGTACAGAAGTGTTGTGGGGTGGGGAAGGGGGGCATGAATAAAGGGAGTAAGTCAGGGTAATACAGAAGGGAGTGGGAGAAGAGGAAAGGAGGGCATAGTCAGGGAAGGCCTTTTGGAGATGTGCTTTCAATAAGGCTTTGAAGTTGGGGAGAGAAATGGTATGTCGGACATGAGGAGGGAAGGCCAGAGGCAGGATCTGGGATATGGTCAGTTGTGAGATAGATGAGATTGAGGTACAGTAACAAAGTTAGCATTAGGGGAGTGAAGTGTGAGGGCTGGGTTGTAGTAGGAGAGGAAAGAGGTGAGGTGGGAGGGGGCAAGATGATTGAGTGCTTTAAAGTCAGTGGTGAGGAATTTTTGTTTGATGCAGAGGTAGATGGGCAAATACTGGAGTTTCTTGAGGAGTGGGGAAAACAGTCTGAATGTTCCTGTAAGAAAATGATCCGGGCAGCAGAGTGAAGAATGGAATTGAGTGGGGAAAGACAGGAGGCAGGGAGGTCAGCAAGGAGGCTGATACAGTAATCAAAATGGGATATAATAAATGCTTGGATTAATATAGTAGCAGTTTGGATGGAGAGGAGGGGGTGGATTTTAGCGATGCTGTGAAGGTGGAACCGACAGGAGTTAGTGATGGATTGAATATGTGGGTTGAATGAAAGAGTGAAGTCAAGGATAATGCCAAGGTCACAGGCTTGTGAGACAGGAAGGATGGTGGTGCCTTCTACAGTGATGGGAAAACCAGAAGGAGGACAGGGTTTGGGTGGGTAGACAATAAGTTGTGTTTTAGACATGTTAAGTTTGAGGTGAGGGGAGGACATCCAAGTAAAGATGTCTTGAAGGTAGGAGTAAATCTGAGACAGCAGAGAGGGAGTGAGATCAGGGCTGGAGAGGTAGACTTGGGTATCACCTTCATTGAGGTGGTAGTTATAGCCATGTGAGCAAATGCCTTCTCTAAAGGAGAGGGTGTAGATGGAAAATAGGTGACCCAGAACTGAGACTTGAGAGACACCCACGGTTAGGGGGTGGGAGGCAGAGGAGGAGCCCGCAAAAGAAATTGAGAATCAGCGGCCATAGAGCTAAGAGGAGGACCCAGAGAGGGCAGTGTTAGTGAAGTCGAGGTTGAACAATGTTTCCAGAAGACAGCAGGGAGGTCGAGGAGGATTAGGATGGAATAGAGACCATTGGATTTGGCAAGGAGGAGATCATTGGTGACCTTTGAGAGGGTGGTTTCTGTGGAGTGATGGGGATGGAAGCCAGACTGGAGGGGGTCAAGGAGAGAATTAAAGGAGAGGAACTTGAGACAGCAGGTGTAGACAACTCACACAAGGAGTTTGGAGAGGGCAGGAGGCAGATGGGGCAATAACTGAAGGGTGCCATGGGGTCAAAGGAGGATTTTTATAGTACTCGGGAGATATGAGCATGTTTGAAAGCAGTGGGAAAGAAGCCACTGGGGAGCAAACAGTCGAAGATGGCTGTTAGGGAAGGAAGAAGGGAGGAGGCAATTGTTTACAGTCTGGAGGGGGAGATTTTCTATGCCTGTGGAATATTTCTACTAATGAGGAGGAGGAGGAGGAGGAGAAAAAGTGGCCATGGATAGGAGAGTCCCTCCTAATAAGTAGCAGAGGGAGTGCCCTGATCATTGCTATGGCATTTTGAACTTCTGCTCCACTGAATTTCCCAAATGAGGATTTGGTTGATAGGATGGTTCTTCAGAAAGCCTACAGTAGATCTAGAAAGTTTAAATCATTTAAGAAAATTAGACTGCAAGCTTGTTGTGAGCAAGGAACTTGTCTACCAACTCTATGTGTACTCTCCCAAGTTCTTAGTGCAGGGCTCTGTTCACAGTAAGTGCTCAGTAAATAAGATTGATTGAGGAACTGGTATATCCTAGAATCTACAAGATGAACCAATAGATTCACATGCACACTGAATATAAATGAATGGACCACATTAAAAAGCTGATATTTGTAGAGATTTTCAATCATATTATAATACCAGCAATCCCCAAACAGTAACTCCCAACCCAGCACGTAAACGTAAGGAATTGACTTTTAGACCACGAAGGGGAACAGTATGATTTGGAATGATAGGAAAAAAAGGGAGAGATTTCTAAACAGCAATGCTCTCAAGATACAGATATATTTTGATGATTAATATTGCATTTGTCTGTTAAAAGGGAAAAGGAATTAGAAGATTAAGGGATAATTTCAAGAAGTTATTATGAATCCTTCAACTCTAGCATGACAAATATCACTAATGGCAGAGAACTAGTTCAGGTTTAATTATATGTGAACTAGCTAAATATAGTTATTCTGCTGACCACTCTTACCTTTCCTACCTTTGGCTTTCTCCTGCTTATCTCATTCTCAATTTCTAGTGCATGTCCTCTCGCAAACATTTCTCTTTTCCAATTTCTTACTGATTCTTTGCCTTCCCTCATTTTTAATACTTCGCCAAACATCCCTTTCCCTGTCCTTTCTAGGTATTTTCATTTCCATCTCTCCCTTTTTTGTTCTGTTTCATTCCCTTAGGGAGCCCCAGCTTCCTCTTTTGCTTCTCCTTTTCTATCTCTTTCCCCCTTTTTCTTCTTCATCCTTATCCCCTTCCCAATTCCGCTCATTCCTTCGCCTTGCGCTATCCAATTCCAATTAGCCACATAATGCCTCTCCTAGCCAATGGTCCAAGCAAGGGTGAGAAAAAGGTGGGAAGTGGGCAGAAGAAAGAGGGAGTCTGATAAAGACCAAGAAAAAAGCCCTCATCTCTGCCAAAGACAAAGTTTGAAGGAAGGCATAAAAATCCAGAAATTATTCATTTTCTGCTAAAGACCAAGAAAAAAAAAGTACTTCTCTCCCAAAGACAGAAAGTTTGAAAGGCACAGAAATCCAGTAATTAGTCTTTGTTTCTTGTTCTACCATTTTATATTCCCCACTTCATAAACTCAACTTCACATTGGCTTTAGAGCACTCCATCACCTTGAACCCTCCTAACTTACCTCACTTCCTTCCTTCTACCACCCAGCCCACATATGCATACCTCTAGTGCTTATCTTCTCACTGTGCCCTGATCTCACCTCCAACCCCTGGCACACCTCCTGCCTCTGGCCTGGAACACCTTTCCTCCTCAAATCCGACAGACAATTACTCTCTCCCCCCTTCAAAGCCTTATTGAAGGCACATCTCCTCCAAGAAGCCTTCCCAGACTAAGCCCCACTTTTTCTCATCTCCCACTCCCTTCTGCATCGCCCTGACTTGCTCCCTTTGCTTTTCCCCTTCTCCACCAGTCCACAGCACTTCTGTATATATCTGCATTTTATTTGTATGGTTGTCTGTCTCCCCTGCTCTAGACTGTGAGCTCGTTGTGGGCAGGGCATGTCACTGTTTATTGTTGTATTGTACTTTCCCAAGCACTTAGTACAGTGCTCTACACACATTAAGTGCTTTATAAATAAGATTGAGTGAAAGAATGAATGGGTGGCACATTGTGACTATATAGTCATGTTTCCACAGAGGCTCTCTAGTCCCCAGAAGAATAGTCTTCCTTTACAACTTGTGGGCAGAGGGGCAGTTATGGGCCCTATTATACCTGTAGAATTATTGCCTATAATATATTGCTAGTATTCAAAATATCTTTCATTATAGTGCAGAAGCAAAAACACATACAAATGCCTTGGACTTTTCTGGCTCCCATCTAAATCACTATTAGAAATAATCTCATTCATCCCACCCTCAGCACTATGTACACATCCTTACACTGTGCCATTTTCCCAGCTGTAACTTATTTTCATGTCTGTCTTCCTCTATAGACTGTGTGCTCCTTGTAGGCAGGGATCAAGTCTACCAACTCTATTGTATTATACATTTCCAAGCGCTCATTACAGTATTCTGCATTCAGTAAGCACTCAATAAATGCCACTGATTCATTTCATACCTCCCCTTCCCAACCAAATCCCCTTTACCTCTTGCAATTTGATTTCATCTGGTTGAAGAATCTCAAGGACACCACTGCTCCTGATCTCTGGAAGATCCTGCCAGAGGTTAAACCTGGAGTTGGCATTATTGAGTAAGCATATTTGAGGCAAAGGTTTGCTTTCTCTTGAATTTCTAGATTCCTCTTCAGTTGGTGTCTCCTCACTGGATGGAGACTCGGAGTCGGCTTGTATTTCAGCATCCTGTAACCTCCTAGTTTCAATCTCTTGGAGTGTAGACTTATCCCGGTATTCCTGGTACAAGAGCCCTGGAATCCAGACAAAAAAAATGTTAGTGAGGAAAGGAAAATGAATATACTTCAGATAAATCACTGTGGGCAGGGATTGTGTCTGTTGTTGTATTGTACTCTCCCAAGTGCTTAGTACAGTGCTTTGCACACAGAAAGCCTTCAATACAATTGAATGAATTAATAAATATTTTCCAGGTTTTAGAATGAAGTTTTGGTAGTCTTGCCAAGTAGATTTCTTGGACTTGAATGTCCTGACAGTACCAGCTAGCAGTCCTGCAAGGGTTCACCTGTAAATTAAATTGATATTACTCAGAATTCATTACTACTCTTAATTCCTTGGTCAAAAGTAGGAAAGACTTTAAGAAAGAATGAAGATAATTGTATTACTAGAGTAAGTCAAATGCAACAAGGTCCTACCATTAACAAGAACTCTATTTCCAACACAAAAGCGACTGACAGGGACAAATTACTTAAGTGAAATAGAATAGAATGTCTCTTTTCAATTAATATGGACAACTGCAATGCAGTGAGTCTGGCTTCACAATAAGGACACTGTTGGCACACAATGGACACTTAGTAAATACTAAATTACACAGAGAGCTAGAAAAAATGACATTCCAAGCATCCTTAAGTAAAAACTTGCATTCATTGAAAAACATGAGCATTATATTTGGACATTTATAATCTGTGATCACGAAATTTAAAATTACCTGTCCTAGTCTTACTAAAACTTATATTTCAAGAGAAAAAAACCCCAAAAAAACATGCCAAGCTGAGTACAATGCTTGTACTTTCATGGGGTCAAAATTCAAATTTGCACTAATTGCAGGATGAATCAGATCCACTATTTTCATAATTGAAATCATTTTTTGAGTCAGTAGTTCCAAGATGAAGATATTGAGGAATATACTGGCATAGCAGGGAGGGAGACAATGTCTTTTCCCACCCTCCACCTAGCCATTTGGCTTTCTTATTCAGAGCCCTCCACTAGAGCCAAAGGTTAAGTTTTGTAATGGCCTCAAAATTACTGCCATGGATAACTTCTCAGAGGTCACCTTTCTAGACAAGGTCAGAATACCTACATATAGAGGGGCCTGGGGACCTCTAAAAATCTATCAGTAGCTAATACAGTCTAATTCTATCATCTGGTTCAAGCAAGAACATAAAATCCACATTACTATATTTAAAGAAACATGATGAGCTACTCTCCTAGGATTCAATTATTCAGTATAGCGATATTAGAAGGAATTTAATTTACATGAAATCATTCGGTTTTAAGATTTTCAAAAATACAGTTTGTGAGCTTTACAAAAGCATTTAAACACTGAGCTGTGGGTGGTAACATATATAAGGTAAAATTTGTTGAAAAAAAAGATACTAAAGATGACAGTAGTTGAATCTTAAATGGCTAGCCTAGGTACAAAAAAATGCCTGTACCTGAAACCCTTCACTCTCTCTCTCTCTCTCTCTCTCTCTCTCTCTCTCTCTCTCACACACACACACACACACACACACACAAATTTTGTGGGTATAAAGCCTTAGAAAAACATTCATAATTAGAAGGACTGTATATACTAGGAAATATTTATCACCTTCTATAAACTGACACAGTTCTGTTCATTCTACCCCCATAGACTGTAAGCTCCTTGTGGACAGAGATTGTGTCTACTCATTCTATTGTATTGTACTTTACCAAGTGCTTAGTCTAGTGCTCTGCACACAATAACAGCTCAAAAAGACCCACTGATTGATTAAAATGAAAGGTAAATCAAGATAGATTTACCTTTGGGAATTGTACACTGTTCTATTTAGCTTCTATGCAGAGCTACAGATAAATTATTTCATATGTGGAAAATAAGAAATGAACACTTCAAGAGGGAAAACCCTATGACATTTGCAGTATATTACATGTTTGAGGAGTTAAGTAGAATGAATTTCCACCTCTTCCTAAACATGACTAACCACAACTCTATAGGTCCTGCCCTCATGATAAAATGTAAAGAATGTAACTCTCCTAGGGAACAAACAAAAATCTATTTTTGTTGTATTTGTTAAAAATGCAAGTTCTTAAGGACGAGGTACTACGTTTTGTGGGTTTTTACCACACTGGAAAAAATACACTATTTTCCATTTCAGGTAATGTTATTTTTTTATTCAGAAAGAGCATACATATTCCTTTCCTCCTGAGCACTAATACACTCACAAGCATCCATAGCCCTTTTGAAGCTATCATTTTACATATTCTTATTCCTTTTGTGTTCAGTCTTATTTATTTAGTATGTAGGGCACTGTATTAGGCACTTGGGAGAGTACAACACAACAGACACATTCCCTGCTCACAACAAGCTTACGGTCTACAGGAATGTAACATCTCCCATGTTGGACACAAACCCTGATCAAGGAATTTACAGTTGTCTATCTATCTCTCTAGTGTAGTCTCCCCAGAGCCTGGTAAAGTTCTACGTGCTCCATAACTATTAGGTTGATTTTCAGCAATTTTGTAAATAATCCACTGAGCATAAAGAGACTATTTTGTAGAATTTTCTACAAAGTATACCTCATCAATGAACAAACAGCCTTCATATTCTGTGAATCTGCACTTAATTTACCTCATCTTGGGTCTTCAATTAATAAAATTTTAAAAATAGTGCTCCAAATATGGAGAATTGTATTTATGATTTGAGGTTCTTGGTGTTCTATTTAAGTGAAAGTTAATGAAAAAAATCTGTAATCTCATGAAATTCTTATTCCTGCTGCTGTTCCTCTTGCACAAATTAGACAAAATTAAAGACAGAAATGCAGAGTATACCCTGGTTTCAAACAAAACTATTTTAAAGTACCCATTGTGTTTAAAGCACAGTTTTAAGTGCTTGAAAGAGCACACCATAGTTAGTATGTGTGATCGATCCCTGACTTCAAGGAGTAGAGCAAAGAGAATTGCCTTAGTATTCTGCCTCTGAAGTGACTCCTGCAGCAATCTGAAAGGAAATTCTAGTTTGACCTCGTAAAACTATGAAAGCTATTTCTGTTTAGCAGATCTGTATCAGAGGGGCTAGCTCTAAATCGGATCATTATTCATTCACAATGATATACCTGTGGCAGTTATGACAGTGATTTAATCAAATTTGTGTCAAGAATACCACAGTGTGCAATTTATTTCCCGCCAGCCCTTTTTACTTTAGCTCATTAAGATATTGGCATATCGTCGGTAACCATCACAGCAAAGCATTGCTGGGTAGGAAGGCTGCGACAACATACCATATTTCAAGAGCTTGAGAAAGCCCTCAAGGCTTTCGTTTCTTATTATAGTTTTCTCTAACTTTCTCACTCGGTTTGACCTGTTTTCTATTATTAATATCATTATTATTAATAATAATAATACTTTTTGTTAAGCATTTACTATGGGTCAAATAGAAGGTAATTAGGCCCTACGTGGGACTCACAGTGTAAGTAGGAGAGAGAAGAGGTAGTTGAATCCCCAGTTTTGCAGATGAGGGAACTGAGGCCCAGATACGTGAAGTGATTTGCCTAAGGTCTCACAGCAGGTAAGTGGTGGAGCTGGGATTAAAACCTAGGTTCTCCGACTCCCACGCCCTGGCTCTTTCCACTAGGCCACACTGCTTCTCTCTCATCCTTAGCATACTCTCCAATAGCACTGGCTCTGACTAGCCTTTCTTCCTTCCTTCTTCCACTCTTTCTCCCCTCCCTCCAACTTCCACCCCCCTCCTATGCCCAGCGTTGCTTCCTGAGTCAGGTTTTCCCTTTTCCAGTACCCTCCTTCCCAAGTTCCTTTCTCATTACTGCTTTTGGCTGACTGAAGACTCCTATTCATACCCAGCCTTAGACACTCCCTAATAGCTTAGCCAACCTTAGCAACATCTTTGGGACAGCCCACTCCAACAACATTCATCTGTCTTGGGTAGGGAAGTTTTTTTTAAGGCTTAGCAACAGTCACTAGGTAGGGTAGAATTTACAGCTGTTCTGCAGCAAGACAAGGATATTGTACTGGAGATAAATCGTACTTTAAGTAAAAGAGGTTCCTATACAAGACAATTTGCTACTAAATTTGTCATGGAACATTGTATCAAACCATTTCCTCATTTATATTCAGTATTTTCACCTCTCTGAAAATACATATAAAGCACTGCCTGCCACCAACAGGAACAAACATCAGGGAACTTATTTTACTCAAAATGATAGCAACAGAGCAGCCCATTCCCTTCACTTTCCACAGCCTCCCCTACAACGTAAGTTAAACCGAGTTCTTACCTATTTGTTCAATGAGATTTTTCCAGGAGTCAGCGGGAATAGGGTGGATCATTTGCAGAGCCTCCGTGAGAGTGGTTGGACTATCCATAAGAGCAGGGCACTCCTCTGGGGTAGCCACAGTTCCTGGAGTAGAAGGGGATTCGCTGAAGAGAGAGCCAGAGTCAGAAATTAATTGTCTTTTTCAAGCAGAGACACCATTCCCTTACTCTGGCCAGCAATCCTCCAGCACCAGTGGATAAGAATATGTGACCAGTCGTGGACAAGTGGCTCTAAACTTTGTCAAAGTCGCTGCCTACAAATGCTATGTGCCAGAGCTTGTCGGTGATTCATTCCCACAGGGATTCAGCTCAAACCCTCAACCTTCTTTGGGAAACGTGGCAGCTCCTTGCATTTTTCTGGCTGGGATGGGGCCACAGGGAGGCAACCGTGGAGTTCAGTCCAGCTCCTAAAGTCAACTGAGGGAGAGTCCAGGCCCACCACTGCCCCGAGGTAGCTCTACCCTCGTGGAAAGAGGGATAGGGAAGAATGAGCAGTGGAGAGAAGGGCAAAAAAGTGCCAAGAACACAAAGAATCTCGGCTTTTAAAAAAAAGCGACAAAGGAGTTGAAGGCAAAGAAGCTATTAATTAATACGCTGGGGAAGATGGAGAGGGAGGGAAAGGCAAGTAAAGGTGTGAGGGAAGAGGATGGTTGTTGCTTAATGTCTACAAACTGTTATATCGTACTCTCCCCCAAGCACCCGAGGATAGTGCTCTGCACACAGTAAGTGCTCAATAATAAACATGATTAATGGATTAACGGAAAAAGGCTACAAAGCATGGGACCATTCAGCCAACTCAGCCCCCAGCCCCAGCAGACCACTCCTCAAGCCTCCTGAATGCCAAGGGGTCACGTCCGCCAGAGAGCAGCTCCCCAGGGGGGTCGCAGCTTGGGCCTGGGTGTCAGCAGGTCATGGGTTCTAATCCCAGCTCCACCACTAGTCTGCTGTGTGACCTTGGGGAAGTCACATCGCTTCTCTGTGCCTCAGTTCCCTCATTTGTAAAATGAGGATGAAGACTGGGAGCCTCACGTGGGACAGGGACTGCATCTAACCCAATGATCTTGTATCTCCCCCAGCACTTAGAACAGTGCCTGGCGCATAATAATAATGACAATAATAATAAAAGTAATGATTGTGGTATATTAAACATAGTAAACACTTAAATATGATGATGATTATTATTAACAATAATAGTAATAATTGTGGTATATTAAACATAGTAAACACTTACATATGACAATTATTATTAATAACAATAATAGTAATAATTGTGGCATATTAAACATAGTAAACACTCACATATGACAATTATTATTATTAATAACAATATTAGTAATGATTGTGGTATATTAAACATAGTAAATACTTACATATGACAATTAGTATTATTAATAATAATAGTAATAATTGTGGTATATTAAACATAGTAAACACTTACACATGACAATTATTATTATTAATAACAATAATAGTAATAATTGTGGTATACTAAACATAGTAAACACTTACACATGACAATTATTTTCCTTCCTCTCCCTCTCGTCCCCCTCTCCATCCCCCCATCTTACCTCCTTCCCTTCCCCACAGCACCTGTATATATGTATATATGTTTGTACATATTTATTACTCTATTTATTTATTCATTTATTTTTACTTGTACATATCTATTCTATTTATTTTGTTAGTATGTTTGGTTTTGTTTTCTGTCTCCCCCTTTTAGACTGTGAGCCCACTGTTGGGTAGGGACTGCCTCTATATGTTGCCAACTTGTACTTCCCAAGCCCTTAGTCCAGTGCTCTGCACACAGTAAGCGCTCAATAAATACGATTGATTGATTGATTGATAACAATAATAGTAATAATTGTGGTATATTAAACATAGTAAACATTTAAATACGACAATTATTATTATTATGTGCCAGGCACTGTATTAAGCACTGGGGTGGATACAAGCAAATCGGGTTGGACACAGTCCCTGTCCCACGTGGGGCTCGCAGTCTGCATCCCCATTTCCCAGACGAGGGAACTGAGGTCCCAAAGAAGTGACTTGTCCAAGGTCACACGGCTGACAAGTCGCGGAGCTGGGATTAGACCCCCTAAACCTTCTGACTCCCAGCCCGGTGCTCTGCCCGCTGACAAACACCATAATAATAATAATTATTATTAGGGCGCTCCCCCGGGGGCGGGAAGTCATCTTTGAGAGCGTGGGGAATGGGAAGGGGAGGAAAGGAAAAAGGAGCAGGAAAAACGGAGCGGCGGCGGAGCACTGCGCTAACGCAGTGAGCCCCTTGTTGGGTAGGGACCGTCTCTATATGTTGCCGACTTGTACTTCCCAAGCGCTTAGTACAGGGCTCTGCACACAGTAAGCGCTCAATAAATACGATTGAATAAATGCATAAAGGAGGGAGCAATGGGAATTAAGACTGCGGGACAACCGGATTCCCTCGTATCTCCCCCAGCGCTTAGAATAGTGCTTGGCACGTAGTGAGCGCTTAACAAATACCATTATTATTATTATTAGCACATAGTAAGCGCTTAACATTCATTCATTCAATCGTATTTATTGAGCGCTTACTGTGTGCAGAGCACTGGACTAAGCTCTTGGGAAGTACAAGTCGGCAACAGATAGAGACGATCCCTACCCAAAAACGGGCTCTCAGTCTAGAAGGGGGAGAATGGTATTAACAAATACCAAATACCATTATTATTGGTGGCACATAGTAAGCGCTTAACAAATACCATTATTATTATTATTCGTGGCACATAATAAGCGCTTAACAAATACCATTATTATTGGCACATAGTAAGAGCTTAACAAATACCATTATTATTATTATTAGTGGCACATAGCAAGCACTTAACAAATACCATTATTATTATTATTAGTGGCACATAGCAAGCACTTAACAAATACCATTATTATTATTATTATTAGTGTCACATAGTAAGTGCTTAACAAATACCATGATTATTATTATTAGTGGCACATAAGGGCTTTACCATGATTATTATTATTAGTGGCACATAGTAAGGGATTAACAAATACCATCATTATTATTATCAGTGGCACATAGTAAGCACTTAACAAGTACCATTATTATTATTATTATTATCATTATCACATAGTAAGCACTTAAATACCATCATTATTATTATTAGTGGCATATAGTAAGGGCTTAACAAATACCATCATTATTATTATCATTGGCACTTAGCGCTTAACAAATGCCATCATTATTATTATTAGTGGCATATAGTAAGGGCTTAACAAATACCATCATTATTATTATCAGTGGCACTTAGCGCTTAACAAATGCCATCATTATTATTATTAGTGGCATATAGTAAGGGCTTAACAAATACCATCATTATTATTATCAGTGGCACTTAGCGCTTAACAAATGCCATCATTATTATTATTAGTGGCACTTAGTAAGCGCTTAACAAATACCGTCATTATTATTATTAGTGGCACTTAGTAAGCGCTTAACAAATATCGTCATTATTATTATCATCAGTGGCACTTAGTAAGCGCTTAACAAATGCCATCATTATTATCGGTGGCACATAGTAAGCGCTTAAATACCATTGTTATTATCATCGGTGGCACATGGTAAGCGCTTAACAAATACCATGATTATTATTCGTGGCACTTACTAAGCACTTAAATACCGTCATTATTATTGACGGCACATAGTAAGCGCTTAAACACCATTATTATTATTATCGGTGGCACATGGGAAGCGCTTAACAAATACCATGATGATTATTATCAGTGGCACTTAGTCAGCGCTAAACAAATACCATCATTATTATCGGTGGTACATAGTAAGCGCTTAAATACCATTATCATTATTATTATCGGTGGCACATGGTAAGCGCTTAATACCATGATGATTATTATGGGTGGCACTTAGTAAGCGCTTAATACCATCATTATTATCGGTGGCACGTAGTAAGCGCTTAATACCAATTATTATTATCGGTGGCACATAGTAAGCGCTTAAATACCATTATTATTATCATCAGTGGCACAGAGTAAGCGCTTAAAAAATGTCATTATTATGATGATGATGATGAATGCTTGGGGTCCCGGAGGTGAAGGGGGAGGTCAGAGGTCAGGGCGCTCCTGCGGGGGAGGGAGGCCGTGGCCCCGGGGTGGTGGTGGTGGTGTGTGGGGGGGTCCTCACCTGCCGGAGGGCAGGGGTCCCGCCGTGGAGTCGCGGGGGTCGCTCTCGGAGGAAGAGCCGTCATGGTCCACGGCGCAAGCGGCGCTGAAGGCGGCGGCCAGCAGCTCCATGCGGGGCCCGGGACGGGAGCCGGAGCCGCCGAGCCAGCCCGCGGCAGGCGCGGGGCGGGAGGACTCCCGGGGGTTGCCACGGTAACCGCCGAATGGCCGCCCTCCCCCCCGAGGACCGCTCAACAGCGTCTATAGGCGGCGCGTACAGCGTCCCCTATACGTAGCGGGGAGGTACAGGCGTATGTGGCTGAGGGGGCGTCAGGGAGGAGGGGGGGAGGAACCCCTTCCCTCGGCCCCCCGCCGCCCGCGTTGAGGGGGACTCTCCTCAGAGAGGCCTCCCTCCCGCCCGAGGACGGCGGCGGGGCGTTGAGGGGAGATGACCCTCGACCTCTGCCCCAAATGGGCCTTCTCCCTCGGGGAGGGCGGGGAGGCCGTCCCCACCTTCGCCGGGGGCGGGACGGAGACGGGGGCGGCCCCGATGGAGGAGATTTCTCCTCAGGACGGTCCCCAGACGGGGAGATTGCTCCTCAGGACGGACCCCAGACGGGGAGATTGCTCCTCAGGATGGTCCCCAAAAGGAGATTTCTCCTCAGGACGGTCCCCAAAAGGAGGAGATTGCTCCTCAGGACGGTCCCCAAACGAGGAGGTTTCTCCCCAGGACGGTCCCCAAACGGGGAGTTTTCTCCTCAGGACGGTCCCCAAACGGGGAGATTGGTCCTCAGGACGGACCCCAAACGGGGAGATTGGTCCTCAGGACGGACTACAAACGGGGAGATTGCTCCTCAGGACTGTCCCCAAACGGGGAGATTGCTCCTCAGGACGATCCCCAAACGAGGAGGTTTCTCCTCAGGACGGTCCCCAAAGGAGGAAGTTTCTCCTCAGGACGGTCCCCAAAGGAGGAGATTTCTCCTCAGGACAGACCCCAAACGGGGAGATTGCTCCTCAGGACGGTCCCCAAACGGGGAGTTTGCTCCTCAGGACGGTCCCCAAACGGGGAGTTTGCTCCTCAGGACGGTCCCCAAACGGGGAGTTTGCTCCTCAGGACGGTCCCCAAACGGGGAGTTTGCTCCTCAGGACGGTCCCCAAACGGGGAGATTTCTTCTCAGGACGGTCCCCAAACGGGGAGATTTCTCCTCAGGACGGTCCCCAAAGGAGGAAGTTTCTCCTCAGGACGGACCCCAAAGGAGGAGATTTCTCCTCAGGACGGACCCCAAAGGAGGAGATTTCTCCTCAGGACGGACCCCAAACGGGGAGATTGCTCCTCAGGACGGTCCCCAAACGAGGAGTTTGCTCCTCAGGACGGTCCCCAAATGAGGAGTTTGCTCCTCAGGACGGTCCCCAAACAGGGAGTTTGCTCCTCAGGACGGTCCCCAAACAGGGAGATTGCTCCTCAGGAAGGTCCCCAAAGGAGGAAGTTTCTCCTCAGGACAGTCCCCCAAAGGAGGAGATTTCTCCTCAGGACGGTCCCCCAAAGGAGGAGATTTCTCCTCAGGACGGTCCCCCAAAGGAGGAGATTTCTCCTCAGGACGGTCCCCCAAAGGAGGAGATTTCTCCTCAGGACGGCCCCCCAAAGGAGGAGATTTCTCCTCAGGACGGCCCCCCAAAGGAGGAGATTTCTCCTCAGGACGGACCCCAAACGGGGAGATTTCTCCTCAGGATGGTCCGGAAACGAGGAGATTGCTCCTCAGGACGGACCCCAAATAAGGAGATTGCTCCTCAGGACGGACTCCAAATGAGGCGATTGCTCCTCAGGACAGTCCCCAAAGGAAGCGATTTTTCCCCAGGATGGTCCCCAAAAGGAGGAGATTGCTCCACAGGCTGGACCCCAAACAAGGAGATTTCTCCTCAGGACAGTCCCCAAAGGAGGAAGTTTCTCCTCAGGACAGTCCCCAAAGGAGGAAGTTTCTCCTCAGGACAGTCCCCCAAAAGAGGAGATTGCTCCTCAGGACAGTCCCCAAAGGAGGAAGTTTCTCCTCAGGACAGTCCCCAAAAGGAGGTGATTTCTCCTCAGGACGGTCCCCCAAAGGAGACGATTTCTCCTCAGGACGGTCCCCCAAAGGAGGCGATTTCTCCTCAGGACGGTCCCCCAATGGAGACGATTTCTCCTCAGGACGGTCCCCCAATGGAGGCGATTTCTCCTCAGGTTGGTCCCCAAAAGGAGGCGATTTCTCCTCAGAATGGACCCCAAACGAGGAGATTTCTCCTCAGGACAGTCCCCAAAGGAGGAAGTTTCTCCTTAGGACAGTTCCCAAAGGAGGAAGTTTCTCCTTAGGACGGTCCCCCAAAGGAGGCGATTTCTCCTCAGGACGGTCCCCCAGAGGAGGCGATTTCTCTTCAGGACGGTCCCCCAAAGGAGACGATTTCTCCTCAGGACGGTCCCCCAAAGGAGGCGATTTCTCCTCAGGACGGTCCCCCAAAGGAGGCGATTTCTCCTCAGGACGGTCCCCCAAAGGAGGCGATTTCTCCTCAGGACGGTCCCCCAAAGGAGGCGATTTCTCCTCAGGACGGTCCCCCAAAGGAGGCGATTTCTCCTCAGGACGGTCCCCCAAAGGAGGCGATTTCTCCTCAGGACGGTCCCCCAAAGGAGGCGATTTCTCCTCAGGACGGTCCCCCAAAGGAGGCGATTTCTCCTCAGGAGGGTCCCCCAAAGGAGGCGATTTCTCCTCAGGAGGGTCCCCAAATATTTCTCCTCAGGATGGTCCCCAGAGGAGATTTCTCAGGATGGTCCCCAAAAGGAGGAAATTTTTCCCAAGGTGGTCCCCAAAAGGAGGAAATTTCTCCCCAGGAGGTCCCCAAAAGGAGGAAATTTCTCCTCAGGATGGTCCCCAAAGGAGGAAATCTCTCCACAGGATGGTCCCCAAAGAAGGAAATCTCTACTCAGGATGGTCTCCAAAGGAGGAAATCTCTCCTCAGGACGGTCCCCCAAAGGAGGAAATCTCTCCTCAGGATGGTCCCCAAAGGAGGAAATCTCTCCTCAGGACGGTCCCCCAAAGGAGGAAATCTCCCCATTCAGGATGGTCCCCAAAGGAAATTTCTCCTCAGGACGGTCCCCAAAGAAGGAGATTTCTCCTCAGGACCCCGAACTGCGCACGGGGCGGGAAGCAGAGAGGGAAGAGAAGAAACTAGGTTCTCAAGGAGACTTGCCATTTTCCTCCCTGCCATCACGAACCCCTATTTTCCTCGCCCCGAACTGGGGGCGGGGGGCACCGGGACAGAGAAATGCCATCCAGAAGGAGATTAGAGGGGATGGAGGGGGTCGCCTCAGAAGGCATTTAGGGAAGGGTGAGAGGAGGGGGGCTCCCTCATTAATGGGGAGCGAGGCAAGGCAGCAAGGTTATCCCTTTTTGGTGCTCAATTTCTTTGCGAAATAGAATCCTAGAAGGGAGAATATTTCCCAGATATTCTGACTTTTCCAGATACTCCCACTCCCTGATTGATAGGTCCAAAAAAAAGTTACACATTTGCCCTCTTCAGGTGATATATTTTTAACTCAATCTGGGAAATTGGCATATTAAGCAGTCAGTGACCATTCCTGCAAATAATTAAGCGTTTATCCAAGAACTCTACTAGACACAGGAATGTGTCTGTTGTTCTGAAGCATAGCTCAAGCTGGTAGGTCGCTGTTTTTCAGTGCTTAGAACAGTGCTCAGCGCTTAGAACAGTGTTTGGCACACAGTAAATGCTTAACAACGACCATAATTATTATAATTATTTTATTGTACTCCCCCAAGAGCTTAGTACAGTGCTTTGTGCACAGTAAGAGCTTAATATGATTAAATCAGATACAGGGAAAGGCAGTCCAATTTGGGTCTGATTAGAGATAGTTTCTGCCCAACAGGAGCTTAGAACAGTGCTTGGCACGTAATAAGCGCTTAACAAATACCGTTATCATCATCATTACATTCTGATACAGATCTGTTTGTATCATCCCAGCGTTTTTTTGTTTTTTTTTTTTTGTATTCAAGGTCAGTTTTAGTGAGAAGAGAATCTGATGAAATGCAAGGAAGGACAAAGATGGCAAAACAATCTCTTCCCAAACAGCAAAACTGACAAATGGTGCTGGAAGGTTGCTCACAGTGGTAGTGCTCGAAGGTATATTTGCTTTCACTGTAAATAAATTAAGGATTGAATAACTTTTCTTCATTCTGAAGGACATTTGCTCGACAGCTTGCTAGGCAAATGTACTGAACCACTTAACCCAAAAAGCAAATCCCTTAGTGTTAAGGAAGTGATGGTACAGGATAAAATGATTCTCATTCTTATTGCAGGATCATGAAGGGTGAAACTTTAGAGTTGTTTCTGGCTACCAAAACATACGGAACCAATCAGTTTTGCTGGAAGTTTAAAATAAAATTTTAAATATTTGTAGAAACCCACATGGTGAAATCCATCCCCTGACTGAACACATTTCTAATTTTAGAGCACGTCTTTAGAAAAAAACAAAAAACAAAACGACACTGATTTCCAAAGGCAACTAACATTAAATGAGTTAAAGTCCTATTTATATTCATTTCCTATTGGACAGGTTGCTATTTAAAAATGTCAGCTGCCACCAAAGAATTAGGCACATTAACAAAATGAAACAAAGTCTTGAAAATGTCTTAAGAAAATGAATATCTTTATCTATTTAGTTACATATAATCCAATTCAATTCAAATGTTATAGAAAAAGTGAATTACGTTTCAGGGAGCCATCCAACCTTGATTTCCTTTTGTTTCATAACAATTTTTTTATCAGCATCTCCAATAGAACAGTAGCAAAGCAAAGTTTATACTGTCTGATAGACATGATTCTCAAAGAATATTTGGCAAGAGCTGCTTCCTTATTAAGAGTAGACTAACTCATGGTTTAGAATTGTAGGGTCCAGGAAAATAATGCTATAATAAAATGTATGAAAAAAGAACTATGAGAAGATAATTGACTATTTGATTTTTATGTGACTGCACTAAAATTCAGGTGGCCACACATGCCTACAACTTAAAAAGCACTGATGGAATATGTGTAATAGTGTCTCATTTTATTTTCTATATTTTTTCTTGTCCTTCACAACACATTTTGAAAGTCTTTACCTCAGTTATCCCTTCTGAGCCGGCCTCCCCCGTTAGCCAGTTTCTCCGGGCTTGCTATTCATACACCGTCCTAAATGTTCTGAAATTCCACACCTACACTTTTTCTCTAAATAAGATATTTGAATAATTTAATCATTCCAGACGAATTCGTATTTGCCAACAAGTGGCTCTGGGGAGGGAATCGCCCTTCCTGCGCACAGGATTCAATCTAAGTTGAATAAAATGGGATTGGAAGTGCAGGCTCATAGCACCGTTAGTTGACTCACTTGAGCTGCATTTGGCTATGTTCACTAAGTTTAGCGTTAGTTCAGTAGCTAGTGCCTGATGGGAAAATGTTCTTATTATTGAGAAAATGAGAGGAGAGGGTAGGACCTCCAGGCTCATCTCTCTAGCCCAAGGCCACAGAAGTGAGACCTTCCCTGCTGGGATGGATGTGGTACAGACTCACATTACCATGCTTTAGGGCAGACCTGCCACTAATCAAGCTGTTGACTGTGCAGTAACCATTCATTAAGTATTTATTGAGCGCTTACTGTGTGCTAGGTGCTTGGGAGAGCAATAAGCAGACACATTCCTGGCCCACAATGAGCTTTCAGTCTAGAGGGGGAGGGACATTAATATAAATAAATATATTACAGGTATGAGTGCTGTGGGGCTGGGTGGGGGATGAATAAAGGGAAGCAAGTCAGGGTGACACAGAAGGAAGTGAGAGGAAAGAAGGACTTAGGGAAGGCCCCTTGGAGGAGATGTGCCTTCAGTAAGGCTTTAAAGTCTGGGGAGAATAATCCTCTGTAGGATTTGAGGAGGGGGGGCATTCTAGGCCAGAGGCAGGGCATGAACAAGGGGTCGGCAGCGAGGTAGACGAGATCCAGGTACAGTGAGAAGGTTAGCATTAGAAGAGTCACGTTTTTGGGCTGGGTTGAGGTAGGAGAGTAGTGAGGTGAGGTAGAAGGGGGCAAGGTAATTGAGTGCTTTGAAGCCAATGGTGAAGAGTTTTTGACTGATGCAGAGTTGGATGGGCAAATACTGGAGTTTCTTGAGGAGTGGGGAAAACATGTCCTGAATGTTATAAAAAAATGATCCTGGCAGCAGCGTATGGTACCTGGGTTTCCCATATGCAAAAGGCAGAAGCCCACACTCTTAACATTTACCCACCTAGAAGCAGTGTGGCCTTATAGAAAGAGCACAGGCCTGCGAGTCAGGGTATCTGGGGTGGAATCCTGAATCCACCATTTGTCTGCTGTGTGACCTTAGGCAAATTACTTAATCTCTCTTTAATGCCTGTTTCCTCAACAGTAAAATGGGGATTCAATACTTGTTCTCCCTCAGACTGTGAACTCCATGGGGGAGAAGGACTGTGACCAATCTGCTTCTATTGTACCTATCCCAGAGCATAGTATAGTGCTTGACATATAACTGCATCTGTATACTTACTATTATCACAATTATTATTAACAGGCATAGCACATTATGCAGCTACATAAGGAAACACAAGAGTTTTTTTTTGTAACAGAAATGTCTAAAGCCTAGAGTGAATTAACAGAAGAACCCCCAACCCCTCTTCCTAGAGCCACTGTTTTCCAAACCATAGTCCACCACCTCTGAGCCACTCAACTCATTGGCAGGAAAGCGGGTGGAGGGAAGCTGGGTGTTTTTTTAAAAAAAAAAAAACACAACCCAAAACAAACAACAAAAAACCACAAAGTAGTGGACATAAAGACATCTGTACATAATCAGTATTGGACAGGGGACAGGCTATCTGAAAGACAGGCTGTCCAGTATAAAGCCAGACAACAGGCCACCCTAGCTTTAAGAATTGGAGACATACTGAGACCGGTCAACAGAACACCCACTTTTTGTGCATGGTTGAAGGCGGCAGACATTTTCCCAGTGCCTCTTAAGTGCTGATCCCATCTTGGACATTTATCTCATCCAAAGGAGGGAGAAAGAAGAAGGTGTGAGGGAACCAGGCATATTCCCTCCTAATTGGATTAGGACATTATATTAGTGGAAAGTAATCTTTCTCTTCACTAGTGAGCATTAATCCTATAATTTAGTTACTGAATAAGGGCATGTGATAAAAAAAGCATGATAATGTTCAAAGGTCTTAGACACTACAATTATTAATGAACAGAACCCATGTCAACTCAATTTCTACTTAGGAGTCCAGTATGAATTTTTCCCTAGACAATAGATGTCAACATATTTGATAGTCCTGTCATGCCATTGAGTTGTTTCCGACCCATAGCGATACCATGACACATCTCTCTCAGAACGCCCCGCTCTCCATCTACAATCATTCTGGTAGTATATCCATAGAGTTTTCTTGGTAGAAATACGGAAGTGGTTGACCATTGCCGCCTTCCACACAGTAAACTCGAGTCTCCGCCCTTGGCCCAGCATGGGTGAGTTTTGATTTGTAGTAGATTGCCTTCCACTCGTTAGCCACTGGCCAAGCTATGAATGGAATGGGTAGGCCTCTACTTGACTCTCTCTACCATAGCTGAGAATGGTAGAGTACTGGAAACTCTCCAGGTGTGACTCAGAGAGGGTATTTGATAATACTAATTCTAGTTTATAATTCTATAGTTATAGTTATAACTATAGTTATAGTTATACAGTTTATAATTCTAATGTACATCTATTGGAGTAGTCTTATGCACACATCAAATCTTTGTACCTAAGAATCATTCTCTCTTCATATATGTATATATAAAACAAAACAAATAAAATAAAGCACCAAATCAAAACATTTTTTCCTTTATTTTTCCTACCAGAGGGCACTTGGCCAGTTTCCGGTGTAGAAGAGGGAAGACTTGAATTTTTGACCTGCCACTAATCCCACTCACTATGCCAACAAATGGAGTATCAATCTCCAGTAACCTTGCCCCCAAGAAGTTCTGCCCATTGCCCTGGCATCTTTGGAATTTGTTCAGCTTCCTTGGTAACCCAATCTTAATCACAACCTTGGTAAATATTCCTTAGTTTGTGAACTAGTCACTTATATGGAGAGGGACTATATAAATGTGAAAAAAAAGACATGATAAGAGAAAGACCTTCAAGCATATGAGGAGGAAATAGGCTTAGTAGAATCATGTCTCCCTAAAATTTTCCCTGCTCCTCTCCAGTCCCTTCTCTTGTCCTCTTGTCAACTTTCCCAACCTTCCCAGCAGTTTTTCAAGAGGAAAGATCTAGTGCCTCCCATCAAGTTCTATCCCCTCACCTGAAACTTTTATCTAACACTAAACTACTCTATACCTCAATATCATTTATCTTGCCACCCTCCCCCTGCCCAAGTCTTTCCTCTGGCCTGAAACTCCCTCTCCTGTCAAATCCCACTCCCCCGACCTTCAAATCCCTCTTAAAAATCACATTTCCTTCAAAAGGCCCTCCCTTCCCTGATGAAGCCCTCATTTCCCCTTCTTGCAATCTCACCCCAGCCCCGACAGTACTAATATACTTATCCTTATACTCTATGTTCTCCATCTGTAATTTATTTTAATGCTCATCTCCCCCATAAACTGCAAACTCCTTAAATTCAGGGATCGTGTCAACCAACTCTATTATACTGTTACTTTCCCCAAGCACTAAAGTACAGTGCTCTGCACATAGTATGTGCTCAGTAATTACCATTGATTAATATTAGGTGCTTTTATTTTGCACCTACTAGCTGCAATGTACTACACTAAGCTTTTGGTAAGAACAAAATAAGACGACAAATTTTCCTGGCTCTGTACTATAATAGGGGAGATATTTGTAAGAATAGCTAAAGAGTAACCAAAACAAACAATTGAATGTACAAGTGACTAGTGCTAGAAATGATTGTATAGCTTGGAATTAATCTAAATGCTTAGTACAGTGCTCTGCACACAGTAAGTGCTCAATAAATATGATTGATTGATTGATTGGTTGATCTAGAAAAGCTAATTGGAGAAGGTGTATGTGCTAGCAGATAGACCCCTGGCCTGGGAATCAGAAGGACCTGGGTTCTAATCCTAGCTCCGCCACTTGTCTGTTCTGTGAATTTGGGCAAATCACTTAAATTCTCTGTGCCCCAGGTACCTCATCTGTAAAGTGGAGATTAACGCTGTAAGCCCACTGTGGGCAGGGAATGTCTGTTTATTGTTATATTGTACTCTCCCAAGCACTTAGTACAGTGCTCTGTACACAATATGTACTCAGTAAATACAATTGATTGAATAAGCTGTGAGCCCTATGTTGGACATAGACTGTGTCCAAACTGGTTAGCTTGTGTCCATCCCAGCACTTAGTACAGTGCCTGCCTGGTACATAAAAAGCACTTAAATACCTTTTTTTTTTTAAAAAAAAAAGGGATTTCAGAAGGGCTTTAAATATAGTTCTCCAGTCTTGAAACTCCTTCTCTTGCTAAATCTCACAGTGAGAGCGAGAAAATAGAGGTGGGGGTAGTGTTGAAACCAAGGTACAGTTAGTGAACTATATGACTTTAGAGAAGTCAAACAACCACTGTTTCTAAGCATTCATCAAGAAAGGCGAGTCTTCACTATAATAAGTATGTTCAACAGGGAGAACCTTTTTATAGCATGTAGTAAAGTGACCCTTTTCAAAAAAGAAAGTTCCATACGAACAAGAGCTTTATAAATTTAAAGGTATCAACTGAACAAGCAAATGTTTGTGAAATTAGATTTTAAAAAATATGAATACATATGCAAATACATTTCCTCAAGCAAATCAATCTATCGATGGTATTTATTGAACACTTACTGGAGCAGAGCACTATACTAAACTCTTGGGAGAGTACAATACAGAGCTGTAGACTCATTCCGTGTTCACAAGGCATGGCTCAGTGGAAAGAGCATGGGCTTTGGAGTCAGGGGTTATGGGTTCGAATCCCTGCTCTGCCAGTTGTCAGCTGTGTGACTTTGGGCAAGTCACTTAACTTCTCTGGGCCTCAGTTCCCTCATCTGTAAAATGGGGATTAAGACTGTGAGCCCCCCGTGGGACAACCTGATCTCCTTGTAACCTCCCCAGCGCTTAGAACAATGCTTTGCACATAGTAAGCGCTTAATAAATGCCATCATTATTATAATTACTTACAGGCTAGAGGGGGAGATAGGAATTTGAATGAATTACTGATCTGTATATGTGCTGAGCATGGAGTGAATATCAAGTACTTAAAGGATGCAGATCCAAAGGGCACTGGTGATGCCGAAGGGAGAGGGATTAGGAGAAATGAAGGTTTAATAGGGGAAGTCCTCTAGGTGATTTGATTTCTAATTAGTCTTTGAAGGTGGGGCGAGTCATAGTCTGTCATAGTTGAAGGTGGGCGGGCAGGCTGGGGGATTCCAAGCCAGAGGGAGGATGTGGGCAACAGGTTGATGGTGCGATAGATGAGATCAAGGTACAGTGAGTAGGTTGACGTTAGAGGAACCAAGTGCGTGGACTATGTTGTAGTAGAAAGTCAGTGAGGTAAGGTAAGAAGGGGTTAACTGATCGAGTGTTTCAAAGCCGGTAGTAAAGAGATGTGGAGGTGGATGGGTAACCACTGGAGGTTACTGAGGAGTGGGAAGATGTGGATTGAATAGCTTTTTAGAGAAATGATCAGGGCAGCAGGGTGAAGTATGGACTGGAGTTGGGAGAGACAAAATAATAATAATAATGTATTTGTTAAGCACTTACTTTGTGCAAGGCACTGTACTAAACACTGGCGTGGATACACTGGGGTGGAGAAGCACCGTGGCTCAGTGAAAAGAGCACAGGCTTTGGAGTCAGAGGTCATGGGTTCGAATCCCAACTCCACCATATGACGGCTGTGTGACCTTGAGCAAGTCACTTAACTTCTCTGAGCCTCAGTTACCTCATCTGTAAAATGGGAATTGATTGTGAGCCCCACGTGGGGCAACTTGATCACCTTGAATCCCCCCCAGCGCTTAGAACAGTGCTCTGCACATAGTAAGCGTGTAACAAATGGCATCATTATTATTATTATTATTACTACAAGCAAATCAGGTTGGACACAGTCCCTGTCCCACATGGGGCTCACAGTCTCAATCCCCACTTTACAGATGAGGTAGCTGAAGCACAGAGAAGTGAATTGACCTGCCCAAGGTCACACTGCAGACAAGTGGTGGAGCCGGAAATCGAACCCATGACCTCTGACTCCCAAACCCGTACCCTTTCCACTATGCCATGCTCCTTCGCAGGCATGGAGGTCAGCAAGGAGACTGTTGCAGTAGTTTCAGCAGAGAGGAAAGGGTGAATTTTGGCAATGTTCTGAAGGTAGAACAGAAAGACCCCGAACTGAGCCTGGAGGGACAGTTAAAGGGTGAGGCAGATGAGGAGCCTGTGACAGAGATTCTGAAGGAGTGGCCAGAGAGATAGGAGGAAAGCCAAGAGAGGACAAAGTCTGAAACCAAGATTGATAACGTTTCAAAGAAAAGGGGGTAGTTCACTGCGTCAGAGGCAGCTGAGAGGTTGAGGAGGATTAGGATGGAGTAGAAGCCATTGACAAGAAGGGTGTTATTGGTTATGTTAGAGAGGGCTGTTTCTTTGGAGCGAAGGGGGAGGAAGCCAGATTGAAGGGAGTCAGGGAGAGAATTGGAGGAGAAGTAGATGCAGTCAGCTCATCTGGTAGGAGGGAATGGTAGGAGGGAGAGGGGGTGTTAAAAAAAAGATCTATCAGGTCAAAGGATTGTTTTTTTAAGGATAGGGGTTACATGAACAGGTTTCAAAGAGTGGAGAAGAAATCATTGGAAAGTGACCAGTTGAAGATGGTGGTCAGGGAGGGAAGGAGGCAAGGGTTTTAATGAGGTATGAAGGGATGGGGACAGAGGTTCAGGTGGAAGGAGCAGATTTTGAGAAGAGGCAAGAGATCTCTGTGTTACTCCTGGGAAAGATGGAAGTGGGGGCAGGAGGAAAGCAGAACTGAGGAGGAGCAGAGGAGATTTTAGGGGGATCATGTGCTGTGGTTTCCATCTTATCAAGTTGGTGGCCAGGAGTACAAGAGTTTTTAATCTCTGTAATGATTATCCATCACTTAACTGGGCTAGATTAATCCTTTTATTTTAGGGAGGGTTGGGCCATGCCACCCTACACTATTCCTTCCAACACTAACTTGGGAGGAGGCTGATACCTGCCTAATTATTTGGATTCCGGAAGAAGGGAAAAAAATTGTCTTTTTCTTCCTGGGAATTTATGAGATCAAGGGCCAGAATAGGAAAATCATCCTTATTTCAATTGTAGCCGTGCCTATACACAGCCCAGGTTGTTGAATAGCTCCCATTCAGCCAGTATTTATTGAGTGCTTACAGTGTGCAGAGCACTGTACTAAGCACTTGGGAGAGTACACTACAACAGACTAATTATGATAATAATAATAATAATAATAGCATTTATTAAGTGCTTACTATGTGCAAAGCACTGTTCTAAGCACTGGGGAGGTTACAAGGTGATCAGGTTGTCCCATGTGGGGCTCACAATCTTCATCCCCATTTTACAGATGAGGTAACTGAGGCCCAGAAAAGTGAAGTGACTTGACCAAGGTCACATAGCAGACATGTGGTAGAGCCGGGATTAGAACCCAGGTCCTTCTGTGTTCCAGGACTGTGCTCTATTCACTAAGCCACACTGTTTCTTGGTAGACATGGTCTTTGCCCACAACAAGCTTAGTGTGTAGAGGGGGGAGACAGTAATATAAAAATTTATAATATATAATTTATAGGTATGAACATAAGTGCTTGTCAATCTGAGGAGTGAATACCAAGGGCCCAAAGGTCACAGATGGGAGATGGAGTTAGGGAAAAGAGAGCTTAGTCAGGCCAGGCCTCTTGGAGGAGATCTGATTTTTAATAAGGCTTTGAAGGTGGGGAGAGTTGTATTCTGGCTTTTATGGAGGAGGAGGGAGTTCCAGGCTGGAAGGAGGATGTAGGAAAGGGGTCAGCAGTGCGACAGATGATATCAGGGTGCAGTGAGCATATAGCGTCTAAGAGGCCGTAAAGTGACCTTGTAACCCTCCCTCCCCACTTCTGCTATGCGGGGATGGAGGAGGCAATTATCTTTCATTGTAACAGCACTAAAGACATTTTAGCCATCCTTAACATGGCCTGCCCCCTTCTCCTAATTTAGGCATAATAAAAACAATGGTATCTGTTAAGCACTTACTATGTGTCAAGCACTGTTCTGAGTGCTGGGGCTCATGATCTAAGCAGAAGGGAGAACTGGTATTTAATCACGATTTTACAGATGAAGAAACTAAGGGACAAAGGAGTTAAGTGACTCGCCCAAAGTCACAAAGCAGGCAATTGGTGGAATTGGGATTCTCCCCTTCTTCCCCCTCTCCATCCCCCCGGCCTTACCTCCTTCCCTTCCCCGCAGCACCAGTATATATGTATATATGTTTGTACATATTACTCTATTTACTTTACTTATACATATCTATTCTAGTACAGTGCTCTGCACATAGTAAGCACTCAATAAATACGATTGATGATGATAAATACAATCGATGATGATTTATTTTATTTGGTTAATATGTTTGGTTTTGTTCTCTGTCTCCCCCTTCTAGACTGTGAGCCCACTGTTGGGTAGGGACCATCTCTATATGTTGCCAACTTGGACTTCCCAAGCGCTTAGTACAGTGCTCTGCACACAGTAAGCGCTCAATAAATACAATTGATTGATTAGAACTCAGGTCCTCAGACCTAGGCCCAAGCTCTTTCCATTAGGCTATGGTGCTTCTTTAAGGCATGGAATAGATAGGCTTCAGTATGGTGCTGGCCCAAACTAATGTTGTCGTCTTAGGCTGTCGAGTCATGTCCGACCCATAGCAACGCCACAGACACATCTCTTCCAAAATGCCCCACTTCCATCTGCAATTGTTCTGGTAGCATATCCATAGAGTTATCTTGGTAAAAATATGGAAGTGGTTTACCATTGCCCCTTCTGCACCGTAAATAAGTCTCTGCCCTCGACTCTCTCCCATCCGCTGCTGCCCAGCTCAGATGAGTTTTGACTTGTAGCGGATCGCCTCCCACTCACTAGCCACTGGCCAAGCTGGGAATGGAATGAGTAGGCCTCTGCTTGACTCTCCCTCCTGCAGTTGTGACTGGTAGAGTACTGAAAACTCTCCAGGTGTGACCCTGAGAGGAGAGCCCACGCTATCAGAGATGAGAAAAGCCCTTGAGAGGACTAAAAGTCCTGGCTATATGGTACATAAAAGTCAATTCCTAGAAGTAAGTCCTAGAAAGTCCCCCTTTTAGACTGTGAGCCCACCGTTGGATAGGGACTGTCTCTATATGTTGCCAATTTGTACTTCCCAAGCGCTTAGTACAGTGCTCTGCACACAGTAAGCGCTCAATAAATACGATTGATGATGATGATGAAGTAGTATTTTTAGTTCAATTGAGATTTCAGTGCCCTCCCAAATAATTCTGTTAATCCATTTTAACAGTGAAAATATTAATTTTTAGACTTTAATTCTTTTAGACTGTGAGCCCACTGTTGGGTAGGGACTGTCTCTATATGTTGCCAACTTGTACTTCCCAAGTGCTTAGTACAGAGCACACAGTAAGCGCTCAATAAATACGATTGATTGATTAATTCTGCCAGGTCATTTTAAGGTAAAATAACATTTTTGTATGATGATACATCAATAAAATTGACATTTACTTTGGAATGTGATATTGGAAAGTTTTGATCATTTTTTTTGTGAAGTTTTTTTCCTGCAGGTAATTTTCTTTCTCACCATTCTGTAAGTAGTCCAGAGTTTGCTTGAGTTACTGGATCCACTGGTCAATTTTAGCTTCTCTTTTACCAGTGTCATATTTCTCACTCCAATATAGAAACTCACTTCAAGCCAAGATGTTGGTATTAAGTTTTGCAGTGATGCTAGATCTGATGATCCAAATTAAACAAAGGTCGCCTTTGCAGCAGATTTTTAGAAAAATGATGTAGGCAGAGGGAAATGTGTACTGGAGTGGAGTGAGACATAGGCAGGGAGGTCAACGAGCAGGCTGATGCAGTGGTCAAGGCTAGATATGATAAATTCTTGGATCAGCATAGTAGCAGGTTGACTGGAGAGGAAAGGGTGGATTTTGGCCAAGATTACGGGCTTGTAAATTGGGGAGGATGGTGGTGTTGTCTACAGTAATGGCAAAGGCAATATTTGGGACAGGGCGGGAAGATAAGGAGTTTCGTTTTGACATCCTAAGTTTGAAATGTTGGTGGAAGAACCAAATAGAGATGTCATGAAAGCAGGCAGAAATGAGAGACTGCAGAGGAGGAGGAGAAGGAGTCAGGGCTAGAGATGTAAATTTGGGAAAAGGCCTTTAAAACTCTCAATATAAAAACCAAATAACACAAGTGATAAAGAACAGATTATACATTTTCCTAAATTTGACTGTGATGATTGGTGGGAGGATAGTAGAGCATATTATTTGGAGCACAAAATGTAAAATAATTAATAGCATATCCTGCATTTTTAATCTATTGATGGAATATTTTAGATTATTCATTCAATCATATTTACTGAGTGTGTACTGTGTGCACAGCACTGCACTAAGCACTTGGAAAGTACAATTTAGCAACAGATAAGAGACAGTCCCTACCCAACAATCTAGAAGGGAGTGACAGACAACAAAACAAGTAGACAAGTGTCAATATCAAACTAGATAAATAGGATTATAGATATATACACATCATTAATAAAATAAAGTGATATGTACAAATATACACAAGTGCTGTGGGGAGGGGAAGGGGGAAGGAGAGGAGGAGCAGAGGAAAAAGGGGGTTCTCAGTCTGGGAAGGCCTCTTGGAGGAGGTGAGCTCTCAGTAGGGCTTTGAAGGGAGTAAGAGTGCTAGTTTGGTGGATGTGTGGAGGGAGGGCATTCCAGGCCAGAGGTAGGACATCAATCAATCAATCCTATTTATTGAGCGCTTACTGTGTGCAGAGCACTGTACTAAGCACTTGGGAAGTACAAGTTGACAACACATAGAGACGGTCCCTACCCAACAGTGGGCTCACAGTCTAGAAGGGGGAGACAGAGAAGAAAACAAAAACACATTTGTACTTCCCAAGCGCTTAGTACAGTCCTCTGAACATAGTAAGCGCTCAATAAATATGATTGATGATGATGATATTAAAAAAATAAATAGAATGGACATGGGCCAGGAGTTGACTGCGGGACAGGCGAGAACGAGGCACAGTGAGGAGGTGAGCAGCAGAGAAGCAGAATGTGTGGGCTGGGCTGTAGAAGGAGAGAGGGGAGGTGACAAAGTGATGGAGAGCTTTGAAGCCAAACTCAAATGAAATAATTTGAGCCAAGCTTAAATAAATTAAAGTGGATAATTATATCAGGAACACACATTCCCACGGAAATAAATTCGTCACTAACTGTGGGTTGAATATTTAACAGCATGTCATAATAAGTAATAATTTAGCACAGAAATGAAACAGAAGAGCCACTTAGTGGAAAGGGTGCCAGGCTGGGACTGAGGAGTCCTGGATTCTAATCCTAATTCCACCACTTGCCTGCTGTGTGACCTCGGGCAAGTGACTTCACTTTTCCACAGTGTCCTCATCTGCAAAATGGGGATTAAAATCCTGATCTCCCTCCCCGTTAGCCTGTCAGTCCCATATTAATTCATTCAATCATATTTATTGAGTGCTTACTGTGTGCAGAGCACTGTACTAAGTGTTTGGACAGTACAATTCAGCAGAGACAATCCCATAAGGGACAAGGACTGCAATTTATATATTGTACTGCATCAACCCCAGTACTTTAGTACAGTGCTTTGCACAGAGTAAATGCTTAAATATCCAATTATTATTAATTTTTAATTTGAAGAGGAGATTTAAATAGAGTTTAGTTAGCTAAATCGGGATTTAGACATAAACCTGGCAACTTGCACAAAGTGAGTTTTGGGAAAGTTTTCAGAGACGAGCCACACAGTTAAAATTCCAATTTTCCATTTTATTTGAATTATAAGCACCACACCCTGAAAATTCAGTGGAAAGAATGCCCTCAGAGTCTGAGTCACTGGAAGGGTCAGTCGTGGATTTCGGTCCAAGTGCTAATTGGCCCTTAATAGTTAAGAGTTTAGTTTATGAGTTCTGTTAGGAATACAAAACCAGGTGCACAATTACCCAGAGTACTAAATGCCAGATTACTGTCTCCCAATAATAATGGTAGTAGTTAAGAATACTTTAAAACATTTCCTCTTAGAGGCTTAAATGCAGTGTGGTCTGGTGGAAAGAACCTGGGCCTTGGAATCAGGGGACCTGGGTTCTAATCCTAGCTTTGCCACATGTTTGCTGTGTGACCTTTGGCAAGTCACAACTTCTCTGCGCCTCAATTGCCTCCTCTTAAAATGAGCCTCATGTTGGACAGGGACTGTGTCCAACCTGATTAACTTGGGTACACTTCAGTGCTTTGCACAGAGTTAATGTTGAACGACTACCTCAGTTATTAAAAGTCAGGAGAAAGCAGACAGGCCTGAAATGAGTTGGGCAGATTCTCAAAGAACACACCAAAAAACCACAGACAAGACTGCAAACAAACAATACTCCTACAGAATTCTGATCAAACCAAGAATTTTGGATTAAACTCATGTCATAGTCCACTTATTTGCAAATTCCTGTCCAACTGAGATTCGTTACCTGCAGATATTATGAGAAGCGGCATGGCTCAGTGGAAAGAGCCCTGGCTTGAGAGTCAGAGGTCATGGGTTCTAATCCCAGCTCCACCACATGTCTGCTGTGTGACCTTGGGCAAGTCACTTAACTTCTCTGAGCCTCAATTCCCTCACCTGTAAAATGGGGATTAAGACTGTGAGCCCCACGTGGGACAACATGATCACCTTGTATCCCCCCCAGTGCATAGAACAGTGATTCACACATAGTAAGCTCTTAACAAATGCCATTATTATTATTATTATTATTATTATATTATGGGCCCATGCACTGTCACCTGTTGCAAGAGGGAGACAGGGTGGGGAAAAGGTTGAATGAGGGAAGCAAAATGAGGCCACAACAGAAGAAAACAGTAGGGTTAATAACATGTCCCTTAACCGTTAGGAGCGTATATTTTTAAGTCAGCATGACAGGACACATTCCATATATAAATATCCAGGGCTTTTCCCCCGCCGTGACCCCTTCGGGAAATATCAGAATGTTGAACGATCATCAAGTCACCACCAGCTGCCTTCTATCCACCTCCGCATCAAACAGAAACTTCTTACCCTAAGTTTTAAGGCACCGGATCAGCTCTCTCCCTCCTAACTTATTGAACTCCTAACACATTGACATCAACCACTGCATAAACCTTCAGGTTCTCCCCTTCACAATCCCAGCATCACTCTGCTGCCCAGATGATTTTTCTGAAAATTCGTTCACTCCATGTCTCCCCACTCCTCATAACTCTCTAGTGGTTGTCTATGCAGCTCCACAAACAGAAACTCCTTACCATAGGTTTTAAGGGACTCTATCAGCTATCTCCCTCCTACCTTACTGATCTACAACAACTCAACATGTACATTCCACTCTTCTCACACCAACCTACTCTCTTTACTTGATCTTGACCATCCCTCCAGTCAATCTTTTGCCCACATGCTCCCTTGGAGTTATAACTAGAGGGAGGGAGTTAATAACTAGAACTCCCTTTAATCACATCTACTCCAAGAGGTCTTCCCTGACTAAACCTTAATTTCCCCTACCCGCCCTCTTTGTCACCTTATATACTTAGGCGTGTATTCCTTAAGCACTCTGATGCTCAGCCCAGCCCATAGCACTTATATACACATCCTTATGATCTATTATTTCCCCAATTTGTAATTCAATTTTAATGTTTGTCTCCTCCTTTTAAACCCTAAGTTACTTGTGGGCAGGGATTGTGTCTACCAACTTTACTGAGAAGCAGCGTGGCCTAGTAGAGTATGGGCCTAGCAGTCAGAGGCTCTAAATTCTAATCCCAGCTCCACCACTTACCTGTTGTGCGATTGTGGAAAAGTTACTTCACTTCTCTGTGCCTCAGTTCCCTCATCTGCAGAGTGGGAATTCATTGCCTGTTCTTCCTCATACTTAGACTGTGAGCCCCTTGTGGAATCTAATTATCTTGTATCTGCCTCAACTCTTAATATATAGAAAACCTTTAACAAATGCCACAAGTGTTATTATTGTATTGTATTTTACCTAGTGCTTTGTGTTCTGCACACATTAAGTGCTCAGTAAATAATAATAATAATGGCATTTATTAAATGCTTACTATGTGCAAAGCACTTGTTCTAAGCACTGGGGAGTTTACAAGGTGATCAGGTTGTCCCACGGGGGGCTCACAGTCTTAATCCCCATTTTACAGATGAAGTAACTGAGGCACAGAGAAGTTGAGTGACTTGCCCAAAGTCACACAGCTGACAAGTGACGGAGCCGGGATTTGAACCGTTGACCTCTGACTCCAAAGCCCGTGCTCTTTCCATTGAGCCACGCTGCATCGATTGGTTGAAAATATGTTTAAATACTTTTTATTGAGTTTTTAACCAAGTGAGGTAAGAGGTGAGGGAAAGGAGAGGGTGGAAGGAAAAATAAAAATAGTCAAGGGGAAAAAGAAAAAAAAATAAAGGAGACAAAACCCCCAGAAGTCAGTGTTAAGACAGGCAATATCAATGGAAGATACAAAAAAGGGAAGATGTTGGACAGTGGGAAATAATGGATAGAAAAGGCTGCAAGAAAGCAGAAAAAGTGGAAAAAATGAGTAAATAAAGAAGTAGCAAAAGTAAGAAATAAAAGAATGGAAAGGCTTGGGAGAAAAAGCAAGCGGAAGGTCATTGGGAATTGCTGTAGTAGAGTGCTGATGTCAGCAGAAATGGTTTTAGAAGATATAGGGCAATGCCAGAACCTACTCCCCAACTCCCTACTCAAGTGAAAAGAAAAAAAAAAAAAGCCTAAAAGTTAGTTTCAAAATTTTCTCTGCTGGCAGGAAAGACATTCCACAGAGTCAGACTATACTCACTGGCTTGAAGTGACAAAAATATCATGATCTAGAATTCGTCCTTACCCCACCTCTATTTTAAAATAGTTTTTTATGGGACTGCCTAGTGCTTTGAAACAAAAGATGTGATATAACAAAAAAATTCCAAGAGGAAGAAAGCATCTTGAGGTCGGTGAATGGTTTGGGTTTAGGAAGGAAGCAGCTTGAAGGTTGCAGCTGGAAGAGAAAGTTGTAGGAGAAGAAGGGACAATTCAGGGCAAAGGATAATGATTTTTGAAGGATAAGTCACCTCTCCCATAAAAAGTCATTGCAGCACACACACACACACACACACAAAATGTAAAAAAAAATTAGTGCACTACCCCAGAGGCACACTTTCAGGCTGAAGACACCAATAATAATAATAATGGCATTTATTAAGCCCTTACTATGTGCAAAGCACTGTTCTAAGTGCTGGGGAGGTTACAAGGTGATCAGGTTGTCCCACAGAGGGGGTCTCACAGTCTTAATCCCCATTTTACAGATGAGGTAACTGAGGCACAGAGAAGTTAAGTGACTTGCCCAAAGTCACACAGCTGACAATTGGCGGAGCAGGGATTTGAACCTGTGACCTGTGACTCCAAAGCCCGTGTTCTTTCCACTGAGCCACGCTGCTTGAGCCACCAATGAAGCACGAGCACTATTCCAAATGACTAAAATACATTGAAATTATTTGAAATTCTCTCGTACAAAGTTTCTCAGGATGTTATAATCAGGAACAGATCAATTCTTCCCATTCAGATCATGAGTTCCATTCATCACTGTAGATGCCATAGGAAATAGAGGTTAACTACAATGAAGCTGTAGAGGTACATTATTAATTATAATTGTAGATAATTTATATTATATTATAATATATATTAATTATATTGTAGAGAAGCAGTGAATAGAGCATGTGCCTGGGAATCAGAAGGTCCTGGGTTAATCATGATAATGGTATTTGTTAAGCACTTACTATATGTCAAGCACTGCTCTAAGTGCTGGGTTAGATACAAGCTAATCAGGTTGGACACAGTCCCTGTCCCAAATGGAGCTCACAATCTTAATCCTCATTTTACAGATGAGGTAACAGGCTCAGAGAAGTTAAGTGACTTGCCCAAAGTCACACAGCAGACAAGTGGTGGAGCTGGGATTAGAACCCAGGGCCTTTTGACTCCCAAGCCTGTGCTCTATCCACTAATCCATGTCCCAGCTCTACCACTTGCCTGCTGCATGATATTGGGCGGGACACAACTTCTCTGTGCCTCAGTTACCTCATCTGTAAAATGGGGATTAAGACTGTGAGCCCTATATGTGACAGGGACTGTGTCCAACCCGATTATCCTGCATCTACCCCAGTGCCTGGTACATAGTAAGTGGTTAACGAATACCACAGTTATTATTAATAAGCATTTACTATGTGCCAAGCCCTGTACTAAGCACTAGGATATTCAGGTCCCACATGGGGTTCACAGTCTAAGTAGGAGCAGAAAAAGCATTGAATCCTCATTCTGCAGATGATGAACCTGAGGCACAGAGTAGAAGTGACTTGTCCAAGGTCACACAGCAGACCTGAGATTAGAGCCCGGGTCTTCTGACCATAGGCCCATGATATTTCCTATAGACCATGCTGCTGCTTCTTCTGGAGATTTCTCTTCACTATTCTCTCAAATTTCTCAGAAAAATAATTTTGCATTCACTATAAAATATAGTGTTTAGAGAGAGAATTGTCTTTTGTTTCTCAAGAATCATGAACTAATTATCACACTAAGTAGTTTTTTTTGGCACTGCCCTAATCAGTGCCGTTAACTAAAAGCATAATAAGTATTCCTGCTTCTTCTAAAGATTCCTTTCTCAGTTGTCTAATCCCTCATTAAACAGGTACAGTTTAACAGATACAGAACCATACTAATTTTCTGGTCCTAAATTATTTTTAATAAAAAACCCCAATCCCACCATAGATGCTAGGAAAAAAATTGCCTCATAAAAAAATAGGTCTATGTGTCATAAGATTCTAATATTGTCTCCCTGATAATAAAAACAGACTTGGAATAGTAGCTTACCATCATGAAGCCTTATTTTCTAAATAAGTTCTCAAGGTTTAGAAAAGGATTTGCAAAATTCCTTTGAAGCCCCTACCATGTCAGTTATGCACAGCGTTCTTAGCATTCTACAGTAATGTGATCGGACATCCCACTTTAGGAGAGTTAGTCATAAATGGTGGGGTTCCTTCCCAATGTCAGAAAGGCAGGATCCTTGAGTGTCTTGTTTTAGGCTGGATACTGGGAGTGGAACTGGCAACCATGGTGGATAATAGCTAAATGAAACATGTGAGAAAGCAGAGGAGGTAGTATATAGCTTTTCTTCCACAGCCAATGTAGCTGGTATTAGTTATTTTTCATTAGTTTCTCATTTAGCCACTGTATCACGGCACTGGAAGCCACAACAACTGTTCTCCAGAGGCCTGTCACTGTCCCCTCCTGAGTCATGCCGGTGGTAGCCCTCCTGTCACGGTCTGTCTACTGGCAGAGTAATTAAGCCTTTTCCCTCCCCCTGAATTCTAGTTTTCCTTCCTCTTCCCAAGATGACCTTATTTCTGATTACCTTAGTCTATAGTGACTTAAGTGCCTATCACTTTGCTTTCAATGTGTTAACACGGACCATTTTTTTTTTTAAAAATGAAGTTGTCCAGCAGAATTCATTTTATCACTCTTGAACAATTTTTTTATTATTAATAATAATAATTTACAGGCTTACTATATGTTAAACACAGGAGTAGATACAAAGGTGTTATTATGGACAGAGTCCCTATCCCACATGAGACTCAAAATTTATCTTAGCTCCATTTTACAGATGATGGAATTGAGGCTTAGAGAGGTAAAGTGACTTCATAATAATAATTAATAATGATGGTACTTGTTAAGCACTCACTACGTGCCAAGCACTGTTCTAAGCACTGGGGAAGATACAAGTTAATCAGGTTGGACACAGTCCCTGTCCCACGTGGGGCTCACAGCCTTAATCCCCATTTTGCAGATGAGGGAACTGAGGCCTAGAGAGGTTAAATGCCTTGCCCAAGGTCACACAGTAGACATGTGGCGGAGCTGGATTTAGAACCCATGACCCTCTGACTCCCCAGCTTGCACTCTAACCACTAAGCCACACAAAGTCATACAGTAGGCCAGTGGCCGAATTGGATTTAGAACTCAGATCTCCTTAACTCCCAGCGCTTTTCTGTTTTCACTAGGTCCTCTGAAACTAAGTTTTCAGTTATATGGTTCAACTTTACCACTTATATTCTTAGATATCCTGATTGCTAAGAATTCCAGTGCAGATTACGCCTTCCCCACTGCTTTCAAACATGTCTCCTGTCTTAAAAATAACACTATCTTGACCCCATTTGCAACTATTCTTTGCCACACTACTTGAGTTTCTATACTCATTGCCTCCACTTTTTCTCCTTGACCACCTGCAATCTGGCTTTTGTTCCCTTTGTTTCTCTTTAATAGTAATTATGGTGTTTGTCAAGCCCTCACTATATGCCAGGCACTACACTAAGCGCTGGAGTGGATACAAGCAAATTGAGTTGGACACAGTCCCTGCCCCAGGTGGGGCTCACAGTCTCAATCCCCATTTTCCAGATGAGGTAACAGGCACAGAGAAGTTAAGCGACTTGCCCAAGGTCACACAGCAGACACGTGGAAGAGGCAGGATTAGAACTCACATCCTCTGACTCCTAGGCCCGGGCTCTTTCCACTAGGCCACGACAACTGCACCTCTTTGCCATCCCTGTTGCCCAGTGACCTCCCTCTTGCAAAAATCTAACGGCTTCTAGTCCATCCTAATCCTCCTTGACCTTTTTGCTGCCTTTGATACTGTGGACCACCCCCTTCTCCACACTGTCCTTTCCTGGTTCTCCTCTCTGACTGGTTCTTGTCAACATCCTACCATTGAACTGTAAGGGTGCCTCAAAGCTCAGTTTTGGGTCTCCATCTACACCCACTCCCTTGGAGAAGTCATTCGCTCGCCTGGCTTCAACTACCACCTCTACACAGATTGTTCTCAAATCTACATCTCCAGTCCTGCCTCTCCTTCTCTGTAGTCTCACATTTCCTTCTGTCTTCAGGACATCTCTACTTGGATGTCCTACCAATACCTCAAACTTAATAAATCTAAACTAGAGAATTCCTCATCTTCCCCACACAAACCCTGTCATCATCAATCGTATTTATTGAGCGCTATGTGCAGAGCACTGTCATCCCCAGCACTATAGACAGTACCACCATTTTCCCCGTCTCACAAGACAAAAACCTTGGCATTATTCTGGACACAGCTCTCTCATTCAACCTACACAATCTATCATGAATTGATTCTCTAAAATCTGCCCTTTCCTCTCCATCCATTGGTTCTATCCATCCTCTCCAATTGCTACCCGTGAGCCCACTGTTGGGTAGGGACTGTCTCTATATATTGCCAGCTTGTACTTCCCAAGCTCTTAGTACAGTGTTCTGCACACAGTAAGCACTCAATAAATACGATTGATCAATAAATACGATTGACTGATCCTTGCATTTATTTCTCTCTTTAACATCGCATCATTCTTCTTGCTGACTTCCCTGCTTTCTGTCTCTCCCCTCTCCAGTTCATTCTTCACTCTGCTGCCTGGACCATTTTTCTGAAAAACCAGTCAGTCCATATCTTTCTATTCAGAAACTCCCAATAGTTGCCCATCTTCCTCCCCTTCAAACAGAAATTCTTTACCATTGGCTTTAAGGCATTCAGTCAGCTCTCTCCCTCCTACCTTAACCTTGTTGATCTCTTGCTACAACTCAGTCTAAACCCTCTAACAACAACCTACTTTCTGTACATTGATATCTCTCCTGCCACCCACTCCTTTCCTGCCTCTTCCCTCTGGACTGAAATTTTCTCCCCTTTCATATCTGTCAGTCCACCACTCTTCCCATCTTCAAAATTCTCCTATAAATTACACCTCCTTCCCTTACTAAGCCTTCATAGCCCCCAGCTGAACTCCCTCACTTGGCTGTGTACCCCTTAAGCACTTCAATACTCACCCCAGCCCCACAGCTCTTATGTAAATATTTTAAATACTATTTCCCCAATCCAGTTTATTTTAATGTCTCCTCCTCTAGACTGTAAGCTCACTGAAGGCAGGGATCTTGTATAATAATAATAATAATAATAATGGTGGTGATGATATTTGTTAAGTGCTCACTATGTCCCAAACACTATACTAAGCACTAGAGTAGACACAAGATAATCATGCCAGAATCCCTGCCCCTGACCTTCTTGAGGCTCACAGTTTAAGTAGGAGGAAGAACAGGGATTAAATTCCCATTTTACAGTAGAGGAAATGAGGCACAGAGAAGTGACTTGCCACAGCAGTCAAGTGGCAGAGCTAGAATTAGAACCCAGGTCTTCTCACTCCCAGGCCCGGGCTCCTTCCACTAGGCCGCAAAAGTTCCTTTTGATTAAGAGATACCCAATTAATTTGCCAGAAGCCTCTCCAAACAGAATATGCTCCCATTCTGGACTCAGGTACTTTAAATGGATAGTCCAAAATTGTTATACCTTTTCTTTCCATCTCAGCAGATGGTCTTCAGTTTGAGCCTTGAGGGAGTATCTCTAGCTTTCCAAAATTATCAACTTTCATTAAAATTAGCATTTGTTCTAAAGAAAAAAGTAAATAACTCCTAACAGCCCCCAGTTGAGTGCTTTTTCCAAGAAATAATTAATTCAGAGGAAAAAAAAAACCAGAAACACAAGAAAAAAGCAGTATGATACTGCTTTATGAGCTTCCTACTCACAAAGGAGTAAAGAAATATAAAATAAAATCTTGCTTTTGGCAGGTCCCAGAAGATGCTATCATAATCATGAAGAAAGGGGATGGCTGACTATGGAAACTCCCAGGGTATATCTCTTTCCTCCTAAAGCCTTAAGTTCCTAGCCAGAGTTCGTCCTCATATGCTACTTAAGAATCTTTTATCATGCATTTTCTGAATTGAGATGTGGCTTCAGACTGAAAACAACAATAACAACTCAACACAGACATGACCTCTGAAGCACAGCAAATTCCAGAGGAGAAGTACGGGGAGCATCTGAAACCTCTAAACTGAATCCACGGCATGTAGCATCAACAGGCCTGGAATGACAACTATTAAACAAGTTTGTGGTCTTCGCTTCACCAAGGTCGTAGGCTGGCTACTCCACCATGGCAAGGTGAAACTCAGAGTTGAAGGAGTAATGTATTGGTCACATTCAAAACAATCTGTGCTACTATACTTGAGGGTGCAATTGGGGACTTTAACTTCCAATCAGTGGTACTTTGTGCAGTATTCTGTGCTAAGTGCTTGGCAAAGTACAATATAACAGAGTTGATTGGGCTCCTTGTGATCAGGGATGCAGTCTATATCAGGAAATACACACACACACACACACACACACACACACACACAGAGAGTCTATAGGGATCCACTGGAAAAATCTCTTCCAACAGCTTCAAAAATCTGTAAAGACCATTCCATTGCTCAGCTCTCTGGAAATGGTGCTCTGGAAGCACAGAACAAGAGTACCAAGGTAGGTGATTTGTATAAACCGTTAGGCAGAGTCGTCACAGTCCTATGAATTGACAAGAAACCTGAAAACCAAGGCTATGTACCAATCTGTACCAGGTATATAGAGTCAGAAATCCTCTTAAGCAACACAGAACTTAGTACTGTCTTTAGGTAATGCTCTAGCCAATGGTACTGAGAGTAGATAAGGCCAAAATACCATTTGGATGATTGACGGTGTGGCAACAGTTTCATTTGAGGGCAAAATTCTTCAACTTTCCAGAGAAAGTCCAGTTTTTCAAGGAGTTTCATAAATATCACCTGCGTGATAATGTCGGTATAGCAACACAGATATGATCTCACCCCCAGTAGCGTTACTTTTGGCTTCCAAAAATAGAGTTTTAAGTGTCAAATATCCAAATATAATGTCATCCTCCATTTTCTCAACTGCATACTTCCATTTTCTGTTCTCTAATGTAGAATTCTTAACCTTGGCATATTCAGATGTTTATACCTCCGCTAACACCAATTTTAAAGGCTGAAGCAGAATTAGGATTTGCTTAAAAAGGGATTTTACATATAAAGTGAATAATTGTGATCAATATCTAACTTCATAAATCATTTATATTTAATAATTCCAATGACTCCAAATCTTTCAAAGGTAATCAAAGAGCCCCCTCCTACCTCACCTCCCTTCTCTCCTTCTACAGCCCAGCCCGCACCCTCTGCTACTAATCTCCTCACCGTTAGGCCTCGTTCTCGCCTGTCCCGCCATCGACCCCCGGCCCACATCCTCCCCTTGGCCTGGAATGCCTTCCCTTCGCACATCTGCCAAGCTAGCTCTCTTCCTCCTTTCAAGGCCCTACTGAGAGCTCACCTCCTCCAGGAGGCCTTCCCAGACTCAGCCCCCTCCTTTCTCTCCCCCTCCTCCCCATCTCCACGCCCCTCACCTTACCTCCTTCCCCTCCCCACAACACCTGTATATGTTTGTATGTATTTATTACTCTGTTTATTTTATTTGTACATATTTATTCTATTTATTTTATTTTGTTACTATGTTTTGTTTTGTTCTCTGTCTCCCCCTTCTAGACTGCGAGCCTACTGTTGAGTAGGGACTGTCTCTATATGTTGCCAACCTGTACTTCCCAAGCACTTGCTATGGTGCTCTGCACACAGTAAGCGCTCAATAAATACGATTGAATGAATGAAAATGGAAAGACAAAATAAGGCATTTCATTTATTCATTCATATTTACTGAGCGCTTACTGTGTGCAGAGCACTGTACTAAGCACTTGGGAAGTACAAATTGGCAACATATAGAGATGGTCCCTACCCAACAACGGGCTCACAGTCTAGAAGGGGGAGACAGACAACAAAACAAAACAAGTAGCTATTTCTTGTAAACCCATTACTCCAAATTAAAAGTGGCCCCAGTTTGAACCTGGAAGTGACTAAGGCTCTTCAAGCCCAAGTGATCTGCATGGGCCACCGCATATGTTGAACCATGAGAAGCGGTGTGGCCTAATGGATAGAGCATGACCCTGGGAGTCAGAAGGACCTGGATTCTAATCCCAGCTCCCCCACTCGTCTGCTGTGTGACCTTGAGGGAGTCACTTCACTTCTCTGTGCCTCATTTATCTCCTCTGTAAAATGGGGATTAAGACTGAGCCCCATGTGGGACATGGACTGTGTCCAACCCGATTTACTTATATCTACCCCAGGGCTTAGAACAGTGCCTGGCACACAGTAAATGCGTAACAAATACAAAAATAAAGCCAATAGAGAAAGTCTACAATCAGGCAGTTAGGCCTTTGATCTGGCTGAACTTATTAACCCTGAAATAGTATCTACTGCAGCATTGCTTCAGTTGACAGGACATGAGGTGGCCGAATGGTTAAGGTGATGGACTACTAATCCATTGTGCTCTGCACACATGGGTTCGAATCCCACCCTCGTCATGTGTGTGCTTTATCCCCCCTTCTAGACTGTGAGCCTGTTGTTGGGTAGGGACCGTCTCTATATGTTTCCAACTTGTACTTCCCAAGCGCTTAGTACAGTGCTCTGCACACAGGAAGCACTCAATAAATATGATTGAATGAATGAATGACAGGTGAGGATAATAGTCAGTCATATTTATTGAGCACTTATTGTGTGGAGAATGTTTGGGAGAGGACAAGTATATAATAAAGAGACACATTTCTAGTTAACAGCAAGGCAGTCAGCTTCTACATAAGAGTTTGAAATGGGGGATACACAAGCAGAGAGGGTAGGGCCAATTATTTTAGAGACAGTGAAGTGTCAAACGGTGAAATTTAGCAGCACACTGTTGGAAATATATTAGCAGAAAGATAGACCAAACTGGATAATGAAAGTCACGATAGAGCTTGTGCTCCTTTTTGAGCAATGTCTCCAGAATACCATGATAAAGAGACAGATTTTAAAGACTGTCCCTGTAAGAAGTCAAAATTTCAGCATGGTAAGGAACTATTTTTCAAACGCACTCAGTATAGAATATGTTTTTAGTCTCGCATTGGTTTTTTTCCCCCAGCAACACAGATATGATCTCACCCTCAGTAGCGTTACTTTTGGCTTCCAAAAATAGTGTTTTAAGTGTCAAATATCCAAATATAATGTCATCCTCCATTTTCTCAACTGCATACTTCCATTTTCTGTTCTCTAATGTAGAATTCTTAACCTTGGCATATCCAGATGTTTATACCTCCGCTAACACCAATTTTAAAGGCTGAAGCAGAATTAGGATTATATATAAAATACCTTTTTAAGCAAAAGTGAATAATTGTGATCAATATCTAACTTCATAAATCATTTATATTTAATAATTCCAAAGACCCCAAACCTTTCAAAGGTAATCAAAGAGCTAAGGTGATGATAAAAATTACACTCTGTTTGCTTGCAAATTTATACTGAGTCTTGGCTACAGTTGCTCAGGCTTCAGAATAAGATTTCTGCTAGTTAAAAAAAATAATCAAAGGATCCTTTAAATGATCACCTTATTGAGTGACCAACAAGGAGACAGAAGAGGACTAGAGAACCATGATTTATAAATCTAAGTAAATGGTTAGAACATTGTGAATGAAAAAGGAGTCCACATTTCCCTCTGCATAAGTATTCCTTGGCTCTTTGGTTCAATTGAGACAACATATCCTCTTCCTAACATTGCTAAAGTCCACCCTTTGCTCCCCAAACTGCTACCACGTTAATAAAATCACTCATCCTAACCTGCTTGGATTATTGCACTAGCCTCCTTGCTGATCTCCAAGCCTCCTGTCTCTCCCACACACCTCCTCCCCATAAATCTGTACTATTCCCCCACAGAGCCCTCTGATCTCTGGACCCCATTCAGTTTCCTCAACTCATCATGCCCCACTTAACCTCCGTACCCAAACTACCCTCCCTTGATGGCCAAATAGATGTTCACAACACCACCCTCTCTACTGAACTCAACTCACTCATTCCCCATCCCTTCGTCGATCCCGTACCACTAACCCACAGCCATGGATCTCCTGCACAGTCCTCCTTGGCTCCTGTGCTTGAGCCACACAGCACTGCTGGCAGAAATCCAAGTATCAGACCGACTTTGTCCACTTCAAGTTCATCCTCGCATGCTTTAACTCTGCCCAGCAAAACTATTTCTCCACTCTTATTGACACCCATGCCCATCACCCTCACCAGTCATTCCAGACATTTACCTCCTTCTTCAGGCTCCCTGCCCCCACCCCTAATAACCTAGTCACCTACTTTATTAACAAAATTGACACTATCAGGTGTGAGTTCCCTAAAATCACCCCTCCCCCTCCTATGTCCCTCCCCATTCCGGCCTCCTCTTCAATTCTCCCATCTTCTCAGCAGTATCTCTAGAGGACATCTCCTGCCTCCTTTCAAAATCCATCCCCTCCACCTGTGCATCCGACCACGTTCCCTCACACCTTGCCAAAACTCTTCCCCTGCAACCCCCCCCCCCCCCACCGCCAACAACCATCTTCAACAGTTCACTCTCCAATGGCTTCTTCTCCACTATTTTCAAACATGCCCATGTTTCCCCTATCAAAAAAAAAACCCTCCCTCAACCCCACAACTCCCTGCAGTTATCATCCCATCTCCCTCCTATCATTCCTCTCTGAACTACTTTAGCGAGTCATCTACAACCGCTGTCAAATTCCTCTCCTCCAATTCTCTCCTTGACGCCCTCCAATCCAGATTTTACCCCCTTCACTCCATAGAAACCACCCTCTGAAAGGTCACCAATGATCTCCTTCTTGCCAATTACTTTGGCCTCTACTCCTCTTCTACCACTCAGCTCCCTTCAACATTGTCGACCCCCCCCCCACCCCCCCGGAAATGTCATCCAACCTTGGATGACTGACTGTCCTCTCCTACTTCTCCTTATCTTTCTGGCGGTTCATTCTCAGTCTCCTTCTTGGGTTTTAGACTGTGAGCCCACTGTTGGGTAGGGACTGTCTCTATATGTTGCCAACTTGTACTTCCCAAGCGCTTAGTACAGTGCTCTGCACACAGTAAGTGCTCAATAAATACGATTGATTGAGTGATCGATCTGCCTCCCACCCCCTGAGACTGAGCCCCCTCCTTCCTCATCCCCCCGCCTTACCTCCTTCCCCTCCACACAGCACCTGTATATATGTTTGTACATATTTATTACTCTATTTTACCTGTACATATTTATTCTATTTATTTTATTAATATGTTTTGTTGTCTGTCTCCCCCTTCTAGACTGTGAGCCCGCTGTTGGGTAGGGACTGTTTCTATATGTTGCCAACTTATACTTCCCAAGCGCTTAGTACAGTGCTCTGCACACAATAAGCGCTCAATAAATATGATTGAATGAATGAACTGTGGGGGTTCCTCGAGTTTCAGTTCTGGGTCCCCTTCTATTCTCCAACTACACCCACTCCCTTGGAGCACTCATTTGCTTCCATGGCTCCAACTATGACCTCAATGCGGATGATACCCAAATCTACATCTCCACCACTGATCTCTCCAGTCTCACATCTCCTCTTGTCTTCAAGACTTCTCTATTTGGATTAGGAGAAGCAGCGTGGCCCAGTGGAGAGAGCACCAGCTTGGGAGTCAGAGGTCATGGGTTCAAATCCCTGCTCCACCAATTATCAGTTGTGTGACTTCGGGCAAGTCACTTAACCTCTCTGTGTCTCAGTTGCCTCATCTGTAAAATGGGGATTAGGACTGTGAGCCCCACGTGGGACAACCTGATCACCTTGTATCCTCCTCTATGCTTAGAACAGTGCTTTGCACATAGTAAGCACTTAACAAATGCCATCATTATCATTATTATATGTCCCCCCATCACCTCAAACTTAACATGTCCAAAATAGAGCTCCTTATCTTCACACCCAAACCCTGTCCTCTCCTTGACTTTCCCCATCACTGTAGACGACACCACCATCCTTCCCCTCACAAAGTCCTTAATCTTGGCGTTAACCTTGACTCCTCTCTCTTTCAACCCACATATTCAATCCATCCATTCAATCCTTCACTAAATCCTGTCAGTCCCCACTTCATAACATAACAGTACAGTGTTCTGCACACAGTAAGTGCTCAATAAATACGATTGATGATGATTGCTAAAATCCACCCTTTCCTCTCCGTCCAAACTACTACCACGTTAATAAAATCACTCATCCTATTCCACCTGGATTAATGCGCCAGCCCCCTTGCTGACCTCCCAGCCTCCTGTCTCTCCCCACTCCAGTCCATATTTCACTCTCTTGCCTGGATCACTTTTCTACAAAATACGTTCAGGACATGTCATGCTGCTCCTTAAAAGACTCCGGTGATTGCCCATCCAACTCCATATCAAACAAAAACTCCTCACCATCGGCTTTAAAGCACTCCACCACCTCACTTCTCTCCTTGTATAACCCAGCCTGCATACTTTACTCCTCTAATGCTACCATTCTCACTGTGCCTCGCTCTCGCCTGTCTCACCACCAACCCCTAGCCCACCTCTGGCCTGGAACACCTTCCTTCCTCAAATCCAATAGATAATTAAATCGGTTTCATGTAAATGTGTAGCCTATTATGAAGCATATTTGTAGAGCAAGAGTGCTTATGATAGTTCAGGCTTTTAGAGAAATGGTGACTTGACACCTGTCCACATGTTTTGTTTTGTTGTCTGTCTCCCCCTTCTAGACTGTGAGCCTGTTGTTGGGTAGGGACCATCCCTATATGTTGCCAACTTGTACTTCCCAAGCACTTAGTACAGTGTTCTGCACACAGTAAGCGCTCAATTAAAACGATTGAATGAATGATTACTCTCCCCCCACTTTTTCTCATCTCCCCCTCCCTTCTGCATTACCCTGACTTACTCCCTTTGCTCTTCCCCCTTCCCAGCCCCTGCAGCACTTATGTACATATCTGTAACTTTATTTATGTGGCTCCTCCCACCTCCAAACTGTAAGCTCCTTGTGGGCAGGGATGTGACTATTCTTGTATTCTCCCAAGCGCTTAGTGCAGTGCTCTGCCCACATTAAACACTCAGTAAATACGATTGAATGACTGAGTGTATTATTTTAAAACTGGTGATTTAATGAGCTTTCTTGTCAGTTGAATAACTTCTCATGTTATTATATATTTATGGAAATAGAGGGGAAGCTGTCTCATGGTGTGAGATGGCAGAATTTACCAGTGAGTAGCTGCTTGAGCTTCAAAGCTGGAGTTTGGACTTCTAGGATAAATCAATCAATGGCATTTATTGAGTGTTTTCTGTGTGCAGAGCACTGTATTATGTGCTTAGGAGGCTACAATATAACCAAGTTGGTAAATACTTTCCCTGTTCACCAGGAGCTTACACCCTAGAGGGGGAGAAAGACATTAAAAAAGTAGCATGGCATAGTGGATAGAGCAAGGGCCCAGGAGTTAGAACCTGGTTCTGCTCCGCCACTTGTCCTCTGTGTGACCTTGAGCAAGTCACTTAATTTCTCTGTGCCTCAGTTACCTCAACTGTAAAATGGGGATTAATACCGTGAGCCCCAGGTGGGATAGGGACTGTGTCCAATCTGATCTGCTTGTATCCACCCCAACGCTTAGTACAGGGTATGACACATGGCAGTTAAATACCACAATAATAATAGTAATAATGTTGGTATTTGTTAAGTGCTTACTATGTGCCAAGCACTGTTCTAAGATGTGTACTTTAAGCACTTAACATTTTCCCTGCAGTAAGTACAGATATGTACATGAGTGGTGTAGGGCAAATATTAAGGGCTTAAAATGTACAGATCCAAGTGCATAGGTGAGGCAAAAAGGAGTGCTTAAGGACTTAGTACAGTGCTCTGCACACAGTAAGTGCTCAATAAATACGATTGAATGAATGAGTGAGTGGGGGTGAGGGAGACAAGGAAGACTTGGAGGAGATGTGATTTTTAAATAAGGCTTTGAAGGCGGGGAGAGTGGTGATCTGTCATATGTGAAGGGGAGCAAGTTCCAGGACAGAGAGGAGGGGACATGGGCAAAGAGTTGGTGGTGAGATAGACAAGATAAAAGTACAATGTGTAATAACTTACATATTAGAGGAGTAAAGAATTGTGGGCTGGCTTGGAAGTCAGTGAAGTAAGGTAGGAGGTGGAAGGGCAGCCAGTGGAAATTCAAAGACTGGGATGATGACTGCTTTCTTTTTTTTTTTTTTTTTTTAAAAGAAAAATGATCAGGGCAACAGAATGATGAAGTATGGAGAGGGGAGAGACAGGAGGCAGGGAGGTCAGCAGAGAGGCCAATATATAATACAATAATGATTTATTAAGTGCTTACTATGTGCAAAGCACTGTTCTAAGTGCTGGGGTGGTTACAGGTGATAATCAGGTTATCCCACGGGGAGCCTCACGGTCTTAATCCACATTTTACAGATGAGGTAACTGAGGCCCAGAGAAGTTAAGGGACTTGCCCAAAGGCACACAGCTGACAATTGATGGAGCTGGGATATGAACCTATGACCTCTGACTCCAAAGCCCGTGCTCTTTCCACTGAACCATGCTGCTTCTCTATGCAGTAGTAAATGTGGGCTAGGAGAAGTACTTGGTTCAGCATAGTAACAGTTTGGAGGGAGAGAAATGTGTGAATTTTAGCAGCTTTATGACGATAGAACCAATGGAATTTGGTGACAGATTTATTAAATAAGATGAGTCTGGGATAATGCTAAGGTTATGGGCTTGTGAAATGGGGATGATGCTAGTGCTGTCTACAGTGATAGGAAAGTCAGGAAGAAGACAGCGGGGTGGGGGATGGGGGTGGGAGATGAGGAATACTATTTTTGGATATGTAAAATTTGAGGTATCAGCAGGACATCCGAGTAGAGATGTCTGCGGGCAGGGGGAAGTGCAAGACTGCAGAGAGGTAGAGATAGATAGATTTGGGAACCACCTGCAGAGACGGTAGTTGAAACCATGAGAGAGAATGAGTTTTCCAAGGGATCATATGTAATAATAATAATAATTCATTCATTCAATCATATTTATGAGTGCTTACTGTGTGTACTTACTGTGTGTAGAGCACTATACTAAGCACAAGTTGGCAACATATAGAGACGGTCCCTACCCAACAGTGGGCTCACAGTCTAGAAGGGGGAGACAGAGAACAAAACATATTAACAAAATAAAATAGAATAAACATGTACAAATAAAATAAATGAATAAATGGAGCAATAAATACGTACAAACATATAATAATAATGGCATACATTAAGCTCTTACTATGTGCAAATAACTGTTCTAAGTGCTGGGGAGGTTACAAGGTGATCAGGTTGTCCCACGGGGGGCTCACACTCAATCCTCATTTTACAGATGAGGGGACTGAGGCACAGAGAAGTGACTTGCCCAAAGTCACACAGCTGACAATTGGTGGAGCAGGGATTTGAACCCATGACCTCTGACTCCAAAGCCCATGCTCTTTCCACTGAGCCACGCTGCTGTCTAAATGGAGACGAGAAGTGCACCCAGAACTGAGCCTTGAGGGACTCTTACAGTTAGAGGACTGGAGACAGAGGAGGAGGAGGAGGAGGACCTGGCAAGAGATTGAGAAGGGCCTGCCAGAGATATAGAAGGACAACCAGGAGAGGAAAGTTTTGGCAAAGCCAAGGTTAGAGAATGTTTTAGGAAGAAGGGAATGTGATGTACAGTGTTGAGGTCACCTGAGAGATTGAGGAGGATTAGGTTGGAGCAGAGGCCATTAGGAAGATCTTTGAACACTGAGACCTACTTGCCATTCTACCATGGCAAATCTTGAAGCTTGAGAAAGACATTCCTCTTACTTCCACCTCCAGAAAAAGACCTTCATTTTTTTTCAATTTATCAAAAAGAAAAGTTTGGGCCTGAAAACCAAGTAAGCTCCATGCCATCTGTTGGAAAGAGTAATCAATTCAAGGCACTTCAAAGGCACTTGGTATCTTAATAGTGATTATGACAACTGTAAAATATGGTGGGAGATGGGCTTATCTCTCTGACTGTTCCAGGGGAAATGATTATAATGATGGCATTTATTAAGCACTTACTATGTGCAAACCCACTGTTGGGTAGGGACTGTCTCTATACATTGCCAACTTGTACTTCCCAAGCACTTTAATACAATTTAGTCTTCCGAAGTACTTCCCAAGCACAATAATATATACAATTTAGTCTTTTAGACTGTGAGCCCACTGTTGGGTAGGGACTGTCTCTATATGTTGCCAACTTGTACTTCCCAAGCGCTTAGTAAAGTGCTCTGCACACAGTAAGCGCTCAATAAATACGATTGATGATGATGATGAATTGATTGATTGCAAAGCCCTGTTCTAAGTGCTAGGGAGGTCACAAGGTGATCAGGTTGTTCCACGGGGGGCTCGCAGTCTTAATCCCCATTTTACAGATGAGGTAACAGGCACAGAGAAGTTAAATGACTTGCCCAAAGTCACACAGCTGACAATTGGCAGAGTCAGAATTTGAACCTATGACCCCTGACTCCAAAGCCCGTGCTCTTTTCCACTGAGCCACGCTGCTATTGAGCCCTGGCAATGCAGAATCTGGGGTGCTGGGTGACAATGTAGCTCCTTACGCACTAGCTCTGGTGAGGAGCAAATTAATTTCTCAAAAGGGTGTTAGAAACAGCAAAAGCTCCCCATTTCTTTTCATCCAGCCACAAGCCCTGTTTGGCTCTGCTCAAAGCCTCTGGGTTTAGGTTGGACTAGACCAGTTCTGGCCTCCCTAGGTTAAGGGAAAGAGTTTCACACTTCTCCTCCCCCCAGTAAGTGAACTCTGGGATCCAGACTGGTAGAACTGGTCCTGCAAAGAGCTAGTTGGCAAGTGATTGCCCCACAGCTTGCTGCTACTTGCTCCCTATTATGCAGCTTAGTACACTACTTTCTCTTTTTGTGCCTTTACTGAGAATCAATCCAGGCACTGAATATTTACAAAAAAAAAAAAAAGAGAAAAACAAAACCACTTATGTGGTTTAACTAACATATGATCACATGAGAAGCAGCATAGCTTAGTAGAAAGAGCAAGGACTTGGGAATCAGATGATGTGGGTTCTAATCCTGCCTCCACCACTTGTCTGCTGTGTGAGCTTGGGCAAGCCGCTTACCTTCTCTGTGCCTCAATTACCTCATCTGTAAAAAGGGGATTAAGAGTTTGAGCCTCATGTGGAGCAACCTCATTCATTCAATCATATTTATTTAGTGCTTACTGTGTGCAGAGTACTGTATTAAGTGCTTGGGAAGTACAAATTGGCAACACATAGAGACAGTCCCTACCCAACAGTGGGCTCACAGTCTAGAAGGGGGAGACAGAGAACAAAACATATTAACAAAATAAAATAAATCGAATAAATATGTACAAATAAAATAGAGTAATACATACAAACATATATTCATTCAATTGTATTTATTGAGTGCTTGCTGTGTGCACAGCACTGAACTAAGCACTTGGGAAGTACAAGTTGGCAACGTATAGAGAGATGGTCCCTACCCAACAGTGGGCTCACAGTCTAGAAGGGGGAGACAGAACAAAACAAAACATATTAAAATAAATAGAATAAATATGTCCAAATAAAATAGAGTAATAAATACATACAAACATATATACAGGTGCTGTGGGGAGGGGAAGGAGGTAAGGCAGGGGGGATGGAGAGGGGGAGGAGGGGGAGATGGAACTCATTACCTTGCATCTATCCTAGCGCTCAGAAAAGTGTTTGGCACGTAGTAAGCGCTTAAATGACATTATTAAGCGTTCTCCTGCTTCTTGCTCCTGCAGCACTTCATGTTTTTCTGGAAAATTCCTTCTCTCAGAGGTTAAGTTTTATCCTTGTGTAAACTGGACAATTTTGAATATATGGGTGGTGATAAGAATTCTAATATAAAAAGAGTCAGATAGCGTGCTCAGAGTACATATGAAAAGAAGGAAGGAACTGGCTTTAAGAGGTAAGGATTAACCTACCTATAAGCAGAAGAGTGTGTGCATATGGTCTACTGAGGGATTTGGATCTTGCAGCATTGGTAGGCGGGTGGGTGAATATGATTTTGCTAGACGATGGGGGATTGGCTAAAAGCGATCACAAAGGCACTCAAGAATTCGGGACACTTCTTTGCCAAGCCTGTCTCCCACCATATTTTACAATTAAGTCATAATTACTATTAAGATACTAAAAAATAAGATCTAGTGTTCGTTTCTGTCCATTACTGACAGCATTCAAAACAAAACAAAAAAAAACCATATGAAATTGGTAAGCCAACTGTTAATCATGGCACAAGCACAGATGTAAGTAATTTACACTAAATAAGGGTGTCAGGGCTATACATCCAAAAAGATACTAGGTGGGAATTCGCAGACACAATACAGTTGCTCTCTATTTAAAAATAAGAGATCTGTCATAGATGTCTAGTACTGGGACAGGGGACAAACCATCTAGTATAAAGCCACACTAGAGGTGGCAAAAAACACTTGAATAGCTGTATAATATAGGAAGTTAAAGTTGCTTTGGGAATTTTAAAACCATGGCCCTTATGACCAGATACAAAAATGGGGAAATTTTAGCAATTAAATATTGTAATATTCCCCTTCTCCTAGACTGTAAGCTTGTTGTGGGCAGGGATAGATCTGTTTGTTTTGAATTCTCCCAAGCGTTTAGTACTGTGCTCTGCACATGGTAAGTGCTCAGTAACTATGATTGAATGAATAATTTAAAAATTGGACATTTGTACATTTGGAGAATGAGTGCTTTAAGGATAACTTTAATAGTTTACAAGAAGTTATGTTTGTTTCATGAAGCCCTTGGACAGTGCTACTTCACACTAATTTTAAGTCCATAAGAAGAGCTATTCTTGCCAAGTTGGCCTGGTTTTAAAGCCATATAATTAATAAAGAATTGTGAGGATTTCATGTTATTTTGTTTAAAAGCAACATTAGTACAAATTTAATCACTAACTTGTGCTAATGGCATGTGAAGTTTACCTTCTTCCTGCTTGTGAGAATCAGCAGAAAAGCTGAGACTATAGCTGTTCCATAAGTTAGAGGAAAAGTCAGTTCTCCCCAATATTAGATTGTGAATCTCATGTTAGACAGAGATTGTGTCCACTCTAACTTGCGTCTACCCCAGCACTTAAAACAGCGCTTTACACACAGTAAGTTCTTAAAAATGTTTTTTTTAAAGAATTATAGATATTAACATTTCTCAGTGATGAACTATAGTACCCCTTTTCCAGAGAATATAATGCTTTAGCACAAGCCATACTGTTATCCAAAAGAAACAACAAAAAAATAAGTTTTTCTTCAAAAATGCCTGAAAGGACATCAGCTCTCATGCTGCTTTCAGCAGAGCCACAGATCTATACATTTCTCCTAGTGTATTTTTGCCAGTGGTCCTATTTAAAGACATGGCAGATTGCTGTGGTGGAGCAAGTGAGCTATTAATAGGAACTCATTTTAGAATCTAAGATTCTTCCTTCTCCCAGACCTTAAGTTTTGTTGCTAAAACCCAAGAGTTGTTAACATGACAGAACAGTGTGTATTCAGCCTGCTTATTAGACATGTGACTTTCAGCTTGTGCAGACCTGTGAACCCCAGCACATTAATTCAACCTGGTTCACACAGCATTTCATTGTCCTTGATTTCAAGCCAAACCTTTCACAGGTAGGATTTATAACAGCATGACTGGCAGTGCCAGGAGCTGGAAGGATTGATTTTACCTCAGAAGAGCTAAGGAACAAATCAGAAGATGAACACTTCAAAAGTGATGCAGGTCTCTCACTCTAAGGCTCACTTTAGCCCAAAGCATCTAGTCAGAAATAATAACTGATATGAAGTACTGGTTTTTCGAAGGACTCCATTTTACTTATAACAGAGCCTCTTACATTCCCCTTGTAATAAGTGAAGTTAGAAGGAGAAGTAGCAATCTCAGCTTAAAGTCCTACTCAATAACAGGTCTTAAGGCATGCCAACTGCAATCATACACAACATCTATCTTCACCACCACTATAATTCCTTTTTCAGAGGGAACGATTCCGTGATTAGGAGTCATGACTGTAGGAGAGACCCATTGCTTTATATTGCAGCCTTTCAAATAGCGTTCAGGTCCACACCTGTTTATTTTGAGTCTACAAAACCTCCCTCACTCTTGCCAACATCTACTAGTTTTAACCTCCTTCCATTCCTAACCATTTTATTTCCCACATCTATAATTCTCTAGCTCAAGAATCTCACTTCAACAAATACATTCAGGGCAGAAAAACACACCCACCACAACCTAGACTAGAGCCTGAATTATAGCTCTTTGATCAATAGGGACATAACTCATATAAGAGCCCCTCTCTCGATAACTGCAAAAACCCATAAAACTGACACCTAAAAAGTACCAAACTCACCAGCCCTCAGGGAACACATTACACACAACTTACTTTTCCTCAAGCTCTGCTCACATCCTCTATTTTACAGCTATTCTCTCTTTATAGGTTTACAAATCATCATCACCTGAGAGCAATTTGCTCCCCTCTTACCAAAGCAAGTTTTCCCTTAAAGAGGGATGGTCCACTCCAATCAATCATATTTATTGAGTGCTTACTGTGTGCACAGCACTATACTAAGAGCTTGGGAGAGTACAATATAACAGTTGGGAGATATATTCCCTGCTCACAAGAAGCTAGCTTACAGTCCAGAGGGGGAGATAGATATTAATATAAATAAATTAAATTATGGCTATGTATATAAGTGCAGTGAGGCTGAGGGAGGGGTGAATAAAGGGTGCAAATTCTAGTGCAAGGACAACACAGGAGTGGGAGAAGAGGAAATGAGGGCTTTGATAGGGAAGGCCTCTTGGAGGAGATGTAGTTTTAATAAGGTTTTGAAGGTGGGGAGAATGATCAACTGTTGAGTATGAAGAGGGAGGGAGTTTCATGCCAGAAGGAGGTTGAGGACAAGGGTTTGGCAGTGAGATAGACAAGATTGAGGTATAGTGAGAAAGTTGGCATTTAAAGGAGTGAAGTCTGAGGGCTGGGTTGTAGCAGGAAATCAGGGAACTAAAGTAGGAAGGGGGCAAGGTAATTGAGTGCTTTAAAGCAAACAGTAAGGCGTTTGATTCAGAGGTGGATCAGCAACCATTGGAGGTTCTTGAGGAGGTGGGGAAGTATGGACTGAACAGTACTGTAGAAAAATGATCCTGGCAGCAGAGTGAAGTATGGACTGGAGTGGCAAGAGACAGGAGGCAGAGAGGTCAGCCAAGAGGCTGATGCAGAAATCCAGGTGGGATAGGAAAAGTGCTTGGATTAATGTGGTAGCAGAGGAAATGGAGGATTGTGGTTTGAATGAGAAAGATGAATCAAAACTAAAGCCAAGGTTACGGGCTTGTGAGATAGGGAGGGTGGTGGTGCTGTCTACAGTCACGGGGGTGGGGAGGGGGACCGGGAAGAGTTTGGGTGGGAATATGAGGAGTTCTGTCATATATACTCTGCCAGATCTATTAGCTAGTAAACTCAGGCTAAAAATATGATTGCTGCAATTATATGGAATTTTCAGAAAAAAGTGATTTGGAACCTGAATCATAGAATTGTAATAATAATAATAATAATGATGGTATTTGTTAAGTGCTTACCATGTGCAAAGCACAGAGAAGCAGCCTGGCTCAGTGGAAAGAGCCCGGGCTTTGGAGTCAGAGGTCATGGGTTCGAATCCCGGCTCCACCACATGTCTGCTGTGTGACCTTGAGCAAGTCACTTCACTTCTCTGAGCCTCAGTTACCTCATCTGTAAAATGGGGATTAAGACTGTGAGCCCCACGTGAGACAACCTGATCACTTTGTATCCCCCCCAGCACTTAGAACAGTGCTTTGCATATAGTAAGCGCTTAACAAATGCCAACATTATTATTATTATTATTACAAGGTGATCTGGTTGTCCCACAGGGGGCTCACTTTTTTAATCCCCAGTTTACAGATGAGGTAACTGAGGCACAGAGAAGTGAAGTGACTTGCCCAAAGTCACACAGCTGACAATTGGCGGAGCTGGAATTTGAACTCATGACCTCTGACTCCAAAGCCCGGGCTCTTTGCACTGAGCCACGCTGCTTCTTGTAAAGATGGAAGTGTCCCTGCCACTGGATACATGAATGCCTAACTAAACAGGACAGAACATTCCCTACTGTTCCTCTCTAGGGATAGAAAATATCTGGATCATTAAAGATGAAGTTAATATTTTGGCCTGAATGATCTGGAAAATGTGCCTGTGCAGATGTTCAGTAAATAAACCCATGCTGAATCACTCTAGATATCTAAAGATAGCTGGAATCGGCATGATAAATGCTTGGTTCTTTCTCTCTGCTATAAATGTTTACCATCATTTCTCTATATTTGAGTCATTTACATCCATCCTTACCCCAACCAACCATCTTGAGCAGTGCTCCAGTGCTTAGAACAGTGTTTGGCACATAGTAAGCACTTAACAAATACCACCATTATTATCACACCATACATGCTACATATGTGACTCACATGCTACATATGTGACAGTCCCATACCTACATTGGGACTGTGCAAGAGAATTTGGCTGACAGCACAAACCATCACCAACTTTGGAAAAATAACTCAAAGCATGTCCAATTGGGGGGTGATAGCCCTACCTTATGAAGAGACGAACTTCATCATCATCATCATCAGTGTATCCTTTATATACTCACAATTATACTTGTGTGTAAAAATGGGGATGCTATTTCCCACTGTCATCCCTGGGTTGCTGTGGAAGAATGAAGTCTCATTTCATATGTAAGACCTACCTTCGTAGCAATGGAAAGATATTTCATCCCTTCCCTCAAGCTGTCCTATGACCCATGGGCTCGCTAGTTTTGTACTGTTATTCCAAAACAGTTCTAAAATCCCAGACCTATACTTTCTTCTTCAAATACGAGTTTATGGAGTGTAAACACCCCCAAATTGCTTGATTTGCCAACAGACAGTCTTGGGGAAGGACTGTTTTGTAACCTTGTACAGGTTCAGTGGTTGAATTCACCAAGACAATATGATTGTATATATATGTATATATGTTTGTACATATTTATTACTCCATTTATTTATTTATTTATTTTACTTGTACATATCTTTTCTATTTATTTTATTTTGTTAGTATGTTTGGTTTTGTTCTCTGTCTCCCCCTTCTAGACTGTGAGCCCACTGTTGGGTAGGGACTGTCTCCATATGTTGCCAACTTGTACTTCCCAAGCGCTTAGTACAGTGCTCTGCACACAGTAAGCGCTCAATAAATACGATTGATTGAATGAATGAATGATTCTATCACCAAGACATTAAAGGATCCCAGCTGAATCCAGGTAGGCTCACACCAGTATCTGGCTTACTTGAGTTGCATTTTGTTCCATCCCTGGAGCTGGTGGGTAATTATCACATCTTACCTCCTTCCCTTCCCCACAACACCTGTATGTTTGTATATATGTGTGTACATATTTATTACTGTCTTCATTTATTTATTTATTTTACTTGTACATATCTATTTTATTTATTTTATTTTGTTAATATGTTTGGTTTTGTTCTCTGTCTCCCCCTTCTAGACTGTGAGCCCACTGTTGGGTAGGGACTGTCTCTAGATGTTGCCAACTTGTACTTCCCAAGCGCTTAGTACAGTGCTCTGCACACAGTAAGCGCTCAATAAATGCGATTGATTGATTGATTGAATGAATGAATGATTCTATCACCAAGACATTAAAGGATCCCAGCTGAAACCAGGTAGGCTCACACCAGTAGCTGGCTTACTTGAGTTGCATTTTGTTCCATCCCTGGAGCTGGTGGGTAATTATCACATCAAAGCCTTTTGTGAGGTGCTTTACTGTTTAGAACAAAGGAAGGGAATGGTGTCTACAGTCAGAAGGACCTGGCTTCTAATTCCAGCTCCGCCTCTTGGCTGCTGTGTGACCTTGGAGAAGTCACTTAACTTCTCTGTGCCTCAGTTACCTCATCTGTAAAATGGTGATTAAGAACGTGAGCCCCATATTGGTCAGAGACCGTGTCCAACCTGATTAGGTAGTAATTACCCCAATGCTTAGGACAGTGCTTGACACATAGTAAGCGCTTAGTAAATACCATTATTATTATTACGAGCTCATCAATTCTCCCATACTGTTCCTTCACCAGAAATTTTGCTCCCCGAAAAGGGACATTCCCTGCTGAATCCCCTCCCCCCCACTTAATCTGAGGGGCAATGATAGAGAAGCAGCATGGCTCAGTGGAAAGAGTACGGGCTTTGGAGGCAGAGGTCATGTGTTCAAATCCCGGCTCCGCCAGTTGTCAGCTGTGTGACTTTGGGCAAGTCACTTAACTTCTCTGGGCCTCAGTTACCTCATCTGTAAAATGGGGATTAAGATGTGAGCCCCCCGTGGGACAACCTGGTCACCTTGTAACCTCCCCAGTGCTTAGAACACTGCTTTGTGCATAGTACGTGCTTAATAAATGCCATTATTATTATTATTTTATGCAAGCTGAAAGGAGGAGGGGAAGCATGACATTTTGGGGGCAGGACTCACTACTGCTTTGGACATCAACCCAGTCTTCCTGGCTATTTTTTACCCTTCATTTGATGCACCTCGTAATAATAATAATAATAATATTAATAATAATAATAATATTTATTTAGTACTTACTATGTACAAACCACTGTACTAAGCACTGGGATTGATCCAATATAAGCAGATCGGAAACACACCCTGTGCCATATGGGGCTCATGGTCTGTGAGGGAGGGAGAACAGAACATCACCAGTTTACAGATGAGGTAACTGAGGCGCAGAGAAATTAAGTGACTTGCCCAGGGTCACACAGCAGACAAGTAGCAGAGGAGGAATTAGAACCCAGGTCCTCTGACTTCCAGAGCTACGCTCAGACCTCTAGGCCATGCTGCTTCCCACACTGCTCATACCTGGTATTTTCTTTGCTACTTACCTCTGGACACTTTGGGCTTTTGGAGCTTCTGCAGCCAGGGCTGCTGTGAGAGGTGGCTTCCTATGGCCTGGTAACACTAAGCTCAGAAGGTCATTTGTAGGATTCCCTTTTCCAGGTGAATCTGTGATATTAAAAAAAAGCGGATGGTCAGAGGTAAAACACTTGCTTGGTTTCCCAATTATCCTTCCTTATTTTTAGTTAAGAACCAATCCGGGTTCTAATCCTGGCTCAGCCATTTGTCTGCAGGGTGATTTTGGACAAGTCACTTCACTTTGCTGTATCTCAATTGTTTCATCTTTACAATGGGGGTTCATTCATTCATTCATTCAATCGTATTTATTGAGCGCTTACTGTGTGCAGAGCACTCTACTAAGCACTTGGGAAGTACAAGTTGGCAACATATAGAGATGGTCCCTACCCAACAGTGGGCTCACAGTCTAGAAGGGGGAGACAGAGAACAAAACAAAACATATTAACAAAATAAAATAAGTAGAATAAATATGTACAAGTAAAATAAATAGAGAAATAAATATGTACAAACATATATACAGGTGCCGTGGGGAAGGGAAGGAGGTAAGGTGGGGGGAATGGACAGGGGGAGGAGGGGGAGAGGAAGGAGGGGGCTCAGTCTGGGAAGGCCTCCTGGAGGAGGTGAGCTCTCAGTAGGGCCTTAGACTCTGAGCTCCATGTGGGACATGGACTGTGTCCAACTTGATTAACTTGTATCTACACCAGTGATCAGCACAGTGCCTAGCACACAGAAAGCACTAAAAAAAATTAAAAAATGACCGCATTTGTTAAACACTTACTTTGTGCAAAGTACTGCTCTAAGTGCTGGGGAGGATACAAGGTGACCAGACTGTCCTGCGTGGGGCTCAGAGTCTTCATCCCCATTTTACAGATGAGGTAACAGGCACAGAGAAGTTAAGTGATTTGCCCAAAGCGACACAGCTGACAATTGGCGGAGCCTGGATTTGAACCCATGACCTATGACGCCCAACCCCGTGCTCTTTCCATTGAGCCATGCTGCTTCTCTTAAAAATGTCATAAAACAATAAAACGAACAAACAAACAGAAAAACCCACTGCTTATCTGTCAAGAGAAGAGGAGAGCAAAAAAACTACATTTGGGCCACACCCAGTGTTCATAAAAGAAGCTTTTGTGCCCCATCCCCTCCCATCCCTGTTCAGGGACTTGGAGCAACATTCTTTAATGAAAACTCATAAACATGTGCGTGGTTGTTTATGCATGCGTGCGAGCACACAAGGAGAAAATAGATGTAGTTCAGATTTCCCTTTTTCCCAACTCATGCCTTTAAAAACTCTCTTTTCACTGCCATAGATGATAAAACTTGGCCAAATTTAACTTCCTTCTAAAATAAATGGCAGAAAACAGATAATAGGAAGGGATGTGCTCTCTTACTTCTCTTTCCTTCTTACTTCCCTGAGGCAGAGAAGATCCTTTTCACTCTCAAACCAAAACTGGAACAGAAATGTGCCTGACAAAAGAGTTTGGGAGGCCCAACTTGGGAGAGTAAACTCCACAGAGGTAAAGGAAGGCTTTTGGAAATTAGAGGATTATACCTCATCAAATTTATCTTGTCTTTTGCCGTCGAGTCGTTTCTGACTCATAGAGACACCACGGAACAACTCTCCCAGAATGCCCCGCTCTCCGTCTGCAATCGTTCGCAGGCTCCTTCTCCCCCTCCCATCCCCTAACTGTAGGAATTCCTCAAAGGTCAGTTCTTGGTCCCCTTCTGTTCCCCATCTATACTCACTCCCTTGGTGAACTCATTTGTTCCCATGGCTTCAACTATATGTTGCCAACTTGTACTTCCCAAGCGATTAGTACAGTGCTCTGCACACAGTAAGCACTCAATAAATGCTATTGAATGAACTATCATCTCTACACAGGTGGCACCCAAATCTACATCTCTTCCCCTGTTCTCCCTCCCTCCAGACTCATATCTCCTCCTGCCTTCAGGACATCTCCCCCTGGATGTCCACCCACCACCTAAAACTCAACAGGTCTAAGACTGAGCTCCTTATCTTCCCTCCCAAATCCTGTCCTCTCCCTGACTTTCTCGTCAGTGGACCGCACTACCATTCTTCCCGTCTCACAAGCCTGCAACCTTGGTGTCATCCTTGACTCTGCTCTCTCATTCACCCCACACATCCAATCCGTCACCAAAACCTGCCAGTCTCACCTTCATAACATCACCGAGATCCACCCTTTCCTCTCCATCCAAACCGCTACCTTGTTGATACAATCTCTCATCCTAAACTGACTGGATTACTGCATCAGCCTCCTTTCTGATCTCCCAACCTCCCATCTTTCCCCACTTCAGTCTATACTTCACTCTGCTGCCCGGATTATCTTTCTATAGAAACTCTCTGGGCGTGTCACCCCCCTCCTCAAAAATCTCAAGTGGTTGCCTATCAGCCTTCGTTTGAAGCAAAAACTCCTCACTATTGGCTTCAAAGCTTTCCATCACCTTGCCCCTTCCTGCTTCACCTCCCTTCTCTCCTTTTACAGCCCAGTCCACACACTCCACTCCTCTGCCGTTAGCCTCCTCACTGGGCCTCGTTCTCACCTGTCCCGCCGTCGACCCCCGGCCCATGTCCTTCCCCTGGCCTGGAATGCCCTCCCTCCTCACATCTGCCAAACTAGCTCTCTTCCTCCCTTCAAAGCCCTACTGAGAGCTCACCTCCTCCAGGAGGCCTTCCCAGACTGAGCCCCCCCTTATCCTCTCCTCCTCCTCCTCCCCTCCCCATCGTCCCTACTCCCTCCCTCTGCTCTACCCCCTTCCCTTCCCCACAGCACTTGTGTATATTTGTACATATTTATTATTCTATAATTCTATTTATCTATTTTGATGCTATTGATGCCTGAATATTTGTTTTGTTTTGTTATCTCTCTTCCCCTTCTAGACTGTGAGCCCATTGTTGGGCAGGGATTTTCTCTATCTGTTGCCGAATTGTACTTTACAAGCGCTTAGTACAGTGCTCTGAACACACTAAGCACACAATAAATGCAATTGAATGAATGAATGAATGAATGAATCATTCCAGTAGTGGATCCATAGAGTTTTCTTGGTAAAAATACAGAAGTGATTTACCATTGCCTCCTTCCATGCAGTAGATTCACCAAATACTCATGTATAATCTAACGACAAATGTCAATGGGCTATGAAATCCCCAAATCTTTCAATCTATTTTTTTGTTTGCTACATTTGCGGTGACTACAAGAAGATCATAACACATATAGAGAGAAATAATAAGGGCTCAGGCATCACGGGATCAAGTGCAACTGTGCATCATGAGATCATTGTGGGATTTTTTAAGGGTTTGCTATGTGCCAGGCACCATGCTTAGTGCTGGGGTGAATACAAGCCAATTGGGTTGGACACAGTCCCTGTCCCACGTGAGGATCAGAATTTCAATCTCCATTCTACAAATGATGTAACTGAAGCACAGAGGAGTGAAGTGACTTGCTCAAGGTCACACAGCAGACAAATGGCAGAGCCAGGATTATAACCCAAGACCTTCTGGCTCCCAGGGCCGTGCTCTATCCACTAGGCCATGTTGCTTCTTTATTCTTTGCATATCCAGTGATGAGGGAGGGATTATGGGACAAGAAAGGGCTTTGTCAGCCACAATTATACATGCTGATAAAATTTCACTACCAGTTTTTTTTTTAATGGCATTTATTAAGCGCTTGCTATGTGCAGAGCACTGTTCTAAGCGCTGGGGAGGTTACAAGGCAATCAGGTTGTCCCTGGTGGGGCTCACAGTCTTAATCCCCATTTTACAGATGAGGTAACTGAGGCCCAGAGAAGTTAAGTGACTCGCCCAAAGTCACACAGCTGACAATCGGCAGAGCCGGGATTTGAACCCATGACCTCTGACTCCAAAGCCCGGGCTCTTTCCTACTGAGCCACACTGCTTCTCTATTCCAGTTGCATCATCTTCAAACTCAAAGGACAGCAACATGCATGTACGCACATATACATACATATATGTAAACTCAATACTGTTTCAATCAATCAATCAATCATATTTATTGAGTGCCTACTGTGTTCAGAACACTGTACTAAGCGCTTGGGAGAGTACAATACACCAGAGTTGGTGGACATGTTCCCTGCCCAAAGGAGCTTACAGCCTAGAGGGGAGACAGGCATTAATAAAAATGAGGGCTTAGTTGGGGAAGGCTGTTGGAGGAGATGTGATTTTAATAAGGCTTTGAAAGTTGGGAGAATGATTATCTAACAATTGTGATGTTGGTTAGACTTCCAGACCAGAGGTAGGACTTGGGCAAGGAGTTAGCATGGAGATAGATGAGGTGGAGATAAAGTGAGTAGGTTGGCGTTACAGGAGCAGAGGATGTGGGCTGGGTCATAGAAGAAAATCAGTGAATGTAGGTAGAAGCGGGCAGGGTGATTGAATGCTTTAAAGCCCATGGTAAGGAGGTTGTTTGATGTGGAGGTGGATGGGCAATCACTAGAGGTTCTGGAGGAGTGGGGAAATAAACCAAATGGTTCTGCAGAAAGATGACCCGGGCAGTAGAGTGGAGTATGGATTCAATCAATCAATCAATCGTATTTATTGAGCGCTTGCTGTGTGCAGAGCACTGTACTAAGCGCTTGGGAAGTACAAGTTGGTAACATATAGAGACAGTCCCTACCCAACAGTGGGCTCACAGTCTAAAAGGGGGAGACAGAGAACAAAACCAAACATACTAACAAAATAAAATAAATAGAATAGATATGTACAAGTAAAATGAATAAATATGTACAAACATATATCCATATATACAGGTGCTGTAGGGAAGGGAAGGAGGTAAGATGGGGGGGATGGAGAGGGGAACGAGGGGGAGAGGAAGGAAGGGGCTCAGTCTGGGAAGGCCTCCTGGAGGAGGTGAGCTCTCAGTAGGGCCTTGAAGGGAGGAAGAGAGCTAGCTTGGCGGATGGGCAGAGGGAGGGCATTCCGGGCCTGGGGGATGATGTGGGCCGGGGGTCGATGGCGGGACAGGCGAGAATGAGGTATGGTGAGGAGATTAGCGGCAGAGGAGCGGAGGGTGCGGGCTGGGCTGGAGAAGGAGAGAAGGGAGGTGAGGTAGGAGGGGACGAGGTGATGGACAGCCTTGAAGTCCAGGGTGAGGAGTTTCTGCCTGATGCGCAGATTGATTGGTAGCCACTGGAGATTTTTGAGGGGAGTAACATGCCCAGAGCCTTTCTGGACAAACACAATCCGGGCAGCAGCATGAAGTATGGATTGAAGTGGGGAGAGACACAAGGATGGGAGATCAGAGAGAAGGCTGATGCAGTAGTCCAGACGGGATAGGATGAGAGCTTGAATGAGCAGGGTAGCGGTATGGATGGAGAGGAAAAGGCGGATCTTGGCAATGTTGCGGAGCTGAGTGAATTGGACTGGATTGAAGTGGGGACTGACAGGAGGCAGGGAGGTCAGCAAGGAGGCTAAGGCAGTAATCAAGATGGGATAGAGTAAGTCCTAGGGCTAATGTGGTAGCAGTTTAGATGGAGAGAAAAGGGTGGATTTTAGAGCTATTTTGTGCTGAGGTCAGGTCCAAATCATTCCAGTGCTTCATTGGATTCTGTTTCCTCTATCATCATGAGAGGAATTAAGGTGCTCAGACTTTTCGAAAAAGGTATTTTCATTCCTTCCCACAGCATCACTGCTTACCCACTACCGAACATCAGATCGAGAAAACAGGACACAGCCAAGCTGCCCTAGGAAGCTGCTTTGCTAAATCGATAGCAGCTGTGAAAGATTTTAAGCCTCAATGAGTGAGTTCAGTTCTTAGGGCCTTTTTTTTTTTTTTGAACTCGGCCAACAGGAGATTCCAGGAAGCAGGGTCTTGCCTAAAAGGCTGCAGTGTGAATCTTATTCAAGAAATTCTCTTTGCTTGAGTGAATAGTTTTGGGACTCTGCCCTTCTTCTCTCCCTCCTTTCCTACCTGGAAATGAGAAGATGGTATATTTCAGGGCCTCTTCAGTGTGGGGGTTATTTTAATGGATTTCTGGTGTTGAGAAAGAAGGGGAACCCTTTCCTACAGGACAAGGACAAGGGCTGAATTCCTTGTCTTCCCTCCCAAACCCTGCCTTCTCCCTGACTTTCCCATCACTGTTGACGGCACTACCATCCTTCCCGTCTCACAAGCCCGCAACCTTGGTGTCATCCTCGACTCCGCTCTCTCATTCACCCCTCACATCCAAGCCGTCACCAAAACCTGCCGGTCTCAGCTCCGCAACATTGCCAAGATCCGCCTTTTCATCTCCATCCCAACCGCTACCCTGCTCGTTCAAGCTCTCATCCTATCCCATCTGGACTACTGCATCAGCCTTCTCTCTGATCTCCCATCCTTGTGTCTCTCCCCACTTCAATCCATACTTCATGCCGCTGCCCGGATTGTCTTTGTCCAGAAACACTCTGGGAATGTTACTCCCCTCCTCAAAAATCTCCAGTGGCTACCAATCAATCTGCACATCAGGCAGAAACTCCTCACCCTGGGCTTCAAGGCTGTCCATCACCTCGCCCCCTCCTACCTCACCTCCCTTCTCTCCTTCTCCAGTCCAGCTCACACCCTCCGCTCCTCTGCCGCTAATCTCCTCACCGTGCCTCGTTCTCGCCTGTCCTGCCGTCGACCCCCGGCCCATGTCATCCCCCTGGCTTGGAATGCCCTCCCTCTGCCCATCCGCCACGCTAGCTCTCTTCCTCCCTTCAAGGCCTTACTGAGAGCTCACCTCCTCCAGAAGACCTTCCCAGACTGAGCCCCCTCCTTCCTCTCCCCTTCGTCCTCCTCTCCATCCCTCCTGTCTTACCTCCTTCCCTTCCCCACAGCACCTGTATATATGTATATATGTTTGTACATATTTATTACTCTATTTATTTTACTTGTACATATCTATTTTATTTATTTTATTTTGTTAATATGCTTGGTTTTGTTCTCTGTCTCCCCTTTCTAGATTGTGAGCCCACTGTTGGGTAGGCACTGTCTCTATATGTTGCCAACTTGTACTTCCCAAGCGCTTAGTACAGTGCTCTGCACCCAGTAAGTGCTCAAAAAATACGATTGATTGATTGATTGATTCATGATTGATACAGGAGGGTATACATCTTGCTTTTAGAAATAGCTTGTGTATTGGGACTAACCTGAAACTTGGTGGTAATTCTTGTTTTGTCTTCTAAGTCTCATGGTGTGACAGTACATGGAATCCCTTCGGATGGGAATGGAGCATCTTTCCGACTTGTTTTCTTGGGTTGCTAGCTCCGAACTCTCTGTCTCTTCATCTTCAGAGAACATCTCTGGCAATGGAATAGTTCTTAGATCTTTGCCCTTCCAAGGACTACTTACTGTCTTCCTCCAAGGCCTTTCCAGCTCTTCAGATTTCTTGGTCTCCATGGCAACAGATCCAATTAGTTTTAGTAACAGAGCAACAGAAGGCCAGTAATCTCCCCAAACTCCATATGACTTTATTTCTTTAGAATTAGAAAGAGAATAATTTCCAATTAATCAAGGCAATAAAACGAGTCCTCTATTCGCAACACATATTTAGAGTCTGTGAAATTAATGAGATCCTGAATTTCCTGAAAGTCATTTCACATCAAACAAATTACAGTTACATCACAGTGACTTGAATGCATTCATTCAGCATTTTCTAATCTAATTTTATTCATTTATTTGCATGATGGCTCTGCTCTGAAAAGCTCAAGTTGCTGAACAAGTAACTATCAAACAATGAAAACTGTTCTGAGCAGTGTAATAGAACAACAACAGATTTAGGGGGAGTAAGGATGAAGAAGAAAAAGGAAAAACTGCATTAGAGTGTGAACAAAAGGAAAGGAGGGGAGCAATGGAAGGAAAGGAAGAAAGAGTGGGAGAGAACCAACAGTTTCACAAATCAGGAAACAAATACTGAGAGAAAAAACAAGTTGCTTCAAGTTTGGTGACAAAGTTTTCCTCTTCATCCAACTTTCCTCTTCATTTGGCTCCAACAGATAACTAGTGAAATGGTATCAGAGGACCATGTTGCAAATTCTATGCTGCTGTGATTAAAAGACTGTGCTCAGTAAAATACAGTAGAATTTGACTTCCGAAGCCAGAAATTCACCAAGCCAAGGCTCTTAAGCTTTCTTAAAAAGTTTGTGTGTTTTAAGTTCGACCCTAGAACGTTTTTGATGTTTATTCCATCCAAATTGCTACCGCACTAATCCAAGCATTTATCCTATCCCACCTTGATTACTGTATAACCCTCCTTGTTGACTTTCCTGCCTCCTGTCTCTCCCCACTCCAGTCCATACTTCACTCTGCTGCCCGGAACATTTTTCTACAAAAAACATCCTCACCTCCCTTCTCTCCTTCTACTGCCCACCCCGCACCCTCAGCTCCTCTGCTGCTAATCTCCTCACCGTACCTCGTTCTCGCCTGTCCCGCCATCGACCCCCGGCCCACGTCATCCCCCGGGCCTGGAATGCCCTCCCTCTGCCCACCCGCCAAGCTAGCTCTCTTCCTCCCTTCAAGGCCCTGCTGAGAGGTCACCTCCTCCAGGAGGCCTTCCCAGACTGAGCCCCTTCCTTCCTCTCCCCCTCGTCCCCCTCTCCATCCCCCCCTTCTTACCTCCTTCCCTTCCCCACAGCACCTGTATATATGTATATATGTTTGTACATATTTATTACTCTATTTATTTATTTATTTATTTTACTTGTACATATCTATTCTATTTATTTTATTTTGTTGGTATGTTTGGTTTTGTTCTCTGTCTCCCCCTTTTAGACTGTGAGCCCACTGCTGGGTAGGGACTGTCTCTATATGTTACCAACTTGTACTTCCCAAGCGCTTAGTACAGTGCTCTGCACACAGTAAGCGCTCAATAAATACGATTGATGATGATGATGATGATCCTATCCATGTTTCCCCACTCTGCAAGAACCTTCAGTGGTGGCCCATATACCTCCACGTCAAACAGAAACTCCTTACCATTGGCTTTAAAGCACCCCATCACCTTGACCCCTCCTACCTCACCTCACTGTTCTCCTACTACAGCCCAGCCCATACACTTCACTCCTCTAATGCCAACCTTCTCACTGTGCCTAGATCTTATCTTTTTCATCCCATGTCTTGCCCACGTGCTACCACTGGCCTGGAATACCCTCCCTCCTCAAACCTGACAGACAATTAATCTCTCCCCCTTCAAAGCCTTGCTGAAGGCCCATTTCCTCCAAGAGTTCTTCCCTGATAAGCCCTTTTTTCCTTTCCTTCCACTCCTTTCTGCATCACCCTGACTGCTCCTTTATTCATTCCCCCCGCCAGCCTCACAGCACTTATATATCCTATGTATATATATTTTAATCTGTTTATCATCATCATCAATCATATTTATTGAGTGCTTACTATGTGCAGAGCACTGTACTAAGCGCTTGTTTATTTATACTCATGTCTGTCTCCCCCTCTAAACTGTAAGCTCATTGTAGGCAGGGAATGTGTCTGTTGTATTGTTATATTTTACTTACCCAAGTGCTTAGTATGGTGCTCTGTACATAATAAGCACTCAATAAACACAACTGATTGATTAGCCAGACTGTATAAAGGAGGTCTACTAAAATATACTTGCACAGGTCCTTAGAGGGAAAAGACAAGACAATAATAATAATAATAACGATGGCATTTATTAAGTGCTTACTATGTGCAAAGCACTGTTCTAAGCACTGGGGAGGTTACAAGGTGATCAGGTTGTCCCACGTGGAGCTCACAGTCCTAATCTCCATTTTACAGATGAGGTAACTGAAGCACAGAGAAGCTGAGTGACTTGCCCAAAGTCACACAGTTGACAATTGGTGGAGCCTGGATTTGAACCCATGACCTCTGCCTCCAAAGCCCGGGCTCTTTCCACTGAGCCATACTGCTTAGTGATCGCTGTATGTATCCTCTAATGTTTGTGCGGAAAAAAGGCTCAGCCTAAGAACTTTTCAAACCAACTGTTTTCAGGCTTTCGATTCAGTTAGTTGTGTCTTGTCAAACCAAACTTAAGCGACATGCAGCAGGAGGTTAATTTAGAAATAAGGCACAGAGGGGAAAAAGAAACCCATCCGTTTTCAATAGTTAAACTTATTCTGGCCACAAAATGTCAAGGAAAAATCAAAGCTGAAAAAAAGGAGAGGAAGATAATAATAATAATAATAATAATAATAATAATAATAATAATAATAATGGCATTTATTAAGCGCTTACTACGTGCAAAGCACTGTTCTAATTGCTGGGGGGATACAAAGTGATCAGGTTGTCCCATGTGGGGCGCACAGTCTTAATCCCCATTTTACAGATGAGGTCACTGAGGCACAGAGAAGTTAAGTGACTTGCCGAAAGTCAAACAGCTGACAATTGGCGGAGCTGAGATTTGAACCCACGACCTCTGATTCCAAAGCCCGGGCTCTTTCCACTGAGCCACGCTGCTTCTCTCCTCTGAATGTAAAGATCATTTACATTCAAGAGGAATGCTAAAGGCCAAGTCTTTAGAGAGGTGTCCTTCTAGACTGTGAGCCTGCTGTTGGGTAGGGACCGTCTCTATATGTTGCCAACTTGTACTTCCCAAGCACTTAGGACAGTGCTCTGCACACAGTAAGCACTCAATAAATACGATCAAATGAATGAATGAATGAAAGTGAAGGCCTGAAAGTCGGAAGACCTGGGTTCTAATACCAGTTCTGCCACCTGTCTGCTATGTGACCTTGGGCAAGTTATTTAACTTCTCTGTGCCTCCATTCCCTCATTTGCAAAATGGGGGATTCAATACCCATTCACCCTCTTATGTAGACTGTGAGCCTCTTGTGGGACCTGATGATCTTGTATCTACCCCATTGCTTAGGACAGGGCTTGACACATAGTAAGCCCTTAACAAATAGTACAATTATTATTATTAAGCCGGGGGTTCTGCTGACTCCTGACTTGAAGCTACCCATCAGGAATCTGGAAAGGGGGGTTTGGAGTCCTTATTCCCAGGATTCTCCATATAGGATAACGTTCAGATTATCTCAGAACAGCTTCCCCAAGAGGAGTAAGGAAATCTGGGAAAGAATCTTGGGGCCCGGATAATGGGGGTCACGGGGTGAGGAGAGAAGCAGAGATTGGAGACAGAGTCAAGGCACAGAACAAGAAGACGTTCTACTTGAAAAAGTTGCAGGCCCTTGCGTTAAAAGAGCCAACAAAAGAAACCTTTGGGCAGTTAGTATGTGAAGAGCCAATAAATCCTTTAAACAGAAGAGGGCTGTGGGAAGGAAAGAATGAGAGAGAGACAGAGACAGAGACAGAGACAGAGACAGAGAGAGGGAGAGGGAGAGGGAGAGAGAGAGAGAGAGAGAGAGAGAGAGAGAGAGAGAGAGAGAAAGGTAGAATAAACTTATTTATTCTAGTTCTTTTCAATTGGGAAGGGAGGAGAGTGGATGCTAGGGTTTGCTGAGCACTGTCTACTCCATCACACCTCACTCAGCGCTGTTGTATTGTTGTTATATTGTACTCTCCCAATCATTTAGCACTCAATAAATTCAGCTGACTTACTGACTGGCTGACTGACACTTCTCTCATCCTGTGCCATTCCAGACCTGGCATGGTTGGAGGGTGACCTTTTCCTCTAGCTCCCAAAGGGAATTTGGCAACCAGCACGAGTTCTGTTCTTGCCCCCTCCCCCAGTGCTTCCCTGCCCAACACGCAGATCACTGCTGTCACGGCATGCTGTAGTGGATACAGTGTAGGCTGGAGAGTCAGAAGGTCATGGATTCAAATCCTGTCTCCACCACTTGTCTGCTGTGTGACCTTGGGCATGTCACCTAACTTCTCTGTGCCTCAGTTAACGCATCTGGAAAAAATGGGGATTTAGAGTGTGAGCCCAATGTGGGACAGGGACTGTGTCCAACTTGACTAACTTATATTGACTCCAGTGCTTAGAACAGTGCTTGGCACATTCATTTATTCATTCAATTGTATTTATTGAGCGCTTACTGTGTGCAGAGCACTATACTAAGTGCTTGGGAAGTACAAGTTGGCAACATATGAAGACGGTCCCTACTCAACATTCATTCATTCATTCATTCATTCAATCGTATTTATTGAGTGCTTACTAAGCGCTTGGGAAGTACAAGTTGGCAACAACGGGCTCACAGTCTAGAAAGGGGAGACAGACAACAAATCAAAACATGTGGACAGGTGTCACGTCATCAGAATAAATAGAAATGAAGCTAGATGCACATCATTAACAAAATAAATAGAATAGTAAACATGTACAAGTAAAATAAATAGAGTAATAAACCTGTACAAACATATATACAGGTGGCGGCGCATAGTAAGTGCTAAATGAGTACCATAATTATTATTATTATTAAATGGTGCCCACCCCCATGCAGGATGAGCAGATTTCCTTCCCTGCCCAGCCAAGTTGGCTGGTTTACTGTGGCACCATTGCAGCTCCCATGGGCGCTGGGTAGAGGGGAGAGCATCTCCAGCTCAGCCTGCCATTCAATGAGGACCATGGGAACCACATCTCTCTGATTAAGCCCTCCTTTCCTCTTCTTCCTTCTACATTAGTTTGACCTTTATTCTTGCCCCTTCCCAGCCCCACAGCACTTTAATAATAATAATAATAATGATAATAATGGCATTTATTAATTTGCCCCTTCCTTCCTCTCCCCTCGTCCCCCTCTCCATCTCCCCCATCTTTCCTCCTTCCCTTCCCCACAGCACCTGTATATATGTATATATGTTTGTACATATTTATTACTCTATTTATTTATTTATTTATATTGTACATATCTATTCTATTTATCTTATTTTGTTAGTATGTTTGGTTCTGTTCTCTGTCTCCCCCTTCTAGACTGTGAGCTCGCTGTTGGGTAGGGACTGTCTCTATGTGTTGCCGACTTGTACTTCCCAAGCACTTAGTACAGTGCTCTGCACACGGTAAGTGCTCAATAAATATGATTGATTGATTGATTGATTAAGCACTTTCTATGTGCCAAGCGCTATTCTAAGCACTGGGGAGGTTACAAGGTGATCAGGTTGTCCCATGGAGGGCTCACAGTCTTAGTCCCCATTTTCCAGATGAGGGAACTGAGAAGTTAAGTGACTTGCCCAAAGTCACACAGCTGACAATTGGTGGAGCCGGGATTTGAACCCATGACCTCTGACTCCAAAGCCCGGGCTCTTTCCACTGAGTCATGCTGCTTCTATGTGGCTCAGTGCATATCTATGTGGCTTCTATGTCCATATCTGTAATTTATTTATATTAATGCCTGTTTCCTCCTCTAGACAGTAAGCTTTTTGGGGACAGGGAATGTGTCTGTTATGTTGTTATATTGTACAAATATTGTATATTGTTATATTGTATATTGTTAGTACAGTGCTGTGATCACAGAAAGCGCTCAATAAATAAGATTGACTGACTAACTGACTGACTGACCCCTTGGCTCCTGGGCTGCAAGGCGTTGTATCTGGCCCAAAGTGGGCAAGGAGAGAGCCACCATCGCAACTGTGAACTCATTGTGGACAGGAAATATGTCTGTTTGTTATTGTACTGTAATAATAATAATAATGATAATAATGATGATGGTATTTATGAAGCACTTACTATGTGCCAAGCACTGTTCTAAGCTCTGGGGTAGGTACAAGGAAATCAGGTTGTCCCAAGTGGGGCTCACGGTCTTCATCCCCAATTTACAGATGAGGTAACTGAGGCATAGAGAAGTTAAGTGGCTCACCCAAAGTCACACAGCTGACAAGTGGCTGAGCCGGTATTAGAACCCATGACCTCTGGCTCCCAAGCCCATGCTGTTTTCACTAAGCAGCGTGGCTCAGTGGAAAGAGCACGGGCTTGGGTGTCAAAGGTCAAGGGTTCTAATCCTGACTCTGCCACTTGTCCGCCGTATGACCTTGAGCAAGCCACTTAACTTCTTTGTGCCTCCGTTATCTCCTCTGTAAAATGGGGGTGAAGACTGTGAGCCCCACGTGGGACAACCTGATCACCTTGTATCCCCTCAGCGCTTAGAACAGTGCTTCGCACATAGTAAGCGCTTAACAAATGCCATTATTATCAGCACTTAGAACAGTGCTTTGCACATAGTAAGTGCTTAATAAATGCCATCATTATTATTATTATTATTACTAAGCCAGTTTGCTTCTCTATTGTACTCTTCCAACCCCTAGTACAGTACTTTATACACAGTAAGTGCTCAATAAATATGATTGAAAGAATGAAAGAACTTCCTCTTTGGACCCATTTTGGCTCAAAGGCCAGTGACTTCCTTCTGAAACAACTGAGAGGGAGAAGGAAATGGTGCCTCACCCAATGGTGCTGGGTCCATCCATGACTCAGGTGGATTCTGCTCAGTGCTTAGAACAGTGCTTTGCACATAGTAAATGCTTAACAAATGCCATTATTATTATTATTATTATTTCCTAGAGCCACATCTGCCAGCAGAAACAGCTAGGTTGGGATCAGGAGACGTAAACTGTCAAACTCTGTTCTAACCTATCCTCCCCGATGAACATTTTAAATAATTGCCATTTTTCTAACTGAGGGAACCTAGGAGACCACTAAAGTGCATTACTCTATTTCTCAACAACTCAAGATTCAGAAGAGATTTCATGTGCCTTAGTACAGTGCTCTGCACACAGTAAGCGCTCAATAAATACAATTGAATGAATGAATTCTAGACTGTGAGCCCACTGTTGGGTAGGGACCATCTCTATATGTTGCCAACTTGTCCTTCCCAAGTGCTTAGTACAGTGCTCTGCACACAGTAAGTGCTCAATAAATATGATTGATTGATTGATTGAATGAATGCACCAAAGCATTTTCCATAGTACTGGCTCTGTGATGTTTAAATTTACAAGCATACCCCATAATACAACTGGGTTAGGTTCCTAGAAAATGTAGTTTTATCACAAATGGCTTGCTCATGGGGAATGTTATTGTTGAATTTATTATTTATTTGTTAACTATTATTTAGTATAGTTATTTACTATGTGTTATTATTGTATTTGTTAAGCATTTTCTATGTGCCAGGCATTTTAGCAAGTGCTGGAGTGGGTTAAAGCAAATGGGTTGGGCAGAATCCCAGTCCCAAATGGGGCTCACAGTCTCAATCCCCATTTTAGAGATGATGTAACTGAGACACAGAGAAGTGAAGCGACTCGCACAAAGTCACACAGCAAAGTGGGGGAGCCGGGATTTGACCCCAGGTCGTTTGGACTCCCAGGGCCAGGCTCTATCCATCAAGCCACTCTGCTTCTTTATGGCACAGATGTGTGGGTGATAAATAAGGATCTATGCCAGAACTACTGGAGAGGTAATATGAAATTCCGTCCCGCACTACATGCTGCAGTGATAAATTTCACTATTTAAACTTTATTAAAGTAACTCAAAAAATAAAATCATAATTTTAAATAAATGAGAAGTTGTAGAAACGTTGTGTATTTTGGTGGATTCTGTAAAGGTGGAAGCATGATTATGATAGTGGTTTTCCAATTTGTCTAATTTAGGTTGACCATCCTTTCTTACTGCATCAGCATCCTTTCTGATCTCCCAACCTCCTGTCTCTCCCCACTTCAGTCTATACTTCACTCTGCTGCCCGGATTATCTTTCTACAGAAACGTTCTGGGCATGTCACCCCTCTCCTCAAAAATCTCCAGTGGTTGCCTATTAGCCTCTGTATCAAGTAAAAATTCCTCACTTTTGGCTTCAAAACTCTCCATCATCTTGCTCCCTCCTACCTCACCTCCCTTCTCTCCTTCTCCATCCCAGCCCGCACACTCCACTCCTCTGGTGCTAACCTTCTCACTGTGTTTCATTCACGCCTGTCCCTCCGTTGACCTGAGGCCCACGTCCTACCTCTGGCTTGAAATGCCCTCCCTCCTCAAATACTGCCAATCACACTTCCCCTCTTCAAAGCTCTACTGAAGGCTCACTTCCTCCAGGATGCCTTCCCAGACTAAGTCCCCCTTTTCCTCAGCTCCCCCTCCACTCCCCGTTGCCCGGACTCGCTCTCTTTGCTCTACTCTCCCTCTCCGCCCCACAGCACTTGTGTATATAGGTACATATCTATAATTCTATTTATTTATATAAATGCCTGTTTACTTGTTTTGATGTGTATAAATATATAATTCTATTTATTTATATTGATGCTATTTATGCCTGCTTACTTGTTTTGATGTCTGTTTCCCCCCTTCTAGACTGTAAGCCCATTATGGGCAGGGATTGTCTCTTTCTGTTGCTGAATTGCACTTTCCAAGTGATTAGTACAGTGCTCTGCACACAGTAAGAGCTCAATAAATACGATTGAATGAATGAATAAACCACAGCCTTCTTTTCTTCTTAATACATCTAATAGCAGGCTACATTTTTCTTAACATCCCTGTGAACAATTGAGCCCCATTCTCCATTAGGAGCAGGGGGCCCCTTCAAAGCCCTACTGAGAGCTCACCTCCTCCAGGAGGCCTTCCCACACTGAGCCCGCTCCTTCCTCTCCCCCTTCCCATCCCCCCATCTTACCTCCTTCCCCTCCCCACAGCACCTGTATATATATATGTATATATATATATACATACACACACACATACATACATGCATACATATATATGTATACGTGTATACACATGCATATCTATGTATATCTATGTATATATATATATATATATATTTGTACAGATTTATTACTCTATTTTATTTGTACATATTTATTCTATTTATTTTATTTTGTTAATATGTTTTGTTTTGTTGTCTGTCTCCCCCTTCTAGACTGTGAGCCCGCTGTTGGGTAGGGACCATCTCTATATGTTGCCAACTTGTACTCCCCAAGCGCTTAGTACAGTGCTCAGCACACAGTAAGCACTCAATAAATACGATTGAATGAATGAATGAATGAAATTTCTTCATCGATTGTGTTTATAAATTAATCTGCTTTCCAGATACGTGATTTTTTTAAATTTCAAGATTTTAGCTAATAGTAGAGAAACCACATCTTCATCCGTTTTGGCATCTTGCAATGATGCATTAGACTATGGAAGTTTAATAAGGCCATAGGATGATACCTTTAAATGAAATGAAATTAACTCATTGACCTCGGCATCATCCATTCCTAAATTAAATCACCTCCTGAGTTCAACAGTTTCTTTGGTTCTCTGCTCAGGAGTCTTTTCAGTATCTTCAAAATCTGAAACAAACTATAGGCAGAGCTTCCTCCAAGATCCATTCATTGCTCTTTGTCTGATTTCAGCCCAGTAGAGAGGCAATGAAAAAGAATTTATTTACCACTAGCTTGTGTTGGGTCCAGTATATTTATAGAGTAAATCATCAAAGGAAACAAGTTGTATCCCTCAGAATGGTTATTTTGTGAAGTAATTGTAACCTAGGATATGCCTGTGGTGGAAAAACATCAGGGCCTAGTAGAAACAGCAGGGGCCTGGAGTCATGGGACCTGGGTTTTAATCCTGGCCCTGCCACTTGCCTGCTGCTTGACCATGGCCAAGTCACTTAACTGCTCTGGACTTTAGTTTTCTCATCTGTAAAATGGGGATTCAATACCTGTATTTCCTCCCAACTTGGACAGTGAGCCTCATGTGACTGTAAGCTCGTCGTGGACTGGGAATGTGTCTACCACCTCTATCGTATTGTCCTCTCCCAAGCACTTAGTACAGTGCTCTGCACCCAGCAAGAAGCCAATAAGTACCATTGGTTGATTGATTGATTGATTGATGTAGGACAGGGACTATGTCCAATCTATCTTGTAGCACTTAGTATAGTGTTTGGCACAGAGAAAGTGCTTAATGAATATCACACATTATTACTCTAACTACATGAATCTCCCTTCTTACAAAGATGGATCTTAAAGATGTTTCCTCTCAAACTTATTTCGATATACCCTATTATGGACATGCAAGCACAGTGATACTACACTGCATTCATTCATTCATTCATTCAATCGTATTTATTCCTCACTTACTGTGTGCAGGGCACTGTACTAAGCACTTGGGAAGTACAAGTTGGCAACATAAAGAGACGGTCCCTACCCAACAACAGGCTCACAGTCTAGAAGGGGGAGACGGACAATAAAACAAAACTTGTAGATTAAAATGAAATTGCTATCAGATGTGCAACAAATAGTCTTTTCCCCCCCTTCTGCATCTGCAGTAGGACACGGGAATCCTTATCCTCTCAACAGCGTTAGCATTTCTGAGAGTTTCCCAGAAACTGAGATGTTGACACACAGATAATAATACGATGGCATTTATTAAGCACTTACTATGTGCAAAGCACTGTACTAAGCGCTGGGGAGGTTACAAGGTGATCAGGTTGTCCCATGGGGCGGGGGGGCTCACAGTCTTAATCCCCATTTTATAGATGCGGTAAATGAGGCCCAGAGAAGTGAACTCAAACTCTGATGGATGACATTTACTGCAATGCAGCAGTGCTAGCAGTTTATTATCCCTTAGCCCCAAGAAAATCCTTTATAAAACTTCTCCAGGATGTGTAGTTCAGCCCTTAAATAAGTAGATCTTCCTAAACCCTGCTTGAGTCTGGGCAGATTCAGCAGCATATTCCTTTGTCCTGATGTGTGGATCAGCAGAGTCTGTCAGTTAGTCAGTGTTTACTAACCCCCTAAACTGATCAGAGCACTATATTTGGTCCTGTGGAGTTGCAGGGAGTTATAATAATAATAATAATGACATTTATTAAGCGCTTACTATGTGCAAAGCACTGTAATAAAGGAAGTAAAAAATGTGGTTTCTGTCCTCAAGGAGTACATCATCCAAAGACAATTTTTACCCAAAGAGAAAGGATAAAAAATATAATGAAGATAAGGGATCAGAAAATGTGAGAGTTATGTCAATTTTTGTGCTCTCCCGGACCATGAAAACATATTCTTTTCTTGGCGCAGACTGGTCGGATTTCTTATAACATTTTAGAACATCCACCTGGTCATGGCTTTGAAGTCTTTGGACATTTTTTCCTATACCCAGCTATTGCTGACTTTCCCTACCCAACAGGGTTAAATCCATAGGCTGAGTAAGCTGATAACCTCTGTTATAGTATTTGTATGGTATTTTAATGGTACTTGTTAAGTGCTTACTATGTGCCAGGCACTGTACTAAGCCCTGGGGTAGATTCAAGCTAGGCAGTTTGGACAGAGTCCATGTCCCCCATGGGGTTCACACTGTTATAATCCTTATTTTACAGCTGAGGTAACTGAGGCACGGAGAAGTTAAGTGGTTTGTCTAAGTGGCAAGACAAGTGGCAGAGCTGGGATTAGAATCCAGGTCCTTCTAACTCCCAGGCCTATGTTCTATCCACTAAGGCACACTGCTCCTCTAATCGTAAAATACTGGATTTTCTTGTACTCTGGGCACGACTGGCAGAGGGCAAACAAAGTGGGCAATTACCTCAGGGCACACTGCCAGGGAGGTGAGTGCGGAACAGCTACAGAATGGCCATGGGGCAGCAATAGTTAAAAATTCGAAAGTGCCCATCCAGAAACAGCAGTGACACCTACGTGAAAAGTGACACAATTGGCTCCTGGAACAAGGGAAGGGGATCAAAATCCTCCCTAGAAAAACACTCTTCGTTCAGAGTCCAAACTGATATCTGTTTGACGTTATTCAGAATGAGAAGGGATAGAAAATCTTTCTCTTTTATGTTAGCCAAATGTCTGAAGCTGATCTTCCTTGTGGTCAACTTTTTTTTTATAGTATTAGTTAAGTGCTTACTATTTTCCAGACACTGTACTAAGTGCTGGGGTCGATACAAGTTAATCAGATCGGACATAGTCCTTGTCATTCATTTATTCAATCATACTGATTGGATGCTTATTGGGTGCAGAGCGCTGTACTAAGTGCTTGGGAAAGTACAACACAACAATAAGCAGTGACATTTCCCACCCACAATAAGCTTACAGCAGGGCGGAGGGAGGGAAACAGACATCAATACAAATAAATAATGTTACAGATATGCGCTGTGCAGCGCTATGTTGCTAGGAAGAGCAAAGGTAGCAAGTCAGGGTGAGACAGAGGGGAATGGGAGATGAGGAAAAGTGGGGCCTGGTCTGGGAAGACCTCTTGGAAGAGATGTGCCTTCAATAAGGCTTTGAATGGGGGGAGAGTAATTGTCTTGGATTTGAGGAGGGAGGGCATTCCAGACCAGAAGCAGTATCTGCGCGAGGAGTCGGTGATGAGACAGGTGAGACTGAGGCACAGTGAGAAGTTAGCAGTAGAGGAATGAAGTGTGCGGGCTGCGTTGTAGAAGAAGAGAAGTGAGGTGAGGTAGGAGGGGACAAGTTGATGGAGTGCTTTAAAGTCAATGATGAGAAGTTTTTGTTTGATACATAGGTGGATGGGCAATCACTGGAGTTTTTTAAGGGGTGGGGTGGACATATCCTGAACATTTTTGTAGAAAAAAATGTCACACTTGGGGCTCACAGTTTTCATCCCCATTTTACAGGTGTGGTAATTGAGGCACAGAGAAGTTAAGTTAAGGTCATACAGCAGACAAGTGGTAGAGCTGGGTTTAGAAACCAGGTCCTTCTGACTTCCAGTCCGATGCTCTTTCCAAGCAGCGTATTATTTTAATGTGCACGATGGAGAGGTAAATGCTGTGCAGTTCAATCCCAGTTCCAGGTTATTGGCAACAGGAGGCATGGACCGGAGGGTTAAACTCTGAGAAGTATTTGGAGGTGAGGGTGGTCATCGCGTGAATGGGGAAGAAAACTGGTCTTAAGGAAACAGTGTGGAAGCAGCAAGGACTAGTGGGTAGAGCATGTATATATGTATGTATGTATATATGTACGTATGTTTGTACATATTTATTACTCTATTTTACTTGTACATATTTATTCTATTTATTTTATTTGGTTTATATGTTTTGTTTTGTTGTCTGTCTCCGCCTTCTAGACTGTGAGCCCGCTGTTGGGTAGGGATCATCTCTATAGGTTGCCAACTTGTACTTCCCAAGTGCTTAGTACAGTGCTCTGCACACAGTAAGCGCTCAATAAATACGATTGAATGAATGAATGAATGAATAAGCCACTCGGCTTCTCTGTGGGCACTTCTTGTTCACCGGAAAAAAGGTTCCTATCTGAAATCTTGAGAGTAGACAGTGAGCCCCATGTGGGGCAGGGATTGTGTCCAACCTCTTAGCTTGCACCTATTCCAGTGTTTGCTTGGCACATAATAAGTGCCTAACAAATACCCCCATTCTTATTATTGTCATTATTATTATTATTATTATTATTATCATTATTATCATTATTATCCCAGTTGATTGATGTCCCATCTGATCATGAATCCCTGGCTGCAGAACCTGGCCATAGGAACACATTTCATTGCATCCTGAAAATGTACTTTTCCTTCTTATCTTCTCATTTTATCGTACTATGAATGTGTGAAATAGAAGACTGCAGGATAACTTTCTTGACACTGAGTGGTATACTTTTTGTTTACGTTGATTTCTCAAAAAAGGAATAAAGCAAAAAAAAATGAGGCAGAATGTTTTTGAAGAGAGAAGCCTCATGGAAGCAGCATCTCCAAGGATGCAGAGAGGAAATTGGCTGTGGCGTAGAGGAGTGTGTGGGAGTGGTGTTTATATATTTTCTATCTGAATTGGATTTGTACCCTTTATTCACCCCACTCTCAGCTCCACAGCACTTACATACACACAGCTGTAGTTTATTTTAATGCCTGTCTTGCCCTCTAGACTGAAAGTTATTTGAGGGCAGAGAATGTCTACTATCTTTGTGATATTGTACTCTCCCACAAGCTTAGTACAGTGCCCTTCACACGGTAAGTGCTCAATAAATATGTTTGTTTGATTGATAGGGCACCCATGGTCTCCTGTTGAGAAGAGCCCAGGTCCATCGCGTATTAATACAGGAGCCCAGAAATATCTCTCACCTATTCAGAGAAAGGAGAGGATCTCAAGACTGCTTGTTCCTGTCTCCTGGGGAAATAGCTTATTTACCCTTCTCTGAAAAGTCTCCAATAATAATAGTGGTATTTATTAAGTGCTTACTATGTGTGAAGCACTGTTCTAAGTGCTGGGGGGGGGGATACAAGGTGATCAGGTTGTCCCACGTGGGGCTCACAGTCTTAATCTCCATTTTACAGATGAGGTCATTGAGGCCCAGAGAAGTTAAGTGGCTTGCCCAAGTTCACACAGCTGATAAGTGGCTGAGCCAGGATTCGAACCCATGACCTCTGACTCCCAAGCCTGCACTCTTCCCACTGAGCCACACTGCTTCTCTAATGAAAGAGGTGACCCAACCTCCCCCTGAAAATGGCATTCCAATGTCTTTCAGCTTTTGGAGTCAGCAAATTCTCCTTAATGTTTCCTCCAGAATCCACCCTGTTGGACTTTTAGCCCATTCACTCTTGTGTAATCCTCAGTGGAAACTAAACAGAGGTTCTGTCTCACTCTTGCAAGGTATATAAATGAAACACCAATCTTTTTGGCTCGCAAAGGGATAAATCACCTGCCAAATCACTAATAAAAATCCAGAAGAAATACTTCCATGTTATAGTGTATGTGTTTGCACTTATACACATTCATACATGCTCATAATAGTAATGGTACTTGTTTAGCACTTACAATGTGCCAAGCACTCTTCTAAGTGCTGGGGTAGATACAAGTTAATCAGACCGGATGCAGTCCCTGCCCTTTATGGGGCTCACAGTTCAAGTAAGAGTAGGGATTGAATCCCCATTTTACAGATGAGGTAACGGAGGCACGGAGAAGGTATGAGACTTGCCCAAGGACACACAGCAGACACATAGTGGAGCCGAGATTAGAACCCAGGTCCCTCTGGTTCCCAGGCCTGTGCTCTTTTCACTAGGGCATGCTGCTTCTCAAACATATTACATATGTACAAAATGTAATGTACATCTTTCACTAATCACATTAGGTGCCACAGGAAAAACAAAAATTTGATTGAGCAATGTACAAAAACCCAATTTATACTGGGAACTCTATTAATTAATTAATTAATTGTGAATTAATTAATTGTTCCGGAATTCATTGTTCAGGCAGTTTTAAGGGCTGAAGGCCTCATTCAAAACCACAACCTATTCGTGTCTCAGTGTTCCCAAACCCACTTGAAATTTCATTTAATTCCTCTATTTCAGTCTTGGTGCAAATAGTTCACTGTCATAGCTCGCAATCTGTCAAGCAATTAGAGTAGCCCATAATTCAGACTCAAATACTGATTTTTAAAAATTATTTTGAAACAAAAAAATTACAGTGTAAAGGAGAACATGATTACTGATTATGATAGGGGCTATTTTTGTCACAGTAGTTTAAAGCTTTTGGAGGACAACTCCTCTATCACCAACACTTATAGAACACTGCTCAGTTCTACTGATTTCAGAGAACTACTCTGGAATTCTAGAAAATAAGCTTTGTAAAGAGTTCCAGTGTGCAATATTGATACAAATAACTCCCAAGTAGCTTTTTCAATTTAAAAGAAAAATCAAAGGTGTTCATCATTCTTTGACTATTAAATTCCCAATGTAAACAGTGCAGAAATTATTTATCCTAGACTTAAAGCATTCAATGCAACTTCTGGATTTCAACTCTTGTCAATCAGTAGTAGTCTAAGGTATGCTCTCTTTTCTTATGAATTTCAGGTAGGTCATATTTTGGATCTAACAGTATCAAAAATGATTTTTAAGGTTGTGATCCGATGTCACAAGCAAATGGAAGTTTCTGACAAATCATTCAGTTATTTGCCAGGAGGTAAAAATAAGTTTCTTTGTTTTTTTTTTACTCTATTTTTTCTACTCCTCATGTTCTTAATATGAAATTTATCTCCCTCCATTACGTTATTATTTTTCAATATTGACACATTTCCCCCCTCAAAGACACAGAAGGACTAGACACTAATATGCCACTGTTGTTTTCTTGCATTTTACCTCCTAACACTTAACGACATCAGCACAGTCTGGAAATGGGGCTATTAATTAAAACAGCAGAAGGAACAAGTATGCAAAATATGATTTTTTTGGATGACTAAATTTAAACAGATATTGCTCTTTTTAATTTCTTTTCACTCGACAACCAAAGTCAGGGTTCTATTTTGTTTAGTGTTTATTGAATCCTTGTCAAAGGAAACACCGGGTTTGCAACCAATATAGGAAGATGAACAGAGGGATTCAGGAAGCTTGGAGGCAATGGACAGTGGAGTAATATCCTTGCAAAGCTTCAGATGCTATCTATCAGTCCAATCACATTCAAGAGAAATCTATGCCTTGTCTCAAGGGGACTTGACAATTGGAAGCTGCTGAGAGCCATATCATAGATCTGAGAAAATTTCCCCTAAGGGCATATCACTCATATAGTGCTTCTCTGAGCTGGAAGATCTGTGTGGGGGGAGGGCAGCCAACCTACTTCTGTCTCGAAGTGTACAGAAAAATAGAAACTAAATCCTGCAGCTTTTTTATTATTTCCATCATGAGACCTTTTACCTAATTAAACATGAGTCTGACCTTCTTTCGCTTACCCCCTTAACTGCAGCATCCACCAGCAATAGGAGAAAGCGTATTTTCCAGCCACCAGGACTCCCTGTTAAGGAGGTAGACATGGAAGGCCTTCGCCCTTGGCAAGTGCTGTCTCATAGCAGTCCAAAGTCTGACTCTATCCAAACAGAAAATAGCAAGAGGGAGGCGGGGAGAGCAGGGAAGGATACCAGAATTTCCCTTCTCTGTCGCAGCATGAGCTGGGCATCTAGCAGAAAAACTCCTCAGGAATAGCATTAATATGGGTGTGTGGGGATTTCTATGTGAAGGGACTCCAAATGAGACCCCAAAGGGATTTTGCTTTTTCATTGCATCTTTGTGGAATCCTTTCATTAGCAGCAATGCAAGTAGCATTCCTTAGCCTTTAAACTTTTCCAGGGGAAAAACATGGTCAGGTGAATTCTTAGCAAGGACAAGTCCCAGCTTCTGTAAAGGGAAAGAAAAAAACAAACCACATGCCTTTATGTGAGACTACATGAAGAGAGTCTTAGCCAACTTTCTCTAAACTTGCCCAGTGGGAGTACGTATTTGAAGTTTAAGGGGGAATTAGTTCCACAGCATATTAAGCATGCCCCACAACAAAGCCTTCTGCCTCTGCAGGGTCTCTAAATCAATGTCCAAATGGGAGTTTTTTGACATTCTGCAGGAAGATAAATAAAAAAAAAAGATAACCCCTATAAATTTTCCTGGCCCCAAAAGAGATAAAACTTTTGTCCATCTCTCAGGAAATCTTCACATTGGCATGTCTGTCTATCCATCCTCTGAATAGCCTAAGAGCTCACCTCACAGGATTTATTCCCAATCAGTCAATCAATCAATCAAATTTATTGACTGCTCACTGTGTGAAGGGTACTATACTAAGCAGTTGGGAGAGTACAATATAAAAGTTGGTAGGCATGTTCCCTGCCCACAAGGAGCTTACAATCTAGGGGGAGACAGACATTAATATAAATGAATATGTGCAAGAGCTGTGAGGTGAAGGATGAGGTGAATAAAGGGTGCAAATCCAAGTGCAAGGGTGACACAGAAGGGAGTGGGAGAACAGGAAATGAGGGCTTAACTGGGGAAGGTCCCTTGGAGAAGATGTGATTTAAATTAGGGTTTGAATGTGAAGAAAGTGATCTTTTGTTGGATATGAAGTGGGAGGGAGTCCTAGGCCAGAGGCAGGATGTGGGCAAATTGTCGTCGACGAGATAGATGTAATCGTGTTACAGTGAGAAGGTTGGCATTTAGAAGAGTGAAGTGTGTGGGCTGGGCTGTAGTAAGAAATCAAAGAGGTGAAGTAGGAGGGGGCAAGGTGACTGAGTATTTTAAAGCCAATGGTGAGGAGTTTCTGTTTGATTAGGAGGTGGATGGGTAATCACTAGAGGGTCTTGAGAGTGGGGAAACATGGACTGAGTTGTTTTGTAGAAAAATGATCCAGTCAGTCAGTGAAGCATGGACTTGAGTGGGGAGAGGCAGGAGGAAGGAAAGTCAGCAAGGAGGTTGATGCAGTCATCGAGGTGGGATAGGATAAATGCTTCGATTAATATGGGAAATGTGTTTACCAACTCTGTCATGTTGTAGTCTCCCGAGCGCTTAGTACAGTGTTTTGCATACAATAAATTCGATAGATAGAATGATTAATTAATTAATGTGGTAGTTTGAAAGGAGAGGAAAGGGCACATTTTAGGATGATGTGAAGGTTGAATGGACAGGATTCCCAGACAGAAAATGTAATAGGTAATAATCTCTGGCAACCCATAGAGCAGATGATTTTCTCTGAGATGTTGAAACTGTTAGGAAAACCTGGCAAGGATTATGATGAAATGTCCTTGGGCAATGAAGTAGTTGGCAGCCATCGTAGCTTCACAGAGCAACAGAAAACCTTGGAAGATCCTTTAGGATGACTAATAAATAACTTGGGACATTTTTTCCCACTACATGGCAAGGTAGAGATATGACACTGGGACAAAGTTTCCTCAGGGCAGAAATTCATGGCCTAGTAGATAGAGCATGGGCCTGGGAGTAAGATGGACCTGGGTTATAATTCTGGCTCTCCCACTCATCTGATGGGTGACCTTGGGCAAGTCACTTCACTTCTCTGTGCCTCAGTTACCTCATCTGTAAAAGGGAGATTAAGAGTGTGAGCCTTAAATGGGACGGGGACTGTGTGTCCATTCTGATTTGTTTATATCTACTCCAGAGCTTAGTACAGTGCCTGGCACATAATAAGCACTTAACGGATACCAGGAAAAAAAGTCCAAAGCACCGGTGTAAATATTATGTAGTATTCTGGCATTCTGGAAATAAATTTCAATAATATTGTTTTGAAGACGGCCTGCATGCTCTGTCCCAGATTATAATTCAAAATGACTTCATTATGATCCCAAATGAGAACTGTAAATCACTCCAGGATTGACTCACAACTAGACTAAACCCCCTTTTCCTCTGCTCCCCCTTCCCTCCCCATCGCCCCGACTCGCTCCCTTTACTCTACCCCCTCCCTGTCCCACAGCACTTGTGTATACATGTACATATGTATAATTATAATTCTATTTATTTTTATTAATGATGTGTATATATCTATAATTCTATTTATTTACAATGATGCTACTGATACCTGTTTACTTGTTTTGATTCCTGTCTCCCCGCTTCTGGACTGTGAGCCCATAGTGAGTAAGGATTGTCTCTGTTTGTTGCCAAATTTTACTTCCCAAGCACTTAGTACAGTGCTCTGCACACAGTAAGCACTCAATAAATTCATTCATTCAATTGTATTTATTGAGCACTTACTGTGTGCAGAGCACTGTACTAAACGCTTGGGAAGTACAAGTTGGCAACAAATAGAGACGGTCCCTACCCAGCAATGGGCTCACGGTCTAGAAGGGGGAGACAGACAACAAAACAAAAAAAGTAGACAGGTGTCAATACCATCAGAATAAATATAATTATAGCTATATATGCAGGGGCAAGGCAGGGCAAAGGCATTGAGAACCAGCGTGGCTCACTGGCAAGAGCCCGGGCTTGGGACTCAGAGGTCATGGGTTCTAATCTTGGCTCCATCACTTGTCTGCTGTGTGACTTTGGGCGAGTCACTTCACTTCTCTCGTGGCTCAGTTGAAAGAGCATGGACTTTGGAGTCAGAGGTCATGGGTTCACATCCCAGCTCCACCAGTTGTCAGCTGTGTGACTTTGGGCAAGTCACTTCACTTCTCTGGGCCTCAGTTACCTCATCTGTAAAATGGGGATTAAGACTGTCAGCCCCCTGTGGGACAACCTGATCACCTTGTAAACTCCCCAGTGCTTAGAACACCAGGTTGTCCCATGTGGGGCTCACAATCTTAATCCCCATTTTACAGATCAGGTAACTGAGGCTCAGAGAAGTGAAGTGACTTGCCCAAAGTCACACAGCTGACAATTGGCGGAGCCAGGATTTGAACCCATGACCTCTGACTCCCAAGCCCGAGCTCTTTCCACTGAGCCACGCTGCAAGGCAAACAGCAAATGAATCTGTCCAGAGGTCAAATCTTTTTCTGTTAGTGATTGATAGTTTCTTAAACCTTTTCAGTGCTGGCAGGGAACTAAGGCGATGGTCAGGAAACATGTCTAACCAACTCTGTTATACTGTACTCTCCTAAGCGCTTAGTATAGTGCTCTGCACACAGTAAGCACTCAATAAATACTACTGATTGCTTGATTCAGCAGGAGCGGCAGGAGCATCATAGTATTTATTGTTGAATAATAGTATTTATTATTAGTAAAGAGTGCTGTATTAAGCGCTGGGACACAGGTGGAAACTTCTCCCTTCAAAGCCCTACTGAGAGCTCACCTCCTCCAGGAGGCCTTCCCAGACTGAGCCCCCTTTTTCCTCTCCTCCTCCCCATCCCCCCCACCCTACCTCTTTCCCCTCCCCACAGCACTTGTATATATATTTGTACAGATTTATTACCCTATTTATTTTACTTGTACATGTTTACTACTCTATTTATTTTGTTAATGATGTGCATATACCTTTAATTCTATTTGTTCTGACGATTTTGACACCTGTCTACATGTTCTGTTTTATTGTCTGTCTCCCCGTTGTGAGCCCGTTGTTGGGTAGGGACTGTCTCTATATGTTGCCGACTTGTACCTCCCAAGCGTTTAGTACAGTGCTCTGCACACAGTAAGCGCTCAATAAATACGATTGAATGAATGAATAAATGAATTAAACGTGGTCCCTATCCCTTGGCGGGGTGGGGGCGGCTCACAATCTAAGAGATTGTTGATTGAGTAACCTTAAAGTGTCTGACTCCCGTCTAGAGGCCCGCAAACCTACAATTCATCTGATGCAACTCACAGATACCTACAAAGTACAGGTTGTGGCTACAGGGATTTACCGCTGCTGTCATGAATGATGTATCTTGGCAGGCCCTTCTTCCCCTTTCCCCCTTTGTCCCTCCCATTTTCCCTTCCATCTCTCCCTCCTTCCCTCCTTCTCCCAGCCCGCCTCCTCCTGCCTGGACCCCAGCTTTCACCACTCTGGCCTGAGGGAAAGACAGAAGGACAGGCAGGGAGGGAGAGAGAAGGAACCAAAGGTCACTTAGAGGCCACTCTATAATAATAATAGTAATAATAATGACATTAATTAAGCACTTACTATGTGCAAAGCACTGTTCTCTCCCCCTCCTCCCCCTCCTTATCCCCCCGCCTTACCTCCTTCCCCTCCCCACAGCACCTGCATATATGTTTGTGCAGATTTATTACTCTATTTTACTTGTACATATTTACTATTCTATTTAGCTAATTTTATTAATATGTTTTGTTTTGTTGTCTGTCTCCCCCTTCTAGACTGTGAGCCCGCTGTTGGGAAGGGACCATCTCTGTATGTTGCCAATTTGTACTTCCCAAGCGCTTAGTACAGTGCTCTGCACACAGTAAGCGCTCAATAAATACGATTGAATGAATGAATGTTCTATGTGCTGGGGAGGTTACAAGGTGATCAGGTTGTCCCACCGGGGGCTCACAGTCTTAATCCCCATTTTCCAGATGAGGTCACTGAGGCCCAGAGAAGTGAAGTGACTTGCCCAAAGTCACACAGCTGACATTTGGTGGAGCCGGGGTTTGAACCCATGACCTCTGACTCCAAAACCCAGGCTCTTTCCACTGAGCCATGCTGCTTCTCATGTGCCCTGCTGTAACGGCCTGCAAATTAACGGGTGCGACCAGGAAAGTAGATTTGTGTGGGGTGGGTGTGGTTGTCGAGGGGTGATAAATATAAATCAATCAATTGTATTTATCCAGCAGTTACTATGTGCAGAGCACTGTGTAAGCACTCGGAAGAGCAAAATACAACAGAATTAGCAAGTTACATTCCTTGCCCACAAGGAGTTTATAGTCTAGAGTGGGGGCTTTGCAAGTCTTTCCCCTAGCCCACTCCCTGGCCCCAATCTCCAATTTTCTGAGAAAATCTGACATCTTTCTCACTGTCTTTTTCTTCCCCCAACTCTAATCCTTTGTATTTGGATTTGTACCTTTTATTCACCCCAACCTCAGTCCTCCCCCTCTAGACTGTAAGCTCCTTGTGGAACATGTCTACCAATTCTGTTATATAATAATCCCCCAAGTACTTAGAACAGTGTTTTGCACAAGGTAAGCACTCAATAAATATCACTGATTGATTGAGTGATTGAATACAGTAAAATCCACTTTAGTTCTGCTCTTTAGAAATGGTGATGGTAACACTCTCTGCTACTCTCCCATCCTTCCCAGCGGTATCCTCAGAGGAACTCTCCTCCCTCCTCTCAAGTGCTACTCCGGCCACCTGTGCTTCTGACCCCATTCCCTCTCATCTTATGAAATCTCTCGCTCCATCCCTTCTCCCCTCCTTAACTTCCATCTTCAACCGCTCACTCTCCACTGGTTCCTTCCCCTCTGCCTTCAAACATGCCCATGTCTCTCCCATCCTAAAAAAACCCTCTCTTGACCCCACCTCACCTTCTAGTTATCGTCCCATTTCCCTCCTACCATTCCTTTCCAAACTCCTTGAACGAGTTGTCTACACGCGCTGCCTAGAATTCCTCAACAACAACTCTCTCCTCGACTCCCTCCAGTCTGGCTTCCGTCCCCTTCATTCCACGGAAACTGCGCTCTCAAAGGTCACCAATGACCTCCTGCTTGCCAAATCCAACGGCTCATACTCTGTCCTAATCCTCCTCGACCTCTCAGCTGCCTTCGACACTGTGGACCACCCCCTTCTCCTCAACACGTTATCTGACCTTGGCTTCACAGACTCCGTCCTCTCCTGGTTCTCCTCTTATCTCTCCGGTCGTTCTTTCTCAGTCTCTTTTGCAGGCTCCTCCTCCCCCTCCCATCCTCTTACTGTGGGGGTTCCCCAAGGTTCAGTGCTTGGTCCCCTTCTGTTCTCAATCTACACTCACTCCCTTGGTGACCTCATTCGCTCCCACGGCTTCAGCTATCATCTCTACGCTGATGACACCCAGATCTCCATCTCTGCCCCTGCTCTCTCCCCCTCCCTCCAGGCTCGCATCTCCTCCTGCCTTCAGGACATCTCCATCTGGATGTCCGCCCGCCACCTAAAGCTCAACATGTCGAAGACTGAGCTCCTTGTCTTCCCTCCCAAACCTTGTCCTCTCCCTGACTTTCCCATCTCTGTTGACGGCACTACCATCCTTCCCGTCTCACAAGCCCGCAACCTTGGTGTCATCCTCGACTCCGCTCTCTCCTTCACCCCTCACATCCAAGCCGTCACCAAAACGTGCCGGTCTCAGCTCCGCAACATTGCCAAGATCCGCCCTTTCCTCTCCATCCAAACCGCTACCCTGCTCATTCAAGCTCTCATCCTATCCCGTCTGGACTACTGCACTAGCCTTCTCTCTGATCTCCCATCCTCGTGTCTCTCTCCACTTCAATCCATACTTCATGCTGCTGCCCAGATTATCTTTGTCCAGAAACGCTCTGGACATATTACTCCCCTCCTCAAAAACCTCCAATGGCTACCAATCAATCTGCGCATCAAGCAGAAACTCCTCACCCTGGGCTTCAAGGCTCTCCATCACCTCGCCCCCTCCTACCTCACCTCCCTTCTCTCCTTCTACTGCCCAGCCCGCACCCTCCGCTCCTCCACCACTAATCTCCTCACTGTACCTCGCTCTCGCCTGTCCCGCCATCGACCCCCGGCCCACGTCATCCCCCGGGCCTGGAATGCCCTCCCTCTGCCCATCCGCCAAGCTAGCTCTCTTCCTCCCTTCAAGGCCCTGCTGAGAGCTCACCTCCTCCAGGAGGCCTTCCCAGACTGAGCCCCTTCTTTCCTCTCCACCTCGTCCCCCTCTCCATCCCCCCGTCTTACCTCCTTCCCTTCCCCACAGCACCTGTATATATGTATATATGGTTGTACATATTTATTACTCTGTTTATTTATTTATTTATTTATTTTACTTGTACACTTCTATCCTACTTATTTTATTTTGTTGTATGTTTGGTTCTGTTCTCTGTCTCCCCCTTTTAGACTGTGAGCCCACTGTTGGGTAGGGACTGTCTCTATGTGATGCCAATTTGTACTTCCCAAGCGCTTAGTACAGTGCTCTGCACATAGTAAGCGCTCAATAAATGCGATTGATTGATTGATTGATTGATTGATGGAAGGTGGTTGGGTATTCATTCATTCATGCAGTCAGTCATATTTATTCATTCATTCATTCACCCAGTGCTTAGAACAGTGCTTTGCACATAGTAAGCGCTTAATAAATGACATTAGTATTTATTCATTTGTATTTATTGAGCACTTACTGTGTGCAGAGCACAGTACTAAGCGCTTGGAAAGTACAATTCGGCAACAAATAGAGACAGTCCCTACCCAACAACAAGCTCACAGTCTAGAAGGGGAAGACAGACAGCAAAACAGAACAAGTAGACAGGTGTCAATACCATCAAAATAAATAGAATTATAGATATATACACATCATTAATACAATAAATAGAGTAATAAATATGTACAAATATGCACAAGTGCTGTGGGGAGGGGAAGGGGTAGGGCAGAGAGAGGGAGTGGGGGCAATGGGGAGAGGAGGAGGTGGAGGAGAGGATGGTGGGGGGCTCCATCTGGGAAGGCCTCCTGGGGGAGGTGAGCTCTCAGTAGGGCTTTGAAGGGAGGAAGAGAGCTAGCTTGGCGGATGTGTGGAAGGCAGGCATTCCAGGCCAGGGGAAGGACGTGGGCCGGGGGTCGACGGCGGGACAGGCGAGAACGAGGTACAGTAAGGAGGTTAGTGGCAGAGGAGCGGAGGGTGCAGGCTGGGCTGGAGAAGGAGAGACTGGAGGTGAGGTAGGAGGGAGAGCTTTGAAACCCATAGCAAGGAGTTTTTGCTTCATGCGAAGGTTGATAAGGCAACCACTGGAGATTTATGAGGAGGGCAGTGACATGCCCAGAGCGTTCCTGTAGAAAGATAATCCAAGAAGCAGAGTGAAGTATAGACTGAAGCAGGGAGAGACAGGAGGATGGGAGATGAGAAAGGAGGCTGATGCAGTAATCCAGTCGGGATAAGAGATTGAATCAGCAAGGTAGCAGTTTGGATGGAGAGGGAAAGGGCGGATCTTGGTGATGCTGTGGAGGTGAGACCGGCAAGTTTTGGTGATGGATTGGATGTGTTGGATGAATGAGAGAGCGGAGTCAAGGATGACACAAAGGTTGCAGGCTTGTGAGAGAGGAAACGACAGTAGTGTTGTCCACAGTGATGGGAAAGTCAGGGAGAAGGCAGAGTTTGGGAGGGAAGATAAGGAGCTCAGTCTTGGACATGTTGAGTTGTAGATGGCATGCTGACATCCAGATGGAGATGTCCTGAACTCAGGAGGAGATATGAGCCCGGAGGGAGGGAGAACAGGGGAGGAGATGTGGACTTGGGTGTCATCGGCGTAGAGATGATAGTTGAAGCCGTGAGAGCAAATGAGTTCACCAAGCAAGTGAGTGTAGATGGAGAACAGAAGGGGACCAAGAACTGACCCTTGAGGAAGCCCCACAGTAAGGGGATGGGAGGGGGAGGAGGAGCCCGCAAAAGAGACTGAGAATGAATGGCCGGAGAGATAAGAGGAGAACCAGGAGAGGACGGAGTCTGTGAAGCCAAGGTTGGATAGCGTGTTGAGGAAAAGGGGATGGTGGACAGTGTCAAAGGTAGCTGAGAGGTCGAGGAGGATTAGGATGGAGTAGGATCACTTACTGTGTACAGAGCACTGTACTAAGCACTTGGGAGAGTACAATGCAACAATAAACAGACCTTAGTGAGCTCACAGTCTAGAAGTGGGGAGACAGACATTAATATAATATGTAAATTACAGATATGCATGGGGCAAGGCTCACTGCCCCAGCCTGCACGGCTGTACGGAAATTTGTTGTCAGCCATGTTCAGGCAGAGTCAGGACAGCTGGCACAACCTCAGCAGCCAGAGAGATTTTTTCTTTCCCCTTTTTCTGGTGATAGCGGCATGATGCCCACAAAAGATCCCTTTCAACTTCGCTAATTTTACTAGGAAGCTGTCAGAGGAAGCTGAGGAGAGCATCTTGAGTATCTCCCCCAGCACTTAGAATGGCATCTGGAGCATAATAAGCACTTAAAATACCATAATAATAAAATGGGGATTAAGACTGTGAGCCCCACGTGGGACAGCCTGATTACCTTGTATCCACCCCAGGGCTTAGAACAGCGCTCGGCACATAGTAAGCACCTAAAATACCATAATAATAAAATGGGGATTAAGACTGTGAGCCCCACGTGGGACAGCCTGATTACCTTGTATCCACCCCAGGGCTTAGAACAGCACTCGGCACATAGTAAGCACCTAAAATACCATAATAATAAAATGGGGATTAAGACTGTGAGCCCCACGTGGGACACCCTGATGACCTTGTATCTCCCCCAGTGCTTAGAACAGTGCTCGGCACATAGTAAGCACCTAAAATACCATAATAATAAAATGGGGATGACTGTGAGCCCCACATGGATCAGCCTGATTACCTTGTATGTACCCCGGTGGTTAGAATGGGGCTTGGTACATGGTAAGCGCTTCATAAATTCCATTTTTTTCCTTCTAGACCGTGAGCCCGTTGTTGGGTAGGGACCGCCTCTATATGTTGTCAACTTGTACTTTCCAAGAGCTTAGTACAGTTCTCTGCACACAGTAAGCATTCAATAAATATGATTGAATGAATGAATCTTGAACCCTTTCGTCTCCTCGTTTTTGATTCAGTGAGTCAAACTGTCCTCCGCTCTGAAGGTCACTGAAACCTCCAATGACAGCCTCTTTAGCACCTTGCTTGCACAAGGCCTGCCCAGCCCCATGAACAGGATTTGAAACCACTACAGTGAACGCTAACCTCCTGATTAGGAGCCAAACCATGCTCTATTTGAACTCAGCTTGTCTACAGATTTCAACTTAACTTTTTATTGGAAGAGGGTTTTGAAGAGGGCTACTGGCATCTGCAGATTCTGGCTGGGACTTCTAGGGGAGAGGTTAGATTGCTACAAATTTTGGGTCTTCGGAGGACAAAACTCTGCCAGTTCTGTTCAAATGCAGGCAACGCTGTCCCAAGCTTTCCTTGACAACTTTTGTACAATTTGGCTTTGGCTGCCCTCTCATATAGCACTACACATCCTGCTACTTTTCACCTTGTGGGCCTACGCTTTTATGATCCACCAATCAATCAATCAATCGTATTTATTGAGCGCTTACTGTGTGCAGAGCACTGTACTAAGCGCTTGGGAATTACAAGTTGGCAACATATAGAGACAGTCCCTACCCAACAGTGGGCTAAAAGTCTAGAAGAGTGGGCTCACAGTCTATATGCACAAGGGAGAGTGAGACCAAAGGCACACATCGATCAATCAATCAGTTTTGTTGTCTGTCTCCCCCTTCTAGACTGTGAGCCCGCTGTTGGGTAGGGCCTGTCTCTATCTGTTGCCAACTGGTACTTCCCAAGCGCTTAGTACAGTGTTCTGCACACAGTAAGTGCTCAATAAATACGATTGAATGAATGAATGAATCAGTTGCATTCATTGAGCACTTCCTGTGTGCAGAGCATTGTGCTAAGCGCTTGGGAGAGTACACTACAACAATATATCAGACACATTCCCTGTTCACAAAGTACACATGGACTTGCAGTAACTCTCTAAAGTAGTGTTCAGCCGTTATTTAAGTCCCTGACTTCGACACAGTATAAAACTCTGATGTTGGGCAAAAGCAGCGTGGCTCAGTGGAAAGAGCACGGGCTTTGGAGTCAGAGGTCATGGGTTCAAATCCCATCTCCGTCAATTGTCAGCTGTGTGACTTTGGGCAAGTCACTTCACTTGTCTGGGCCTCAGTTCCCTCATCTGGAAAATGGGGATTAAGACTGTGAGCCCCACGTAGCACAACCTGATCACCTTGTATCCTCCCCAGCGCTTAGAACAGTGCTCTGCACATAGTAAGTGCTTAATAAATGCCATCATTATTATTATTAGGGAAGCAGCATGGCTCAGTGGAAAGAGCACGGGCTTGGGAGCCAGAGGTCATGGGTTCAAATCCCGGCTCTGCCACTTGTCAACTGTGTGACTTTGGGCAAGTCACTTAACTACTCTGAGCCTCAGTTACCTCATCTGTAAAATGGGGATTAAAACTGTGAGCCCCACGTGGGACAACCTGATCACATTGTATCCTCCCAGTGCTTAGAACAGTGCTTCGCACATAGTAAGCACTTAACAAATGCCATCATCATTACTATTATTATTATTATCAAGCATTGTTCTTTAACACGGTACTTCATTTGCCTTGCATTAATGCAGGAGCTCAAAGAGCTAAAATCCAGGGACCTCAGCAGACCCCCAATATCATAAATCCTCTTGGCCTTACTACTAATAATAATAATAATGATGATGACTGTGGCCTTGGTAAGTGCTTACTATGTGCCAGGCATGAACTTCCTAAAATCTCCCCTGACCTTCACGAGAGAAGCTGCATGGCTTAGTGGAAAGAAGGCAGGCTTGGGAGTCAGATGTTGTGGGTTCTAATCCCGACTCTGCCCCTTGTCAACTGTGTGACTTTGGGCAAGTCATTTCACTTCTCTGTGCCTCAGCTGTAAAATGGAGATTAAGACTGTGAGCCCCACATGGGACAACCTGATGACCTTGTATCTACCCCAGCGCTTAGAACAGTGCTTGGCACATAGTAAGTGCTTAACAAATACCATCATTATTATTACCCTACTTCTACCTCCTCTTTAACTCTATAAACCTGTATATATATATATATATATATATATATATATATAACCTGTATATATGTATATGTGTTTGTACATATTTATTACTCTATTTATTTATTTATTTTACTTGTACATATTTATTCTATTCATTTTATTTGGTTTATATGTTTTGTTTTGTTGTCTGTCTCCCCCTTCTAGACTGTAAGCCCGCTGTTGGGTAGGGGCCGTCTCTATATGTTGCCAACTTGTACTTCCCAAGCGCTTAGTACAGTGCTCTGCACACAGTAAGTGCCCAATAAATACGATTGAACGAATGAATGAATGAATGAACTCTCCAGTTCTTTTTTTAAAATGATATTTGCTAAGCACTTATTATGTGCCAGGCACTGTACTACACACTGGGATTGATACAAGATAATCAGGTTGGACGTAGTCCCTGTCCCACAAAGGACTCACAATCTTAATCCTCATTTTACAGATGAGGTAACTGAGGCACAGAGAAGTTAAGTGACTTACCCAACATCTCACAGCAGATGAGTGATGGAGCTGGGATTAGAACTGACTCCCGGACTGTGACTGTCCCAGCAGTATTTTAAGAGAAGAGCTCCTGCCTTAATCAATCAATCAATCAATCAGACAATAGTATTTGTTGAGCATTTAATATTAAAATAATAATAATGATGGTATTTGTGAAGCACTTACTATGTGCAAAGCACTGTTCTAAGCACTGGGGGGATACAAGGTGATCAGGTTGTCCCACATGGGGCTCACAGTTTTAATCCCCATTTTACAGATGAGGGAACTGAGGCCCAGAGAAGTGAAGTGACTTGCCCAAAGTCACACAGCTGACAGTTGGCGGAGCCGGGATTTGAACCCATGACCTCTGACTCCAAAGCCCGGGCTCTTTCAACTGAGCCATGCTGCTTCTCTGTAGGTGCAGAACACTGTACTAAACACTTGGGAGAGTACAATACGACAGAGTTGTAGACACGATCCCTGCCAACAAGGAGTTTACAGTCTGGAAAGGGAGATGGACATTTTAAAAAAATTACAGGTAGGGGAAACGGCCTCTTAAAATTAACTCCTGCCTCCTGTGCCTCTGACCCCGTCCCCATATTATTCATTCATTCATTCAATCATACTTATTGAGCACTTACTGTGTGCAGAGCACTGTACTAAGCGCTTTGGAAGTATGTTACCCTGTTTCTTCTTCCCTCTCTGACCTTCGACTTCAACCACCCTCCTTCCTCACCACTTCCAAACATGTTCATGTATCTCCTAGCCTAAAAAGCCCTCCCTTGACCACACTGCACCCTCCAGCTATTCTTCCTTCCATTTTTTCCAAATTCCTCAAGCGAGTTGTCTACATCAGCTGCCTCCACTTCCTCTCCACTTCTTTCCTTGACCCCCCTGTAATCTGGCTTCCACCGCCTCCACTCCATGGAAACTGCTCTCTCCAAGGTCACTAATGACCTCCTTCTTGCTCCACCCTAATCCTCCTCATCCCTCTCAGGGTCGCGCCTGGAGAGTTTCCAGTACTCTACCAGTCTCGACTATGGGAGGGAGAGTCAAGCAGAGAAGCAGCGTGGCTCAATGGAAAGAGTCCAGGCTTTGGAGTCAGCGGTCATGGGTTCAACTCCCGGCTCTGCCAATTGTCAGCTGTGTGACCTTGGGCAAGTCACTTCACTTCTCTGATCCTCAGTTCCCTCATCTGTAAAATGGGGATTGACTGTGAGTCCCCGGTGGGACAACCTGATGACCTATTTATTTTGTTAATGATGTGCATATAGCTCTCTTCCCCTCGTCCCCCTCTCTATCCCCCCGTCTTACCTCCTTCCCTTCCCCACAGTAATAATAATAATAATAATGCTGGCATTTATTAAACGCTTACTATGTGCAAAGCACTGTTCTAAGTGCTGAGAAGGTTACAAGGTGACCAGGTTGTCCCACATGGGGCTCACAGTCTTAATCCCCATTTTACAGATGAGGTAACTGAGGCACAGAGAAGTTAAGTGACTTGCCCAAAGTCACACAGCTGACAATTGGCGGAGCCGGGGTTTGAACCCATGACCTCTGACTCCAAAGCCCGGGCTCTTTTCCACTGAGCCATGCTGCTTCTCAAAATAATGGCATTTATTAAGCGCTTACTATGTGCAAAGCACTGTACTAAGCGCTGGGGAGGTTACAAGGAGATCAGGTTGTCTCACGGGGGGGATCCCAGTCTTCATCCCCATTTTACAGATGGAGGCCCAGAGAAGCGAAGTGACTGGCCCAAAGTCACCCAGCTGACAATTGGCGGAGCCGGGATTCGAGCCCATGACCCCTGACTCCAAAGCCCGGGCTCTTTCCACTGAGCCACACTGCTTCTCGTATATATGTATATATGTTTGTACGTATTTATTACTGTATTTATTTATTTATTTATTTTACTTGTACATATCTATTCTGTTTATTTTATTTTGTTGATATGTTTGGTTTTGTTCTCTGTCTCCCCCTCCTAGACTGTGAGCCCACTCTTGGGTAGGGACTGTCTCTACATGTTACCAACTTGTACTTCCCAAGCACTTAGTACAGTACTCTGCACACAGTAAGTGCTCAATAAATATGATTGATTGTGGCCTCCCCAGTGCTTAGAACAGTGCTTTCCACATAGTAAGTGCTTAATAACTGCCATTATTATTACAACCATTCAATTCCTAGCTTGGCCAGTGGCTAGTGAGCGGAAGGCAATCTGCTACAAGTCAAAACTCCCCTGTGCTGAGCAGCAGCAGCATGGAAGAGAGTCAAGGGAGGAAACTCAAGTTTACTGTGTGGAAGGAGGCAATGGTGAATCACTTCTGTTTTTTCATCAAGGGAGCTCTATGGATCCACTACCGGAACAATTGCAGATGGAGGTGAGACATTCTGGGAGAGAATGTGTCCATGGCATCACTATGGGTCGGAGATGAATCGGCAGCATAAGACAAGACAAATCCTCCTCAACATCTCACCTATGTTTGCCACCGTGGACCATGTCTCTGTCCTAACCTTGGCTTTGTTCTTTCGTAGTTCTCCTATTTTTCTGGTTGCTCCTTCCCAGTCTCTTTCACCATTTCCTTCTCTCTCTCCCACCGCTTAACTTTGGCCGAGGGGCGGTCCTCTAGATCCCCTTCCATTCTCCATCTACAACCACTTCCTTGGAGAACTCGTTCTCCTTCCTTCCTTCCTTCATTCAATTATATCTACTGAGCACTGACTATGTCAGACCACTGTACTAAGCGCTTGGGAGAGTACAACAATAAAGAGACACATTCTCTACCCACAGTGAGTCTAGAAGCTCAGGGACAGACATCGATACAAATAAATAAAATGACAGATATGTACATAAGTGCTGTGGGACTGGGATGGGGGAAGAACAAAGGGAGCAAGTCAGGGTGATGCGGAAGGGAGTGGGAGATGAGGAAAGGTGGGGCTTAGTCTGGGAAGGCATCTTGGAGGAGATGTGTCTTCAATAAGATTTTGAAGCTGGGGAGAGTAATTGTCTGTCGGATTTGAGGAGGAAGGGTGTTCTAAGCCAGAGGCAGATGTGTAGGCAAGCAAGGTGAGGTAGAAGGGAGCAAGGTAGTGGAATGCTTTAAAGCCAATGGGGAGGAGTTTTTGTTTGATATGGAGGTGGATGGGCAACCCCTGGAATTTTTTGAGGAGGGGAGTCCTCACATTTCACTCTTGTGGTTTTAACCTTCTCACTGTGCCTCAGTCTTGTCTGTCTCGCTGCCAACCCCTGGCTCACATCCTACCTCTGGCCTGGAACGACCTCCTTCCTCAAATCAGTCAATTACTCTTCCCCCCTTCAAAGCCTTACCGAAGGCAAAACTCCTCCAAAACCCCACTTTTCCTCTTCTCCCACTCCCTTCCGCATCACCCTGACTTGCTCCCTGTGCTCTTCTCCCCTCTCCCCACCCCACAGGACTTTTGTATATATCTGTAATTTCATTTATTTATATTGATCTCTGTTTACTTGTATTGACGTCTCCCTTTCCCATCCCCACCTTTCCTGCTCACCCCCACCCCGAGAGTGTGAGCTTGTTGTGGGCAGGGTTTGTCTTTATTGCAGTATGGTACTTTCCCAAGTGCTTAGTACAGTGCTCTGCACACAGTAAACTCTCAACAAATATGATTGAATGAATGAATGAACACGTCCTGAACGTTTTTTTAGAAAAATGATCCGGGCAGCAGAGTGAAATATGAACTGGAGTGGGGAGAGAGAGGAGGCTGGGAGGCCAGCAAGGAGGCTGTTGCAGTAATCCAGGCAGGATTACTTCTCCTACCTTCTCTTGATCTACAAATCAACACCTTCAACACCACCATCTCTACTGAAATCAGCTCCCTTGCTCATCTGTCCTTTTGCCATTCTCGTACCACTAACTGGCAACTCTGGATCACCTCCATAGTATACTTTCTTCCCACCTGTGCCTGAACTGAGGAACACTGCCGTCAGAAATCTGTTCACCTGGAATGACCTCATCCATCTGAAATTCATCCTCACTTCCTTTAATTTTGCCAACTCCTCTGCCTGACAACAATACTTCCCCATCCTTATTGACTCCCATACTCATTTCCCCTGCCAATTGTTCAAGACATTTAACTACTTCCTCAAACTGTCTTTTCCCCTGCCCCCACCATCTCTTTCGGTAATGACCTGGCCATGTACTTTATTGAGAAAATTGAAACCATCAGGCCTGCTCTCCCTAAAATCCCTCCTGTTCCTCTCCAGTCCCTCCCTCCTCAATCAATCAATCAATCAATCATATTTATTGAGCGCTTATTGTGTGCAGAGCACTGTATTAAGCGCTTGGGAAGTACAAGTCGGCAACACATAGAGACAGTCCCTACCCAACAGCGGGCTCACAGTGTAGAAGGGGGAGACAGAAAACAAAACCAAACATACTAACAAAATAAAATAAACAGAGCACGGTATAATAATAATAATAATACCATTTCTTAAGCACTTACTATTTGCACTGTTCTAAGTTCTGGGGAGGTTACAAGGTGATTAGGTTGTCCCACATGGAGCTCCCAGTCTTAATCCCTATTTTGCAGATGTGGTAACTGAGACACACAGAAATGAAGTGACTTGCCCAAAGTCACACAGCTGACAATTGGCGAAGCTGGGATTTGAACCTATGACCTCTGACTCCAAAGCCCATGCTATTTCCACTGAGCCAAGGTGCTTCTTTGGTATCTCAAGAGATCTCTCACCTCCTCTCAAAATCTATCCCCTCCACCTGTGCCTCTGGTTGGTAGACTGGGAATTTACCAGTCAAGAAGGGGAGATGGACATTGAAATAAAATACAGATAAGAGAAATGGCAGAGTATAACGATATGCACATAAGAGCGGTGGGAATGGGGTATCAAAGTGCTTAAGGAGCACACAACCAAGTACATCAGCGACACAGAGAGGAGGGCGAACAGGGGAGGGAAAAGAGGGGATTAGTCAGGGAAGGCCACTTGAAGGAGATATGATTTTAATAGGGCTCCTCAGTTCATTCATTTATTCATTCAATCGTATTTATTGAGCGCTTACTGTGTGCAGAGCCCTATACTAAGCTCTTGGGAAGTACAAGTTGGCAACATATAGAGACGGTCCCTACCCAACAATGGGCTCACAGTCTAGAAGAGGGAGACAGACAACAAAACAAAACATGTGGACAGGTGTCATCAGAATAAATAGAAATAAAGCTAGATGCACAGTTCATGAGGCTTGGCCGCCTCTGAATTATGATCCAGTGAATAATTTCGTAAGGCAGCTGTCAAAGTTGGTTGACACATGAAAAATTGTCTTCCTATGCTGGAAGGGTAACTGGCTGTCAAACAAGATCCAGGAAAAATGAATACAGCAATAGTTAATAATGTGCCTGAAGCAATGTGTGGTCACAAGCAACAGAAAATTGGGAATGCTAACATGGCTAAGTTAATTATTGTTAGAGGTATAATAAATTAGATATTCAGAATTTAAAAACTTGAAACAATTTAAAGTACAGAATTAAAACATTTTAACTAGCTTATATAAAATTATGTGGGTAAAAAGTCTGAAAGTCAGTAATTTTCATTCAGACTGTTTCTAAAAACCATTCCCAGCAGTTAATAATGATATTTGATAAGCACTTATTATGTGTCAAACACTGTTCTTTTAGACTGTGAGCCCAATGTTGGGTAGGGACTGTCTCTATATGTTGCCAATTTGTACTTCCCAAGCACTCAGTACAGTGCTCTGCACATAGTAAGCGCTCAATAAATACGATTGATGATGATGATGTTCTAAGCGTTGGGATAGATACAAGTTAATCAGCTTTGTCACAGTCCCTGTCCCACACTCTGAGGGAGGGGGAGAACAGGAATTTAATCCTCATTCCGCAGATGAGGAAACTGAGACACAGAGCAGTTAGGTGACTTATCCAAGGTCACATAGCTGACAACTGGCAGAACCAGCTTTAGAAACTGCGTTCTCTGATTCCCAGCCCCTCGCTTTCTCCATTAGGCCACACTGCTTCTTGGGTCTTGATTATTCTCAGCAGCAGTTGACAGTGATGTTCCCTGTTCCTGTAACTCTCTCCCCACTATCATGATTGCCTCTGTTGCTGAATTATACTTTCCAAGCACTTAGTACAGTGCTCTGCACACAGTAAGCGCTCAATAAATACAATTGAACGAGAATCGATTGAATGATTTTAATACGACTCCTGTCCTATTCATTCATTCATTCAATCGTATTTATTGAGCGCTTACGTGTGCAGAGCACTATACTAAGCGCTTGGGAAGTACAAGTTGGCAACACATAGAGACAGTCCCTACCCAGCAATGGGCTCACAGTCTAGAAGGGGGAGACAGACAACAAAATAAAACATGTGGACGGGTGTCATCAGAATAAATAGAAATAAATAAATAGAAATAAAGCTAGATGCACAGTTCATGAATGAGAATTCATTCAATCGTATTTATTGAGCGCTTACTGTGTGCTGAGCACTGTACTAAGCGCTTATGAATATCATCCATCAAGAGTAGGATGGTGGATGCCACGGCACTTCAAAAACCTGGACCCCGAAGAACATGTAACATTCGTTCATTCATTCAATCATATTTATTGACTTTTAGACTGTGAACCCACTGTTGGGTAGGAACTGTCTCTATATGTTACCAACTTGTACTTCCCAAGCGCTTAGTACAGTGCTGTGCACACAGTAAGCGCTCAATAAATACGATTGATGATTGAGCACTTTCTGTGTGCAGAGCACTGTACCAAGCGCTTGGAAAGCACAATTTGGCAACAGACAGAGACAATCCCTACCCAACAATTGGCTCACAGTCTAGAAGGGGGAGACAGCCAACAGAACAAAATAAGTAGACAGGCATTAAAAGTATCAAAATAGATAAATAGAGTAAAATAAATAGAATAATAAGTATGCACAAATATACTCAAGTGCTGTACGGCGGGAAAGGAGGTAGAGCAGAGGGAGGGAGTAGGAGCGACCGGGAGGGGAGGAGGAGCAGAGGAAAAGGGGGGTTCATTCTGGGAAGGCCTCCTGGAGGAGGTGGGCTCTCAGTAGGGCTTTGAAGGGGGGAAGAGAGTGAGTTTGGTGGATGTGAGGAGAGAGGGCATTCCAAGCCACAGGTAGGACGTGGACCAGGGGTCGACGGCGGGACAGGCGAGAACGAGGCCCAGTGAGGAGGTGAGCGGCAGAGGAACATCCTACATGTGACACTGACACAACATGATGTGATAGCCCCTGGTTGCTGCTTTGTGGAAATCTAAAATGACTCTGATTCTAGGGCACATCTTTGGGGTACACCAACTTTCCAAATTGCTCAGGGCTTTTGTGGTCCCTTCACAAGTCCGTGAGAAACTGATTGCTGTGTTTGAGCCAGCAAGAGCCTTGGTGGAGGGAGGCTTGCAGCGTGGCTCAGTGGAAAGAGCACGGGCTTCGGAGTCAGAGGTCATGGGTTCAAATCCCGGCTCTGCCAATTGCCAGCTGTGTGACTTTGGGCAAGTCACTTCACTTCCCTGTGCCTCGGTGACCTCATCTGTAAAATGGGGATTAAGACTGTGAGCCCCCAGTGGGACAACTTGATCACCTTGTAACCTCCCCAGCGCTTAGAACAGTGCTTTGCACATAGTAAGCGCTTAATAAATGCTATCATTATTATTATTATTATTATTAAAAGATAAAAACAAAACAAAACAAAACACAGAACTGGACAAAAAAGCCACTAGTTCTGTACTAGAACCAGATCAGAAGCTGATCAGTTGAAAACTGTACTTTCTATTGTAATCAATTCCTCTGGCATCCTAGTCAGACCATAATGAGAAGCAGCGTGGCTCAGTGGAAAGAGCCCGGGCTTTGGAGACAGAGGTCATGGGTTAAAATCCCGGCTCCACCAATTGTCAGCTGTGTGACTTTGGGCAAGTCACTTAACTTCTCTGGGCCTCAGTTACTTCATCTGTAAAATAGGGATTAAGACTGTGAGCCCCCCATAGGACAACCTGATCACCTTGTAACCTCCCCAGCCCTTAGAAGAGTGCTCTGCACATAGTAAGTGCTTAATAAATCAATCAATCGTATTTATTGAGCACTTACTGTGCGCAGAGCACTGTACTAAGCGCTTGGGAAGTACAAGTTGGCAACATATGGAGACAGTCCCTACCCAACAGTGGGCTCACAGTCTAAAAGACGAATAAATTCCATCATTATTATCATTCTCCCCATTTTCAAATCTCTCTTGAAATCCCACCGCCTGCAGGAAGCCTTCACTGATGAATTCACAGAACCCTAGTCATGTCAACACATTATCCACTCTAGGATTTAAGTTTTCAATTCTTCCCCTTAACGGTATGTACAAAAGAATATTTATTTGTATATTCAATGATTTATTCAGCTGTTCCATCCTCACATGGTTGTACTATCAATCAATCAATCAATCGTATTTATTGAGCGCTTACTGTGTGCAGAGCACTGTACCAAGCGCTTGGGAAGTACAAGTCGGCAACACATAGAGACAGTCCCTACCCAACAGCGGGCTCACAGTCTAGAAGGGGGAGACAGAGAACAAAACCAAACATACTAACAAAATAAAATAAATAGAATAGATATGTATAGGATATGTACTAATTCCTGTTATGTCCTTGTGCTTTCTCCTGCTTCCATTATTTCTAAACACTTTCTGTCTCTCTGTCTCTCTTAATAGACTGTAAGCTCCTCACTTTTATTGGAAGCAGTGTGGCCTAGTGGAAAGAGCACTGCCCCACGAGGTAGAGGACCTGGGTTCAATCCAGGCTCTGACTCTTTCTTGCTGTGCTACTTTGGGGAACTCACTTAACTTCTCTGGGCCTCAGTTACCTCATCTGTAAAATGGGGTTTACATACCTGTTTTCCCTCCTACTTTGACTGTGAACCTAGGATTGTGTCTAAACTGATTGTCTTGTACCTTCTTTGGTGTTTGGTACGCATTAGGTCTCCACAGTTATTATTACTCTCCAAAGCCCTCATTACAATATTTTACACTCAATAATAATAATAACAATGATGGCATTTGTTAAGTGCTTACTATGTGTAGAGCACTGTTCGAGGTGCTGGGGAGGTTACAAGGCAATCAGGTTGTCCCAAGGGGGGCTCACAGTCTTCATCCCCATTTTACAGACAATAGGTGCTCAATAAATAACAGTGATTGAATGATAAGACTTGAGGACTTAATTTGGACTGAGGCTTTTGGGTCTTTGCTCCAGAACTGTATGCAATGCCTTAGGATTCATTCATTCAGTTCATTCAATCGTATTTATTGAGCGCTTACTGGGTGCAGAGCACTGTACTAAGCGCTTGGGAAGTCCAAGTTGGCAACATATAGAGACAGTCCCTACCCAACAGTGGGCTCACAGTCTAGAAGGGGGAGACAGAGAACAAAACAAAACATATTAACAAAATAAAATAAATAGAATAAATATGTTCAAATAAAATAAATAAATAAATAAATAAATAGAGTAATAGAGAATAGAGTAATAGAGTAATAGAGAATAAATAGGATGTGCCCTGGAGCTTGGGAGGGTTCTTGAAGAACGTGTAATTTTCATAAGAGGTGGTTGGTTGTCCGTGAGGCCTAGTTATTCTACCGATACCAAGGCGAAGGGGTCAAACTACAGTCTAACATGGTGTCGTCTCCCCCCACCCCCTTCCCTACCCTCCTAGTCATACGACACTTTTAGACTGTGAGCCCACTGTTGGGTAGGGACTGTCTCTATATGTTGCCAACTTGTACTTCCCAAGCTCTTAGTACAGTGCTCTGCACACAGTAAGCGCTCAATAAATACGATTGATTGATTGATTGATTGACACAGTCTGATGTCCGCAGTCTTCCATGTGAGGAGGGTGAGGAGGTCCCTCTGGGCCAAACAGTGGCCACAATATTCCCTGGTCTGGGTAGGGTGGGGTTGCGGGAGGGATGGGGGGGTCACCCTTGGCTCGGATGGCCGCTGGACCTGAGGGATTTTGTTTTTGTCAGTTTTTTAAATAAAAACTACACAAGCCTGAGGCTTCTCATTTCATCTCCTCTGTCTGTCCCTTGGGGAGACAGGCCTCGGGACCCTGGGCAGCGTGAACCTCGTTCTCGCCTGTCCCGCCGTCGACCCCCGGCCCATGTCCTCCCCTGGCCTGGAATGCCCTCCTTTCGCAATCCGCCAGGCTAGCTTCCTTCCTCCTACTGAAAGCTCACCTCCTCCAAGAGGCCTTCCCAGACTGAGCCCCCTTTTCCCTCTCTTCCTCTCCATCCCCCCCGCCCTACCTCCTTCCCCTCCCCACAGCACCTGTACATATGTTTGCACAGATTTATTGCTCTATTTATTTTACTTGTACATATTTACTATTCTACTTATTTTGTTAATGATGTTTTAATTCTATTTGTTCTGACGTCTTGGCACCTGTCCACTGGTTTTGTTTTGTTGTCTGTCTCCCCCTTCTAGACTGTGAGCCCATTGTTGGGTAGGGACCGTCTCTATATGTTGCCAACTTGTACTTCCCAAGCGCTTAGTATAGTGCTCTGCACACAGTAAGTGCTCAATAAATACAATTGAATGAATGAATGAATGAACCTGCTTTCGGAGGGGAAGCTCAGCTTGGCTCCCTCTCCTCCCGCAGTCCCCAGCATGACGATATGACGATGAAGGAAGCTCTCCCTCTCCGCTACAGGGATCAGCCCAGGAAAATGAGCAGGGACAATGGAGGGAAATATTACTACTACTACTAATAATAATTCTGGCATTTGTTAAGTTATTACTATGTGCCAGGCACTGTACTAAGCGCTGGGGTGGATACAAGCAAATTGGGTTGGACACTGTCCCTGTCCCACGTGGGGCTCACAATCTCAATCTCCATTTTACAGATGAGGTAACTAAGGTACAGAGAAGTTAAGTGATTTGCCCAAGGTCACACAGCAGACAAGTGGTGGAGTCAGGATTAGAACCCATGCCCTTCTGACTCCCAAGCTCTATCCACTATGCCGGGCTACTTCCAAATACATTTTTCCTCATTCCCCCACCCTGCAGCCGCTACCCCGAAGCCCAGAAAAGTGATCTGGAACAGCGGAGGAAACCGCACACCCCCCAACGATCAGCCTGGGTCACTTCCTCCTGATGGAGCCCCCCCCTTTTCCCAGACTGAATCCCCCCTTTTTCCTCTCCTCCTGCTCCTCCCCTTCCCATTGCCCCCCCCCACCCCTTCTCCTCCCACAGCACTTGTATATATTTGTACATATTTATTACTATATTCATTTTAAGTACATATTTACTATATTTAATTAATGATGTGTATATAGCTATAACTTTTTATTCTGATGGTATTGACACCTGTCTACTTGTTTTGTTTTGTTGTCTGTCTCCCCCTTCTAAACTGCGAGCCCATTGTTGGGCAGGGACTGCCTCTATATGTTGCCCATTTGTATTTCCCAAGTGTTTAGTACAGTGCTCTGCAAACAGTAAGTACGATTGAATGAATGAATGAACTGAACAGAAAATCCTGCCTCCTTTATTCATTCATTCAACTATTTATTGAGCGCTTACTGTGTGCGGATCACTGTACTAAGCACTAGGGAAGTACAAGTTGGCAACATACAGAGACGGTCCCTGCCCAACAATGGGCTCACAGTCTAGAAATTTATTTAATCATATCTATTGATCACTTATTGTTTGCAGAGAAATGTACTAAATGCTTGGGAGAGTACAGTACAACAACAAACAGACACAGTCCCTGCCCACAATGAGCTTACAGTCTAGAGGGACCCAGCACCCAGACTCTCTTCCCTGGCACCATTCCTTGCTCAGATAGTCCTGCCACTTCGTAATCTAAATCAATCAATCAATCGTATTTATTGAGCGCTTACTGTGTGCAGAGCACTGTACTAAGCGCTTGGGAAGTACAAGTTGGCAACATATAGAGACAGTCCCTACCCAACAGTGGGCTCACAGTCTAAAAGTCTAAACTGTGAGAGAGCCAGACAGGAAAACTTAGAAAACTTAGAAAACGCTGCTCTATGGTATCATCACGAAGGATTTCTCCTGTCTAACATCTTGCAGAGAAAAACCTTCAAACTCTTGTGGAACCACCTGAGCACCTTCACAGAAAGCTTGAAACCACATTAATTCCAGGAGGGTTGTGGCTTAATGGCTTATCCCCATCTGTGAGGAGTCAGGATAGTGGCAAAACCAGAATCCCAGAACAGGTAAAGAGCTCCAAAGCTGCAAGGAAGTAGAGTGGATGCACGACAACGAGTAGTGTTCCCTCCCCGCAAATCTTTGCCTCACCCCAACATTCCCAAGCTTCCAAGCTGGGAGGAAATGTATTGCAGAAACTCGAAGAGGTACCAAGTTTGCTGGTTTTCAGTTCTTTGGCACCTCTTCCAGTTCATATTAAGGGCTGCAGGACTCTGTGGACAACAACAATAATAATAATAATAATAATAAGTATATTTATTATAATATAATTATTATTATAATTATATATAATTATATTATATTATTGTTATTATTATTACCATGTCTGCAACAGATCTTTGCATTTTCTACCCAAATCTGTCCTCTCCCTGACTTTCCCATCACTGTGGATGTTGGTATTTGTTACGTGCTTACTATGTATGTGCCAAGCACTGTTCTAAGCACAGGGGTAGTTACAAGGTAATCAGGTTGACCCACGTGGGGCTCACAGTCTTCATTCCCATTTTACAGATGAAGTAACTGAGGCACAAAGAAGTTGCTTGCCCAAGGCCACACAGCTGACAAGTGGCAGGGGCGGAATTAGAACCCACGACCTCTGACTCCAAAGCCTGTGCTCTTTCCATTGGGCCACGCTACTCGTCCACCCAAACTGCTACCATTCATTCATTCATTCATTCAATCATATTTATTGAGCGCTTACTGTGTGCAGAGCACTGTACTAAGCGCTTGGGAAGTACAAGTTGGCAACATATAGAGACGGTCCCTACCCAACAGTGGGCTCACAGTCTGGAAGTAAATGGTAATCCAAGCACTTATCCTATCACGCCTTGATTACTATATCAGCGTCCTAGCCGACTTTCCTGCCTCCTGTCTCTCCTCACTCCAGTCTGTTCTTCCCTCTGCTGCCCAGATCACTTTTCTACTAAAATGGTTTCCCATCCACCATCCACATCAAACAGAAATTCCTTACTATCAGCTTTAAAGCACTCGACCACCTTACCCCCTCTTACCTCACCTTGCTACTCTCTTACTACAGCCCAACTTCCGCACTTTGCTCTTCTAATGCCAACCTGCTCCCTCTACCTTAATCTCATCTATCTCATTCATTCATTCATACAATCGTATTTATTGAGCGCTTACTGTGTGCAGAGCACTGTACTAAGCGCTTGGGACGTACAAGTTGGCAACGTATAGAGACGGTCCCTACCCAACAGTCCTGTCTCTGTCCTGAAACACCCTTCCTCTTCATATCCAAACAGACAATTACTCTCCCCACCTTCAGAGCCTCACTGATTCCACATCTCCTCCAAGAAGACTTCCCTGACCAAGCCCTCATTTCCTTTTCTCCCACTCCCTTCTCTGTCACTCTGATTTGCTCCTGAGAAAAGCCAGTTGTCTAGGCCTTGTATTAGCCCCTTTCATTCATTCATTCAATCGTATTTATCCTGTCAACACCTATCCTGCTGCTCCCATGAGCAGGATGAGCAGGATGTTTAGTTCTCTGTCTCCCCCTTCTAGACTGTGAGCCCACTGTTGGGTAGGGACCGTCTCTATTTCAATCAATCGTATTTATTGAGCACTTACTGTGTGCAGAGCACTGTACTAAGTGCTTGGGAAGTACAAGTTGGCAACATATAGAGATGGTCCCTATCCAACAACGGGCTCACAGTCTAAAAGGGGGAGACAGACAACAAAACAAAACATGTGGACAGGTGTCAAGTCATCAGAATAAATAGAAATAAAGATAGATGCACATCAATAACAAAATAAATAGAAGAGCAAATATGTACAAGTAAAATAAATAGAGTAATAAATCTGTACAAACATATATACAGGTGATGTGGGGAGGGGAAGGAGGTAGGGTCGGGGGGATTTCCTTCTAGACTGTGGGCCCGCTGTTGGGTAGGGACCGTCTCTATATGTTGCCAACTTGTACTTCCCAAGCGCTTAGTACAGTGCTCTGCACACAGTAAGCGCTCAATACATACAATTGAATGAATTTCCCTCTGAGTTGTTTTAACTCTGGGCTTGCTTGATTGTCTCCTAACCATCTTGTTTAAGTGAACACGAGTAACTCCAGTGACTACAGTCTCTAGGAGTGGTAGACTAACAAGAGATGGAACATGATGGGCCTTTAGGCCCAAACTCCATTTTATCTTACCAAGCCTCCACTCAAAATGGAGGCTTGCTCAAAATGGGTACAGCACGTGTCTTCTCCTCCTTTGTTCCCCCTGTTCAGAAATCAGCTTTAATTGTGGAGCTTGGTCTTCCAAGGTGTTGAGGCAGGATGATGCTGTTCCCTCCTTAGCAAGATCAAGACCCCTGGCTGGTTTATCAGTGGTTTCTGCCCACTGGACGTCGAAAATGAGGAGAGAACCAGGCAGGTCTGAGCTGTTTGTCTTTAGGTATATATCATGTATGATGCTCTTCAAATACGTGTGAGGACAAATGGAAGAATACGGGATTTAGGTCAGGATTAAGGACTAAGGCACGGTTTAGATCTTCTCTGGGAAGAGGGCTTTAAAATCATGATAAATTATCAGAGGGATGGTTTCGGTAGGATCTCTATACTGTATGCTCGTTGTGGGAAGGGAATGTGTCTGTTTATTGTTATATTGTACTCTCCAAAGTGCTCAGTACAGTGCTCTGCACACAGTAAGTGCTCAATAAATATGACTGAATGAATAAATGAATGGAGACGAGCTCACAGTCTAGAAGTAAGTCAAACTTACTTTAGAAGCAGCGTGGCTTAGTGGATAAAGCACGGGCCTGGGCGGAAGAAGGACCTGGGTTCTAATCCTGGCTCTATCACGTGTCTGCTGTGTGACCTTGGGCAAATCACTTTACTTCTCTGTACCTCAGTTATCTCATCTGTAAAATGGGGATTAAGAGTGTGAGCCCCATTTGGGACAGGGATTGTGCCCAACCTGATTAATTTATATCTACCACAGTGCTTGGCAGATAGTAAGTCCTTAACATGGTCATGGGTTCTGATCCCAGCTCTGCCACTTGTCAACTGTGTGACTTTGTGCAAATCATTTAACTACTCTGTACCTCATCTGTAAAACGAGGATTAAAAATGCGAGCGCCACATGGGACAACCTGACTTCCTTGTACCCCTCCAACACTTAGAACAATGATTGGCGCATAGTAAGTGCTTAACAAATACCATTATTATTATCACTATTATTATTATTAAGTACCATATTTATTATTATTATTGTCAAGCATGAACCTAACTATGACTGGAAATTACACATGGGTCAAAATCTTCCTCTAACACTAACTACTCTTTTCCCTTTTAACCAGAGCCCTCCTTGCTGCCCGTGAGAACTGGAAACCCACAGAGGAACATGGCTGCCAGGCACTGAGAGGATTTTTTTAATGGTATTTGTTAATAGCTTACTATATACTGGGCACTGTTCTAAGAGATGGAGTAGACACAAGCTAATCAATTTGGACACAGTCCATGTCTCACATGGGGCTCCTAGTCTTAATACCCATTTTTCAGATGAGGTAACTGAGACATGGAGAAGTGAAGTGACTTGTCCAAGGTCACACAGTAGACAAGCGGCAGAGCTGGGATTACAACCCAGATCCTTGTGGCTCCCGGGCCCTTGCTCAGTTCACTAGGCCATGCTGCTTCCCTCTGTTTTAAATGATCTAATAGAGCTTAGGGCGGTACTCTGCACACAGTAAGCGCTCAATAAATATGACTGACTGACTGAATGCTAGGAGAACCACCAGATTAATTGCTTGGGAATCTTTCCTACCTCTACTCTGAGCTGGGCTGGTTTTCAGAAGAAGAGAGACCCAGACAGAGACACACATTCACACACACAGAGGCAGAGACTGAGAGAGGTTACTCTGCGGGACACTGCAATACTTCAAGGCGGCACTATTTTGGTATCCCAATAAGGGCACTATTCACGAGGTAATTCTGCAGAAAGGCAACCAATCCATGGGAAAAATAACACCATCCATGGGGGAATGTGTGCGGGGTGGGGATCTTTATAAAAACACCACCTCCTTGTAATAAGCAATTAGTGACTTGTGCTTTCCACTCGGGAATCGAGCCTAAGATCCTTCCCCACAGAGGGACAGTGTTTGGTCCAACGCTTTGGAAGTCTGACAGTGTGGGCCTCTTCTTGGCTCTACTCCGTCTGCGCCCATCTACCCACCCGGTGGTGTGAGTTTACAGCATTGCCCTGTCAGTGCCAATTGAAGTCCTTGGCCAGTGGAGTGAGTTTCTTCACAACAGAGTCTTGACCATGGCAACCTGGACCACGGTGCTGTGGAAAATTTCTCAACGCCGCGTCTCGTTGTCGCTCACTGGGGAACTGGCAGGGTGAGCCTCCGCTCCCAATGGGGTCACCCCCGTAGCAGTTGGGGGCTCAAGGATGAATGACTTTCTTTAAGTCACGCCCTGCCTTTGGCCTAAAGGACAGCAGGAATAGGCTTCCTATCATCAGTGTCCTTGTTCCCATTTGGAAGGGATTTCGCAGTGCCTCCCAGGAAAGCGGCATTTTTGCTAGCTGGGCATTGCCAGAAACTGAGCTTCCAATACCTACTTTCTAGTATGCCGGATAAAGGCATGTACACTGCAATTCTGTGCTTTCCCTAGCAGTGTCCTATCCCGTCCCAGGAGGGTCATTCATTCATTCAATCACATTTATTGAGTGCTTACTGTGTGCAGAGCACTGTACTAAATGCTTGGGAAGTACAAGTTGGCAACATATAGAGATGGTCCCTACCCAACAGTGGGCTCACAGTCTAGAAGGGGGAGAATCCTGCCCTGTCCCTCAGTGACCTGCCCTATCCTAGGAGTATACTGACTTAGCAGTGTCCTGTCCTAACCCAGCAGTGACCCACTCCTAACACTTATCCCATTTCTCACTCCTTTCCCTCTCACATTAAAGAAATGGTTTCCACTCACCGGCCGGAGAAGAGCTTCTTCGGGTCGGATCAGTTTGTCTTTCTCCCCTGACGACTGTTTCCAGGGTGAGTTAGTGTGAACTAAGAGATCCACATTTGAATCCAAACCCTGTTCGCTGTATCGTAGAGATATCACAGCTTTGTTCTTTGTTTCCCAAATGCAAAACCTGTTCTGGAAACATCTATGACCTTCAGCCCCTGCACTCCCTGCCCAGGCATGGCTGGGTGCCAAAAGGGGAACTATCTTCCCCTGGACTTCTGTGTTTTCCTTTCATCTTCACAGCAATAATAATAGTAGTAATAATGATGGCTTTTGTTAAGCGCTTACTATGTACCAAGCACTGTGGTAGATATGAATTAATCAGGTTGGACACAGTCGCTGTCCCAAAAGGGGCTCACAGTCTTAATCCCCATTTTACAGAAGAGGTAACTGAGACATAGAGAAGTGAAGTGACTTGCCTAAGGTCACATAGATGTGGTGGAGCAGGGATTAGAACTCACATCCTCTGACTCCCAAGCCTGTGCTCTTGACATTAAGTCATGTAGCAATGCCATCCTTCAGCACAGACTGAGGCCAGCCCGCCCTTGTGACCTAGACTCCAAGAGAGTTATTTTTTTTGTTGTACTCTCCCAAGCACTTAGTAACAGTGCTCTGCACAATATATACCACTGATTTATTGATCGTTTTTTAAGGTAATTGTTAAGTGCTTACTGTGTGCCAGGCACTGTACTAAGCATTGGGGTAGATACAAACTATTCATGTTGGGCACAGTCCATGTTCCACATTGGGCTCACAGTCTTAATCCCCATTTTGCAGATGAGGTCATTGAGGCCCAGAGAAGATAGGTGACTTGCCCAAAGTCACCAGCAGACAAGCGGTGGAGCCGGGATTAGAACCCAGGTCCTTCTAACTCCCAGGACCATGCTCTCTCCACTAGGACACATTGCTAGTAGGTTCTGCTTGGATGATAAATAAGGTCTGGGTATTAGGAAGCAAATATAAAAATCCAGCAGGAATCTTTAATGATTGTACTCTCCCAAGCACTTAGTACAATGCTCTGCACAATATATACCACTGATTTATTGATTGATTTTTTAAGGTGATTGTTAAGTGCTTACTGTGTGCCAGGCACTGTACTAAGCGCTGGGGCAGATACAAATTATTCATATTGGGCACAGTCCATGTCCCACACTGGGCTCACAGTCTTAACCCCCATTTTACAGATGAGGTCATTGAGGCCCAGAGAAGATAGGTGACTTGCCCAAAGTCACCAGCAGGCAAGCGGTGGAGCCGGGATTAGAACCCAGGTCCTTTTAACTCCCAGGACCATGCTCTCTCCACTAGGACACATTGCTAGTAGGTTCTGCTTGGATGATAAATAAGGTCTGGGTATTAGGAAGCAAATATAAAAATCCAGCGGGAATCTTTAATGACTTGAGTGGAGGAGAAAGGAAGGTATCTACATTATTAGCAGACCGACTGGTCTTTACAACCCCCAAAGCAGGGGAAGTGTGTTTATAGTGGTGGACTGCAGGTGTTTCCTGGGTGAACTGGCTCCAGGAGCCCAACTCATTTTTCACTGAGTTGCCACATTCTACCGGCATATGTGTTTTTTATGGTATTTGTTAAGTGCTTACTATGTGCCAGGCACTGTACTAAGTGCTGGGATAGATACAAAGCCCTATTGAGAGCTCACCTCCTCCAGGAGGCCTTCCCAGACAGAGCCCCCTCCTCCCTCCCCCTCCCCATCCCCCCTGCCTTACCTCCTTCCCCTCCCCACAGCACTTCTATATATGTATATATGTTTGTACGTATTTATTACTCTATTTATTTTATTTGTACATATTTATTCTATTTATTTTATTTTGTTAATATGTTTTGTTTTGTTGTCTGTCTCCCCCTTCTAGACTGTGAGCCTGCTTTTGGGTAGGGACCGTCTCTATATGTTGCCAATTTATACTTCCTAAGCACTTAGTACAGTGCTCTGCACACAGTAAGCGCTCAATAAATGCGATTGAATGAATGAATGAATACAAGCTAATCAGGTTGGACACAGTCCATGTCCCACATGGGGCTCAAAGTGTTAATCCTCATTTTACAGCTGAGGTAACTGAGGTCCAGAGAAGTCAAGTGACTTGCCCAAGGTCACACAGCAGACAAGTGGCAGAGATGGGATTAAACAGTGCTCTTTCCACGAGGCCTATGGTTCATTCATTCAATTGTATTTATTGAGTGCTAACTGTGTACAGAGCACTGTACTAAGCGCTTGGGAAGTACAAGTTGGCGACATATAGAGATGGTCCCTACCCAACAACGGGCTCACAGTCTAGAAGGTGTTATGTGCTGACTCTGGTTATGAGTTATGTGGTTATGTAGCTGAACCATCTATCAGGATAAAGTGCTTTCATAGCTAGAATATACATTTTCAAAATGGTATGAATTTGTTGTTTTTTAATGAAATCCCTTAAAGAATTCAACTGACTCTTTCTTGCTGTATACCTCTCTTTTTTGATTTACAAAAGCATTAATCATTCAATGGTATTTATTGAGCCTTTACTATAAAGCACTGTACTAATTACTTGAGGGAGTAGTCATTCAACCCACACATTCGAACCATGACTAAATCCTGTCAGTTCCACCTTCACAACATCATTAAAATCCTCCCCTTCCTCTCCATCCAAACTGCTCCTCGTGAATACAAGCGCTTATCCTTTCCCTCCTTGGTTATTATATCAGCCTCCTTGCTGACTTTCCAGCCTCTTGTCTCTCAATCAATCAATCAATCAATCGTATTTATTGAGCACTTACTGTGTGCAGAGCACTGTACTAAGCGCTTGGGAAGTACAAATTGGCAACATATAGAGACAGTCCCTACCCAACAGTGGGTTCACAGTCTAAAAGTGTTATGGTATCTCCCCACTCCGGTTCGGTTCGTACCCCACTCTGCTGCCCAGATCATTTTCCTTCAAAAACATTCAGACCATGTCTCCCCGCTCCTCAAGAAACTCCAGTGGTTGCCCACGCACCTCCGCATCAAACAAAAACTCCTCACCATTGAGTTTTAAGCAGTCCATCACCTTGCCCCCTCCTACCTCACCTTGCTACTCTCTTACTACAGCCCAGCCCATACATTTCATTCCTCTAATGGTAACCTTTTTACGGCACCTCGATTTCACCCGTCTCACCGCTGACCTCTCGCCCATATCCTGCTTCTGGCCTCCTCGTATCAGAGAGATAATTGCTCTCCCTCACTTCAAAGCCTTATTGGAGGCACATCTCCTCCAAGAAGCCTTCCCTGACTAAGCCCTCCTCTCCTGTTCTCCCACTCCCTTCTGTGTTGCCCTGACTTGCTCCCTTCCATTCATCCAACTTGTACTTCCCAAACGCTTAGTACAGTGCTCTGCACACAGCAAGTGCTCAATAAATACGATTGAATGAATCCTCCCTCCAAGCCCCACAGAACATAGTATATAGCCAAGCTAGCTCTCTTCCTCCCTTCAAGGCCCTACTGAGAGCTCACCTCCTCTAGGAGGCCTTCCCACACTGAGCCCCTTCCTTCCTCTCCCCCTCGTCCCCCTTTCCATCCCCCGCATCTTACCTCCTTCCCTTCCCCACAGCAACTGTATATATGTATATATGTTTGTACATATTTATTACTCTATTTATTCATTTTACTTGTACCTATCTATTCTATTTATTTTATTTTGTTAGTATGTTTGGTTTTGTTCTCCGTCTCCCCCTCCTAGACTGTGAGCCCACTGTTCGGTAGGGACTGTCTCTATATGTTGCCAGCTTGTACTTCCCAAGCCCTTAGTACAGTGCTCTGCACACAGTAAGTGCTCAATAAATATGATTGATTGATTGATTGATATAGCTGTAATTTCTGTATTTTATTTATGTGTTCAGATTAACGTCCGTCTCCCCCTCTAAACTGTGAACTTGTTGTGGACAGGGAATGTGCCTGTTTGTTGCTGTATTGTATTCTCCCAAGCGCTTAGTACAGTGCTTTGCACACAGTAAATGCTCAATAAATTCGTTTGAATGAATGAATGAATATAATACAGCAGAACTATGGACGTTCCCCACCCATAACGACTTTCAGTGTAATAATAATAATAATGATGGCATTTGTTAAGCGCTTACTATGTGCAAAACACTGTTCTAAGCGCTGGGGGGCTACAAGGCGATCAGGTTGTCCCACGTGGGGCTCACAATCTTAATCCCTATTTTACAGATGAGGGAACTGAATAATAATGATAGCATTTGTTAAGTGCTGACCATGTGCAAAGCACTGTACTAAGTGCTGGGGAGGATATAAGGTGATCAGGTTGTCCCACGTGGGGCTCACAATCTTAATCCTTATTTTACAGATGAGGTAACTGAATAATAATAATGATTACCTGATATAATATATAATAATATATAATATAATAATGATAATAATTGGCTACCAATCAATCTGCGCATCAGGCAGAAACTCCTCACCCTGGGCTTCCAGGCTGTCCATCCCCTCGCCCCCTCCTCCCTCACCTCCCTTCTCTCCTTCTCCAGCCCAGCCCGCACCCTCCGCTCCTCTGTCGCTCATCTCCTCACCGGGCCTTGTTCTCCCCTGTCCCGCCGTCTACCCCCGGCCCACCTCATCCCCCCCGGGCCTGGAATGGCCTCCCTCTGCCCATCCGCCAAGCTAGCTCTCTTCCTCCCTTCAAGGCCCTACTGAGAGCTCACCTCCTCCAGGAGGCCTTCCCAGACTGAGCCCCTTCCTTCCTCTCCCCATCGTCCCCCTCTCCATCCCCCCCATGTTACCTCCTTCCCTTCCCCACAGCACCTGTATATACGCATATATGTTTGTACATATTTGTTACTCTATTTATTTATTTATTTATTTTACTTGTACATATCCATTCTATTTATTTTATTTTGTTAGTGTGCTTGGTTTTGTTCTCTGTCTCCCCCTTTTAGACTGTGAGCCCACTGTTGGGTAGGGACTGTCTCTATATGTTGCCAATTTGTACTTCCCAAGCGCTTAGTACAGTGCTCTGCACATAGTAAGAGCTCAATAAATACGATTGATGATGATGATGATGATGATCGGAGAAACTTGGGCATTTACAATTTCAGGCCACGAGGGGGCAGTTGAGCTCATCGCGGCCTCCACCAGGCAGTTGTCCGGGTCAGAGGTGTGTTCATTCATTCATTCATTCATTCAGTCGTATTTATTGAGCGCTTACTGTGTGCAGAGCACTGTACTGAGCGCCAATAGCACTCTCTGCTACAAAGCGTCCCAAGACACCACCTGTGAAATCTACTGGATCTGGCGGTGGCCTGATATAGCACCATATTTTACTTCTACATCAATCAATCGTATTTACTGAGCGCTTACTGTGTGCAGAGCACTGTACTAAGGTCTTGGGAAGTCCAAGTTGGCAACATATAGAGACGGTCCCTACCCAACAGTGGGCTCACAGTCTACATATCTATTCTAGGGAAGCAGCGTGGCTCAGTGGAAAGAGCCCGGGCTTTGGAGTCAGAGGTCATGGGTTCGAATCCTGACTCCGCCACATGTCTGCTGTGTGACCTTGGGCAAGTCACTTAACTTCTCTGAGCCTCAGTTACCTCATCTGTAAAATGGGGACTAAGACTGTGAGCCCCCCTGTGGGACAACCTGATCACCTTGGAACCTCCCCAGTGCTTAGAACAGTGCTTTGCACATAGTAAGCGCTTAATAAATGCCATCATTATTATTATTATTATTATTCCCTGTCTCCCCCTTCTAGACTGTTGGGCAGGGACCATCTCTATATGTTGCCAACTTGGACTTCCCAAGCACTTAGTACAGTGCTCTGCAACATATAGAGACGCTTAGTACAGGGCTCTGCAACATATAGAGACAGTCCCTACCCAACAGTGGGCTCACAGTCTACATATCTATTCTATTGATTTTATTTTGTTAATATGTTTTGTTTTGCTCTCTGTCTCCCCCTTCTAGACTGTTGGGCAGGGACCGTCTCTATATGTTGCCAACTTGTACTTCCCAAGCGCTTAGTACAGTGCTCTGCACACAGTAAGTGCTCAATAAATACAATTGATCGATTCTAGAGAAGCAGCGTGGCTCAGTGGAAAAGAGCCCGGGCTTTGGAGTCAGAGGTCATGGGTTCAAATCCCGGTTTCACCAATAGTCAGCCGTATGACTTTGGGCAAGTCGCTTCACTTCTCTGGGCCTCAGTTCCCTCGTCTGTAAAATGGGGATGAAGACTGTGAGACCCCTGTGGGACAACGTGATCAGCTTGTAACCTCCCCAGTGCTTAGAACAGTGCTTTGCACATAGTAAGCACTTAATAAATGCCATAATAATAATAATTATTATTATTACTCTCTACCCAGTGTGGCTCCGTGGAAAGAGCCCGGGCTTTGGAGTCAGAGGTCATGGGTTCAAATTCCAGCTCTGCCAATTGTCAGCTGTGTGACTTTGGGCAAGTCACAACTTCTCTGGGCCTCAGTTCCTTCGTCTGTAAAATGGGGATGAAGACTGTGAGCCCCCCATGGGACAACCTGATCAGCTTGTAACCTCCCCAGTGCTTAGAACAGTGCTTGGCACATAGTAAGTACTTAATAAATGCCATTATTATTATTCTTTATCCAGTGTGGCTCCGTGGAAAGAGCCTGGCCTTTGGAGTTAGAAGTCATGGGTTCAAATCCAGGCTCTGCCAATTGTCAGCTGTGTGACTTTGGGCAAGTCACTTAACTTCCCTGGGCCTCAGTTCCCTCACTTGTAAAATGGGGATGAAGACTGTGAGCCCCCCGTGGGACAACCTGATCACCTTGTGACCTCCCCAGCGCTTGGAACAGTGCTTTGCACATGGTAAGTGCTTAATAAATGCCATTATTTATTCTTTCCTCTCCCCCTCCCCATCCCCCCGCCCTACCTCCTTCCCCTCCCCACAGCACCTATATATATGTTTGTATAGATTTATTACTCTATTTATTTTACTTGTACATATTTACTATTCTATTTATTTTATTTTGTTAATATGTTTTGTTTTGTTGTCTGTCTCCCCTTTCTAGACTGTGAGCCCATTGTTGGGTAGGGACCATCTCTATATGCCATTATTATTATTATATGTTGCCAACTTGTACTTCCCAAGTGCTTAGTACAGTGCTCTGCACAAGTAAGCGCTCAATAAATACGATTGAATGAATGAATGAATAAATGTTATTATTATTATTATTATTATTATTATTATTCTCTATCCAGTGTGGTTCAGTGGAAAGAGCCTGGGCTTTGGAGTCAGAGGTCATGGGTTCAAATCCCAGCTCTGCCAATTGCCAGCTGCGTGACTTTGGGCAGGTCACTTCACTTCTCTGGGCCTCAATTCCCTCATCTGTAAAATGGGGATGAAGACTGTGAGCCCCACGTGGGACAACCTGATCACCTTGTATTCCCCCAGTGCTTAGAACAGTGCTTTGCACATAGTAAGCGCTTAACAAATACCATCATTATTGTTATTATCCCCACTCCTCTTTCATCACCCCTCACTCTTTCTTACCAATACCTCTTGTAGGCATCCGCTCAACACTTCCATGTGGTCTCTGCTCCCATTTGCTTTCCCAACTACCACCTCTCTACCACCTCCGTATTTTCCCTTCTTTTCTCCCCTTACTATTTCTGTCTCTCCAGTGCTGGCTTTAGAAATGGGTGAATATATATATATGTATATGTATATATGGTTGTACATATTTATTACTCTATTTATTTAACTTGTACATATCTATTCTATTTATTTTGTTAGTATGTTTGGTTTTGTTCTCTGTCTCCCCCTTTTAGACTGTGAACCCACTGTTGGGTAGGGACTGTCTCTATATGTTGCCAACTTGTACTTCCCAAGCGCTTAGTACAGTGCTCTGCACACAGTAAGCACTCAATAAATATGATTGATTGATCGATTGATTGAAATCAACTGTCTCCCCATCTCCACAGCCTGGCCTCTGGCCAGTTGCTCCAGTGATGAGGCTGACACAGACCTGTACAGCCTACATAATCTGGACTATGGATTGTTTTTCATTGATTTATTTTGTGTATTTATGATCATTATGAGGCACTTGCTAACTGCAGGGGGGAAAGTACAAGGATTTTCATTCAATCATAGTCCCTAAGTCACAGGAGGTTCACAATCTACAGGTGGGGAAGGGGAAGAGGAAAGAAACCCAGGGAAAGAATCAGTCAGTTCATCAGTGGTATTTATTGAATGCTTACTGTGTGCAGAGCACTGTACTAAGCACTTGGGAGAGTACAACAGAGTTGGTAGTTGTGAAAATAACAGGGTGAATTTAGTGAAAACAGTATTTTTTTTTCCTTTTTATTGTATTTGATACGTACTCCCTGTGTGCCAGGCACTGCTAAATGCTGGGGTATATACAAGCTAATTGGGTTAGACAAACTGTCCCTATCCCATTTAAGGCTCACCGTCTAACAGAATACAGATGAGGTAACTGAGGCCCAGAGAAGCGAAGTGACTTGCCCAAGGTCACACAACTTACAAGTGGCAGAGCCGGGTTTAGAACCCATGACCTTCTGACTCCCAGTTCCATGCTCTATAATAATAATAATGATGATAGCATTTATAGAGAAGCAGCGTGGCTCAGTGGAAAGAGCCCGGGCTTTGGAGTCAGAGGTCATGGGTTCGAATCCCGGCTCCACCACGTGTCTGCTGTGTGACCTTGGGCAAGTCACTTAACTTCTCGGAGCCTCAGTTACCTCATCTTGCACTAAGCACTGGGGAAGATCAAATACAAACAGGTTAGATCCAGTCCTTGGTACATATAGTGTTCCCACTCTAAGAGGGAAGGAGGGAGGGAGAAAAAGTATCATATCCTCATTTTACAGGTGAGGACTCTGTGGCACAGGAAAATTAGGTGACTTGCCCAAGGCTACACAGCGGATAAGTAACAGAGTTGCCTCCTTCCTTTCCCCACAGCACCCGTATATATGTATATATGTTTGTACATATTTGTTACTCTATTTATTTATTTATTTATTTTACTTGTACATATCTATTCTATTTATTTTATTTTGTTAGTATGTTTGGTTTTGTTCTCTGTCTCCCCCTTTTAGACTGTGAGCCCACTGTTGGGTAGGGACTGTCTCTACATGTTGCCAACTTGTACTTCCCAAGTGCTTAGTACGGTGCTCTGCACACAGTAGGCGCTCAATAAATACGATTGATGATGATGATGATGATTAGAGCCCAAGTCTACTGCCTCCCAGTTTTGTGTTCTCCATTAAGAAATGCTGCTTCAATATAAAGACATTTCTACTCCTCAAACTCCCTTTCAAACTCAAAGGTTCTGCTCCCTCTGAAAAATATCTGCGAAAAGCTACTTCAGTCCTCTTTACCTCTTCTCCCACTCCCTTCTGTTTCGCCCTGACTTGTTCCCTTTATTCTTCCCCCATCCCAGCCCCTCAGCACTTATGTACATATCTGTAATTTGCTTATTTTTTAATTAATGTCGGTATCCCCCTCTAGGCTATAAGCTCACTGTGGGCAGGGAATGTGTCTGTTTATTGTTTTATTGTACTCTCCCAGTGCTTAGTAAGTTCTCTGTACACATTAAGCACTCAATAAGTCAATCGTATTTATTGAGCGCTTACTGTGTGCAGAGCACTGTACTAAGCGCTTGGGAAGTACAAGTTGGCAACACATGGAGACAGTCCCTACCCAACAGTGGGCTCACAGTCTAAAAGGGGGAGACAGAGAACAAAACCAAGCATACTAACAAAATAAAATAAATAGAATAGATATGTACAAGTAAAATAAATAAATATATAGAGTAATAAATATGTACAAACGTATGTACATATATATATATATAAGTCTGATTGAATGACTGACTGACTGCCTGTGAGAATACCAAATCAGAATCATAGCAGCCAACAACCTTGCAAAACCGGTTCCAGCACCAACTCCCTGATTCCAGAGGTCACTGCCCAAACATAATTATTCCTTCATTCATTCAATCGTATTTATTGAGCGCTTCCTGTGTGCAGAGCACTGTACTAAGCACTTGGGAAGTACAAGTTGGAGAATGATGATGATGATAATCATTCAGTCCACGTCAACAGTAATGATAATAAAAACACTTTTCTAATAATAATGACAACACTCTTTCTGATAATAAGTCTTTTGCTCCCAGTTTCAACTTCCAGCTCTATGTGGATGATTTCTAAATCTGCATCTCCAGCCTTGATCTCGCTCCCTCTCTGCCGTCTCACATTTCCTCCTCCCTTCAAGACACCTCCACTTGGATGTCCTGCCAACACCTCACACTTAATGTCCGAAACGGAATTCCTCATCTCTCCACTTAAACCCTGTCCTGCCCTGATTTTCCCGTCACTGTCGACAACACCACCAGACGTCCTGTCTCATATGCCCGTAACCTAGGTGTTATCCTTGACTCGTCTCTCTCACTCTACTCAAATATTCAATCTGGTTTGAAATCCTGTCGGTTCAACCTTCGCAACATCCCTAAAATCTGCCCTTTTCTCTCCATCCAAACTGCTACCATTTTAATCCAAGGATTTATCCTATCCCACCTTGATTACTGTATCAGCCTCCTTGATAATCTCGCTGCCTCTTGTCTCTCCCCACTCCATTCCATACTTCACTCTGCTGCCTAGATCATTTTTCTACAAAAACGTTCAGTCCACGTTTCCCCACTCTTCAAGAACCTCAAGTGGTTGCCCCCCACCTCCGAATCAAACAGAAGCTCCTTTTCATCGACTTTTAAGCACTCAATCACCTTGCCCCCTCCTAAATTACCTCCCTGCTCTCCTACTACAATCTGCCCCTCACATTTCGCTCCTTCAATGTCAACCTACTCACTATACCTCGATCTCTTCTATCTTGCTACCGACCTCTCGCCCGCTTCCTGCCTCTGGCCTGGAACACAACCCCCCTTGCGTGGCTCAGTGGAAAGATCCCGGGCTTTGGAGTCAGAGGTCATGGGTTCAAATCCCAGCTCCGCCAACTGTCAGCTGTGTGACTTTGGGCAAGTCACTTAACTTCTCTGTGCCTCAGTTACCTCATCTGTAAAATGGGAACTAAGACTATGAGCCCCCCCCGGGACAACCTGATCAACTTGTAACCTCCCCAGGCCTTAGAGCAGTGCTTTGCACATAGTTAGCAGTTAATAAATGCCATTATTATTGTTATTATTGTATAGACAGACAATTACTCCCCCCATCACTCTCTCCACCTTCAAAGCCACATCTCCTTTAAGAGGTCTTACCTGACTAGAGGCCTTTTTTTCTTATTCCCTTCTGTGTCACCCTGATTCATTCATTCATTCAATCGTATTTATTGAGCGCTTACTGTGTGCAGAGCACTGTACTAAGCGCTTGGGAAGTACAAGTCGGCAACATATAGAGACGGTCCCTGCCCAACAGTGGGCTCACAGTCTAGAAGGGGGAGACAGAGAACAAAACAAAACATATTAACAAAATAAAATAAATAGAATAAATATGTACAGATAAAATAAATAAATAAATAGAGTAATAAATGCGTACAAACATATATACATATATACAGGTGCTGTGGGGAGGGGAAGGAGGCAAGGCGGGGAGGAGGGGGAGAGGGAGAGATCTGATCTGCTCCCAGTGCTAAATAAATTCAATTGATAGATTGATAGATCGATCGATTGATTGAAAGATGAACTGGGAGTAAGTGGAAGCAACTGGATTGGTCCCCATGGAAATCAGCTAAAATCCCTTGGACCTGTGGAGGCTAACCATCTTCAAACTGAGATATGAGGTTACAGCTCTGCAGGCCCCCAAGCTGACTTTGCCATCGCTTCTCATTTGGGCCTGAAAATGATCTCGAGCGTCCTTTCCTTGACTCCTCTTCCTCCAGCTCCTGAGTCCAGACGGCGGACTCATACTGGCACTGAATTTGGAAGCTGTTTGTTTTTACAGCTTGTGAGTGACTTGACTTCTCTGTCCGGCGGCAAATAAATACCACTGATTGAAACCGTGGGAGGTAGGGTCAGGCTGTTCCTCTTGAGTTTCTAAACCTTGCGTGAGTTGATTGCCAGAGAGCGAGCTAATGGACCTGAGTGACTGCTGACTGTAAGAATCTGGTTCCCGGGACCCACGTCGTAAAGGAAGCGCTGGTCCGACAGCGGGGGAGATGAAATGGTGGCATGGGGGGTGTCGGGGGAGGCTGTTTTCAACCCAGCTTGAAGAGAAGGCGTTAGTTGTCAATTGAAGTTTCAGTGAGTCACACAGTGGAGGCTTCATTCTGGGGTGAGTCAGGTATACTTGCAAGTGTGAGTGTGTCGGAAATCCAGCCTTCTATCTTCAAGGCTTAGGAGGGGCTGCGGCCCTAATTTGGGTTGTAGAGTCCTGGGAGGGGGTGCACATCTCAACAAAGCAACTCCTCTTGAGAAGCAGCGTGGCTCAGTGGAAAGAGCGCGGGCTTTGGAGTCAGAGATCATGGGTTCCAATCCCGGCTCCGCCAACTGCCAGCTGTGTGACTTTGGGTGAGTCACTTCACTTCTCTGCGCCTCAGTTACCTCATCTATAAAATGGGGATGAAGACTGTGAGCCCCACTTGGGACAACCTGATCACCTTGCAACGTCCCCAGCGCTTAGAACAATGCTTTGCACATAGTAAGTGCTTAATAAATGTCATCATCATCATTATTATTATTATTATTAAGTACCATCCCTGAATGAGGTTGGAATGATTCTATTTGTTCTGACGACTTGACACTTGTCCACATGTTTTGTTTTGTTGTCTGACTCCCCCTTCTAGACTGTGAGTTGTTGGGGAGGGACCATCTCTATATGTTGCCAACTTGTACTTCCCAAGCACTTTCATTCATTCATTCAATCGTATTTATTGAGCGCTTCCTGTGTGCAGAGCACTGTACTAAGCGCTTGGGAAGTACAAGTTGGCAACATATAGAGTCGGTCCCTACCCAACAGTGGGCTCACAGTCTAGAAGGGGCTTAGTACTTAGTACAGTGCTCTGCACGTAGTAAGTGCTCAATGCATACGACTGAATGAATGAATGAATGAATGAACAGAAATCACCAAAGAGGTAATTGCAGACTGACTCCAACCCCGAGGGCAAGTCATGATGATCTTTTGGGCGAATGAGAGTCAGGGTGTGGGGTATCACGTTGGTCCTAATACCAGGCTAATAAATCAACCTGTACTCTCGGGTGTATCACATGAACCCTGAGCTGGAGCATGTGGAGCAACTGGGAGCTTCATTCTTCCTTTGGAAAGGGCCAGTCATCCTGCTTACTTGCCCCCTCCACTCGATTCACACAGGATACGGGGATCTACTCTAGCTCACTTTTCCTAAGGTATGTATGCCTTTTGAATTAAAGAGATGTTCCTTTGGCTATATAGAAATAATTCTCTTTTGCCAGATAATAATAATGATAGTAGTAATAATGTGGTGGTCACCTCCTCCAAGGGGCCTTCCCAGACTAAGCCCCCTTTTCCTCAACTCCTCCTCCTGTCAGCACCACCTCAACTCACTCCCTTTGCTCTTCCCTCCTCTCCCTACCACATAGCACTTATGCATTTATGTATATATGTATAATTCTATTTATTTAGAAGCAGCGTGGCTCAGTGGAAAGAGCTTGGGCTTTGGAGTCAGAGGTCACGGGTTCAAATCCCGGCTCCGCCACTTGTCAGTTGCGTGACTTTGGGCAAGTCACTTAACTTCTCTGGGCCTCAGTTCCCTCATCTGTAAAATGGGGATTAAGACTGTGAGCCCCCTGTGGGACAACCTGGTCACCTTGTAACCTCCCCAGCGCTTAGAACAGTGCTTTGCACATAGTAAGCGCTTAATAAATGCTATCATTATTATTATTATTTATATTTATATTGATGCGTGTATACTTGTTTTGATGTGTAAGTATCTATAATTTTATTTATTTATATTGATGTCTGTTTACTTGTTTCATGTCTGCCTTCCCCCTTCTAGACTGTAAGCCCTATGTGGGCAGGGATTGTCTCTCTGAATTGCTGAATTGTAGTTTCCAAGTGCTTAGTACGGTGCTCTGCACACAGTAAGTGCTCAGTAAATACAATTGAATGAGTGAATATACCAGACTAAGCAATGGAATAGATTCAAGCTCGTTCATTCATTCATTAATCATATTTATTGAGCACTGTGTGCAGAGCACTGTACTAAGTGCTTGGGAGAGTACAAAATAACAATAAATAATAATAATAATAATGGTATTTTTTAAGCACTTACTATGTGCAAAGCACTGTCCTAAGCACTGGGGAGGTTACAAGGTGAGCAGGTTGTCCCTTGGGGTGCTCACAGTTTTAATCCCCATTTTGCAGATGAGGTAACTGAGGCACAGAGAAGTTCAGTGACTTGCCCAAAGTCACACAGCTGACAGCTGGTGGAGCAGGGATTTGAACCCATGACCTCTGACTCCAAAGCCCGGGCTCTTTCCACTGAGCCAGGCTGCTGCTCAATAAACAGACACATTTCCTGCCTACAGTGAGCTTGCAATCTAGAAGAGCATGAGAAGCAGATTTGAGAAGCAGCATGGCTCAGTGGAAAGAGCATTCATTCATTCAATTGTATTTATTGAGTGCTTACTGTGTGCAGAGCACTGTACTAAGTGCTTGGGAAGTACAAGTTCATTCATTCATTCATTCGATTGCATTTATTGAGCATTTACTGTGTGCAGAGCACTGTACTAAGCGCTTGGGAAGTACAAGTCGGCAACATATAGAGACGGTCCCTATTCAACAACGGGCGTTTACTGAGTGCTTACTTTATGCAGAGCACTATACTAAGCGCTTGGCCAAATGCAACACAATAGAATTGACAACACAATCCCTGCCCACCAAGAGTTTCGAGTCTACCGGCTACTAATGAAGTCACTTAACTTCTCTGTGCCTCAGTTTTCTCATCTGCAAAATGGAGATTCAATACCTGTTGTCCCTCCTACTTAGACTGCGAGCCCCATGTGGGACCTATCCACCCCAGCGCTTGGCACACAGTAAGCACTTAACAAAAACCAGTTACTATTATTACAGACTGAGACCATTAATGTCCCATGCAATTTTGTTACGTGAAATTATTCATCCCAGAGCCCAAGAGAGGGCCAACTGCGGTTGTCACTTCCAGAGTATGACTTTGAGAGACTGTAGGATGGTGACACTTTTTATTTTTGAAAAATGAATCACCCCCACCTAAGGTGCTACTTCCAGGGTAAGTATTTTGTGGGGCTCGACAGGTTCCAAAGAAATGCATTATGCTTGTTTTAAATTACAAAGTATTAATCCACAGACAAAAACATTCGTGCAAGAAATTATGTTACAATTGCCTTGTGCAAGTCTGTTCCTTTAGAAGCCTGATGTGTTAAGTGGGTTCTTAGCTTCTTTAATGCTGTAAGTATGCTGTACTTACTGTAATGCTGTAATTCTGTAAGTTGGCAACATATAGAGACGGTCCCTACCCAACAGCGGGTTCACAGTCTAGAAGAGCATGGGCTCAGAAGTCAGAGGTCATGGGTTTTAATCCTGCCCCCCCCCCCCCCCAACGTTTGCTGTGTGATGTTGGGCAAGTCACTTAACTTCTCTGAGCCTCAGTTACCTCATCTGTAAAATGGGGATTAAGACTGTGAGCCCCACGTGGGACAATGTGATCACCTGGCATCCCCCCCAGCGCTTAGAACAGTGCTTTGCACATAGTACACGCCTAACAAATGCCATTATTATTATTATTATTAGAAGGGGAAGCAGACATTATAAAAATAAATTAATTACAGATATGTACATAAGTGCTTTGGGGCTGGGGGTGGGGCGGGGAATAAAGAGAGGAAGTCAGGGCAATGTAGAAGGGAGTGGGAGAAGAGGAAGGAGGACTTAATCAGGGCAAGCCTCTTGGAGAAGATGTGACTTCAATAAGGCTTTGAAGCCAGGGGAGAGTAATTGTCTGTTGGATGTAAGGAGGGAGGGCATTCCAGGCCAGAGAAAGAATGTGGGAGAGGGGCCAGCAGTGATATAGAAAAACTCAAGTTACTGTGAGGAGGTTAGCATTAGAACAAAGTGTGCGGGCTAGGTTGTAGTAGGAGAGTAGATGGTGAGGTAGGAGTGGGAAAGGTAACTGAGGGCTTTGAAGAAAATGCTGAAGCATTTTGTTTGATTCAGAGGTGGATGGGCAACCACTGGAGTTTCTTGACTGAATGGGGAAATGTGTCCTGAATGTTCCTGTAGAAAAATGAACCAGGCAGCAGAGTGAAGTATGGACTGGAGTGGGGAGAGACAGGACACTGGGAGGTCAGCAAGGAGGCTGATACAGTAATCAAGGAGCGATAGGATAAGTGCTTGGATTAACGTAGTAGCAGTTTGGTTGGAGAGGAAAGGGTGGATTTTGTGGCGGTGGGACTGACAAGATTTAGTGATGTGAATATGTGGGTTGAATGAGAGAGGATAACACCAAGGTTATGGGCTTGTGAGACAGGAAGGTGGTGGTGCCATCTACAGTGATGGGAAAATCAGGAGGAGGACAGGATTTGGGTGGGAAGATTAAGGAGTTCTGTTTTGGACATGCTGAGCTTGAGGTGAAGGGCAGACATCCAAGTAGAGATGTCTTGAACTCAAGAGGAAATGCGAGACTGCAGAGAGGGCGAGAGATAGGGGGAGGAGATGTAGATCTGGGTATCATTTGCATAGAGGTGGTAGTTGGAGATGTAGATCTGGGTATCATTTGCATAGAGGTGGTAGTTAAAACCATGGAAGTGAATGAATTCTCCAAGGAAGTGGTGCAGTTGAAGAATAGCCAGGGACCCAGAACTGAACCTTGAGGGATACCCCCAGTTAGAGAGTGGGAAGCTGAGAAGGGCCCTGCAAAGGAGAGTGAGAATGAGTGGCCAGAGAAATGAGGAGAACCAGGAGAGGACAGTGTTAGTGAAGCCAAAGTTAGATAATGTTCCCAGGAGAAGGGAGTGGTCGACAGTTTCGAAGACAGTTGAGGTGTTGAGGAGGATTAGGATGGAGTAGGGACCATTGGATTTGGCAAGAAGGAGATCATTGGTGACCTTTGAGAGGGTAGTTTCTTTGGAGTGAAGGGGATGGAAGCCAGATTGGAGGGTTGTCAAGGATGGAATACTCAACGATCTGCCCTCCCCCACTTCCCTGGGGGGCAGTTTCAGCCCCTGCAGCCATAGTAATAATAATAATAATAATAATGACAGCATTTATGAAGCGCTTACGATGCACAAAGCGCTGTTCTAAGCACTGGGGAGGTTAAAAGGAAATCAGGTTGTCCCACGGGGGGCTCACAGTCTTCATCCTTGTGCTTCCCAAGCGCTTAATACAGTGCTCTGCACACAGTAGGCGCTCAATAAATATGATTGAATGAATGAATGAATAGAATCAGTTAATCAGTCCCACTTGGGACTCACAGTCTAAGTAAGAGGGAGCTCAGGACTAAAGTGCAGTGAAGTGAGGTGACTTTCCCATAGTCACACAGCAGACAAATGGAGGAGCTGGGATTGCAACCCAGGTCCTCTGATTCCCAGGCCCGTGCTCTATCCATGAGGCCACACTGCGGCTCTATAGCTGGGCTATAGAGTTTTACCGTAAGGGTCTTTGATGTCCCCTGATGAGTTCATGTTAAAAGAGGTGGAAGCCGAATTGGAAATTGTGCCACACTGAGGCCAGCCTTCTCTTGCAGGGACTCTGAGAATTTGTTATTATTATAATCATTATTATGGTACCTATGAAGCGCTTATTATGGGTTAATAATAATGGGTTAGTACCATCCTAAGCGCTGGGGGAGAGACAAGTTAATCTGGTCAGGCACAATCCCTGTGTAACAGCCTAAGACTTGGACCTCACTGCGTAAGACCCCGCTGAAATACACAGGTCAATTCCTTTGCGTTCAAACATTGCCCTGGAAGTTTGGTTTTGTTCTCTGTCTCTCCCTTTTAGACTGTGAGCCCACTGTTGGGTAGGGACTGTCTCTGTATGTTGCCAACTTGTACTTCCCAAGCGCTTAGTACAGTGCTCTGCCCACAGTAAGCGCTCAATAAATACGATTGATTGATTGATTACTCTATTTTACTTGTACATATTCTATTTATTTTATTGTGTTAATATGCTTTGTTTTGTTCTCTGTCTCCACCTTCTAGACTGTGAGCCCACTGTTGGGTAGGGACCGTCTCTATATGTTGCCAACTTGTACTTCCCAAGAGCTTAGTACAGTGCTCTGCACACAGTAAGCGTTCAATAAATACGATTGAATGAATGAATGAATGAATGAATGAGCTTCATGGGAACGTGAAGGAAGCAGTCCTCTGGGGCCAACTAATTTCAGAGGCCGCCAACATTTACTTACTAAGAGCCTGAATTAGGGGCGAAATGAGTAAGTGTTCCTTGAAACATGGGCTAGAGGAAGTGAGTGAATGGACGGTATCACACCCAGTATTTCTTTGGTGCAGAGGTGTAAATTTTTCATTTTGAGTCCAGGGGCAGGGCAGGGTCTTTAGGAAAGGAACAAGTGGGACAGGGTTTGCAAAAGATAGGCTACTCATCATAATCATCAGTTGTATTTAACAATAATAATTAGGTATTTAGTAATAATAATTATACCAATCGTGGCATTTGTTAAGCAATTCTTATGTGCCAAGGGTGGTATTAAGTGCTGGGATGGATAAAAGCAAATCAGGTTGGACACGGTCCCTGTCCCACATGGGGATCACAATCTCAATCCCCATTTTACAGGTGAGGTAACTCAGGCACAGAGAAGTGAAGTAACTTGACCAAGGTCATACAGCAGATAAGTGGCGGAGCTGGATTTAGAAACTTGGTCCTTCTGATTCCTAGGCCCATGTTCTACCTACTAGGCCACACTGCTTCTCATTGCGTCTTTTATTGAGTACTTACTTCTAGACTGTGAGCCCGCTGTTGGGTAGGGACTGTCTCTATATGTTGCCAATTTGTACTTCCCAAGTGCTTAGTACAGTGCTCTGCACACAGTAAGTGTTCAATAAATATGATTGAATGAATGATGTGCTTGGGAGAGTACAATATGGGTTCAGTAAATATGATTTATTTAGTGCTTGGGAGAGTACAATACAGCAGAGTTGGGAGACACATTCCCTGCTCACAACAAGCTTACAGTCTAGAGGGGGAGGCGGTCATTAATATAAACTGTGACTGTGAGCCTACTGTTGGGTAGGGACTGTCTCTATATGTTGCCAATTTGTACTTCCCAAGCGCTTTGTACAGTGCTCTGCACATAGTAAGCGCTCAATAAATACGATTGATGATGATGATAAATTAATAAATTACAGAGCATCCAAAACACTTCACAGGCTTGCTCCAAAGCTCCCAGGTATTTTAGGAGGCTGAGAGTCCAGTTCACATAGCTGTGCGGTGTGGTTTGAACAGTGGCTGTGTCTCTTAGCTGGACACTCTGGAAGGACAATGTATCCATTCGTCCCTGGGCAAGCCACCGTTTGGGCTAGAAGTGGCACCCTTCTCTGTGCCTAGAATGGTGGTGTTGGATTCTGGATCCAAAGCCTGTCGGGCTTGCTCGGGGATGTCGGGGGATTCAAGGAGCGGGGTTATTACGATGGCAGAAAGCTCCACTCCTCAGGTCTCCTTCATTTTGGATTGGCGCTCAAAATCCATGCTTTCCCGGGGTCACTGGAATGGATCCAGGTGGTGTTATCATCCAGCGTGGCTCAGTGGAAAAGAGCCCGGGCTTTGGAGTCAGAGGTCATGGGTTCAAACCCCGGCTCCACCACTTGTCATCATCATCATCAATCGTATTTATTGAGCGCTTACTGTGTGCAGAGCACTGTACTAAGCGCTTGGGAAGTCCAAGTTGGCAACATATAGAGACAGTCCCTACCCACCAGTGGGCTCACAGTCTAAAAGGGGGAGACAGAGAACAAAACCAAATGTACTAACAAAATAAAATAGATGTGTACAAGTAAAGTAAATAAATGGAGTCAGAGGTCACAGGTTCAAATGCCGACTCCACCAACCGTCAGCTGTATGACTTTGGGCAAGTCACTTCACTTCTCTGGGCCTCAGTTGCCTCATCTGGAAAATGGGGATGAAGACTGTGAGCCTCACGTGGGACAACCTGATCACCTTGTAACCTCCCCAGCGCTTAGAACAGTGCTTTGCACATAGTAAGTGCTTAATAAATGCCATTATTATTATTATTATTATTATTACTATTATTATTATCCTGGTGGGGTTCAGGAGGACAGCTCTGGCTACTGTCGGTGCACCGAATTAAGTGAAGAGGAGAGAGATAGTAATAATGATTATGATATTTGTTAATCACTTACTATATGCAAGGCACTGTACTAAGCACTGGGGTGGATACAAGCAAATCGGGCTGGACACAGTCCCTCTCCCATGTGGGGCTCACAGTCTTAATCCCCATTTACAGATGCGGTAACTGAGGCCCAGAGGAGTGAAATGACTTACCCAGTATGGTGTAATGGATAGAGCATGGGCCTGGGAGGAAAAAAGTCATGAGTTCGAATCCTGGCTCCGCCACTTGTCTGCTGTGTGACCTTGGGCAAGTCACTTAACTTATCTGTGCCTCAGTTACCTCCTAAGTAACATGGGGATTGAGACTGTGAGCCCCACGTGGGACAAGGGACTGTGTCACCGATTTGCTTGTATCCATCCCAGCTCTTAGTACAATGCTTGGCACATGGTAAGCGGCTTAACAAATATCATAATTATTATCATTAATTAAGTGGCAGAGCCAGAATTAGAACCCATGACCTTCTAACTCCAAGGCCCGTACTCTAGCCACTGTGCCATGGTGTTTAACAGATGTGTCCGTAGGGCTTTAACTGGGGGATATTGGCAAGGTAGTTCAGTAATAATAATAATAATGATGATGGCATTTATTAAGCATTTAATATGCAAAAAGCACTGTTCTAAGCACTAGGGAGGTTACAAGGTGATCAGGTTGTCCCACGGGGGGCTCACAGTCTTAATCCCCATTTTACAGATGAGGTAACTGAGGCACAGAGAAGTTGTGACTTGCCTGAAAGCAGGGGGAAGTGCAAGACTGCAGAGAGGTAGAGAGAGAGAGATTTGGGAACCACCTGCAGAGATGGTAGTTAAAACCATGAGAGCAAATGAGTTTTTCAAGGGAGCATGTGTAATAATAATAATAGCATTTATTAAGCACTTACTATGTGCAAAACACTGTTCTAAGTGCTGGGGTGGCTACAAGGTGATAATCAGGCTGCCCTACGGGAGGCTAACAGTCTTCACTCCCATTTTACAGATGAGGTAACAGGCCCAGAGAAGTTAATTGACTTGCCCAAAGTCAAACAGCTGACTATTGGCAGAGCCAGAATTAGAACACATGACCTCTGACTCCAAAGCCCGTGCTCTTTCCACTGAGCCATGCTGCTCTGAGGGGCAAATAAACACCCCTTCTGTAAGTTCAGGGTGACTTTGGGGGCTCCAGGACTGCTTCACTGGTTCAGTTTGGCTTAGTGGAAAGAACACAGGCTTAGGAGTCAGAGGTCGTGGGTTCTACTTCCGGCTCCACCACTTGTCAGTTGTTGTGACTTTGGGCAAGTGAGTTAACTTCTCAGTGCCTCAATTACCTCATCTGTAAAATGGGGATTAAGACTGTAAACCCTGCGTGGGACAACCTGATAACCTTGTTTCTATCAATCAATCAATCGTATTTATTGAGCACTTACTGTGTGCAGAGCACTGTACTAAGCACTTGGGAAGTACAAGTTGGCAACATATAGAGACAGTCCCTACCCAACAGTGGGCTCAATTCAATCGTATTCATTGAGCGCTTACTCTGTGCAAAGCACTGTACTAAGCGCTTGGGAAGTACAAGTCGGCAACAGAGACGGTCCCTACCCAACAACGGGCTCACAGCCTAGAAGTTGGAGACAGACAACAAAACAAAACATGGAGACAGGTGTCAAAACCGTCAGAATGAATAGAATTAGAGCTATATGCACATCATTAATAAAATAGAGTAGTAAATATGTACAAGTAAAATAAATAGAGTAATAAATCTGTACAAATATATACAAGTGCTGTGGGGAGGGGAAGGAGGTAGGGCGGGGGGGCAGGTGATGGGGAGGAGGAGAGGAAAAAGGGGGTTCAGTCGGGGAAGGCCTACCAGCACTTAGAACAGTGCATGGCACATAGTAAGCGCTTAACAAATACCATCATCATTATTATTATTAGTAGTATGTGTAGCTGACTTAGGGTGGCCTCCCTTCTCAGGCAAATTTTTTGTTGGCAAAAACCTTTGGATCCTGGGATGTCACACTGTGCTCCACCTGGACTCCTGCCCTCCAAGAGACCTGCTTGGCAGTTACATAGCTTCCAAGCCTCAGCGTAGCTCAGTGGAAAGAGCACGGGCTTTGGAGTCAGAGGTCATGGGTTCGAATCCCAGCTCCGCCACATGTCTGCTGTGTGACCTTCGGCAAGTCACTTAACTTCTCTGAGCCTCAGTTCCCTCATCTGTAAAATGGGGATGAAGACTGTGAGCCCCACATGGGACAACCTGATCACTTTGTATCCCCCCAAGCGCTTAGAACAGTGCTTTGCACATAGTAAGCGCTTAACAAATGCCAACATTATTATTATTTTCAGCTTTTGCATAATCCCCAGCGTAAAGAAACCCTGTCCCACCTTACTCCTGCAACAGCTAACCTTTGACTTCCCTTATACCCCTTCCCCTCACCCCAAATATGCTCCCACCTTCTATTATTTTATATCTATTTATCTATCTGATTTTTAAAATGAGTCCCTTGCAGCTGGATTCCGTCAGGATTCTCGTTACTCTTAGTACAACTGCTGCTACCCCCACCCCCACCCCTCCGCCCCAGCTGTAAGCTAGTTGTGGTCAGGGAATGTGTCTGTTTATTGTTATATTGTGCTCTCCCAAGAGCTTAGTACAATGCTCTGCACACAGTAAGCACTCAATAAATATGATTGACTGACTGACTGCCCACCGTGGCCCTCTCTCCCTGGCTTTTGAGGCTGCAAAGCCATGGGGGTTGGGGTTGAACTGGGTGAGATGGAGGGAAAGCATATGGCAAAGGAGGAAAAGGAGGAAGAAGACTCCTCTCTTGTTCACTCCGCATCAATCTATCTCTAAATCCTGTCGGTTCAACCTTCACAAAATCATTAAAATCCATCTTTCCTCTCCATCCAAACTGCTACCATGTCAATCCAAACACTTATCCTATCCCACCTTGTCTACTTCATCAGCCTCCTTGCTGACTTTCCTGTCTCCTGTCTCTCCCCACTCCAGACCATAGTTCACTCTGCTGCCCAGATCATTCTTTTGATCTGTGAGAAGCAGCCTGGCTCAGTGGAAAGAGCCCGGTCTTTGGAGTCAGAGGTCGTGGGTTCAAATCCCGGCTCTGCCAATTGTCAGCTGTGTGACTTTGGGCAAGTCACTTAACTTCTCTGGGCTTCAGTTGCCTCATCTGTAAAATGGGGATGAAGACTGTGAGCCCCTCGTGGGACAACCTGATCACCTTGTAATCCCCAGCACTTAGAACAGTGTTTTGCACATAGTAAGTGCTTAATAAATGCCATTATTATTATTATTCTTTTACAGTAACATTCAGGCCGTGTATCCCCACAACTCAAGGATCCCCAGTGGTTGCCTACGCACCTCCGCATCAAACAGAAACTCATTACCATCGGCTTTAATGCACTCAATCACCTTTCCTCCTCCTAGTTCACCTAACTACTCTCCTACTACAACCCAGCCTGAACACTTCACTCCTCTAATGACACTCGCTGTATCTCAACCTCATCTATCTCGCCACCGACATCTGGCCCATGTCCTGCCTCTGGCGTGGAACACCCTCCCTTTTCATGTCTGACAGACAATTACTCTCCCTGCTTTCAAAGCCTGAATTAAGGCACATCTTCTCCAAAAGGCTTTCCCTAAGCCCTCCTTTCCTCTTTCCCACTCCCTTCTGCATCGCTGAGCCCCACGGAACAGCACATTTCCATAATTTGTATATTTATATTAACGTCTGTCTCTCCTTCACTGTGGGCAGGGAAAAAGTCTGTTATATTGTTGTGTTATGCTCTCACAAACACTTAGTACTGTGCCCTGCCCACAGTAAGCACTCAATAAATACAGTTGATTGATTGGAGAAGGTCTCAGGTAGAAGGGGAGCTGAGATGGTTTCTTCCCTGCCCCCCATCATCTCCCATCTGCTGTTCTCCCTCCATCCCACCATGGTACAACCCTGTGGTTCCCCTGACTTCAAAGCCCCAGAAGACGATAGCTTGTGTAGATTGTGCATGTAGCTTTAATTCTATTTGTTCTGACGACTTTGACACCTGTCTACAATGTTTTGTTTTGTTGTCTGTCTCCCCCTTCTAGACTGTGAGCCCGTTGTCAGGTAGGGACCGTCTCTATGTATTGCCAAATTTGTAGTTCCCAAGTGCTTAGTACAGTGCTCTGCACACAGTAAACGCTCAATATATATGATTGAATGAATGAATGAATGAATAGAAGCAGCTGAGGAAGTGGAGGCAGGAGTAGCAGAATCCCTGTTGGAATTCAACAGCATTGGTGTTGTTGAAAGAATAGACAAAATAATAATAATAATTATGGTACTTCTTAAACATTTACAATGTGCCAAGCACTGTTCTAAGCTCTGAGGTGGATACAGGTTAATCAGGTAGGACACAGTCCCTGTCCCACAGGGGGTTCAGACTCTTATCCCCCTTTTACAGATGAGGTAACTGAGGCACAAAGAAGTTAAGTGACTTGCCCAAGGTCACACAGCAGATGTGTGGTGCAGCTGGGATTAGAACCCAGGTCCTGCTGACTCCCAGGGCTGGGGTGTATCCACCCTGTTTGACATAGGAGGAGATGGGAGGGGCACAGGATGAGGGGGGCTGAGGGGAGGGAGGGGAATGGGAGTAGAAGTTATTAGGTCTGAATGAAATGGGTGTGCTTATCTAGAATAGGCACTTAAGAAGCAAACTATGGAACCTGGATTTTTTAATTTTTTCTGAAGCAGAGGCTGATCCCAAATCCAAACTGTTTTTTTGGTTGGTTGAGGGTATTTTGATTAGTCTCACTATATACTTACTATGTGGCAATTGCTGTATGGCAATTATAAGACCCGGTAAGCCTAGGGGATCATCATCAATCGTATTTATTGAGCGCTTACTGTGTGCAGAGCCTGTACTAAGCGCTTGGGAAGTACAAATTGGCAACATATAGAGACAGTCCCTACCCAACAGTGGGCTCACAGTCTAAAATGGGGAGACAAAACCAAACATACTAACAAAATAAAATAAATAGAATAGATATGTACAAGTAAAATAAATAAATAAATAAATAGAGTGATAAGTATGTACAAACATATATACATATATACAGGTGCTGTGGGGAAGGGAAGGAGGTAAGATGGGGGGATGGAGAGGGGGACGAGGGGGAGAGGAAGGAAGGGGCTCAGTCTGGGAAGGCCTCCTGGAGGAGGTGAGCTCTCAGTAGGGCCTTGAAGGGAGGAAGAGAGCTAGCTTGGCGGATGGGCAGAGGGAGGGCATTCCAGGCCCGGAGGGGGGGCATTCCAGGCCAAGAGGGAGGGCATTCCAGGCCCGGATATGGGGATATGACTATAGTCCATTAGCAGACCAGAATATGTTCCAAAATGGCTAAAGCTCAACAGCAAAATGCCATTTGTTTCAATAAAACCACAAAAACAACACTTCATTCTTCATGGGAGGTCATCAATGGACCATTTGTCCTGAAAATCACTATCCCAAACCACCAGAGAAACAGACTTCCTGAAGAAATGGAAAAGCAGATCTTTCCAAGAAAGAGGTTTCATAGGCCTTTCAGTTTCCAAATGAATGGAACTCTGAGTGGGAAGGAAAAGGAGATCTGGAAATCTTTCCTCAACTGTTCCTGGCTTTTCCCCTTTCCCTCAGTGGGGAACTTTGCAAGAACTCAACTTATTCCTGTTTAATTGCTCAGAGAGAACCTGAAGTGCTCTAAGCAAACTCACTGAACAAGTTGCAGGTTCCCACCTGAGCAAGAAAAGCAGGAAGTGTACATGCAAATCTCACAAAAATCGTATCTTTTATCCCGATCTAATGCTCTGAGAGCAGAGGAGTGTGCCATCAAAACTTAAAGAAAGGCAAATAATTTCTTTCTTAAATTAGGATTATTATTATACTCATAGCAGCATCAGTTCTTCCCATTTCTCTTCCTGTAGCTTCATGTCCTATCTGTTTCTGCCAATAACCTCTGGCTTTGAATTAAGACCAGTCTGGTTCAGGGTTCTCCTAGAGTGAAGGGGGGAAAGTTCCATTCTCATTGGCAGTATTTCTCATAAATTTGAAGTTCTCTGATCCCTTTTGGCAATAATCATCTTGCTCCATAGACACCCACCCTATGTTCCCTGAACAATATTTTGAATTGCTGCTTTCATAAGGCTTCCCTTTTTCTAGACAATCTGCTGATTTACCTTCTAGTTCTAAATTGTAAGATCCCCGCTAGCTGCTAGATTGCAAGCATCTTGTGGGTAGGAATCGTGTCTGCCAACTCTACTGATAATAATAATAACAATTATTATCGTTGTTATATTATAACAAGAGTAATTATTAAGTACTAGTATTATAATTGTAGTAAGTAAATATTATTGTAAGTATATAGTAATTATTATTCATTCATTCATTCAATTGAATTTATTGAGCACTTACTGTGTGCAGAACATTCATTCATTCATTCATTCAATCGTATTTATTGAGCGCTTAATGTGTACAGAGCACTGTACTAAGCTCTTGGGAAGTACAAGTTGGCAACATATAGAGACGGTCCCTACCCAACAACGGGCTCATAGTCTAGAAGGGGGAGACAGACAGCGAAACAAAACACGTAGACCGGTGTCAAAATCGTCAGAACAAATAGAATTAAAGCTATATGCACATCATTAACAAAATAAATAGAGTAGTAAATAAGTATAATTAAATTTGAGTAATAAATCTGTACAAACATATATGCAGGTGCTGTGGGGAGGGGAAGGAGGTAGGGTGGGGGGGATGGGGAGAAGGAGAGGAAAAAAGGGTACTAAGCTCTTGGAAAATACAATTTGGCAGCAGATAGAGACAATCCCTACCCAACAACAGTCTCACAGTCTAGAATTATCAGTAAGTATTATTATAATATTTATTATTATTATTGTGGTGTATGTTAAGCACTTACTATGTGCCAAGCACTATTCTAAGCTCTGGGGTAGTTACAAGGTAATCAGATTGTCCCACGTGGGACTCACAGTCTTAATCAGAGAAGCAGCGTGGCTCACTGGAAAGAGCCCGGGCTTTGGAGTTAGAGGTCATGGGTTTGAATCCCAGCTCTGTCAGTTGTCAGCTGTGTGACTTTGGGTAAGTCACTTGACTTCTCTGTGCCTCAGTTAACCTCATCTGTAAAATGGGGATGAAGACTGTGAGCCCTACGTGGGACAACCTGATCACCTTGTAACCTCCCCAGTGTTTAGAACAGTGCTTTGCACATAGTAAGCGCTTAATAAATGCTATCATTATTATTATTATTATTAATCCCCATTTTACAGATGAGGTAACTGAAGCACAGACAAGTTAAATGGCTTGTTCAAGTTAAAATAGCAGACAAGTGGAGGAGCCAGGAGTATAATCCATGTCTTCTGACTTCCAAGCACTTAGTGCAGTGCTTTCCATACAGTAAATGTTCAATTAATACCACTGATTGTTGATTGGATTCTGGGGGTCCTGAGACCTCTCTAAAGACTAGTTACAAGGCCCAGGTGGCTATTTCAGTCCTGGACTCCCTAGAACATCCTTAGAGCTGGGGAACAATGGCCCAAATCAATGTTCTCAGTGTCTGCCCAGTTCCCTCACTCGGCTGCCCCTGACCCAACCTAGCTCTTTTTTCCCCAATCCCATTTTTGACTTGCGGATAGAAATTGTATGCTTACAATCCTCCTACCTCAACTGCAGTGCTTTGCACAGTACCCGGCACAGAGTAAGCGCTTAACAAATGCCATTAAAAAACAAACAACTCTGATATTTCTCTCCCACCTCCCTTCCCCACAGCACCTGTATATATGTATATATGGTTGTACATATTTATTACTCTATGTATTTATTTATTTTACTCGTACATATCTATCCTATTTATTTTATTTTGTTAGTGTGTTTGGTTTTGTTCTCTGTCTCCCCCTTTTAGACTGTGAGCCCACTGTTGGGTAGGGACTGTCTCTATATGTTGCCAATTTGTACTTCTCAAGCGCTTAGTACAGTGCTGTGCACATAGTAAGCGCTCAATAAATGCGATTGATGATGATGATGATGATGATTATCCAGCAGAAGGAGAAGCAGCAGCCATGAGCCCATAGTATTCCCGAGGTTACACTAGACTTTAAGAAGACTTCAAGTCAATCAAGTCATGGCTAAGAAGTGGCCATTTCACTGGGTTTGCTGGTGATGCATTACTAAATCCCCCAAATTGGGAAACTTCAAACTGGCTATTTCTTTTCCAAAGATGCCATTTAAATAACATGACCTCTAGACTGTAAGCTCCTTAGGTTCGTGAATTTTGTTGTATTGTTGTTTTAATTTTTTGTTGTTTTAATTATTGTTGTAATTTTGTTTTGTTGTATTGTACTCTTCTAAATGCTTAGTACTGTGCTCTGCACATAGTAAGTGTTCAATAAACACCACTAATTGATTGATTGTACTCTCCCAATCAATCAATCAATCAATCACATTTATTAAGTGCTTACTGTGTGCAGAGCACTGTCCTAAGCGCTTGGGAAGTACAAGTTGGCAACATAGAGAGACAGTCCCTGCCCAACAGTGGGCTCACAGTCTAGAAGCACAGTCCCAAGCACTTAGTACAGTGCTCTGCACAAAATAAGTGCTCGATAAATGCCACTGATGGATAAAATGTTCCTAGGGGCCGGAAAGTGACCCTGGAGGCTGGATTCCTCTGTGTCTTTGCCCAAGTATTGTGGCTGAGTTCAGCAGGGCATGACTGAATAATTCTAACCAGGTCTATGATTTTACTGGAAGCAGCCTGGCTCAGTGGAAAGCACACGGGCTTGGGAGTCATGGGTTCTTATCCCAGCTCCGCCACTTACCAGCTGTGTGACTCTGGGCAAGTCACTTCACTGCTCTGAGCCTCAGTTCCCTCATCTGTAAAATGGGGATTAAGACTGTGAGCCCCACGTGGGACAACCTGATTACCTTGTATCCCCCCAGTACTTAGAACAGTGCTTGGCACATAGTAAGTGCTTAACAAATGCCATCATAATTATTGTTATTATTATTACCAAAAAATCACAATTATTAATACTATTACTACTATTATTGATTGATTACTACTGGCCTTGTAGAAATCTGGATGCATTGTCCCTTCCTGACTCCAGCCTCTTCATTCACCTCCCAATCCTTAGGTCCCACATTGTCCCGGGCCACTTACCGTCCCTCTAGACTGTAAGCTCTTTGTGGGCTGGCAGTGTGTGTTGTATTGTTATAGTGTCTCCTCCCAAGTGCCTAGTACAGTGCTCTGCTAACAGGAAGTGCTCAATAAATATGATTGCTTAATCGAGGGACTCCAATGAATGGGGTTTTGTGACGGCTGGAGGTAGCTCATGCTCCAATCAACACTGACTTCCTTTGCTAGAGGAAGAAAAATTCATTCATTCATTAATTCATTCAATCGTATTTATTGAGCGCTTACTGTGTGCAGAGCACTGTACTAAGCGCTTGGGAAGTACAAGTGGGAACATATAGGGACGGTCCCTACCCAACAGTGGGCTCACAGTCTAGAAGGGGGAGACAGAGAACAAAACAAAACATATTAACAAAATAAAATAAATAGAATAAATATGTACAAATAAAATAAATATATAGAGTAATGATTATGTATAAACATATATACATATATACAGATGCCCTGGGGAGGGGAAGGAGGTAAGGTAGGGGGAAAAATATCATTCTCAGATCCTTGCTTCCCTGCCTTGGATTTGCTATAGTTTGCTTACTGCTTGTTGAGTTTGTTGGATGGCTTATTTCAACCGCCTCTAACTCCTCTTCCGGATTTGCTATTAACTTTGACTTTTTTTCACTTGTCACTGGCAAGTAGACAAGTGGATTTGCTGAGGCCCGGCCTTGGGGATCACTTATACTCGTCCCACTCCCCCTCGCTCCCCTCCTACTTTTAGCAGCTGAGCACATGCTGCTTCCATCAGCCTGAAGAGCAGAGGACCTGGGCTGGGAACCAAGTCTTTGTTTTGAACAACTTTCTAGGGCTCTGGCAATATAAAAAGCTCCCATGTGTCATTTTACTGTCAGCGAACAGCTGCAAAAGGCCACTTGGGAAGAATTTCCATCTGTGCCCGGTGTTCTAAATTGGAACGACTCGTTGGTTTGCGGCTGAGCTGTTGAAGGCGTAACAGATCTGTAGTAGAAGTAGTCTATAGCTGTCCTTTCTTGAAGATGGCACTACCGATGGTAAGAGCTTACTCAAGTATGTGAGCATGGCTGAAAAGACTGACTCATAGACCAACTCATTTTATTGAATTGTTCTCCCTAAAGGATAGATCCTTACTGGGCTAAATGGGTTGTCCCACAGGGGGTCTGTCTCTGTTTTTGAGCCTGCCCCTTCTCATTCTAATTTTCATCAAGTCTTTATACGGAGAGAGCAATCCGTCTTCTGATTGTCAGACGCCAGGCAGGTCTGTCTGCTGCAGTGGTCCCCAACCTGTAACCTCCTCTTCCGGTTAGGTGGGCCTCCTTTCAGTCCACCGGACACTAGCTGCTTAGGCAACCTGCTTTTGTCCACCGTATCCCATGTTCTGCCCAGATTGTTGAGGGCATTGCTTTAATGTCTCGGTGAGCTGACTGCATTCCAGAATCTCATTGTGGTTGATCTTGTCCTATCGTTTGATGTTCAGCATGGTTCTAGAAGTTCTAGAAGCTGGGTGTGTCTGTGTCTCCCAGTCAAATAGAAGATTGGACCCCCCCCCCCCCCCCCCCCCCGCCGCCTCAATCATCTAGACCTCCAACTTGGCTCTCCCTTATCACCCCAGACTATTTTGCAGTCTGCTTGAAAGCCATGTTGGCCTTTTTACTGTTTCTTTCTATTTCTCTACCTATCCATTCATCGTTGGACAGCCTACTGCCTAGGTAGCAGGATTGTTTGCCAGGTTATGTTGTGAATGAAAACCCTTGGTTGTAGGTAGCAGGATTATTTGCCAGCTTTAAGTTCTATGTCGTGAATGAAAACCCTTGGTTGTGTGTTGGGTCTCCCAGGTGTGGGCTGGTCATTAGCTTCCATTTTATTTTGATTGTCAGTCCGTACCGTTTGTGCTGTATCTGCAAAGCATCCATAATCGTTCACGTGACTTGTTACATATGTGCCTTTAGAGCACTGTCCTTTGCATGGTGGTTCCTGAGCCTCTGTCCCAAAAACCTTTGGTGATATTCTTAGCCTGTTGAGCTGGAAGACTTTCCCAGTGGATCAGAAGCCAGTTTTGATTCCAGCTTTCAGATTCCTCGTTTCCTCTTCAAGACTGTCAGCATAGGAGAGGTCGAACAGAATTGGGCCGAGAGCACAACCTTGAGTCATACTTCACTCTGACAGGGATGGGGAGAGGGTCACCCAGGGTACTGCCAACTCTAACTCTTCTGGCCACTCCATAATCAACTAGCCTGAAGATCGTAGTGGGAGCCTCTAAATGGCAGGTTTGGATTTCAGGATCTATTTTACTCTTTCATTCAATCATTCAATCATATTTACTGAGTGCTTACTGTGTGCAGAGCACTGTACTAAGCGCTTGGGAAGTATAAGTTGAAGTACTCTTGATAACTGATTTCAATTTTTCCTTTCAACTCTTCCCTTGCTATTTAGCTCATCAAACAACCTTTCAGAAAGTCACCAGCCCATTTGCAGCCAGGTAGCTGACTGTTCCTGGCCCCTAAATGCCTTTTGGGTAATGTATCAATTAATTACTCATATTTACTGAGCACTTACTATGCCCTTGGGGGAGTACATTACAACCGAATTAGTGGACAAGTTCCCTGTCCTTAATGAGTTAACAGTCTAGAGGGTGAAACAGATATTAATATGAATAAATATGTATTCATTCAATCATTTAATAGTATTTATTGAGTGCCTACTGTGTGCAGAGCATTGTACTAAGCACTTGGGAGAGTACACTATAACAATAGACACATTCCGTGATCACAGGATCTTACAGTCTAGATGGGGAGACAGTCATTAATATAAATAAATAAATTACAGCTATGTACATATGTGCTGTGGGGCTGGGAAGGGGGACGAATAAAGGGAGCAAGTCAGAGCTCCTACCCCTTGGTTCCTCCAGCACTTATCTTTCCCCATCTGTACTTTTTCTGCTTCCCCTGTCCTCCTCCTGGCATCTTCTAGACTGTGAGCCCGCTATTGGGTAGGGACCGTCTCTATATGTTGCCAACTTGTACTTCCCAAGCGCTTAGTGCAGTGAGTGCTCCGCATACAGTAAGCGCTCAATAAATACGATTGAATGAATGAATCTCCCACCCTACTTCTAATCTCACCTTGCTCCTCCTTGCTTCAGGGTCAGCAATTGCTACTCAGCTGAGCAAAGTGGTAGGTATGAAGTCCTAGGAGCAGGTGGCTAAACTGAGGTCTTTTTAAACTCAACTGCTGCTCATGCTTGTTGTTGTCAGAGAGTGTGACTACCAACTCTGTAGTATTGAACTCTCTCAAGCGCTCAATACAGTGCTCTGCACACAGTAAGTGCTCAATAAATATCACTGATTGATTGATTTAGCCTCCTACTCCAACTCCCTACTCTGCTTTGGTCCTTTGGCATTCTGGAGTCCTAAATTGTTTTTAAACTGGTGTTTGAATTGTCCATTCGACCAAATGTCATTTAACTGTACATTCACACCCCTTCTACTGCCATTTAATGGCATAGCCACGGGTCTTCTCTTTGTTCTACAAATAACAGATAGTCACTGTACCTCAATCTCGCCTGTCTCACCACCGAGCCCTTGCCCACATCCTCCCTCTGGCCTAGAACTCCCTCCCCGACTACTCCTCATTTCCATATCCTCTTCTTGGTTCACGTCACATTTAGAATTCTTCTTGCCGTTGAATAAAAGTAAACAAAATCAACTTGTGAGTGAGAAACCATGGGAAGTTATAGAAAAGACAGCCAACTTGTCTGCCCAGTAGCTGGTCTGATGGAGAACTTGTGTTGATTTTTCTAGTAGTAGTAGCAGTAATAGCAGTAAAAAGTAATAGTAGTAGTGCTATTTATTGAGCATCTACTTGGTGTAGTGCTCTGTATTTGAAACATGGGAAGAACAGAATAACAAAGTGACAGATGACAGTGACATCCCTGTCCCCAAGAAGCTTAATAATAATAATGGTATTTGTTAAATACTTATTATGTGCCAAGTCTAGTGCTTGTAGGGGAGACAATTGTAAAAACGTTTACAATGAGGTTGGTCCAAATAAATAAGTACAAAAATATGTGCGAGTACTGATGCTATTGATGCCTGTGTACTTGTTGTATTTTGTTATCTGTCTCCCCCTTCTAGACTGTGAGCCTATTGTTGGGTAGGGATCGTCTCTGTTGCTGAATTGTACTTTCCAAGCGCTTAGTACAGGGCTCTGCACACGGTAAGCACTCAATAAATACGATTGAATGAATGAATACTGAGGAAGGTATTAATAAGACTATAAGTGCTACTTACTATAAGTGCTTCAGTTGGCTGGAGGTATGGTATAGCTTAGGATGTTGGGGAATTATTATTACCATTATGGTATTTATTCAGCACTTACTATGTGCCAAGGACTATTCTAAGGGCTGGGGTAGATACAAGGTAATCAGGTCGCCCCACATGGGTCTCACAGTCTAAATCCCCATTTTCCAGATGAGGTAACTGAGGCAGAGAGAAGTGAAGGGAGTTTCCCAAGGACTCACAGCAGACAGGGGCAATTGGAACCCATGTACCCATGAGGGCACAACCCATTGTACCCTCCCAAACGTTTAGTACAAGTGTTTTGCACAAAGTGCTCGATAAATGCCAGTGATTGATTCCATGCTGGTGTGAGCAATGAGAGGCAGGAGGGTTGAGAGCAAGGTTCAGTTTAAGATTGGCTTGGGTTTACCGAAGGCAGCAATTGGGAAATAATGGGTAAGGAGAACAAATCCAGCACTTAGAACAGTGTGCGGATAGTAAGCTCTTAACAAATACCATTATTATGTAGGTCCAGTGGGGCCAGTTAGCAGTGAAACAATCAATCAATACTATCTATTGAAGCTCTTACGGTGTACAGAACAATTCATTCATTCACTCAATTGTATTTATTGAGTGCTTACTGTGTGCAGAGCACTGTACTAAGCGCTTGGGAAGTACAAGTTGGCAAAATAGAGACGGTCCCTACCCAACAGTGGGCTCACAGTCTAGAAGTACGTGCAACAGTGTACTTGAAGCTGTCTGGGAGGAGGTTTTGTTGTAAGCAGAGGGACATGGAAAGCTGGTGGAAGATTTTGAGGAGAGGAGAGATGTGAGCCCTGATAGCCAGCTCCACCGGCCCCCACACTTAGGGGGAGGAAGCCAGGAGAGCCACTCCATGTCACCCCTCCCTGAAGGAAGTGCAAATAATTAGCTGAGCCAATCAAGGGAAGGATTGGGGAGGAATTAGAAGGGACAGATAGTTGGAGAAAAAGAATCTCTGTCATCTGAGAGGTGAGAGGTTGCAAGCCAGTTGTCTGGGAAAGCAGGACACAGGGAAAGATCATGCTTTGGACCCTGGATAGAACAGTATACAGAGAGGGATCGGAGATGATCCCAGATAAGGGTTAGGATAACCCAGAGGTACAGACTTTGGATTCCAGGGCAGTGAGGCTCCTGCCCCTGAGGAGGGGAAAGGATGCTAAGAGGCCTTGCTTCTAAAGGATTGGGAGAGGGTGAGACTGGACTCTGGGATGCCCTGAGATGAGGGGAAAAGACCAGAGGAATATAAGCCCTGAGACCTCCTACAGGAAAGGTCAGAGGGTCCTGGTTGAGGTGGTGGGAAAGGGGAAATACAGGGAAACGTGGATTGAACCAGAGTTATTTTCATTGTTATAATAATAATAATAATAATAATGGCATTTATTAAGCACTTACTATATGCAAAGCACTGTTCTAAGCACTGGGCAGGTTACAAGGTGATCAGGTTGTCCCACAGGGGGCTCACAGTCTTAATCCCCATTTTACAGATGAGGGAACTGAGGCCCAGAGAAGTGAAGTGACTTGCCCAAAGTCACACAGCTGACAATTGGCAGAGCCGGGGTTTGAACCCATGACCTCTGAGTCCAAAGCCCATGCTCTTTCCACTGAGCCACGCTGCTTCTCTTATCAAATTAAGGAACTATTATACACTGTTGAGAGCCAAGATTTTGGTGTCTGCCTGCAGAAGGGGTTGGAGAAGAAGGTCCAGGAGTAAGGGAGATGTGTGGTCTAGAGTTACAGGAGCGGGAGGGAATGCTCTCTCTCAGTGAGCTCCCTGCTGCCAGTCCCAGGATTCATTTTATTCATTCATTTAATCGTATTTATTGAGCACTTACTGTATGCAGAGCACTGTACTAAGCGCTGGGGAAGTACAAGTTGGCAACATATAGAGACGGTCCCTACCCAACAACGGGCTCACAGTCTAGAAGGGGGAGACAGACAACAAAACAAAACATGGAGACAGGTGTCAAAATCGTCAGAACAAATAGAATTAAAGCTATGTGGTGGGCTAGTCCCCAGTGACCCCTTTGCTTTTGGGGAGACACTTGGGCTCCAGTCGAAGGGCGGTGGCAGCATTAGGGGAGCAGGGAATTGGGGTGTACTGAATGATCCTATGTTTCAAGAATAGAGGAAGTAAAGGGCTTTAGGACACAGCGGTGGCTAACCAGGGTCCCAGAGCTCCTAAACTAACTCCAGGCACTCTGGAGAAGCAGCATGGCTTAGTGGATACAGCACAGGCCCGGGAGTCTGCAGGACCTGGGTTCTAATCACGGCCCTGCCACATATCTGCTGTGTGACCTTGGGGAAGTCACTTCACTTCTCTGGGCCTCAGTTACCTCATCTATACAACGGGGATCCTCTTACTGTGGGGGTTCCCCAAGGTTCAGTGCTTGGTCCCCTTCTGTTCTCAATCTACACTCACTCCCTTGGGGACCTCATTCGCTCCCACGGCTTCAACTATCATCTCTACGCTGATGACACCCAGATCTCCATCTCTGCCCCTGCTCTCTCCCCCTCCCTCCAGGCTCGCATCTCCTCCTGCCTTCAGGACATCTCCATCTGGATGTCCGCCCGCCACCTAAAGCTCAACATGTCGAAGACTGAGCTCCTTGTCTTCCCTCCCAAACCTTGTCCTCTCCCTGACTTTCCCATCTCTGTTGACGGCACTACCATCCTTCCCGTCTCACAAGCCCGCAACCTTGGTGTCATCCTCGACTCCGCTCTCTCATTCACCCCTCACATCCAAGCCGTCACCAAAACCTGCCGGTTTCAGCTCCGCAACATTGCCAAGATCCGCCCTTTCCTCTCCATCCAAACTGCTACCCTGCTCATTCAAGCTCTCATCCTATCCCGTCTGGACTACTGCACCAGCCTTCTCTCTGATCTCCCATCCTCGTGTCTCTCTCCACTTCAATCCATACTTCATGCTGCTGCCCGGATTATCTTTGTCCAGAAACGCTCTGGGCATATTACTCCCCTCCTCAAAAATCTCCAGTGGCTACCACTCAATCTGCGCATCAGGCAGAAACTCCTCACCCTGGGCTTCAAGGCTGTCCATCACCTCACCCCCTCCTACCTCACCTCCCTTCTCTCCTACTGCCCAGCCCGCACCCTCCGCTCCTCCACCGCTAATCTCCTCACTGTACCTCGCTCTCGCCTGTCCCGCCATCAACCCCCGGCCCACGTCATCCCCCGGGCCTGGAATGCCCTCTCTCTGCCCCTCCGCCAAGCTAGCTCTCTTCCTCCCTTCATGGCCCTGCTGAGAGCTCACCTCCTCCAGGAGGCCTTCCCAGACTGAGCCCCTTCCTTCCTCTCCCCCTCGTCCCCCTCTCCATCCCCCCATCTTACCTCCTTCCCTTCCCCACAGCACCTGTATATATGTATATATGGTTGTACATATTTATTACTCTATTTATTTATTTATTTATTTATTTTACTTGTATATTTCTATCCTATTTATTTAATTTTGTTGGTATGTTTGGTTCTGTTCTCTGTCTTCCCCCTTTTAGACTGTGAGCCCACTGTTGGGTAGGGACTGTCTCTATGTGTTGCCAATTTGTACTTCCCAAGCGCTTAGTACAGTGCTCTGCACATAGTAAGCACTCAATAAATACGATTGATTGATTGATTGATTGGGGATTAAGTAAGCTCATCCTTTAGACTGTAAGCTCACTGTGGGCTGGGAATGTGTCTGTTTATTGTCGTATTGTACTCTCCCAAGCGCTTAGTACAGTGCTCTGTATGAATGAATGAATGAATGTGGTGCAGGGACTGTGTCCAACCTGGTTAATTTGTATCTACCCCAGCGCTCAGTACAGTGCTTGGCGCATATTAAGAGCTTAACAAGCACCATAATTAGTATTTAGGCCTGGATTTATGGCTGAGAACCCCTGGTAACTTCATATCGGACAAGAGGCGCTCCGTGTGTATTATTCACTCATTCATTCATTCAATCATATTTATTGAGCGCTTACTGTGTGCAGAGCACCATACTAAGCGCTTGGGAAGTCCAAGTTGGCAACATATAGAGACAGTCCCTACCCAACAGTGGGTTCACAGTCTAAAAGGGGGAGACAGAGAACAAAACCAAACATACCAACAAAATAAAATAAATAGAATAGATTCCCTGCCCACAGTGAGCTTACGGACTAGAAAGGGAGAACGACCCTAATATAAATAAAAAAATACGGACAAGTAGAGGCTTGGTTCCAATTGCTGCGCCAGTGTTTGTGCCAATTATTAGCAATGTAACAACGAGCAGATATATTCCCTGCCCACACTGAGCTTACAGACTAGAAAGGGAGAATGACCTTAATATAAATAAAAAATACGGACAAGTAGAGGCTTGGTTCCAATTGCTGTTCCAGTGTTTGTGCCAATTATTAATCAATCGATCAATCAATCAATCAATCAATCAATCGTATTTATTGAGCACTTACTGTGTGCAGAGCACTGTACTAAGCACTTGGGAAGTATAAGTTGGCTACATATAGAGATGGTCTGGAGTGGGGAGAAGCTGGAAGCTGGGAGACTAATTACAAGTCTAATGTCATAGCCCAGCCATGGCGAAACCAGCTAGAGCTCCTTCCAGGGTTGCAGCAGTTTGGGTGCAGAAGAAGGGGCAGATCCGGGATGTCGTGCGGGAAGAAACTGCAGGATTTGGCTGAAGTCTGAATATGATTCTTGGGCATTTGGGGAAAACTTATCTCTCCTTCTCCTATTCCCCCAGCCCGATGGCTTCCCTTCCTGTCATGCAGAAGGAGAGTTTGTTCCAGTCAGGATCCCGGGTGTACAGGATTCCTGCGCTACTTTACGTGGCCCAGCATCAAACTCTCTTGGCATTTGCCGAGAAACGGGCCTCATCGGGAGATGAAGATGCCAAGCTGATCGTCATGCGCAGGGGAGCGTACAATGCAACCACCCGTCAGGTCAAGGTCAGTCAGTTAATTGTATATATTGAGACTTTACTGTGTGCAGAGCACTGTACTAAGCGCTTGGGAGAGTACCAATCACTTCACTTCTTTGAGCCTCAGCTACCTCATCTGAAAAATGGGGACTGAGACTGTGAGCCCCACATGAGACAGGGACTGTGTCCAACTTGATTTGCTCATTTGCTTAGAGAAGCAGCGTGGCTCAGTGGAAAGAGCCTGGGCTTTGGAGTCAGAGGTCATGGATTCAAATCCCGGCTCCGCCAATTGTCAGCTGTGTGACTTTAGGCAAGTCACTTCACTTCTCTGGGCCTCAGGTACCCCATCTGTAAAATGGGGATAAAGACTGTGAGCCCCCCGTGAGTCAACCTGATCACCTTGTGACCTCCCCAGTGCTTAGAACAGTGCTTTGCACATAATAAGTGCTTAATAAATGCCATCATTATTATTATTATTACCAATGTAACAACGAGCATATATATTCCCTGCCCACAATGAGCTTCAGACTAGAAAGGGAGAATGACCCTAATATAAATAAAAATATACGGACAAGTAGAGGCTTGGTTCCAATTGCTGTGCCAGTGTTTGTGCCAATTATTACCAATGTAACAACGAGCAGATATATTCCCTGCCCAGAGTGAGCTTACAGACTAGAAAGGGAGAATGACCCTAATATAAATAAAAAATACGGACAAGTAGAGGCTTGGTTCCAATTGCTGTGCCAGTGTTTGTGCCAATTATTAATCAATCAATCAATCAATCAATCATATTTATTGAGCGCTTACTGTGTGCAGAGCACTGTACTAAGCACTTGGGAAGTACAAGTTGGCAACATATAGAGACAGTCCCTACCCAACATCATCATCATCATCAATCATATTTATTGAGCGCTTACTGTGTGCAGAGCACTAAGCGCTTGGGAAGTACAAGTTGGCAACATATAGAGACAGTCCCTACCCAACAGTGGGCTCACAGTCTAAAAGGGGGAGACAGAGAACAAAACCAGACATACTAACAACAAAATAAAATGAATAGAATAGATTTGTACAAGTAAAATAAATAAATAAATAAATAGAGTAATTAATATGTACAAGCATATATACATATATACAGGTGCTGTGGGGAAGGGAAGGAGGTAAGATGGGGGATGGAGAGGGGGACGAGGGGGAGAGGAAGGAAGTGTTCACAGTCTAAAAGGGGGAGACAGAGAACAAAACCAAACATACCAACAAAATAAAATAAATAGAATAGATTCCCTGCCCACAGTGAGCTTACAGACTAGAAAGGGAGAATGACCCTAATATAAATAAAAATATACGGACAAGTAGAGGCTTGGTTCCAATTGTTGTGCCAGTTTTTGTGCCAATTATTACCAATGTAACAACGAGCAGATATATTCCCTGCCCACAGTGAGCTTACAGACTAGAAAGGGAGAATGACCCTAATGTAAATAAAAATATACGGACAAGTAGAGGCTTGGTTCCAATTGCTGTGCCAGTGTTTGTGCCAATTATTACCAATGTAACAACGAGCAGATATATTCCCTGCCCACAGTGAGCTTACAGACTAGAAAGGGAGATTGACCCTAATACACATTAAAAAATACGGACAAGTAGAGGCTTGGTTCTAATTGCTGTGCCAGTGTTTGTGCCAATTATTAATCAATCAATCAATCAATCAATCATATTTATTGAGCGCTTACTGTGTGCAGAGCACTGTACTAAGCACTTGGGAAGTACAAGTTGGCAACATATAGAGACAGTCCCTACCCAACATCATCATCATCATCAATCATATTTATTGAGCGCTTACTGTGTGCAGAGCACTGTACTAAGCACTTGGGAAGTACAAGTTGGCAACATATAGAGACAGTCCCTACCCAACATCATCATCATCATCAATCATATTTATTGAGCGCTTACTGTGTGCAGAGCACTGTACTAAGCGCTTGGGAAGTACAAGTTGGCAACATATAGAGACAGTCCCTACCCAACAGTGGGCTCACAGTCTAAAAGGGGGAGACAGAGAACAAAACCAAACATACTAACAACAAAATAAAATAAATAGAATAGATTTGTACAAGTAAAATAAATAAATAAACAAATAGAGTAATAAATATGTACAAGCATATATAGATATATACAGGTGCTGTGGGGAAGGGAAGGAGGTAAGATGGGGGGATGGAGAGGGGGGCGAGGGGGAGAGGGAGGAAGTGTTCAAAGTCTAAAAGGGGGAGACAGAGAACAAAACCAAACATACTAACAAAATAAAATAAATAGAATAGATTCCCTGCCCACAGTGAGCTTACAGACTAGAAAGGGAGAATGACCCTAATATAAATAAAAATATACGGACAAATAGAGGCTTGGTTCCAATTGCTGTGCCAGGGTTTGTGCCACATTAATAAGGTGCATGCCTCTGAAATAGGGCCAGTCTTTAAAGGAGGCTTGGCCACAGTAACAATAATAATAATTGTAGTATTTGTTTAGCACTTACTATGTGCCAGGCACTGTACTAAGCGCTGGGGTGGGTGTGAGCAAATCGAGTTAGACACAGTCCCTGTCCCATGTGGAGTTCACAGTCTCAATCCCCATTTTATAGATGAGGTAGCTGAGACTCGAAGAAGTGAAGTGACTTGCCTAAGGTCACACAGCAGACAAGTGGCAGAGCCGGGATTAGAACCCACATCCTTCTGACCCCCATGTCCGGGACTCTTTCCACTAGGCCATGCTGCTAGGCCATCCTTGGTTCGCTTGACTAAGGATGGAAAATCAATCCATACTGGTGAGTCTGCCCCTGTTTGGCCTTGCTTCTAAGATTCAGTTGCTGTCCACATTCCTGTTCAAGGGTTGTCATCCTTGTCTTCCCCTTTAGACTGGAAACTCTCTGTGAATGTGTTTAGAGAAGCAGTGTGGCTTAGTGGAAAGAGCCCGAGCTTGGGAGTCAGAGGCTGTGGGTCCTAATTCCGGCTCAGCCACTTATCAGCTGTGTGACTTTGGGCAACCACTTAACTTCTCTGTGCCTCGGTTACCTCATCTGTAAAATAGACTGTGCGCCCCGCGTGGGATTACTTTGTATTTACCCCAGTGCTTAAAATCAATCAATCAATCAATCAGTCGTATTTATTGAGCACTTACTGTGTGCAGAGCACTGTACTAAGCGCTTGGGAAGTACAAGTTGGCAACATATAGAGATGGTCCCTACCCAACAGCGGGCTCACAGTCTAGAAGGGGAAGACAGAGAACAAAACCAAACATATTAACAAAATAAAATTAATAGAATAGACATGTACAAGTAAAATAAATAAATAAATAAATAGAGTAATAAATATGTACAAACATATATACATATATACAGGTGCTGTGGGGAAGGGAAGGAGGTAAGACGCGGGGACGGAGGGGGGGACGAGGGGGAGAGGAAGGAGGGGGCTCAGTCTGGGAAGTAAGCACTTAAATGACATCATTTAGTTTTTTAACTCTTTTATATTGTAGTCTCCCAAGCGCTTAGCACAATTCTCTGCACACAGTAAGTGCTCAACAAATACAATTGGTTGATTGATTGCGTGTCTCCTATTCTCGGATCCCATCACGGGTTCCTGGTCATTCTTGTCGGGTCTTCCACGTGCGTGCTTTCAAGTGACAAAGGGGTTCTCTCGGCCAAGTAGTTTTTGCTCTCAGTGGCGTTACAGCCCGATGTCCCCATGTCTCCCTTTTTACTTCCCCCTCTCAGGACTGGCTCAGAGGTAGAAAAAGAGGTCCCTGAGGCCTAGATTAGGCAAAGGAAAATTGGGTTGCCTAGATATCCGAGGTTGTACCTGGAGAGAGGGCCAGAAAGTCAGGAGGCCCAGAAAGTCAGGAGGCCCAGGGTCCAGAGAAAGGAACCAGGCAGAAACTCCTCAATCAGGCAGAAACACCTCACCCTGGGCTTCAAGGCTGTCCATCCCCTCGCCCTCTCCTACTTCCCCTCCCTTCTCTCCTTCTCCAGCCCAGCCCACACCCTCCACTCCTCTGCCGCTAATCTCCTCACCGTACCTCGTTCTTGCCTGTCCCACCATGGACCCCCGGCCCACGTCATCCCCCGGGCCTGGAATGCCCTCCCTCTGCCCACCCGCCAAGCTAGCTCTCTTCCTCCCTTCAAGGCCCTACTGAGAGCTCACCTCCTCCAGGAGGCCTTCCCAGACTGAGCTCCTTCCTTCCTCTCCCCCTCGTCCCCCTCTCCACCCCCCATCTTACCTCCTTCCCTTCCCCATAGCACCTGTATATATGTATATATGTTTGTACATATTTGTTACTCTATTTATTAATTTATTTATTTATTCTACTTGTACATATCTATTTTATTTATTTTATTTTGTTAGTATGTTTGGTTTTGTTCTCTGTCTCCCCCTTTTAGACTGTGAGCCCACTGTTGGGTAGGGACTGTCTCTATATGTTTCCAACTTGTACTTCCCCAGCGCTTAGTACAGTGCTCTGCACACAGTAAGTGCTCAATAAATACAATTGATGATGATGATGATGATGATGAACCCAGCAGCGAGCAGAGAATGGTTCCAGATTTGGAGAAAAGGGAGAAGCACAATTATCAGTTTTAGCGAGGCCTAGTGGAGAAAGCACAGGTCTGGGATACGGAGGACCCGGGTTCTCTTCCCGGCTCCACATTTGTCTGCTATGTGACCTCAGGCAAGTCACTTAATTTCTCTGTACCTCAGTTTCTTCATCTCCAAAATGGGAATTCAGTACCTGTTCTCCCTCCTGCTTAGACTCTGAGCTCTGTGATGGACAGAGACTGTGTCCGAACTGATTTTCTTGTACTGTGTGCCGAGCACTGTACTAAGCACGTAGTAAATGCTTAACAAATAATGATAATAATAAAATATAATAATGATATTTGTTAACCATTTACTATGTGCCAGACACTGTACTTAAGCGCTGAGGAGGATACACGTAAATCGAGTTGGACACATGTGGGGCTCACAGTTTCAATCCCCATTTACAGATGGGTAACTGAGGCACAGAGAAGAGAAGTGACTAGCCCAAGGTCCCACAGCATACAAGTGGCAGAGCTAATAATAATAATAATGTTTGTTAAGTGCTTACTATGTGCCAATCAATCAATCAATCAATCAATCATATTTATTGAGTGCTTACTGTGTGCAGAGCACTGTACTAAGCGCTTGGGAAGTACAAGTTGGCAATATATAGAGACAGTCCCTACGCAACAGTGGGCTCACAGTCTAGAAGGGGGAGACAGAGAACAAAACCAAACATATTAACAAAATAAAATAAATAGAATAGATATGTACAAGTAAAATAAATAAATAAATAGAGTAATAAATATGTAGAAACATATATACATATATACAGGCCAACAGTGCCAAACACTGTTCTAAGCGCTGGGGTAAGTACAAGGTAATTAGGTTGTCAAACATGTGGCTCGCAGTCTTAATCCCCATTTTACAGATGAGGTACCTGAGGCACAGAGAAGTTAAGTTAGAGAAGCAGCGTGGCTCAGTGGAAAGAGCACGGGCTTTGGAGTCAGAGGTCATGGGTTCGAATCCCAGCTCCTCCACATGTCTGCTGTGACCTTGGGCAAGTCACTTAACTTCTCTGAGCCTCAGTTACCTCGTCTATAAAATGGGGATTAAGACTGTGAGCCCCACGTGGGACAACCTGATCACCTTGTATCCCCCCAGCGCTTAGAACAGTGCTTTGCACATAGTAAGTGCTTAACAAATGCCATTTTAAAAAAAAAATGGCTTGCCGAAGGTCACACAGCAGACAAGTGGTGGAGCCGGGATTAGAACCCATGACCCCTGTCTCCCAAGACCGTGCTCTTTCTACTAAGCCACACTGCTTCTCTGACAAGGCTTTATTGGTTTGGGGAGCTCCTTGAGAGGCACTTTTGGTCTCAAGAGTAGTTCTGACTGGGCTCTAGGTGCACATCAATAAAACATCCCATTGGCCTGGTTGAATTCCCCCACCTCATTGAAACCAATTCTGCCCCCTGACCCCATTCATCATCATCAATTGTATTTATTGAACACTTACTGTGTGCAGAGCACTGTACTAAGCGCTTGGGAAGTACAAGTTGGCAACATATAAACATTAGAGTGATCTAGTGGACGAATCACGGGCCCGGGAATCCGAAGGAGCTGGGTTCTAAACCCGGCTATGCCATCTGTCTACTGAGTGACCTTGGGCAAGTCACTTAACTTCTCGGTGCTTCAGTTACCTCATCTGTAAAATGAGGATGAGGACTGTGAGCCTCACTTGGGAGAGGGACTGTGTCCAAACTGAATAGCTTGTATCTACCCCAGCATTTAGACCAGTTCCTCGCACTTAGTAAGTGCTTAACAGCGTGGCTCAATGGAAAGAGCCCGGGCTTTGGAATCAGAGGTCGTGGGTTCAAATCCCGGCTCCGCCACTTGTCAGCTGTGTGACTTTGGACAAGGCACTTCACTTCTCTGTGCCTCAGTCACCTCATCTGTAAAGTGGGGATTAAGACTGTGAGCCCCATGTAGGAAAACCTGATCACCTTGTATCTATCCCAGCACTTAGAACAGTGCTTTGCACATAGTAAGCACTTAATAAATACTATTATTATTATTATTAACAAATTCCATGAAATAAAAGTGGAGGGTTAGCAATAAAACTTGAGCTTTGGAAATAGGGCAGAGGGAGCTATTCAAGTATCCTTTCCTTTAAGCAACAAGATCCATACTCTGTGGCTTTTAATGATAATAACAATGATGAGCACTTCCTAAGCACTTCCTATATGGCAAGCACTGTTCTAAGCACTGGGGTAGATACAAGGTAATCAGGTTGTCCCAAGGGGGGCTCACAGTCTTAATCCCCATTTTCCAGATGAGGTAACTGAGGCACAGAGAAGTTAAGTGACTTGCCCAAAGTCACGCAACTGACAAGTGGTGGAGCCAGGATTAGAACCCACGACCTCGGACTCCCGAGCCCATGCTCTTTCCACTAAACCATGCTGCCTTTGCCTTATGGTTCCTGAAAGTGATATGTCGGTCAAGTGAAATCCTCATATGTTACAGTTTTTATGAAAATACACTTGATGAAAAAATATACTTTGAAAAGCAGTGTGTTATTACTCTATTTATTTATTTTACTTGTACATATCTATTCTATTTATTTTATTTTGTTAATACGTTTGGTTTTGTTCTCTATCTCCCCCTTCTAGACTGTGAGCCCACTGTTGGGTAGGGACTGTCTCTGTATGTTGCCAACTTGTACTTCCCAAGCACTTAGTACAGTGCTCTGCACACAGTAAGCGCTCAATAAATATGACTGATTGATTGATTGAAAGAGCACAGGACTGGGAGTCAGGAGACCTGGGTCCTAATCCCAGCTTCGCCCCTTATCTGTCTGCTGTGTGACCTCGGGTAGGTCACATAACTTCTCTGTGCCTCAGTTTTCTAATCTGTTAAATGAAGTTTCAACACTTCTTCTCCCTTCCCATTAGACTTTGAGCCCCCATGAGATGGGGACTGTCTCTGGTCTGATTATATCTACCTCAGTGCCTAGCACAGTGCTTGGCACGTAGCACTTTATAAATGCCACAATTATCATTATTATTATTTCGGAGAAGCAGCGTAGTTTAGTGGAAAGACCACAGGCTTAGGAGTCAGAGGTCTTGGGTTCTAATCCTGCTTCCAACACTTATCAGCTGTGACTTTGGGCAAGTCACTTAACTTCTCTGTGCCTCTGTTACCTCATCTGGAAAATGGGGATTAAGACTGTGAGCCCCACGTGGGACAACCTGATGACCTTGTATCAACCCCAGCGCTTAGAACAGTGCTGGGCACATAGTAAGCGCTTAACAAATGCCATTGTTATTATTATTATTGAAAGTCTGTGCTTTCCTCTTTGGTCTTGCTGTCCCTTGGAAGTGGCAAGATGTTCAGGTGGTGGCCAAGGCTCAGCTGGAAGCCCACCGGTCCATGAGCCCGTGTCCAGTGTACGACGAGGTGACTGGGACCCTCTTCCTGTTCTTCAATGCCATCCGAGGCAACGTCTCAGAGCACTACCAGATCGACAACAAGAAAAACTTGGTGCGACTGTGCCAGGTGACCAGCACGGACTGCGGGCGAACCTGGAGCCCCGCCTCGGACCTCACCGACTCGGCCGTCGGCCGGACCCATGGCAGGTGGGCCACTTTCGCGGTGGGGCCGGGCCACGGCCTGCAGCTGCGCGACGAGGCTCGCAGCCTTGTCATCCCCGCCTACGCTTACCGGATACTGGACCTCCACGAGCGGCCCCCACCCTCCGCCTTTTGCTTCGTCAGTCATGATCACGGGAAGACCTGGATAACCGGGAACTTCGTGACGGAGGAGGATGTCTTGGAGTGCCAGATGGCTGAAGTGGACGGCCCCAGCCAGAAGGTCCTGTACTGCAACGCCAGAAGTCCTCGGGGCTCCAGGGTCCAGGCGGTGAGCTTCAATGACGGACTAGATTTCCAGGGCACTCGGCACATCGAAAAACTGGTGGAACCTCCCAATGGCTGCCACGGGAGCGTCGTTGGCTTCCCTGGCCCCAACCAGACGCTGCCACGCTGCTCAGACACTTGGATGCTCTACTCTCACCCGACGGACTCCACCGAGAGGAAGAACCTCGGTGTGTATCTCAACAAGTGCCCGCTGGATCCAGCAGGCTGGACGAAACCTGCCATTTTGGCCACAGGGGCCTGCGCGTACTCGGATCTCCAGTACATGGGAATAGGCCCAGACGGATCACCTCAGTTTGGTTGCTTGTTTGAATTTGGCCAACGCGACTACTACGAGGAGATTGTTTTCCTTATGTTCACCCTGAAACAAGTCTTCCGAGCTGAGCATGAGTCTTCCCACCCCTGAACACTTGGACGGGAAGCTCCTGGAGTGGAGAGACCGCCTTGATATTTTCCTGAAACTCCCTCGGGATCTAGAAGAGTGTCCTCCCCAGAGGGGCTGCTCTAACCTGAAGCCTTTGCTTCATTTCTCCTGTTCGCGTGCCAGATGAAAGGCCAATCATTTTATCCGGTTCAGGGTTTTCTGAACTCGGCACTGCATTAAAACTAGAACCCGATTCGCTCGATTAAAAAGTATTTGAAGATGCATTTTGCGTTTTATGGTTTCCCTTCTACATTGTTTTAGCTCTTCCTCCAGGACTTCTATTTTCAGCACTGAATGTAGAAAGGAAACTGTATTTTCTATAGCAGCACCCTCTGTGCTAATAGCTCCAGGAGAATGCTTGGTGGTTTGGGGAGGGGCAGAGAACATGCCTATGGAGCAAACTCCACAGCAGTTCAGAGAGTGTCTGGCGCACTTTATATACTAATAATTATGGTACTTGCGAAGCGCTTAGTATTTGCCAAGCACTGTTCTAAGCGCTAGAGTAGATACAAGTTAATCGGGTTGGACTCAGTCCCTGTCCCAGATGGACATCACACTCTTAATCTCCATTTTACAGGTGAGGTAACTGAGGCCCAGAGAAATTAAGTGACTTGCCCCAGGTCACACAGCAGACAGGTGGCAGAGCCGGGATTAGAACCCAGGTCCTTCGGACCCCCGGGTCCGTGTTCTGTCCACTAGGCCACACCACTTCTCCTGTGGCCCCGTCCTGTGAGCCTTCTGAAGTGCGGTGCAATCTTTTTGGAAATCCTCTTCACGTTAATTGGAAAGCGAGCTGACTGCCATGGTAATAGGTAAAGGACAGAAATCCATGTGCAGCCAGATAGGTAACTAAAAGATGTGGATGAGCCCTCTAATTTGCCCTAGTGCCCACCTCATTTGCCAGTCGCCTTCTCCATCTCCTTCCACTTCTCGTCTCGTTGGGCTTGGAGAACCCAAGAGTCTGCCTGCAGCAAATGTCCTCGGGGACCATCCACCAATATGGATTTCCAGGAAAACTACTTCCAGAAGGAATGGAAAGCAGAGGAGGGGCCTGTCAATGTCTTCTCCGCATGGTGTCTGATTTTCATTAGGCCAAAAACTTGTGGGCGGGGGCTTATTCTCTTGGTTCATTGGTGTGTAGACACTATCTAGGTACTGGTCTGGAGCTGTTTGATTTCTTTGTGACCTTAGCCTTCCTCATTCATTCATTCATTCAATCGTATTTATTGAGCACTTACTGTGTGCAGAGCACTGTACTAAGCACTTGGGAAATACAAGTTGGCAACGTATAGAGACGGTCCCTTCCCAACAACAGGCTCACAGTCTAGATGGGAGAAACAGACAACAAAACATGTGGACAGGTGTCAAGTCATCAGAATAAACAGAAGTAAAGCTAGATGCACATCATTAACAAAATAAATAGTAATAGTAAACAAGTAAAATAAATAGAGTAATAAATCTGTACAAACATATATACTGGAGCCGTGGGGAGGGGAAGGAGGTAGGGTGGGGGGATAGGGAGGAGGAGAGGAAAAAGGGGCTCAGTCTGGGATATATAATCCCCAGAGGAAAAGGCTTTCAATCCTAGGACCAGACCCTAAAGCACAGATAAACTCAGCAGAAATATAGACAAAAGGAATGAGCCCCACCAACCTCTCCCCCTCCACCTCCTCTCCATCCCCCCCGCCTTACCTCCTTCCCCTCCCCAAAGCACCTATATATATGTATATATGTTTGTACATATTTATTACTCGATTTATTTTACTTGTACATATTTATTCTATTTATTTTATTTTGTTAATATGTTTTGTTTTGTTGTCTGTCTCTCCCTTCTAGACTGTGAACCCACTGTTGGGTAGGGACCGTCTCTATATGTTGCCAACTTGTACTTCCCAAGCACTTAGTACAGTGCTCTGCACACAGTAAGCGCTCAATAAATACGATTGAATGAATGAATTTTAATTTAGTCCAAGTGCCTGAGTTCTACCATATCAATCCATGTACCGTATCGATCTACAGTATTCATTGAGGGCCTGCTGTGTGCCAAGCACTGTATTAAGCTCTTGGGAAACCAGAATGGATTTAGAGGATGCTACATCTGCCCTCCAGGAACTTATAGTACATGTAAAGCACAGGGAGGTTAGAAAAAGTCTTTCCATGTCAATCTCTAGTAAGTGAGAGAGGAGCCCCTGGAGGAGGCAGCCGCAGGGCTGTGGCATTTGAAAATTTGTACGTGGCTGGCGTCCCTCCACCGGAGTTGGGAGTAGCACCTACGTTTATAGGCACCTGGGAGGGAAAGACCAAGGTTATAGCTCTGGAATAAAGTTGAGGAGGCCCCTGAAGAAGCAGTCTAATTCTGTTTCAAGCAGATTGACTTCCATCTGACATCGTTTTGCCTCATTTCTGGCACATCACATGAAGATTTTGGTGCTGGGGGTGTTGCCCTCTAGAAAAGGGTGGCATATTTCTTCTCCGCCTTGGAGAGCCAAGGGCCTGAAGCCAGGCCTGGTTTTCAGACTCATCCTATGGTGTTCCACCTTCCCCTGCCTCCTCAGACTGGAACTCAAACCAGTTCCTCCCAGACAGGAAAGAGGATGCCAAACCTTCAGCCCTCGTCTAGGGATGACAGGTGCCAGTGGCAAAGAAAGATCACCCTGACACCTCTGGGGCAGAAGATCTTGGAAATGTTCTCCATCTGGGTTGATTAGATCTCCTTCCTCTCCCCCTCGTCCCCCTCTCCATCCCCCCCATCTCACCTCCTTCCCTTCCCCACAGTACCTGTATATATGTATATATGTTTGTACATATTTATTACTCTATTTATTTTACTTGTACTTATCTATTCTATTTATTTTATTTTGTTAGTATGTTTGGTTTTGTTCTCTGTCTCCCCCTTTTAGACTGTGAGCCCACTGCTGGGTAGGGACTGTCTCTATATGTTACCAACTTGTACTTCCCAAGCGCTTAGTACAGTGCTCTGCACACAGTAAGCGCTCAATAAATATGATTGATGATGATTAGATCTGGAAGACGATGATCACCACTGGCAGACTCATCTGCACCAAGTCACTTTATGGGTAAACTAAACTTGTGGTCAGGAAATGTATCTCTTATTTTATTGTGTTGTACTCTCCCAAGCACTTAGTACAATGCCCTGCCACATAGTAAGTACTCAATAAATACGATTGATTGATGGATGGATGAGGTAAACTGAGGCACAGAGAAGTTAAGTGACACTTTACACAGCAGACAAGTGGCTGCTTGTACTAAATGCTTGGGAGGGTGTGATACAATAGATCAAAGAGGTGTTTTGGGTTAACTGTCACACTAGATTAATTCATTCAGTCCTATTTATTAAGCACTCACTGTGTGCAGAGCACTGTACTAAGTGCTTGGAAGAGTATCGTACAACAGAGTCGAGAGACACGTTCTATGCCAAAAGGAACTAAGATCTTGGCAGAGTGCAGTATAACAACATACAGAGTTGGTAGACATGTTCCCTGCCAACAACAAGCTTACATTCTAGAGGGGGAGAATTCATGGTAGATTCATGAATCTATCCTTTATCTGCCAACATTTCAGCAATCCTACGGCCATCAAATGGTATTTGGTCACTCAGGTAGAACAGTGGGAATTTGTTATCTTTGTGATCTCCAGACTGAAAACTCATCTCTAGTTTGTAAATTATTTGTTGGCAGGGACTGTGTCTACCAACTCTATTGTACTGTACTCAGTTCATTACCCTGCACGCAGCAAGCACTCAATAAATACAACTGATTGATGGATCGATCACTCAGTCTCCCCTCAGGAAGGATAGAAGAGGCTCCGTCCTGAGCCCAAGAGTCTGCATAGAGGAACTGATTTTGGTGCTAGTGTTTTGAGCAGTGCCACCCTCGTTCTCTCATCCCTGTGGGTCATGTCGCTGCTGGGTTCTGCAGTGCAATGCGCAATTCGGTGGGCAGGAATGCCGCACATTACAAAGTGCATTGTTGGGGAAGGAGGGGGTTAATGTTGAGACGTCTCTGACTGAGGGAGAACATTTCTAGGGGAACCTGCTTCCCCAGATAACAATAGGATTGTGTCATAAGAGATGGAAATACTCCAAGGTGATCATGAGAGACCTTTTTTAATGGTACTTGTTAAGTGCAAAACTCAGCTGTGCTGAGCAGCAGGGGCATGGGAGAGGATTGAGGGCAGAGATTCAAGTTTACTGTGCAGAAGGAGACAATAGTAAACCACTTCTGTATTTTTTTTACCAAAAAACTCTATGGATCCACTACCAGAACATTGCAGATGGAGGTGGGGCGTTCTGGGAGAGATGTGTCCATTGTGTTGCTATGGGTCAGAGATAATAATAATAATAATGGCATAACACATATTATGTGCAAAGCACTGTTCTAAGCGCTGGGGGATACAAGGTGATCAGGTTGTCCCACGTGGGGCTCACAGTCTTAATCCCATTTTACAGATGAGGTAACTGAGGCACAGAGAAGTTAAGTGGCTTGCCCAAGGCCCCACAGCTGACAAGTGGTGGAGCCGGAAGTCGAACCCATGACCTCTGACTCCAAAGCCCGTGCTCTTTCTACTGAGCCAGTGTGCTTCTCACACTGATGTCAGAGATGACGACATCATAAAACAGTAACAACAAGTGCCTACTTTGTGACAAGCACTGTATTAAGCGCTGCAATAGATATGAGATTCATTCATTCATTCAATCGTATTTATTGAGCGCTTACTGTGTACAGAGCACTGTACTAAGCACTTGGGAAATACAAGTTGGCAACTTTCAATCATTCATTCATTCAATCATATTTATTGAGCGCTTACTGTGTGCTGAGCACTGTACTAAGTGCTTGGGAAGTACAAGTTGGCAACATATAGAGATGGTCCCTATCCAACAGCGGGCTCACAGTCTAGAAGGGGGAGACAGACAACAAAACAAAACTTATTAACAAAATAAAATAAATAGAATAGTAACTATGTACAAGTAAAACAAATAGAGTAATAAATCTGTACAAACATATATACAGGTGCTGTGGGGAGGGGAAGGAGGTAGGGCAGGGGGGATGGGGATGGGGAGAGGAAGGAGGGGGCTCAGTCTGGGAAGGCCTCCTGGAGGAGGTGAGCTCTCAGTAGGGCCTTGAAGGGAGGAAGCGAGCTAGCTTGGTGGATGTGGGGAGGGAGGGCATTCCAGGCCAGGGGGAGGATGTGGGCCGGGGGTTGATGGCGGGACAGGCGAGAACGAGGCCTAACGGTGAGGAGATTAGCGGCAGAGGAGCGGAGGGTGCGGGCTGGGCTGGAGAAGGAGAGAAGGGAGGTGAGGTAGGAGGGGGCGAGGGGATGGACAGCCTTGAAGCCCAGGGTGAGGAGTTTCTGCCTGATGCGTAGGTTGATTGGTAGCCACTGGAGATTTTTGAGGAGGGGAGTAACATGCCCAGAGC